>NC_083714.1:57277451-57877451 GCF_033118175.1 Dama dama
GTGATGTTTTAGATAGTGGGAATGATGTCATAAACATAGTGGGTGCCAAATCATTGTTAGAGTGGCTGTGACGTCACAGGTGTAGAATATGTGATGCCATATACGGTGGATGTGACTTCATATATATTGGGTGTGATGTCATGAAGAGAGTGGATGTGAGTCATCAATACAGTCGTCTGATTTCATAGAGAATGGATATGATATCCTTCATAGTGAACATGATGAACATCAGTGTGTGTGATCTCAATACTGTGGGTGTGATAACCAAGATACAGTGGATGTAATAACAGATATATTGGGTGTGATGTCAGGTTCAGTGGTTGTGTTCTCATACACACAGTGTGTGTGATATCATATATAGTGGATGTGATGTCATCAGTATACTGGGAGACATGTCATAGATAAAGTGCCTGTGATGTCACAAGCATAGTCAGTGTGATATCATAATCAGTGGGTATGATGTAAGATAGGGTGGGTGTGATGCCATAAATAGTGTGGTCTGACGTCATAATGAGTGAATGAGATGTCATGTAAGTGCATGCCATGTCATACATACACCCAGATGGATGTCATGCATGGAGTGTGTGTGATGTCAATAGAATGGGTGTGAGGACACAGATACTGTGGATGCGTTGTCACATGGGTAGAAGATGTGATGACACAGTCACTGGATGTGATGTCAGATACAGTGGCTGAGGTGCCATGAATCCAGTGGATGTGATTTCATAAACACAGCAGTGTGATCTCATAAAGAGTGGGTGTGAGGTATATGTATACAATGCCTAGGATGGCAGCATATTGTGGGTGTGGTGTCACACATGCTGTGGTTGTGATGACATAGATACAGTGGATATGAGATCAGATAGAGTGGGTGTATGTCAGACATAGTGGTTGTGTTGTCACACACAATATATGATGTCACATGTGGTGGATCTGACGTCATGAACATGGCGAGTGTCATATCATAGATACGGTGGCCATGATGTCACTGGTACAGTGACTGTGATGTCATATAGTGGACGTGATGTCATATAGAGTGAGTGTGATGTGGTGAATACAGTGGTGTGATGTCATAAAGACTGGATATCATGTCAAATATTGGGCGTATGATATGATTGATATAGTGGGTGAGATAACATTGATATAGTGGGTGTGGTGACACAGATAGAGTGGGTATGATGTCAGATAAAGTTCTGTTCTCAAACACACAGTGTATGATGTCGTGTATGGTGGATATATTGTCATATATAGTGGGTGGGTGTCATACATACAGTGGATATGATGTTGTCGAAACAGTGGATGTGATATCAGATGTGGTGTGTGTGATGTCACATACAGTGGCTGTGTTCTCACCCACAGAGTAGGTGATGTCACGTACAGTGGATATGACGTCATAGACATAGTGGCTGTCATGTCATAGATACAGTGGCTCTGATGTCACAGGTAGAGAATAGGTGATGTCATACACAGTATATGTAACTTCGTATATATACAGTGGTTGTATTGTCCCATGTATTCACAATGTGATGTCATACACAGTGGATGAGATGTCATACCTACCGGGTGCAATGTCATGAACACAGTGGATGTGAGGTCATAAAGTGTGATGACAAAGATAGAGCGGATGTGATATCAGATATACTCTGTGTGATGTCATATATTGTTGTTGTGTTCTCATACACACAGGACATGATGTCATATATAGTAGAGGTGGTGTCATAAACAGAGTGGGTATGATATCATAGCTGTAGTGTCTGTAATGTCACATGTATAGGCGAAGTGATGTCATAATCAGTGGATCTGATGTCATATATAGTTGGTGTGATGTCATCTGTCATTCGTAAGATGTCATGCATATAGGAGGTGTGGTGTCATACATACAGGGGTTGTGATGACATAGATACAGTGGATGGGATACCAGAGATAGTGGGTGTATGTCAGAAATAGCAGCTGTGTTGTCACACACAGTGGGTGAGTTGTCACATGTAGTGGATAGGGTGTCATGAACATAGTGGTTGTCATGTCATAGCTACAGTGGCTGTGATGTCATAGAGTGGACGTGATATCTTCTATGGTGGGTGTGATGTCATGAAAATAGTGGGTGGGATATCATAAATAGAGTGGTGTGAATGAATGAGTGCATATAATGTCATATATAGTGCATATGATATCATACATATGGCGGGTGTGATATCAGCGATACCGTGGCAGTGTTGACACAGATCCTCTGGATGTAATAGCACATATCCTGGGTGTGACGTCAGATATAGTGGTGGGGTTCTCATACACACTGTGAGATGTCGTATATACTGGGTGTGATGTTACAAGTACAGTGGGTGTAATGTCATAGATACAGTGGCTGTGATGTCACATGTAGGGTAGATGAGATGTCATAATCAGTGGGTGTGATGTCATAAATACAGCGGTGTGATGTCATAAAGAGTGGATATTATGTCAGATATAGTGCGTATAATATCATAGATAGAGTGGGTTTGATATCATCAATACACTGGGTTTGATGACACAGATACAGTGGGTATGATGTCAGATAAAGTTACGATGTGATATAGTGGAAGTGATGTCAACTTTAGTGAGTGTGATGTCATGAAAACAGTGGATGGGATGTCATAAATCCAGTGGTGTGTTTGAATAAGGAGTGGATATTATGTAATAGCAGATAGAGTGGGTGTGATGTCAGATATAGTGTTTTTGTTCTCATATACACTGTGTGATGTCGTATATACTGAGTATGATGTTATGAATACAGTGGGTGTGATGTCATAGATACAGTGGCTGTGATGTCCCATGTAGAGTAAATGTGATGTCATAATCAGTGGGTATGATGTCAGATAAAGTGGGTGTGATGCCATACACACTGTGCGTTTATGTCGTAAAGAGTGATTGTGATGTCATGTACTCTTCACATGATGTCATACAGATGCCCAGATTGATGTCATACATGGACTGGGTGTGGTGTGATCCAGAGAATGGGTGCGATGAGGCAGATACAGTTTCTATGATGGCACATGTGTAGTTGATGTGATATCATAATCAGTGGATGTGATGTCATATATATGGGTGTGAAGTCATGAGTACAGTGGATGCGATGTCATAAATAGTGCAGAGTGATATCATAGAGAGGATGTGATATCATATATAGTGCACATGATCTCATGTGTATACTGGTCGTGGTATCATCAATGCAGTGAGGGTGATGACTCAGATTGCATGTGATGTCATGTGTACAGAAGATGATATATCTTATACAGTTGAGGTGACTTCCTATATTTTTGGTGTGATGTATTGAATACAGTGGATGTGATGTCATAACTACAGTTGTGTAATGTAAGAAACAGAAGATGTGATGTTCATACATAGTGCATATTATGCCATACAGGTAGTTGGTGCGATGTCATGCATACAGTGGTTGTGATGACACCGATACAGTAGATGTGCTGTCAGAAATAGTGGATGTGATGTCAGATACAGTTGCTGTGTTCTCATACACACAGTGTGTCTGATGTCACATATAGTGGGCACGACATCATAAGCATAGTAGATGTGATGTCATAGATATGGTGGTTGTGTTGTCACATGTATAATCAATGTGAGGTCATACAGAGTGGATGAGATGTCATACCTACGGGGTGCAGTGTCATGAACACAGTGGATGTGATGTCATGAATCCAGTGGTTGTGATGATACTGACACAGTCGATTTGATGTCAGATATTGAGGGTGTGATGACACTGCTATGGTAGATGTGATGTCAGATATTGTGGATGTGGTGTCAGATATAGTTGCTGTGTTCTCAAACACACAGTGTGTGTGATGTCACATAGAGTTGGCATGACGTCATAAACATAGGAGGTTGCTGTCATAGATGCAGTGGTTGTGTTGTGACAGGTATAGTAAATATGATGTCATAAACAGAGAATGTGATGTCATACCTATTGGGTGGGATGTAATGAACACAGTGGATGTGATGCCATAAATACAGTGGTTTGATGTCATAAAGAGTGGGTGTGATGTTGTATATAGTGCATATGAGGTCACACATATGTTGGGAGTGATGTCATACATACACTGGGTGTGACGAAAAAGATAGAGTGGATGTGATATCAAACATACTCTGTGTGATTTCAGATATAGTGGTTGTGTTCTCATATGCACGTGTAGTAGAAGTGATGTCATCAACAGAGTGTGTGCTATCATAGATAGAGTCGCAGTCCGAGATCAGCTCCCCAGAAGAGACACACGGCACACTTGAGACGGCTCACCAGCTGCCATCCAGGAAACCAAGTGGCTGGGACTGGGGAGGTGGTAAGACGTACCCCCGACCTGGGGAGAGTTCGGTCGCCAAGCACCTGGTCGCCAGAGCTGCTCAGACCATGGAACAGCACAAAACGCAGGCCCAACTGAATCTGCGCCTTTGATGAGTACCTGAGAACCTGAACCTGAGCGGCTTAGACCTGGGAAGTGCACGCAATCCAGGGCGTCTCTCAGACAGTTCCCTGCAGAGCAACCTAGAGCCTCAGAAGAGTAGATCATGGAAGCACACAGGCAGTGAGGTGGGGCAAACCCAGTGCAGCTGAAACACTGTGAGCACTACCCCACACATGACAGTGCTATTTGTTTGCAGTGATGCCCCCTCCCCAGAGCATGACTGAACAAGTGAGCCTAAAAGAGTGATCAAAATCACCTCTTGTGTCAGGGCGGTAATTAGACACTGAAGAGACCAGCAAACAGAAGAAGCCAAAATAAACAAAGGGAAATACAGCAGGGTGATATCATAGAGAGGGGATGTGGTATAATACATAGTGCATATGATCTCATGTATATAGTTGTCGTGATATCATCAATGCACTGGGTGTGTTGACTCAGATACAGTGGATGCAATGTCACGTGTATAGAAAATGTGATGGTATATACAGTTGATGTGACTTCGTTTGCAGTGGATGGAATGTCATGAAGACATGGATGTGACATCATAAATACAGCATTGTTATGTCACAGAGAATTAATATGATGTCACTCGTCAGTGTGTGTGATATCATCGATGGAGTGGTTGTAATGACATAGAGAGAGTGTATGTGATGAGATACCATGAGTGTGATGTCAGTTATAGTGGTTGTGTAATCACACACAGAGTGTGTGTGATGTTTTAGATAGTGGGAATGATGTCATAAACATAGTGGGTGCCAAATCATTGTTAGAGTGGCTGTGAAGTCACAGGTGTAGAATATGTGATGCCATATACGGTGGATGTGACTTCATATATATTGGGTGTGATGTCATGAAGAGAGTGGATGTGAGTCATCAATACAGTCATGTGATTTCATAGAGAATGGATATGATATCCTTCATAGTGAACATGATGAACATCAGTGTGTGTGATATCAATACTGTGGGTGTGATAACCAAGATACAGTGGATGTAATAACAGATATATTGGGTGTGATGTCAGGTTCAGTGGTTGTGTTCGCATACACACAGTGTGTGTGATATCATATATAGTGGATGTGATGTCATCAGTATACTGGGAGACATGTCATAGATAAAGTGCCTGTGATGTCACAAGCATAGTCAGTGTGATATCATAATCAGTGGGTATGATGTAAGATAGGGTGGGTGTGATGCCATAAATAGTGTGGTCTGACGTCATAATGAGTGAATGAGATGTCATGTAAGTGCATGCCATGTCATACATACACCCAGATGGATGTCATGCATGGAGTGTGTGTGATGTCATCAATAGAATGGGTGTGAGGACACAGATACTGTGGATGCGTTGTCACATGGGTAGAAGATGTGATGACACAGTCACTGGATGTGATGTCAGATACAGTGGCTGAGGTGCCATGAATCCAGTGGATGTGATTTCATAAACACAGCAGTGTGATCTCATAAAGAGTGGGTGTGAGGTATATGTATACAATGCCTAGGATGGCAGCATATTGTGGGTGTGGTGTCACACATGCTGTGGTTGTGATGACATAGATACAGTGGATATGAGATCAGATAGAGTGGGTGTATGTCAGACATAGTGGTTGTGTTGTCACACACAATATATGATGTCACATGTGGTGGATCTGACGTAATGAACATGGCGAGTGTCATATCATAGATACGGTGGCCATGATGTCACTGGTACAGTGACTGTGATGTCATATAGTGGACGTGATGTCATATAGAGTGAGTGTGATGTGGTGAATACAGTGGTGTGATGTCATAAAGACTGGATATCATGTCAAATATTGGGCGTATGATATGATTGATATAGTGGGTGAGATAACATTGATATAGTGGGTGTGGTGACACAGATAGAGTGGGTATGATGTCAGATAAAGTTCTGTTCTCAAACACACAGTGTATGATGTCGTGTATGGTGGATATATTGTCATATATAGTGGGTGGGTGTCATACATACAGTGGATATGATGTTGTCGAAACAGTGGATGTGATATCAGATATGGTGTGTGTGATGTCACATATAGTGGCTGTGTTCTCACCCACAGAGTGGGTGATGTCACGTACAGTGGATATGACGTCGTAGACATAGTGGCTGTCATGTCATAGATACAGTGGCTCTGATGTCACAGGTAGAGAATAGGTGATGTCATACACAGTATATGTAACTTCGTATATATACAGTGGTTGTATTGTCCCATGTATTCACAATGTGATGTCATACACAGTGGATGAGATGTCATACCTACCGGGTGCAATGTCATGAACACAGTGGATGTGAGGTCATAAAGTGTGATGACAAAGATAGAGCGGATGTGATATCAGATATACTCTGTGTGATGTCATATATTGTTGTTGTGTTCTCATACACACAGGACATGATGTCATATATAGTAGAGGTGGTGTCATAAACAGAGTGCGTATGATATCATAGCTGTAGTGTCTGTAATGTCACATGTATAGGCGAAGTGATGTCATAATCAGTGGATCTGATGTCATATATAGTTGGTGTGATGTCATCTGTCATTCGTATGATGTCATGCATATAGGAGGTGTGGTGTCATACATACAGGGGTTGTGATGACATAGATACAGTGGATGGGATACCAGAGATAGTGGGTGTATGTCAGAAATAGCAGCTGTGTTGTCACACACAGTGGGTGAGTTGTCACATGTAGTGGATAGGGTGTCATGAACATAGTGGTTGTCATGTCATAGCTACAGTGGCTGTGATGTCATAGAGTGGACGTGATATCTTCTATGGTGGGTGTGATGTCATGAAAATAGTGGGTGGGATATCATAAATAGAGTGGTGTGAATGAATGAGTGCATATAATGTCATATATAGTGCATATGATATCATACATATGGCGGGTGTGATATCAGCGATACCGTGGCAGTGTTGACACAGATCCTCTGGATGTAATAGCACATATCCTGGGTGTGACGTCAGATATAGTGGTGGTGTTCTCATACACACTGTGAGATGTCGTATATACTGGGTGTGATGTTACAAGTACAGTGGGTGTAATGTCATAGATACAGTGGCTGTGATGTCACATGTAGAGTAGATGAGATGTCATAATC
Organism: Dama dama; assembly: GCF_033118175.1. Classification (NCBI taxonomy): domain Eukaryota; kingdom Metazoa; phylum Chordata; class Mammalia; order Artiodactyla; family Cervidae; genus Dama; species Dama dama. The sequence goes on from NC_083714.1 coordinate 57,285,008, forward strand.
AGTGGGTGTGATGTCATAAATACAGCGGTGTGATGTCATAAAGAGTGGATATTATGTCAGATATAGTGCGTATAATATCATAGATAGAGTGGGTTTGATATCATCAATACACTGGGTTTGATGACACAGATACAGTGGGTATGATGTCAGATAAAGTTACGATGTGATATAGTGGAAGTGATGTCAACTTTAGTGAGTGTGATGTCATGAAAACAGTGGATGGGATGTCATAAATCCAGTGTTGTGATTGAATAAGGAGTGGATATTATGTAATAGCAGATAGAGTGGGTGTGATGTCAGATATAGTGTTTTTGTTCTCATATACACTGTGTGATGTCGTATATACTGAGTATGATGTTATGAATACAGTGGGTGTGATGTCATAGATACAGTGGCTGTGATGTCCCATGTAGAGTAAATGTGATGTCATAATCAGTGGGTATGATGTCAGATAAAGTGGGTGTGATGCCATACACACTGTGCGTTTATGTCGTAAAGAGTGATTGTGATGTCATGTACTCTTCACATGATGTCATACAGATGCCCAGATTGATGTCATACATGGACTGGGTGTGGTGTGATCCAGAGAATGGTTGCGATGAGGCAGATACAGTTTCTATGATGGCACATGTGTAGTTGATGTGATATCATAATCAGTGGATGTGATGTCATATATATGGGTGTGAAGTCATGAGTACAGTGGATGCGATGTCATAAATAGTGCAGAGTGATATCATAGAGAGGATGTGATATCATATATAGTGCACATGATCTCATGTGTATACTGGTCGTGGTATCATCAATGCAGTGAGGGTGATGACTCAGATTGCATGTGATGTCATGTGTACAGAAGATGATATATCTTATACAGTTGAGGTGACTTCCTATATTTTTGGTGTGATGTATTGAATACAGTGGATGTGATGTCATAACTACAGTTGTGTAATGTAAGAAACAGAAGATGTGATGTTCATACATAGTGCATATTATGCCATACAGGTAGTTGGTGCGATGTCATGCATACAGTGGTTGTGATGACACCGATACAGTAGATGTGCTGTCAGAAATAGTGGATGTGATGTCAGATACAGTTGCTGTGTTCTCATACACACAGTGTGTCTGATGTCACATATAGTGGGCACGACATCATAAGCATAGTAGATGTGATGTCATAGATATGGTGGTTGTGTTGTCACATGTATAATCAATGTGAGGTCATACAGAGTGGATGAGATGTCATACCTACGGGGTGCAGTGTCATGAACACAGTGGATGTGATGTCATAAATCCAGTGGTTGTGATGATACTGACACAGTCGATTTGATGTCAGATATTGAGGGTGTGATGACACTGCTATGGTAGATGTGATGTCAGATATTGTGGATGTGGTGTCAGATATAGTTGCTGTGTTCTCAAACACACAGTGTGTGTGATGTCACATAGAGTGGGCATGACGTCATAAACATAGGAGGTTGCTGTCATAGATGCAGTGGTTGTGTTGTGACAGGTATAGTAAATATGATGTCATAAACAGAGAATGTGATGTCATACCTATTGGGTGGGATGTAATGAACACAGTGGATGTGATGCCATAAATACAGTGGTTTGATGTCATAAAGAGTGGGTGTGATGTTGTATATAGTGCATATGAGGTCACACATATGTTGGGAGTGATGTCATACATACACTGGGTGTGACGAAAAAGATAGAGTGGATGTGATATCAAACATACTCTGTGTGATTTCAGATATAGTGGTTGTGTTCTCATATGCACGTGTAGTAGAAGTGATGTCATCAACAGAGTGTGTGCTATCATAGATAGAGTCGCAGTCCGAGATCAGCTCCCCAGAAGAGACACACGGCACACTTGAGACGGCTCACCAGCTGCCATCCAGGAAACCAAGTGGCTGGGACTGGGGAGGTGGTAAGACGTACCCCCGACCTGGGGAGAGTTCGGTCGCCAAGCACCTGGTCGCCAGAGCTGCTCAGACCATGGAACAGCACAAAACGCAGGCCCAACTGAACCTGCGCCTTTGAGGAGTACCTGAGAACCTGAACCTGAGCGGCTTAGACCTGGGAAGTGCACGCAATCCAGGGCGTCTCTCAGACAGTTCCCTGCAGAGCAACCTAGAGCCTCAGAAGAGTAGATCATGGAAGCACACAGGCAGTGAGGTGGGGCAAACCCAGTGCAGCTGAAACACTGTGAGCACTACCCCACACATGACAGTGCTATTTGTTTGCAGTGATGCCCCCTCCCCAGAGCATGACTGAACAAGTGAGCCTAAAAGAGTGATCAAAATCACCTCTTGTGTCAGGGCGGTAATTAGACACTGAAGAGACCAGCAAACAGAAGAAGCCAAAATAAACAAAGGGAAATACAGCAGGGTGATATCATAGAGAGGGGATGTGGTATAATACATAGTGCATATGATCTCATGTATATAGTTGTCGTGATATCATCAATGCACTGGGTGTGTTGACTCAGATACAGTGGATGCAATGTCACGTGTATAGAAGATGTGATGGTATATACAGTTGATGTGACTTCGTTTGCAGTGGATGGAATGTCATGAAGACATGGATGTGACATCATAAATACAGCATTGTTATGTCACAGAGAATTAATATGATGTCACTCGTCAGTGTGTGTGATATCATCGATGGAGTGGTTGTAATGACATAGAGAGAGTGTATGTGATGAGATACCATGAGTGTGATGTCAGTTATAGTGGTTGTGTAATCACACACAGAGTGTGTGTGATGTTTTAGATAGTGGGAATGATGTCATAAACATAGTGGGTGCCAAATCATTGTTAGAGTGGCTGTGAAGTCACAGGTGTAGAATATGTGATGCCATATACGGTGGATGTGACTTCATATATATTGGGTGTGATGTCATGAAGAGAGTGGATGTGAGTCATCAATACAGTCATGTGATTTCATAGAGAATGGATATGATATCCTTCATAGTGAACATGATGAACATCAGTGTGTGTGATATCAATACTGTGGGTGTGATAACCAAGATACAGTGGATGTAATAACAGATATATTGGGTGTGATGTCAGGTTCAGTGGTTGTGTTCGCATACACACAGTGTGTGTGATATCATATATAGTGGATGTGATGTCATCAGTATACTGGGAGACATGTCATAGATAAAGTGCCTGTGATGTCACAAGCATAGTCAGTGTGATATCATAATCAGTGGGTATGATGTAAGATAGGGTGGGTGTGATGCCATAAATAGTGTGGTCTGACGTCATAATGAGTGAATGAGATGTCATGTAAGTGCATGCCATGTCATACATACACCCAGATGGATGTCATGCATGGAGTGTGTGTGATGTCATCAATAGAATGGGTGTGAGGACACAGATACTGTGGATGCGTTGTCACATGGGTAGAAGATGTGATGACACAGTCACTGGATGTGATGTCAGATACAGTGGCTGAGGTGCCATGAATCCAGTGGATGTGATTTCATAAACACAGCAGTGTGATCTCATAAAGAGTGGGTGTGAGGTATATGTATACAATGCCTAGGATGGCAGCATATTGTGGGTGTGGTGTCACACATGCTGTGGTTGTGATGACATAGATACAGTGGATATGAGATCAGTTAGAGTGGGTGTATGTCAGACATAGTGGTTGTGTTGTCACACACAATATATGATGTCACATGTGGTGGATCTGACGTCATGAACATGGCGAGTGTCATATCATAGATACGGTGGCCATGATGTCACTGGTACAGTGACTGTGATGTCATATAGTGGACGTGATGTCATATAGAGTGAGTGTGATGTGGTGAATACAGTGGTGTGATGTCATAAAGACTGGATATCATGTCAAATATTGGGCGTATGATATGATTGATATAGTGGGTGAGATAACATTGATATAGTGGGTGTGGTGACACAGATAGAGTGGGTATGATGTCAGATAAAGTTCTGTTCTCAAACACACAGTGTATGATGTCGTGTATGGTGGATATATTGTCATATATAGTGGGTGGGTGTCATACATACAGTGGATATGATGTTGTCGAAACAGTGGATGTGATATCAGATATGGTGTGTGTGATGTCACATATAGTGGCTGTGTTCTCACCCACAGAGTAGGTGATGTCACGTACAGTGGATATGACGTCATAGACATAGTGGCTGTCATGTCATAGATACAGTGGCTCTGATGTCACAGGTAGAGAATAGGTGATGTCATACACAGTATATGTAACTTCGTATATATACAGTGGTTGTATTGTCCCATGTATTCACAATGTGATGTCATACACAGTGGATGAGATGTCATACCTACCGGGTGCAATGTCATGAACACAGTGGATGTGAGGTCATAAAGTGTGATGACAAAGATAGAGCGGATGTGATATCAGATATACTCTGTGTGATGTCATATATTGTTGTTGTGTTCTCATACACACAGGACATGATGTCATATATAGTAGAGGTGGTGTCATAAACAGAGTGCGTATGATATCATAGCTGTAGTGTCTGTAATGTCACATGTATAGGCGAAGTGATGTCATAATCAGTGGATCTGATGTCATATATAGTTGGTGTGATGTCATCTGTCATTCGTATGATGTCATGCATATAGGAGGTGTGGTGTCATACATACAGGGGTTGTGATGACATAGATACAGTGGATGGGATACCAGAGATAGTGGGTGTATGTCAGAAATAGCAGCTGTGTTGTCACACACAGTGGGTGAGTTGTCACATGTAGTGGATAGGGTGTCATGAACATAGTGGTTGTCATGTCATAGCTACAGTGGCTGTGATGTCATAGAGTGGACGTGATATCTTCTATGGTGGGTGTGATGTCATGAAAATAGTGGGTGGGATATCATAAATAGAGTGGTGTGAATGAATGAGTGCATATAATGTCATATATAGTGCATATGATATCATACATATGGCGGGTGTGATATCAGCGATACCGTGGCAGTGTTGACACAGATCCTCTGGATGTAATAGCACATATCCTGGGTGTGACGTCAGATATAGTGGTGGTGTTCTCATACACACTGTGAGATGTCGTATATACTGGGTGTGATGTTACAAGTACAGTGGGTGTAATGTCATAGATACAGTGGCTGTGATGTCACATGTAGAGTAGATGAGATGTCATAATCAGTGGGTGTGATGTCATAAATACAGCGGTGTGATGTCATAAAGAGTGGATATTATGTCAGATATAGTGCGTATAATATCATAGATAGAGTGGGTTTGATATCATCAATACACTGGGTTTGATGACACAGATACAGTGGGTATGATGTCAGATAAAGTTACGATGTGATATAGTGGAAGTGATGTCAACTTTAGTGAGTGTGATGTCATGAAAACAGTGGATGGGATGTCATAAATCCAGTGTTGTGATTGAATAAGGAGTGGATATTATGTAATAGCAGATAGAGTGGGTGTGATGTCAGATATAGTGTTTTTGTTCTCATATACACTGTGTGATGTCGTATATACTGAGTATGATGTTATGAATACAGTGGGTGTGATGTCATAGATACAGTGGCTGTGATGTCCCATGTAGAGTAAATGTGATGTCATAATCAGTGGGTATGATGTCAGATAAAGTGGGTGTGATGCCATACACACTGTGCGTTTATGTCGTAAAGAGTGATTGTGATGTCATGTACTCTTCACATGATGTCATACAGATGCCCAGATTGATGTCATACATGGACTGGGTGTGGTGTGATCCAGAGAATGGGTGCGATGAGGCAGATACAGTTTCTATGATGGCACATGTGTAGTTGATGTGATATCATAATCAGTGGATGTGATGTCATATATATGGGTGTGAAGTCATGAGTACAGTGGATGCGATGTCATAAATAGTGCAGAGTGATATCATAGAGAGGATGTGATATCATATATAGTGCACATGATCTCATGTGTATACTGGTCGTGGTATCATCAATGCAGTGAGGGTGATGACTCAGATTGCATGTGATGTCATGTGTACAGAAGATGATATATCTTATACAGTTGAGGTGACTTCCTATATTTTTGGTGTGATGTATTGAATACAGTGGATGTGATGTCATAACTACAGTTGTGTAATGTAAGAAACAGAAGATGTGATGTTCATACATAGTGCATATTATGCCATACAGGTAGTTGGTGCGATGTCATGCATACAGTGGTTGTGATGACACCAATACAGTAGATGTGCTGTCAGAAATAGTGGATGTGATGTCAGATACAGTTGCTGTGTTCTCATACACACAGTGTGTCTGATGTCACATATAGTGGGCACGACATCATAAGCATAGTAGATGTGATGTCATAGATATGGTGGTTGTGTTGTCACATGTATAATCAATGTGAGGTCATACAGAGTGGATGAGATGTCATACCTACGGGGTGCAGTGTCATGAACACAGTGGATGTGATGTCATAAATCCAGTGGTTGTGATGACACTGACACAGTCGATTTGTTGTCAGATATTGAGGGTGTGATGACACTGCTATGGTAGATGTGATGTCAGATATTGTGGATGTGGTGTCAGATATAGTTGCTGTGTTCTCAAACACACAGTGTGTGTGATGTCACATAGAGTGGGCATGACGTCATAAACATAGGAGGTTGCTGTCATAGATGCAGTGGTTGTGTTGTGACAGGTATAGTAAATATGATGTCATAAACAGAGAATGTGATGTCATACCTATTGGGTGGGATGTAATGAACACAGTGGATGTGATGCCATAAATACAGTGGTTTGATGTCATAAAGAGTGGGTGTGATGTTGTATATAGTGCATATGAGGTCACACATATGTTGGGAGTGATGTCATACATACACTGGGTGTGACGAAAAAGATAGAGTGGATGTGATATCAAACATACTCTGTGTGATTTCAGATATAGTGGTTGTGTTCTCATATGCACGTGTAGTAGAAGTGATGTCATCAACAGAGTGTGTGCTATCATAGATAGAGTCGCAGTCCGAGATCAGCTCCCCAGAAGAGACACACGGCACACTTGAGACGGCTCACCAGCTGCCATCCAGGAAACCAAGTGGCTGGGACTGGGGAGGTGGTAAGACGTACCCCCGACCTGGGGAGAGTTCGGTCGCCAAGCACCTGGTCGCCAGAGCTGCTCAGACCATGGAACAGCACAAAACGCAGGCCCAACTGAATCTGCGCCTTTGATGAGTACCTGAGAACCTGAACCTGAGCGGCTTAGACCTGGGAAGTGCACGCAATCCAGGGCGTCTCTCAGACAGTTCCCTGCAGAGCAACCTAGAGCCTCAGAAGAGTAGATCATGGAAGCACACAGGCAGTGAGGTGGGGCAAACCCAGTGCAGCTGAAACACTGTGAGCACTACCCCACACATGACAGTGCTATTTGTTTGCAGTGATGCCCCCTCCCCAGAGCATGACTGAACAAGTGAGCCTAAAAGAGTGATCAAAATCACCTCTTGTGTCAGGGCGGAAATTAGACACTGAAGAGACCAGCAAACAGAAGAAGCCAAAATAAACAAAGGGAAATACAGCAGGGTGATATCATAGAGAGGGGATGTGGTATAATACATAGTGCATATGATCTCATGTATATAGTTGTCGTGATATCATCAATGCACTGGGTGTGTTGACTCAGATACAGTGGATGCAATGTCACGTGTATAGAAGATGTGATGGTATATACAGTTGATGTGACTTCGTTTGCAGTGGATGGAATGTCATGAAGACATGGATGTGACATCATAAATACAGCATTGTTATGTCACAGAGAATTAATATGATGTCACTCGTCAGTGTGTGTGATATCATCGATGGAGTGGTTGTAATGACATAGAGAGAGTGTATGTGATGAGATACCATGAGTGTGATGTCAGTTATAGTGGTTGTGTAATCACACACAGAGTGTGTGTGATGTTTTAGATAGTGGGAATGATGTCATAAACATAGTGGGTGCCAAATCATTGTTAGAGTGGCTGTGAAGTCACAGGTGTAGAATATGTGATGCCATAGACGGTGGATGTGACTTCGTATATATTGGGTGTGATGTCATGAAGAGAGTGGATGTGAGTCATCAATACAGTCGTCTGATTTCATAGAGAATGGATATGATATCCTTCATAGTGAACATGATGAACATCAGTGTGTGTGATCTCAATACTGTGGGTGTGATAACCAAGATACAGTGGATGTAATAACAGATATATTGGGTGTGATGTCAGGTTCAGTGGTTGTGTTCTCATACACACAGTGTGTGTGATATCATATATAGTGGATGTGATGTCATCAGTATACTGGGAGACATGTCATAGATAAAGTGCCTGTGATGTCACAAGCATAGTCAGTGTGATATCATAATCAGTGGGTATGATGTAAGATAGGGTGGGTGTGATGCCATAAATAGTGTGGTCTGACGTCATAATGAGTGAATGAGATGTCATGTAAGTGCATGCCATGTCATACATACACCCAGATTGATGTCATGCATGGAGTGTGTGTGATGTCATCAATAGAATGGGTGTGAGGACACAGATACTGTGGATGCGTTGTCACATGGGTAGTAGATGTGATGACACAGTCACTGGATGTGATGTCAGATACAGTGGCTGAGGTGCCATGAATCCAGTGGATGTGATTTCATAAACACAGCAGTGTGATCTCATAAAGAGTGGGTGTGAGGTATATGTATACAATGCCTAGGATGGCAGCATATTGTGGGTGTGGTGTCACACATGCTGTGGTTGTGATGACATAGATACAGTGGATATGAGATCAGATAGAGTGGGTGTATGTCAGACATAGTGGTTGTGTTGTCACACACAATATATGATGTCACATGTGGTGGATCTGACGTCATGAACATGGCGAGTGTCATATCATAGATACGGTGGCCATGATGTCACTGGTACAGTGACTGTGATGTCATATAGTGGACGTGATGTCATATAGAGTGAGTGTGATGTGGTGAATACAGTGGTGTGATGTCATAAAGACTGGATATCATGTCAAATATTGGGCGTATGATATGATTGATATAGTGGGTGAGATAACATTGATATAGTGGGTGTGGTGACACAGATAGAGTGGGTATGATGTCAGATAAAGTTCTGTTCTCAAACACACAGTGTATGATGTCGTGTATGGTGGATATATTGTCATATATAGTGGGTGGGTGTCATACATACAGTGGATATGATGTTGTCGAAACAGTGGATGTGATATCAGATATGGTGTTTGTGATGTCACATATAGTGGCTGTGTTCTCACCCACAGAGTAGGTGATGTCACGTACAGTGGATATGACGTCATAGACATAGTGGCTGTCATGTCATAGATACAGTGGCTCTGATGTCACAGGTAGAGAATAGGTGATGTCATACACAGTATATGTAACTTCGTATATATACAGTGGTTGTATTGTCCCATGTATTCACAATGTGATGTCATACACAGTGGATGAGATGTCATACCTACCGGGTGCAATGTCATGAACACAGTGGATGTGAGGTCATAAAGTGTGATGACAAAGATAGAGCGGATGTGATATCAGATATACTCTGTGTGATGTCATATATTGTTGTTGTGTTCTCATACACACAGGACATGATGTCATATATAGTAGAGGTGGTGTCATAAACAGAGTGGGTATGATATCATAGCTGTAGTGTCTGTAATGTCACATGTATAGGCGAAGTGATGTCATAATCAGTGGATCTGATGTCATATATAGTTGGTGTGATGTCATCTGTCATTCGTATGATGTCATGCATATAGGAGGTGTGGTGTCATACATACAGGGGTTGTGATGACATAGATACAGTGGATGGGATACCAGAGATAGTGGGTGTATGTCAGAAATAGCAGCTGTGTTGTCACACACAGTGGGTGAGTTGTCACATGTAGTGGATAGGGTGTCATGAACATAGTGGTTGTCATGTCATAGCTACAGTGGCTGTGATGTCATAGAGTGGACGTGATATCTTCTATGGTGGGTGTGATGTCATGAAAATAGTGGGTGGGATATCATAAATAGAGTGGTGTGAATGAATGAGTGCATATAATGTCATATATAGTGCATATGATATCATACATATGGCGGGTGTGATATCAGCGATACCGTGGCAGTGTTGACACAGATCCTCTGGATGTAATAGCACATATCCTGGGTGTGACGTCAGATATAGTGGTGGTGTTCTCATACACACTGTGAGATGTCGTATATACTGGGTGTGATGTTACAAGTACAGTGGGTGTAATGTCATAGATACAGTGGCTGTGATGTCACATGTAGAGTAGATGAGATGTCATAATCAGTGGGTGTGATGTCATAAATACAGCGGTGTGATGTCATAAAGAGTGGATATTATGTCAGATATAGTGCGTATAATATCATAGATAGAGTGGGTTTGATATCATCAATACACTGGGTTTGATGACACAGATACAGTGGGTATGATGTCAGATAAAGTTACGATGTGATATAGTGGAAGTGATGTCAACTTTAGTGAGTGTGATGTCATGAAAACAGTGGATGGGATGTCATAAATCCAGTGTTGTGATTGAATAAGGAGTGGATATTATGTAATAGCAGATAGAGTGGGTGTGATGTCAGATATAGTGTTTTTGTTCTCATATACACTGTGTGATGTCGTATATACTGAGTATGATGTTATGAATACAGTGGGTGTGATGTCATAGATACAGTGGCTGTGATGTCCCATGTAGAGTAAATGTGATGTCATAATCAGTGGGTATGATGTCAGATAAAGTGGGTGTGATGCCATACACACTGTGCGATTATGTCGTAAAGAGTGATTGTGATGTCATGTACTCTTCACATGATGTCATACAGATGCCCAGATTGATGTCATACATGGACTGGGTGTGGTGTGATCCAGAGAATGGTTGCGATGAGGCAGATACAGTTTCTATGATGGCACATGTGTAGTTGATGTGATATCATAATCAGTGGATGTGATGTCATATATATGGGTGTGAAGTCATGAGTACAGTGGATGCGATGTCATAAATAGTGCAGAGTGATATCATAGAGAGGATGTGATATCATATATAGTGCACATGATCTCATGTGTATACTGGTCGTGGTATCATCAATGCAGTGAGGGTGATGACTCAGATTGCATGTGATGTCATGTGTACAGAAGATGATATATCTTATACAGTTGAGGTGACTTCCTATATTTTTGGTGTGATGTATTGAATACAGTGGATGTGATGTCATAACTACAGTTGTGTAATGTAAGAAACAGAAGATGTGATGTTCATACATAGTGCATATTATGCCATACAGGTAGTTGGTGCGATGTCATGCATACAGTGGTTGTGATGACACCAATACAGTAGATGTGCTGTCAGAAATAGTGGATGTGATGTCAGATACAGTTGCTGTGTTCTCATACACAGAGTGTGTCTGATGTCACATATAGTGGGCACGACATCATAAGCATAGTAGATGTGATGTCATAGATATGGTGGTTGTGTTGTCACATGTATAATCAATGTGAGGTCATACAGAGTGGATGAGATGTCATACCTACGGGGTGCAGTGTCATGAACACAGTGGATGTGATGTCATAAATCCAGTGGTTGTGATGACACTGACACAGTCGATTTGATGTCAGATATTGAGGGTGTGATGACACTGCTATGGTAGATGTGATGTCAGATATTGTGGATGTGGTGTCAGATATAGTTGCTGTGTTCTCAAACACACAGTGTGTGTGATGTCACATAGAGTGGGCATGACGTCATAAACATAGGAGGTTGCTGTCATAGATGCAGTGGTTGTGTTGTGACAGGTATAGTAAATATGATGTCATAAACAGAGAATGTGATGTCATACCTATTGGGTGGGATGTAATGAACACAGTGGATGTGATGCCATAAATACAGTGGTTTGATGTCATAAAGAGTGGGTGTGATGTTGTATATAGTGCATATGAGGTCACACATATGTTGGGAGTGATGTCATACATACACTGGGTGTGACGAAAAAGATAGAGTGGATGTGATATCAAACATACTCTGTGTGATTTCAGATATAGTGGTTGTGTTCTCATATGCACGTGTAGTAGAAGTGATGTCATCAACAGAGTGTGTGCTATCATAGATAGAGTCGCAGTCCGAGATCAGCTCCCCAGAAGAGACACACGGCACACTTGAGACGGCTCACCAGCTGCCATCCAGGAAACCAAGTGGCTGGGACTGGGGAGGTGGTAAGACGTACCCCCGACCTGGGGAGAGTTCGGTCGCCAAGCACCTGGTCGCCAGAGCTGCTCAGACCATGGAACAGCACAAAACGCAGGCCCAACTGAATCTGCGCCTTTGATGAGTACCTGAGAACCTGAACCTGAGCGGCTTAGACCTGGGAAGTGCACGCAATCCAGGGCGTCTCTCAGACAGTTCCCTGCAGAGAAACCTAGAGCCTCAGAAGAGTAGATCATGGAAGCACACAGGCAGTGAGGTGGGGCAAACCCAGTGCAGCTGAAACACTGTGAGCACTACCCCACACATGACAGTGCTATTTGTTTGCAGTGATGCCCCCTCCCCAGAGCATGACTGAACAAGTGAGCCTAAAAGAGTGATCAAAATCACCTCTTGTGTCAGGGCGGAAATTAGACACTGAAGAGACCAGCAAACAGAAGAAGCCAAAATAAACAAAGGGAAATACAGCAGGGTGATATCATAGAGAGGGGATGTGGTATAATACATAGTGCATATGATCTCATGTATATAGTTGTCGTGATATCATCAATGCACTGGGTGTGTTGACTCAGATACAGTGGATGCAATGTCACGTGTATAGAAGATGTGATGGTATATACAGTTGATGTGACTTCGTTTGCAGTGGATGGAATGTCATGAAGACATGGATGTGACATCATAAATACAGCATTGTTATGTCACAGAGAATTAATATGATGTCACTCGTCAGTGTGTGTGATATCATCGATGGAGTGGTTGTAATGACATAGAGAGAGTGTATGTGATGAGATACCATGAGTGTGATGTCAGTTATAGTGGTTGTGTAATCACACACAGAGTGTGTGTGATGTTTTAGATAGTGGGAATGATGTCATAAACATAGTGGGTGCCAAATCATTGTTAGAGTGGCTGTGAAGTCACAGGTGTAGAATATGTGATGCCATAGACGGTGGATGTGACTTCGTATATATTGGGTGTGATGTCATGAAGAGAGTGGATGTGAGTCATCAATACAGTCGTCTGATTTCATAGAGAATGGATATGATATCCTTCATAGTGAACATGATGAACATCAGTGTGTGTGATCTCAATACTGTGGGTGTGATAACCAAGATACAGTGGATGTAATAACAGATATATTGGGTGTGATGTCAGGTTCAGTGGTTGTGTTCTCATACACACAGTGTGTGTGATATCATATATAGTGGATGTGATGTCATCAGTATACTGGGAGACATGTCATAGATAAAGTGCCTGTGATGTCACAAGCATAGTCAGTGTGATATCATAATCAGTGGGTATGATGTAAGATAGGGTGGGTGTGATGCCATAAATAGTGTGGTCTGACGTCATAATGAGTGAATGAGATGTCATGTAAGTGCATGCCATGTCATACATACACCCAGATTGATGTCATGCATGGAGTGTGTGTGATGTCATCAATAGAATGGGTGTGAGGACACAGATACTGTGGATGCGTTGTCACATGGGTAGTAGATGTGATGACACAGTCACTGGATGTGATGTCAGATACAGTGGCTGAGGTGCCATGAATCCAGTGGATGTGATTTCATAAACACAGCAGTGTGATCTCTTAAAGAGTGGGTGTGAGGTATATGTATACAATGCCTAGGATGGCAGCATATTGTGGGTGTGGTGTCACACATGCTGTGGTTGTGATGACATAGATACAGTGGATATGAGATCAGATAGAGTGGGTGTATGTCAGACATAGTGGTTGTGTTGTCACACACAATATATGATGTCACATGTGGTGGATCTGACGTCATGAACATGGCGAGTGTCATATCATAGATACGGTGGCCATGATGTCACTGGTACAGTGACTGTGATGTCATATAGTGGACGTGATGTCATATAGAGTGAGTGTGATGTGGTGAATACAGTGGTGTGATGTCATAAAGACTGGATATCATGTCAAATATTGGGCGTATGATATGATTGATATAGTGGGTGAGATAACATTGATATAGTGGGTGTGGTGACACAGATAGAGTGGGTATGATGTCAGATAAAGTTCTGTTCTCAAACACACAGTGTATGATGTCGTGTATGGTGGATATATTGTCATATATAGTGGGTGGGTGTCATACATACAGTGGATATGATGTTGTCGAAACAGTGGATGTGATATCAGATATGGTGTTTGTGATGTCACATATAGTGGCTGTGTTCTCACCCACAGAGTAGGTGATGTCACGTACAGTGGATATGACGTCATAGACATAGTGGCTGTCATGTCATAGATACAGTGGCTCTGATGTCACAGGTAGAGAATAGGTGATGTCATACACAGTATATGTAACTTCGTATATATACAGTGGTTGTATTGTCCCATGTATTCACAATGTGATGTCATACACAGTGGATGAGATGTCATACCTACCGGGTGCAATGTCATGAACACAGTGGATGTGAGGTCATAAAGTGTGATGACAAAGATAGAGCGGATGTGATATCAGATATACTCTGTGTGATGTCATATATTGTTGTTGTGTTCTCATACACACAGGACATGATGTCATATATAGTAGAGGTGGTGTCATAAACAGAGTGGGTATGATATCATAGCTGTAGTGTCTGTAATGTCACATGTATAGGCGAAGTGATGTCATAATCAGTGGATCTGATGTCATATATAGTTGGTGTGATGTCATCTGTCATTCGTATGATGTCATGCATATAGGAGGTGTGGTGTCATACATACAGGGGTTGTGATGACATAGATACAGTGGATGGGATACCAGAGATAGTGGGTGTATGTCAGAAATAGCAGCTGTGTTGTCACACACAGTGGGTGAGTTGTCACATGTAGTGGATAGGGTGTCATGAACATAGTGGTTGTCATGTCATAGCTACAGTGGCTGTGATGTCATAGAGTGGACGTGATATCTTCTATGGTGGGTGTGATGTCATGAAAATAGTGGGTGGGATATCATAAATAGAGTGGTGTGAATGAATGAGTGCATATAATGTCATATATAGTGCATATGATATCATACATATGGCGGGTGTGATATCAGCGATACCGTGGCAGTGTTGACACAGATCCTCTGGATGTAATAGCACATATCCTGGGTGTGACGTCAGATATAGTGGTGGTGTTCTCATACACACTGTGAGATGTCGTATATACTGGGTGTGATGTTACAAGTACAGTGGGTGTAATGTCATAGATACAGTGGCTGTGATGTCACATGTAGAGTAGATGAGATGTCATAATCAGTGGGTGTGATGTCATAAATACAGCGGTGTGATGTCATAAAGAGTGGATATTATGTCAGATATAGTGCGTATAATATCATAGATAGAGTGGGTTTGATATCATCAATACACTGGGTTTGATGACACAGATACAGTGGGTATGATGTCAGATAAAGTTACGATGTGATATAGTGGAAGTGATGTCAACTTTAGTGAGTGTGATGTCATGAAAACAGTGGATGGGATGTCATAAATCCAGTGTTGTGATTGAATAAGGAGTGGATATTATGTAATAGCAGATAGAGTGGGTGTGATGTCAGATATAGTGTTTTTGTTCTCATATACACTGTGTGATGTCGTATATACTGAGTATGATGTTATGAATACAGTGGGTGTGATGTCATAGATACAGTGGCTGTGATGTCCCATGTAGAGTAAATGTGATGTCATAATCAGTGGGTATGATGTCAGATAAAGTGGGTGTGATGCCATACACACTGTGCGTTTATGTCGTAAAGAGTGATTGTGATGTCATGTACTCTTCACATGATGTCATACAGATGCCCAGATTGATGTCATACATGGACTGGGTGTGGTGTGATCCAGAGAATGGGTGCGATGAGGCAGATACAGTTTCTATGATGGCACATGTGTAGTTGATGTGATATCATAATCAGTGGATGTGATGTCATATATATGGGTGTGAAGTCATGAGTACAGTGGATGCGATGTCATAAATAGTGCAGAGTGATATCATAGAGAGGATGTGATATCATATATAGTGCACATGATCTCATGTGTATACTGGTCGTGGTATCATCAATGCAGTGAGGGTGATGACTCAGATTGCATGTGATGTCATGTGTACAGAAGATGATATATCTTATACAGTTGAGGTGACTTCCTATATTTTTGGTGTGATGTATTGAATACAGTGGATGTGATGTCATAACTACAGTTGTGTAATGTAAGAAACAGAAGATGTGATGTTCATACATAGTGCATATTATGCCATACAGGTAGTTGGTGCGATGTCATGCATACAGTGGTTGTGATGACACCGATACAGTAGATGTGCTGTCAGAAATAGTGGATGTGATGTCAGATACAGTTGCTGTGTTCTCATACACAGAGTGTGTCTGATGTCACATATAGTGGGCACGACATCATAAGCATAGTAGATGTGATGTCATAGATATGGTGGTTGTGTTGTCACATGTATAATCAATGTGAGGTCGTACAGAGTGGATGAGATGTCATACCTACGGGGTGCAGTGTCATGAACACAGTGGATGTGATGTCATAAATCCAGTGGTTGTGATGACACTGACACAGTCGATTTGATGTCAGATATTGAGGGTGTGATGACACTGCTATGGTAGATGTGATGTCAGATATTGTGGATGTGGTGTCAGATATAGTTGCTGTGTTCTCAAACACACAGTGTGTGTGATGTCACATAGAGTGGGCATGACATCATAAACATAGGAGGTTGCTGTCATAGATGCAGTGGTTGTGTTGTGACAGGTATAGTAAATATGATGTCATAAACAGAGAATGTGATGTCATACCTATTGGGTGGGATGTAATGAACACAGTGGATGTGATGCCATAAATACAGTGGTTTGATGTCATAAAGAGTGGGTGTGATGTTGTATATAGTGCATATGAGGTCACACATATGTTGGGAGTGATGTCATACATATACTGGGTGTGATGAAAAAGATAGAGTGGATGTGATATCAAACATACTCTGTGTGATTTCAGATATAGTGGTTGTGTTCTCATATGCACGTGTAGTAGAAGTGATGTCATCAACAGAGTGTGTGCTATCATAGATAGAGTCGCAGTCCGAGATCAGCTCCCCAGAAGAGACACACGGCACACTTGAGACGGCTCACCAGCTGCCATCCAGGAAACCAAGTGGCTGGGACTGGGGAGGTGGTAAGACGTACCCCCCACCTGGGGAGAGTTCGGTCGCCAAGCACCTGGTCGCCAGAGCTGCTCAGACCATGGAACAGCACAAAACGCAGGCCCAACTGAATCTGCGCCTTTGATGAGTACCTGAGAACCTGAACCTGAGCGGCTTAGACCTGGGAAGTGCACGCAATCCAGGGCGTCTCTCAGACAGTTCCCTGCAGAGCAACCTAGAGCCTCAGAAGAGTAGATCATGGAAGCACACAGGCAGTGAGGTGGGGCAAACCCAGTGCAGCTGAAACACTGTGAGCACTACCCCACACATGACAGTGCTATTTGTTTGCAGTGATGCCCCCTCCCCAGAGCATGACTGAACAAGTGAGCCTAAAAGAGTGATCAAAATCACCTCTTGTGTCAGGGCGGTAATTAGACACTGAAGAGACCAGCAAACAGAAGAAGCCAAAATAAACAAAGGGAAATACAGCAGGGTGATATCATAGAGAGGGGATGTGGTATAATACATAGTGCATATGATCTCATGTATAAAGTTGTCGTGATATCATCAATGCACTGGGTGTGTTGACTCAGATACAGTGGATGCAATGTCACGTGTATAGAAGATGTGATGGTATATACATTGATGTGACTTCGTTTGCAGTGGATGGAATGTCATGAAGACATGGATGTGACATCATAAATACAGCATTGTTATGTCACAGAGAATTAATATGATGTCACTCGTCAGTGTGTGTGATATCATCGATGGAGTGGTTGTAATGACATAGAGTGTATGTGATGAGATACCATGAGTGTGATGTCAGTTATAGTGGTTGTGTAATCACACACAGAGTGTGTGTGATGTTTTAGATAGTGAGAATGATGTCATAAACATAGTGGGTGCCAAATCATTGTTAGAGTGGCTGTGAAGTCACAGGTGTAGAATATGTGATGCCATATACGGTGGATGTGACTTCATATATATTGGGTGTGATGTCATGAAGAGAGTGGATGTGAGTCATCAATACAGTCGTCTGATTTCATAGAGAATGGATATGATATCCTTCATAGTGAACATGATGAACATCAGTGTGTGTGATCTCAATACTGTGGGTGTGATAACCAAGATACAGTGGATGTAATAACAGATATATTGGGTGTGATGTCAGGTTCAGTGGTTGTGTTCTCATACACACAGTGTGTGTGATATCATATATAGTGGATGTGATGTCATCAATATACTGGGAGACATGTCATAGATAAAGTGCCTGTGATGTCACAAGCATAGTCAGTGTGATATCATAATCAGTGGGTATGATGTAAGATAGGGTGGGTGTGATGCCATAAATAGTGTGGTCTGACGTCATAATGAGTGAATGAATGTCATGTAAGTGCATGCCATGTCATACATACACCCAGATTGATGTCATGCATGGAGTGTGTGTGATGTCATCAATAGAATGGGTGTGAGGACACAGATACTGTCGATGCGTTGTCACATGGGTAGAAGATGTGATGACACAGTCACTGGATGTGATGTCAGATACAGTGGCTGAGGTGCCATGAATCCAGTGGATGTGATTTCATAAACACAGCAGTGTGATCTCATAAAGAGTGGGTGTGAGGTATATGTATACAATGCCTAGGATGGCAGCATATTTTGGGTGTGGTGTCACACATGCTGTGGTTGTGATGACATAGATACAGTGGATATGAGATCAGATAGAGTGGGTGTATGTCAGACATAGTGGTTGTGTTGTCACACACAATATATGATGTCACATGTGGTGGATCTGACGTCATGAACATGGCGAGTGTCATATCATAGTTACGGTGGCCATGATGTCACTGGTACAGTGACTGTGATGTCATATAGTGGACGTGATGTCATATAGAGTGAGTGTGATGTGGTGAATACAGTGGTGTGATGTCATAAAGACTGGATATCATGTCAAATATTGGGCGTATGATATGATTGATATAGTGGGTGAGATAACATTGATATAGTGGGTGTGGTGACACAGATAGAGTGGGTATGATGTCAGATAAAGTTCTGTTCTCAAACACACAGTGTATGATGTCGTGTATGGTGGATATATTGTCATATATAGTGGGTGGGTGTCATACATACAGTGGATATGATGTTGTCGAAACAGTGGATGTGATATCAGATATGGTGTGTGTGATGTCACATACAGTGGCTGTGTTCTCACCCACAGAGTAGGTGATGTCACGTACAGTGGATATGACGTCATAGACATAGTGGCTGTCATGTCATAGATACAGTGGCTCTGATGTCACAGGTAGAGAATAGGTGATGTCATACACAGTATATGTAACTTCGTATATATACAGTGGTTGTATTGTCCCATGTATTCACAATGTGATGTCATACACAGTGGATGAGATGTCATACCTACCGGGTGCAATGTCATGAACACAGTGGATGTGAGGTCATAAAGTGTGATGACAAAGATAGAGCGGATGTGATATCAGATATACTCTGTGTGATGTCATATATTGTTGTTGTGTTCTCATACACACAGGACATGATGTCATATATAGTAGAGGTGGTGTCATAAACAGAGTGGGTATGATATCATAGCTGTAGTGTCTGTAATGTCACATGTATAGGCGAAGTGATGTCATAATCAGTGGATCTGATGTCATATATAGTTGGTGTGATGTCATCTGTCATTCGTATGATGTCATGCATATAGGAGGTGTGGTGTCATACATACAGGGGTTGTGATGACATAGATACAGTGGATGGGATACCAGAGATAGTGGGTGTATGTCAGAAATAGCAGCTGTGTTGTCACACACAGTGGGTGAGTTGTCACATGTAGTGGATAGGGTGTCATGAACATAGTGGTTGTCATGTCATAGCTACAGTGGCTGTGATGTCATAGAGTGGACGTGATATCTTCTATGGTGGGTGTGATATCATGAAAATAGTGGGTGGGATATCATAAATAGAGTGGTGTGAATGAATGAGTGCATATTATGTCATTTATAGTGCATATGATATCATACATATGGCGGGTGTGATATCAGCGATACCGTGGCAGTGTTGACACAGATCCTCTGGATGTAATAGCACATATCCTGGGTGTGACGTCAGATATAGTGGTGGTGTTCTCATACACACTGTGAGATGTCGTATATACTGGGTGTGATGTTACAAGTACAGTGGGTGTAATGTCATAGATACAGTGGCTGTGATGTCACATGTAGAGTAGATGAGATGTCATAATCAGTGGGTGTGATGTCATAAATACAGCGGTGTGATGTCATAAAGAGTGGATATTATGTCAGATATAGTGCGTATAATATCATAGATAGAGTGGGTTTGATATCATCAATACACTGGGTTTGATGACACAGATACAGTGGGTATGATGTCAGATAAAGTTACGATGTGATATAGTGGAAGTGATGTCAACTTTAGTGAGTGTGATGTCATGAAAACAGTGGATGGGATGTCATAAATCCAGTGTTGTGATTGAATAAGGAGTGGATATTATGTAATAGCAGATAGAGTGGGTGTGATGTCAGATATAGTGTTTTTGTTCTCATATACACTGTGTGATGTCGTATATACTGAGTATGATGTTATGAATACAGTGGGTGTGATGTCATAGATACAGTGGCTGTGATGTCCCATGTAGAGTAAATGTGATGTCATAATCAGTGGGTATGATGTCAGATAAAGTGGGTGTGATGCCATACACACTGTGCGTTTATGTCGTAAAGAGTGATTGTGATGTCATGTACTCTTCACATGATGTCATACAGATGCCCAGATTGATGTCATACATGGACTGGGTGTGGTGTGATCCAGAGAATGGGTGCGATGAGGCAGATACAGTTTCTATGATGGCACATGTGTAGTTGATGTGATATCATAATCAGTGGATGTGATGTCATATATATGGGTGTGAAGTCATGAGTACAGTGGATGCGATGTCATAAATAGTGCAGAGTGATATCATAGAGAGGATGTGATATCATATATAGTGCACATGATCTCATGTGTATACTGGTCGTGGTATCATCAATGCAGTGAGGGTGATGACTCAGATTGCATGTGATGTCATGTGTACAGAAGATGATATATCTTATACAGTTGAGGTGACTTCCTATATTTTTGGTGTGATGTATTGAATACAGTGGATGTGATGTCATAACTACAGTTGTGTAATGTAAGAAACAGAAGATGTGATGTTCATACATAGTGCATATTATGCCATACAGGTAGTTGGTGCGATGTCATGCATACAGTGGTTGTGATGACACCAATACAGTAGATGTGCTGTCAGAAATAGTGGATGTGATGTCAGATACAGTTGCTGTGTTCTCATACACACAGTGTGTCTGATGTCACATATAGTGGGCACGACATCATAAGCATAGTAGATGTGATGTCATAGATATGGTGGTTGTGTTGTCACATGTATAATCAATGTGAGGTCATACAGAGTGGATGAGATGTCATACCTACGGGGTGCAGTGTCATGAACACAGTGGATGTGATGTCATAAATCCAGTGGTTGTGATGACACTGACACAGTCGATTTGATGTCAGATATTGAGGGTGTGATGACACTGCTATGGTAGATGTGATGTCAGATATTGTGGATGTGGTGTCAGATATAGTTGCTGTGTTCTCAAACACACAGTGTGTGTGATGTCACATAGAGTGGGCATGACGTCATAAACATAGGAGGTTGCTGTCATAGATGCAGTGGTTGTGTTGTGACAGGTATAGTAAATATGATGTCATAAACAGAGAATGTGATGTCATACCTATTGGGTGGGATGTAATGAACACAGTGGATGTGATGCCATAAATACAGTGGTTTGATGTCATAAAGAGTGGGTGTGATGTGGTATATAGTGCATATGAGGTCACACATATGTTGGGAGTGATGTCATACATACACTGGGTGTGACGAAAAAGATAGAGTGGATGTGATATCAAACATACTCTGTGTGATTTCAGATATAGTGGTTGTGTTCTCATATGCACGTGTAGTAGAAGTGATGTCATCAACAGAGTGTGTGCTATCATAGATAGAGTCGCAGTCCGAGATCAGCTCCCCAGAAGAGACACACGGCACACTTGAGACGGCTCACCAGCTGCCATCCAGGAAACCAAGTGGCTGGGACTGGGGAGGTGGTAAGACGTACCCCCCACCTGGGGAGAGTTCGGTCGCCAAGCACCTGGTCGCCAGAGCTGCTCAGACCATGGAACAGCACAAAACGCAGGCCCAACTGAATCTGCGCCTTTGATGAGTACCTGAGAACCTGAACCTGAGCGGCTTAGACCTGGGAAGTGCACGCAATCCAGGGCGTCTCTCAGACAGTTCCCTGCAGAGCAACCTAGAGCCTCAGAAGAGTAGATCATGGAAGCACACAGGCAGTGAGGTGGGGCAAACCCAGTGCAGCTGAAACACTGTGAGCACTACCCCACACATGACAGTGCTATTTGTTTGCAGTGATGCCCCCTCCCCAGAGCATGACTGAACAAGTGAGCCTAAAAGAGTGATCAAAATCACCTCTTGTGTCAGGGCGGTAATTAGACACTGAAGAGACCAGCAAACAGAAGAAGCCAAAATAAACAAAGGGAAATACAGCAGGGTGATATCATAGAGAGGGGATGTGGTATAATACATAGTGCATATGATCTCATGTATATAGTTGTCGTGATATCATCAATGCACTGGGTGTGTTGACTCAGATACAGTGGATGCAATGTCACGTGTATAGAAGATGTGATGGTATATACAGTTGATGTGACTTCGTTTGCAGTGGATGGAATGTCATGAAGACATGGATGTGACATCATAAATACAGCATTGTTATGTCACAGAGAATTAATATGATGTCACTCGTCAGTGTGTGTGATATCATCGATGGAGTGGTTGTAATGACATAGAGAGAGTGTATGTGATGAGATACCATGAGTGTGATGTCAGTTATAGTGGTTGTGTAATCACACACAGAGTGTGTGTGATGTTTTAGATAGTGGGAATGATGTCATAAACATAGTGGGTGCCAAATCATTGTTAGAGTGGCTGTGACGTCACAGGTGTAGAATATGTGATGCCATATACGGTGGATGTGACTTCATATATATTGGGTGTGATGTCATGAAGAGAGTGGATGTGAGTCATCAATACAGTCGTCTGATTTCATAGAGAATGGATATGATATCCTTCATAGTGAACATGATGAACATCAGTGTGTGTGATCTCAATACTGTGGGTGTGATAACCAAGATACAGTGGATGTAATAACAGATATATTGGGTGTGATGTCAGGTTCAGTGGTTGTGTTCTCATACACACAGTGTGTGTGATATCATATATAGTGGATGTGATGTCATCAGTATACTGGGAGACATGTCATAGATAAAGTGCCTGTGATGTCACAAGCATAGTCAGTGTGATATCATAATCAGTGGGTATGATGTAAGATAGGGTGGGTGTGATGCCATAAATAGTGTGGTCTGACGTCATAATGAGTGAATGAGATGTCATGTAAGTGCATGCCATGTCATACATACACCCAGATGGATGTCATGCATGGAGTGTGTGTGATGTCATCAATAGAATGGGTGTGAGGACACAGATACTGTGGATGCGTTGTCACATGGGTAGAAGATGTGATGACACAGTCACTGGATGTGATGTCAGATACAGTGGCTGAGGTGCCATGAATCCAGTGGATGTGATTTCATAAACACAGCAGTGTGATCTCATAAAGAGTGGGTGTGAGGTATATGTATACAATGCCTAGGATGGCAGCATATTGTGGGTGTGGTGTCACACATGCTGTGGTTGTGATGACATAGATACAGTGGATATGAGATCAGATAGAGTGGGTGTATGTCAGACATAGTGGTTGTGTTGTCACACACAATATATGATGTCACATGTGGTGGATCTGACGTCATGAACATGGCGAGTGTCATATCATAGATACGGTGGCCATGATGTCACTGGTACAGTGACTGTGATGTCATATAGTGGACGTGATGTCATATAGAGTGAGTGGGATGTGGTGAATACAGTGGTGTGATGTCATAAAGACTGGATATCATGTCAAATATTGGGCGTATGATATGATTGATATAGTGGGTGAGATAACATTGATATAGTGGGTGTGGTGACACAGATAGAGTGGGTATGATGTCAGATAAAGTTCTGTTCTCAAACACACAGTGTATGATGTCGTGTATGGTGGATATATTGTCATATATAGTGGGTGGGTGTCATACATACAGTGGATATGATGTTGTCGAAACAGTGGATGTGATATCAGATATGGTGTGTGTGATGTCACATACAGTGGCTGTGTTCTCACCCACAGAGTAGGTGATGTCACGTACAGTGGATATGACGTCATAGACATAGTGGCTGTCATGTCATAGATACAGTGGCTCTGATGTCACAGGTAGAGAATAGGTGATGTCATACACAGTATATGTAACTTCGTATATATACAGTGGTTGTATTGTCCCATGTATTCACAATGTGATGTCATACACAGTGGATGAGATGTCATACCTACCGGGTGCAATGTCATGAACACAGTGGATGTGAGGTCATAAAGTGTGATGACAAAGATAGAGCGGATGTGATATCAGATATACTCTGTGTGATGTCATATATTGTTGTTGTGTTCTCATACACACAGGATATGATGTCATATATAGTAGAGGTGGTGTCATAAACAGAGTGGGTATGATATCATAGCTGTAGTGTCTGTAATGTCACATGTATAGGCGAAGTGATGTCATAATCAGTGGATCTGATGTCATATATAGTTGGTGTGATGTCATCTGTCATTCGTATGATGTCATGCATATAGGAGGTGTGGTGTCATACATACAGGGGTTGTGATGACATAGATACAGTGGATGGGATACCAGAGATAGTGGGTGTATGTCAGAAATAGCAGCTGTGTTGTCACACACAGTGGGTGAGTTGTCACATGTAGTGGATAGGGTGTCATGAACATAGTGGTTGTCATGTCATAGCTACAGTGGCTGTGATGTCATAGAGTGGACGTGATATCTTCTATGGTGGGTGTGATGTCATGAAAATAGTGGGTGGGATATCATAAATAGAGTGGTGTGAATGAATGAGTGCATATAATGTCATATATAGTGCATATGATATCATACATATGGCGGGTGTGATATCAGCGATACCGTGGCAGTGTTGACACAGATCCTCTGGATGTAATAGCACATATCCTGGGTGTGACGTCAGATATAGTGGTGGTGTTCTCATACACACTGTGAGATGTCGTATATACTGGGTGTGATGTTACAAGTACAGTGGGTGTAATGTCATAGATACAATGGCTGTGATGTCACATGTAGAGTAGATGAGATGTCATATTCAGTGGGTGTGATGTCATAAATACAGCGGTGTGATGTCATAAAGAGTGGATATTATGTCAGATATAGTGCGTATAATATCATAGATAGAGTGGGTTTGATATCATCAATACACTGGGTTTGATGACACAGATACAGTGGGTATGATGTCAGATAAAGTTACGATGTGATATAGTGGAAGTGATGTCAACTTTAGTGAGTGTGATGTCATGAAAACAGTGGATGGGATGTCATAAATCCAGTGGTGTGATTGAATAAGGAGTGGATATTATGTAATAGCAGATAGAGTGGGTGTGATGTCAGATATAGTGTTTTTGTTCTCATATACACTGTGTGATGTCGTATATACTGAGTATGATGTTATGAATACAGTGGGTGTGATGTCATAGATACAGTGGCTGTGATGTCCCATGTAGAGTAAATGTGATGTCATAATCAGTGGGTATGATGTCAGATAAAGTGGGTGTGATGCCATACACACTGTGCGTTTATGTCGTAAAGAGTGATTGTGATGTCATGTACTCTTCACATGATGTCATACAGATGCCCAGATTGATGTCATACATGGACTGGGTGTGGTGTGATCCAGAGAATGGGTGCGATGAGGCAGATACAGTTTCTATGATGGCACATGTGTAGTTGATGTGATGTCATAATCAGTGGATGTGATGTCATATATATGGGTGTGAAGTCATGAGTACAGTGGATGCGATGTCATAAATAGTGCAGAGTGATATCATAGAGAGGATGTGATATCATATATAGTGCACATGATCTCATGTGTATACTGGTCGTGGTATCATCAATGCAGTGAGGGTGATGACTCAGATTGCATGTGATGTCATGTGTACAGAAGATGATATATCTTATACAGTTGAGGTGACTTCCTATATTTTTGGTGTGATGTATTGAATACAGTGGATGTGATGTCATAACTACAGTTGTGTAATGTAAGAAACAGAAGATGTGATGTTCATACATAGTGCATATTATGCCATACAGGTAGTTGGTGCGATGTCATGCATACAGTGGTTGTGATGACACCAATACAGTAGATGTGCTGTCAGAAATAGTGGATGTGATGTCAGATACAGTTGCTGTGTTCTCATACACACAGTGTGTCTGATGTCACATATAGTGGGCACGACATCATAAGCATAGTAGATGTGATGTCATAGATATGGTGGTTGTGTTGTCACATGTATAATCAATGTGAGGTCATACAGAGTGGATGAGATGTCATACCTACGGGGTGCAGTGTCATGAACACAGTGGATGTGATGTCATAAATCCAGTGGTTGTGATGACACTGACACAGTCGATTTGATGTCAGATATTGAGGGTGTGATGACACTGCTATGGTAGATGTGATGTCAGATATTGTGGATGTGGTGTCAGATATAGTTGCTGTGTTCTCAAACACACAGTGTGTGTGATGTCACATAGAGTGGGCATGACGTCATAAACATAGGAGGTTGCTGTCATAGATGCAGTGGTTGTGTTGTGACAGGTATAGTAAATATGATGTCATAAACAGAGAATGTGATGTCATACCTATTGGGTGGGATGTAATGAACACAGTGGATGTGATGCCATAAATACAGTGGTTTGATGTCATAAAGAGTGGGTGTGATGTGGTATATAGTGCATATGAGGTCACACATATGTTGGGAGTGATGTCATACATACACTGGGTGTGACGAAAAAGATAGAGTGGATGTGATATCAAACATACTCTGTGTGATTTCAGATATAGTGGTTGTGTTCTCATATGCACGTGTAGTAGAAGTGATGTCATCAACAGAGTGTGTGCTATCATAGATAGAGTCGCAGTCCGAGATCAGCTCCCCAGAAGAGACACACGGCACACTTGAGACGGCTCACCAGCTGCCATCCAGGAAACCAAGTGGCTGGGACTGGGGAGGTGGTAAGACGTACCCCCCACCTGGGGAGAGTTCGGTCGCCAAGCACCTGGTCGCCAGAGCTGCTCAGACCATGGAACAGCACAAAACGCAGGCCCAACTGAATCTGCGCCTTTGATGAGTACCTGAGAACCTGAACCTGAGCGGCTTAGACCTGGGAAGTGCACGCAATCCAGGGCGTCTCTCAGACAGTTCCCTGCAGAGCAACCTAGAGCCTCAGAAGAGTAGATCATGGAAGCACACAGGCAGTGAGGTGGGGCAAACCCAGTGCAGCTGAAACACTGTGAGCACTACCCCACACATGACAGTGCTATTTGTTTGCAGTGATGCCCCCTCCCCAGAGCATGACTGAACAAGTGAGCCTAAAAGAGTGATCAAAATCACCTCTTGTGTCAGGGCGGTAATTAGACACTGAAGAGACCAGCAAACAGAAGAAGCCAAAATAAACAAAGGGAAATACAGCAGGGTGATATCATAGAGAGGGGATGTGGTATAATACATAGTGCATATGATCTCATGTATATAGTTGTCGTGATATCATCAATGCACTGGGTGTGTTGACTCAGATACAGTGGATGCAATGTCACGTGTATAGAAGATGTGATGGTATATACAGTTGATGTGACTTCGTTTGCAGTGGATGGAATGTCATGAAGACATGGATGTGACATCATAAATACAGCATTGTTATGTCACAGAGAATTAATATGATGTCACTCGTCAGTGTGTGTGATATCATCGATGGAGTGGTTGTAATGACATAGAGAGAGTGTATGTGATGAGATACCATGAGTGTGATGTCAGTTATAGTGGTTGTGTAATCACACACAGAGTGTGTGTGATGTTTTAGATAGTGGGAATGATGTCATAAACATAGTGGGTGCCAAATCATTGTTAGAGTGGCTGTGAAGTCACAGGTGTAGAATATGTGATGCCATATACGGTGGATGTGACTTCATATATATTGGGTGTGATGTCATGAAGAGAGTGGATGTGAGTCATCAATACAGTCGTCTGATTTCATAGAGAATGGATATGATATCCTTCATAGTGAACATGATGAACATCAGTGTGTGTGATCTCAATACTGTGGGTGTGATAACCAAGATACAGTGGATGTAATAACAGATATATTGGGTGTGATGTCAGGTTCAGTGGTTGTGTTCTCATACACACAGTGTGTGTGATATCATATATAGTGGATGTGATGTCATCAATATACTGGGAGACATGTCATAGATAAAGTGCCTGTGATGTCACAAGCATAGTCAGTGTGATATCATAATCAGTGGGTATGATGTAAGATAGGGTGGGTGTGATGCCATAAATAGTGTGGTCTGACGTCATAATGAGTGAATGAGATGTCATGTAAGTGCATGCCATGTCATACATACACCCAGATTGATGTCATGCATGGAGTGTGTGTGATGTCATCAATAGAATGGGTGTGAGGACACAGATACTGTGGATGCGTTGTCACATGGGTAGAAGATGTGATGACACAGTCACTGGATGTGATGTCAGATACAGTGGCTGAGGTGCCATGAATCCAGTGGATGTGATTTCATAAACACAGCAGTGTGATCTCATAAAGAGTGGGTGTGAGGTATATGTATACAATGCCTAGGATGGCAGCATATTGTGGGTGTGGTGTCACACATGCTGTGGTTGTGATGACATAGATACAGTGGATATGAGATCAGATAGAGTGGGTGTATGTCAGACATAGTGGTTGTGTTGTCACACACAATATATGATGTCACATGTGGTGGATCTGACGTCATGAACATGGCGAGTGTCATATCATAGTTACGGTGGCCATGATGTCACTGGTACAGTGACTGTGATGTCATATAGTGGACGTGATGTCATATAGAGTGAGTGTGATGTGGTGAATACAGTGGTGTGATGTCATAAAGACTGGATATCATGTCAAATATTGGGCGTATGATATGATTGATATAGTGGGTGAGATAACATTGATATAGTGGGTGTGGTGACACAGATAGAGTGGGTATGATGTCAGATAAAGTTCTGTTCTCAAACACACAGTGTATGATGTCGTGTATGGTGGATATATTGTCATATATAGTGGGTGGGTGTCATACATACAGTGGATATGATGTTGTCGAAACAGTGGATGTGATATCAGATATGGTGTGTGTGATGTCACATACAGTGGCTGTGTTCTCACCCACAGAGTAGGTGATGTCACGTACAGTGGATATGACGTCATAGACATAGTGGCTGTCATGTCATAGATACAGTGGCTCTGATGTCACAGGTAGAGAATAGGTGATGTCATACACAGTATATGTAACTTCGTATATATACAGTGGTTGTATTGTCCCATGTATTCACAATGTGATGTCATACACAGTGGATGAGATGTCATACCTACCGGGTGCAATGTCATGAACACAGTGGATGTGAGGTCATAAAGTGTGATGACAAAGATAGAGCAGATGTGATATCAGATATACTCTGTGTGATGTCATATATTGTTGTTGTGTTCTCATACACACAGGATATGATGTCATATATAGTAGAGGTGGTGTCATAAACAGAGTGGGTATGATATCATAGCTGTAGTGTCTGTAATGTCACATGTATAGGCGAAGTTATGTCATAATCAGTGGATCTGATGTCATATATAGTTGGTGTGATGTCATCTGTCATTCGTATGATGTCATGCATATAGGAGGTGTGGTGTCATACATACAGGGGTTGTGATGACATAGATACAGTGGATGGGATACCAGAGATAGTGGGTGTATGTCAGAAATAGCAGCTGTGTTGTCACACACAGTGGGTGAGTTGTCACATGTAGTGGATAGGGTGTCATGAACATAGTGGTTGTCATGTCATAGCTACAGTGGCTGTGATGTCATAGAGTGG
The DNA here is from genome assembly GCF_033118175.1 of Dama dama. Classification (NCBI taxonomy): domain Eukaryota; kingdom Metazoa; phylum Chordata; class Mammalia; order Artiodactyla; family Cervidae; genus Dama; species Dama dama. Next base: position 57,315,609 of record NC_083714.1, read on the forward strand.
ACGTGATATCTTCTATGCTGGGTGTGATGTCATGAAAATAGTGGGTGGGATATCATAAATAGAGTGGTGTGAATGAATGAGTGCATATAATGTCATATATAGTGCATATGATATCATACATATGGCGGGTGTGATATCAGCGATACCGTGGCAGTGTTGACACAGATCCTCTGGATGTAATAGCACATATCCTGGGTGTGACGTCAGATATAGTGGTGGTGTTCTCATACACACTGTGAGATGTCGTATATACTGGGTGTGATGTTACAAGTACAGTGGGTGTAATGTCATAGATACAATGGCTGTGATGTCACATGTAGAGTAGATGAGATGTCATAATCAGTGGGTGTGATGTCATAAATACAGCGGTGTGATGTCATAAAGAGTGGATATTATGTCAGATATAGTGCGTATAATATCATAGATAGAGTGGGTTTGATATAATCAATACACTGGGTTTGATGACACAGATACAGTGGGTATGATGTCAGATAAAGTTACGATGTGATATAGTGGAAGTGATGTCAACTTTAGTGAGTGTGATGTCATGAAAACAGTGGATGGGATGTCATAAATCCAGTGTTGTGATTGAATAAGGAGTGGATATTATGTAATAGCAGATAGAGTGGGTGTGATGTCAGATATAGTGTTTTTGTTCTCATATACACTGTGTGATGTCGTATATACTGAGTATGATGTTATGAATACAGTGGGTGTGATGTCATAGATACAGTGGCTGTGATGTCCCATGTAGAGTAAATGTGATGTCATAATCAGTGGGTATGATGTCAGATAAAGTGGGTGTGATGCCATACACACTGTGCGTTTATGTCGTAAAGAGTGATTGTGATGTCATGTACTCTTCACATGATGTCATACAGATGCCCAGATTGATGTCATACATGGACTGGGTGTCGTGTGATCCAGAGAATGGGTGCGATGAGGCAGATACAGTTTCTATGATGGCACATGTGTAGTTGATGTGATATCATAATCAGTGGATGTGATGTCATATATATGGGTGTGAAGTCATGAGTACAGTGGATGCGATGTCATAAATAGTGCAGAGTGATATCATAGAGAGGATGTGATATCATATATAGTGCACATGATCTCATGTGTATACTGGTCGTGGTATCATCAATGCAGTGAGGGTGATGACTCAGATTGCATGTGATGTCATGTGTACAGAAGATGATATATCTTATACAGTTGAGGTGACTTCCTATATTTTTGGTGTGATGTATTGAATACAGTGGATGTGATGTCATAACTACAGTTGTGTAATGTAAGAAACAGAAGATGTGATGTTCATACATAGTGCATATTATGCCATACAGGTAGTTGGTGCGATGTCATGCATACAGTGGTTGTGATGACACCAATACAGTAGATGTGCTGTCAGAAATAGTGGATGTGATGTCAGATACAGTTGCTGTGTTCTCATACACACAGTGTGTCTGATGTCACATATAGTGGGCACGACATCATAAGCATAGTAGATGTGATGTCATAGATATGGTGGTTGTGTTGTCACATGTATAATCAATGTGAGGTCATACAGAGTGGATGAGATGTCATACCTACGGGGTGCAGTGTCATGAACACAGTGGATGTGATGTCATAAATCCAGTGGTTGTGATGACACTGACACAGTCGATTTGATGTCAGATATTGAGGGTGTGATGACACTGCTATGGTAGATGTGATGTCAGATATTGTGGATGTGGTGTCAGATATAGTTGCTGTGTTCTCAAACTCACAGTGTGTGTGATGTCACATAGAGTGGGCATGACGTCATAAACATAGGAGGTTGCTGTCATAGATGCAGTGGTTGTGTTGTGACAGGTATAGTAAATATGATGTCATAAACAGAGAATGTGATGTCATACCTATTGGGTGGGATGTAATGAACACAGTGGATGTGATGCCATAAATACAGTGGTTTGATGTCATAAAGAGTGGGTGTGATGTGGTATATAGTGCATATGAGGTCACACATATGTTGGGAGTGATGTCATACATACACTGGGTGTGACGAAAAAGATAGAGTGGATGTGATATCAAACATACTCTGTGTGATTTCAGATATAGTGGTTGTGTTCTCATATGCACGTGTAGTAGAAGTGATGTCATCAACAGAGTGTGTGCTATCATAGATAGAGTCGCAGTCCGAGATCAGCTCCCCAGAAGAGACACACGGCACACTTGAGACGGCTCACCAGCTGCCATCCAGGAAACCAAGTGGCTGGGACTGGGGAGGTGGTAAGACGTACCCCCCACCTGGGGAGAGTTCGGTCGCCAAGCACCTGGTCGCCAGAGCTGCTCAGACCATGGAACAGCACAAAACGCAGGCCCAACTGAATCTGCGCCTTTGATGAGTACCTGAGAACCTGAACCTGAGCGGCTTAGACCTGGGAAGTGCACGCAATCCAGGGCGTCTCTCAGACAGTTCCCTGCAGAGCAACCTAGAGCCTCAGAAGAGTAGATCATGGAAGCACACAGGCAGTGAGGTGGGGCAAACCCAGTGCAGCTGAAACACTGTGAGCACTACCCCACACATGACAGTGCTATTTGTTTGCAGTGATGCCCCCTCCCCAGAGCATGACTGAACAAGTGAGCATAAAAGAGTGATCAAAATCACCTCTTGTGTCAGGGCGGTAATTAGACACTGAAGAGACCAGCAAACAGAAGAAGCCAAAATAAACAAAGGGAAATACAGCAGGGTGATATCATAGAGAGGGGATGTGGTATAATACATAGTGCATATGATCTCATGTATATAGTTGTCGTGATATCATCAATGCACTGGGTGTGTTGACTCAGATACAGTGGATGCAATGTCACGTGTATAGAAGATGTGATGGTATATACAGTTGATGTGACTTCGTTTGCAGTGGATGGAATGTCATGAAGACATGGATGTGACATCATAAATACAGCATTGTTATGTCACAGAGAATTAATATGATGTCACTCGTCAGTGTGTGTGATATCATCGATGGAGTGGTTGTAATGACATAGAGAGAGTGTATGTGATGAGATACCATGAGTGTGATGTCAGTTATAGTGGTTGTGTAATCACACACAGAGTGTGTGTGATGTTTTAGATAGTGGGAATGATGTCATAAACATAGTGGGTGCCAAATCATTGTTAGAGTGGCTGTGAAGTCACAGGTGTAGAATATGTGATGCCATATACGGTGGATGTGACTTCATATATATTGGGTGTGATGTCATGAAGAGAGTGGATGTGAGTCATCAATACAGTCGTCTGATTTCATAGAGAATGGATATGATATCCTTCATAGTGAACATGATGAACATCAGTGTGTGTGATCTCAATACTGTGGGTGTGATAACCAAGATACAGTGGATGTAATAACAGATATATTGGGTGTGATGTCAGGTTCAGTGGTTGTGTTCTCATACACACAGTGTGTGTGATATCATATATAGTGGATGTGATGTCATCAATATACTGGGAGACATGTCATAGATAAAGTGCCTGTGATGTCACAAGCATAGTCAGTGTGATATCATAATCAGTGGGTATGATGTAAGATAGGGTGGGTGTGATGCCATAAATAGTGTGGTCTGACGTCATAATGAGTGAATGAGATGTCATGTAAGTGCATGCCATGTCATACATACACCCAGATTGATGTCATGCATGGAGTGTGTGTGATGTCATCAATAGAATGGGTGTGAGGACACAGATACTGTGGATGCGTTGTCACATGGGTAGAAGATGTGATGACACAGTCACTGGATGTGATGTCAGATACAGTGGCTGAGGTGCCATGAATCCAGTGGATGTGATTTCATAAACACAGCAGTGTGATCTCATAAAGAGTGGGTGTGAGGTATATGTATACAATGCCTAGGATGGCAGCATATTGTGGGTGTGGTGTCACACATGCTGTGGTTGTGATGACATAGATACAGTGGATATGAGATCAGATAGAGTGGGTGTATGTCAGACATAGTGGTTGTGTTGTCACACACAATATATGATGTCACATGTGGTGGATCTGACGTCATGAACATGGCGAGTGTCATATCATAGATACGGTGGCCATGATGTCACTGGTACAGTGACTGTGATGTCATATAGTGGAGGTGATGTCATATAGAGTGAGTGTGATGTGGTGAATACAGTGGTGTGATGTCATAAAGACTGGATATCATGTCAAATATTGGGCGTATGATATGATTGATATAGTGGGTGAGATAACATTGATATAGTGGGTGGGGTGACACAGATAGAGTGGGTATGATGTCAGATAAAGTTCTGTTCTCAAACACACAGTGTATGATGTCGTGTATGGTGGATATATTGTCATATATAGTGGGTGGGTGTCATACATACAGTGGATATGATGTTGTCGAAACAGTGGATGTGATATCAGATGTGGTGTGTGTGATGTCACATACAGTGGCTGTGTTCTCACCCACAGAGTAGGTGATGTCACGTACAGTGGATATGACGTCATAGACATAGTGGCTGTCATGTCATAGATACAGTGGCTCTGATGTCACAGGTAGAGAATAGGTGATGTCATACACAGTATATGTAACTTCGTATATATACAGTGGTTGTATTGTCCCATGTATTCACAATGCTATGTCATACACAGTGGATGAGATGTCATACCTACCGCGTGCAATGTCATGAGCACAGTGGATGTGAGGTCATAAAGTGTGATGACAAAGATAGAGCGGATGTGATATCAGATATACTCTGTGTGATGTCATATATTGTTGTTGTGTTCTCATACACACAGGACATGATGTCATATATAGTAGAGGTGGTGTCATAAACAGAGTGGGTATGATATCATAGCTGTAGTGTCTGTAATGTCACATGTATAGGCGAAGTGATGTCATAATCAGTGGATCTGATGTCATATATAGTTGGTGTGATGTCATCTGTCATTCGTAAGATGTCATGCATATAGGAGGTGTGGTGTCATACATACAGGGGTTGTGATGACATAGATACAGTGGATGGGATACCAGAGATAGTGGGTGTATGTCAGAAATAGCAGCTGTGTTGTCACACACAGTGGGTGAGTTGTCACATGTAGTGGATAGGGTGTCATGAACATAGTGGTTGTCATGACATAGATACAGTGGCTGTGATGTCATAGAGTGGACGTGATATCTTCTATGGTGGGTGTGATGTCATGAAAATAGTGGGTGGGATATCATAAATAGAGTGGTGTGAATGAATGAGTGCATATTATGTCATATATAGTGCACATGATATCATACATATGGCGGGTGTGATATCAGCGATACCGTGGCAGTGTTGACACAGATCCTCTGGATGTAATAGCACATATCCTGGGTGTGACGTCAGATATAGTGGTGGTGTTCTCATACACACTGTGAGATGTCGTATATACTGGGTGTGATGTTACAAGTACAGTGGGTGTAATGTCATAGATACAGTGGCTGTGATGTCACATGTAGAGTAGATGAGATGTCATAATCAGTTGGTGTGATGTCATAAATACAGCAGTGTGATGTCATAAAGAGTGGATATTATGTCAGATATAGTGCGTATAATATCATAGATAGAGTGGGTTTGATATCATCAATACACTGGGTTTGATGACACAGATACAGTGGGTATGATGTCAGATAAAGTTACGATGTGATATAGTGGAAGTGATGTCAACTTTAGTGAGTGTGATGTCATGAAAACAGTGGATGGGATGTCATAAATCCAGTGGTGTGATTGAATAAGGAGTGGATATTATGTAATAGCAGATAGAGTGGGTGTGATGTCAGATATAGTGTTTTTGTTCTCATATACACTGTGTGATGTCGTATATACTGAGTATGATGTTATGAATACAGTGGGTGTGATGTCATAGATACAGTGGCTGTGATGTCCCATGTAGAGTAAATGTGATGTCATAATCAGTGGGTATGATGTCAGATAAAGTGGGTGTGATGCCATACACACTGTGCGTTTATGTCGTAAAGAGTGATTGTGATGTCATGTACTCTTCACATGATGTCATACAGATGCCCAGATTGATGTCATACATGGACTGGGTGTGGTGTGATCCAGAGAATGGGTGCGATGAGGCAGATACAGTTTCTATGATGGCACATGTGTAGTTGATGTGATATCATAATCAGTGGATGTGATGTCATATATATGGGTGTGAAGTCATGAGTACAGTGGATGCGATGTCATAAATAGTGCAGAGTGATATCATAGAGAGGATGTGATATCATATATAGTGCACATGATCTCATGTGTATACTGGTCGTGGTATCATCAATGCAGTGAGGGTGATGACTCAGATTGCATGTGATGTCATGTGTACAGAAGATGATATATCTTATACAGTTGAGGTGACTTCCTATATTTTTGGTGTGATGTATTGAATACAGTGGATGTGATGTCATAACTACAGTTGTGTAATGTAAGAAACAGAAGATGTGATGTTCATACATAGTGCATATTATGCCATACAGGTAGTTGGTGCGATGTCATGCATACAGTGGTTGTGATGACACCAATACAGTAGATGTGCTGTCAGAAATAGTGGATGTGATGTCAGATACAGTTGCTGTGTTCTCATACACACAGTGTGTCTGATGTCACATATAGTGGGCATGACATCATAAGCATAGTAGATGTGATGTCATAGATATGGTGGTTGTGTTGTCACATGTATAATCAATGTGAGGTCATACAGAGTGGATGAGATGTCATACCTACGGGGTGCAGTGTCATGAACACAGTGGATGTGATGTCATAAATCCAGTGGTTGTGATGACACTGACACAGTCGATTTGATGTCAGATATTGAGGGTGTGATGACACTGCTATGGTAGATGTGATGTCAGATATTGTGGATGTGGTGTCAGATATAGTTGCTGTGTTCTCAAACACACAGTGTGTGTGATGTCACATAGAGTGGGCATGACGTCATAAACATAGGAGGTTGCTGTCATAGATGCAGTGGTTGTGTTGTGACAGGTATAGTAAATATGATGTCATAAACAGAGAATGTGATGTCATACCTATTGGGTGGGATGTAATGAACACAGTGGATGTGATGCCATAAATACAGTGGTTTGATGTCATAAAGAGTGGGTGTGATGTGGTATATAGTGCATATGAGGTCACACATATGTTGGGAGTGATGTCATACATACACTGGGTGTGACGAAAAAGATAGAGTGGATGTGATATCAAACATACTCTGTGTGATTTCAGATATAGTGGTTGTGTTCTCATATGCACGTGTAGTAGAAGTGATGTCATCAACAGAGTGTGTGCTATCATAGATAGAGTCGCAGTCCGAGATCAGCTCCCCAGAAGAGACACACGGCACACTTGAGACGGCTCACCAGCTGCCATCCAGGAAACCAAGTGGCTGGGACTGGGGAGGTGGTAAGACGTACCCCCCACCTGGGGAGAGTTCGGTCGCCAAGCACCTGGTCGCCAGAGCTGCTCAGACCATGGAACAGCACAAAACGCAGGCCCAACTGAATCTGCGCCTTTGATGAGTACCTGAGAACCTGAACCTGAGCGGCTTAGACCTGGGAAGTGCACGCAATCCAGGGCGTCTCTCAGACAGTTCCCTGCAGAGCAACCTAGAGCCTCAGAAGAGTAGATCATGGAAGCACACAGGCAGTGAGGTGGGGCAAACCCAGTGCAGCTGAAACACTGTGAGCACTACCCCACACATGACAGTGCTATTTGTTTGCAGTGATGCCCCCTCCCCAGAGCATGACTGAACAAGTGAGCCTAAAAGAGTGATCAAAATCACCTCTTGTGTCAGGGCGGTAATTAGACACTGAAGAGACCAGCAAACAGAAGAAGCCAAAATAAACAAAGGGAAATACAGCAGGGTGATATCATAGAGAGGGGATGTGGTATAATACATAGTGCATATGATCTCATGTATATAGTTGTCGTGATATCATCAATGCACTGGGTGTGTTGACTCAGATACAGTGGATGCAATGTCACGTGTATAGAAGATGTGATGGTATATACAGTTGATGTGACTTCGTTTGCAGTGGATGGAATGTCATGAAGACATGGATGTGACATCATAAATACAGCATTGTTATGTCACAGAGAATTAATATGATGTCACTCGTCAGTGTGTGTGATATCATTGATGGAGTGGTTGTAATGACATAGAGAGAGTGTATGTGATGAGATACCATGAGTGTGATGTCAGTTATAGTGGTTGTGTAATCACACACAGAGTGTGTGTGATGTTTTAGATAGTGGGAATGATGTCATAAACATAGTGGGTGCCAAATCATTGTTAGAGTGGCTGTGAAGTCACAGGTGTAGAATATGTGATGCCATATACGGTGGATGTGACTTCATATATATTGGGTGTGATGTCATGAAGAGTGGGATGTGAGTCATCAATACAGTCGTCTGATTTCATAGAGAATGGATATGATATCCTTCATAGTGAACATGATGAACATCAGTGTGTGTGATCTCAATACTGTGGGTGTGATAACCAAGATACAGTGGATGTAATAACAGATATATTGGGTGTGATGTCAGGTTCAGTGGTTGTGTTCTCATACACACAGTGTGTGTGATATCATATATAGTGGATGTGATGTCATCAATATACTGGGAGACATGTCATAGATAAAGTGCATGTGATGTCACAAGCATAGTCAGTGTGATATCATAATCAGTGGGTATGATGTAAGATAGAGTGGGTGTGATGCCATAAATAGTGTGGTCTGACGTCATAATGAGTGAATGAAATGTCATGTAAGTGCATGCCATGTCATACATACACCCAGATTGATGTCATGCATGGAGTGTGTGTGATGTCATCAATAGAATGGGTGTGAGGACACAGATACTGTGGATGCGTTGTCACATGGGTAGAAGATGTGATGACACAGTCATTGGATGTGATGTCAGATACAGTGGCTGAGGTGCCATGAATCCAGTGGATGTGATTTCATAAACACAGCAGTGTGATCTCATAAAGAGTGGGTGTGAGGTATATGTATACAATGCCTAGGATGGCAGCATATTGTGGGTGTGGTGTCACACATGCTGTGGTTGTGATGACATAGATACAGTGGATATGAGTTCAGATAGAGTGGGTGTATGTCAGACATAGTGGTTGTGTTGTCACACACAATATATGATGTCACATGTGGTGGATCTGACGTCATGAACATGGCGAGTGTCATATCATAGATACGGTGGCCATGATGTCACTGGTACAGTGACTGTGATGTCATATAGTGGACGTGATGTCATATAGAGTGAGTGTGATGTGGTGAATACAGTGGTGTGATGTCATAAAGACTGGATATCATGTCAAATATTGGGCGTATGATATGATTGATATAGTGGGTGAGATAACATTGATATAGTGGGTGTGGTGACACAGATAGAGTGGGTATGATGTCAGATAAAGTTCTGTTCTCAAACACACAGTGTATGATGTCGTGTATGGTGGATATATTGTCATATATAGTGGGTGGGTGTCATACATACAGTGGATATGATGTTGTCGAAACAGTGGATGTGATATCAGATGTGGTGTGTGTGATGTCACATACAGTGGCTGTGTTCTCACCCACAGAGTAGGTGATGTCACGTACAGTGGATATGACGTCATAGACATAGTGGCTGTCATGTCATAGATACAGTGGCTCTGATGTCACAGGTAGAGAATAGGTGATGTCATACACAGTATATGTAACTTCGTATATATACAGTGGTTGTATTGTCCCATGTATTCACAATGTGATGTCATACACAGTGGATGAGATATCATACCTACCGGGTGCAATGTCATGAACACAGTGGATGTGAGGTCATAAAGTGTGATGACAAAGATAGAGCGGATGTGATATCAGATATACTCTGTGTGATGTCATATATTGTTGTTGTGTTCTCATACACACAGGACATGATGTCATATATAGTAGAGGTGGTGTCATAAACAGAGTGGGTATGATATCATAGCTGTAGTGTCTGTAATGTCACATGTATAGGCGAAGTGATGTCATAATCAGTGGATCTGATGTCATATATAGTTGGTGTGGTGTCATCTGTCATTCGTATGGTGTCATGCATATAGGAGGTGTGGTGTCATACATACAGGGGTTGTGATGACATAGATACAGTGGATGGGATACCAGAGATAGTGGGTGTATGTCAGAAATAGCAGCTGTGTTGTCACACACAGTGGGTGAGTTGTCACATGTAGTGGATAGGGTGTCATGAACATAGTGGTTGTCATGTCATAGCTACAGTGGCTGTGATGTCATAGAGTGGACGTGATATCTTCTATGGTGGGTGTGATGTCATGAAAATAGTGGGTGGGATATCATAAATAGAGTGATGTGAATGAATGAGTGCATATAATGTCATATATAGTGCATATGATATCATACATATGGCGGGTGTGATATCAGCGATACCGTGGCAGTGTTGACACAGATCCTCTGGATGTAATAGCACATATCCTGGGTGTGACGTCAGATATAGTGGTGGTGTTCTCATACACACTGTGAGATGTCGTATATACTGGGTGTGATATTACAAGTACAGTGGGTGTAATGTCATAGATACAGTGGATGTGATGTCACATGTAGAGTAGATGAGATGTCATAATCAGTGGGTGTGATGTCATAAATACAGCGGTGTGATGTCATAAAGAGTGGATATTATGTCAGATATAGTGCGTATAATATCATAGATAGAGTGGGTTTGATATCATCAATACACTGGGTGTGATGACACAGATACAGTGGGTATGATGTCAGATAAAGTTACGATGTGATATAGTGGAAGTGATGTCAACTTTAGTGAGTGTGATGTCATGAAAACAGTGGATGGGATGTCATAAATCCAGTGGTGTGATTGAATAAGGAGTGGATATTATGTAATAGCAGATAGAGTGGGTGTGATGTCAGATATAGTGTTTTTGTTCTCATATACACTGTGTGATGTCGTATATACTGAGTATGATGTTATGAATACAGTGGGTGTGATGTCAGAGATACAGTGGCTGTGATATCCCATGTAGAGTAAATGTGATGTCATAATCAGTGGGTATGATGTCAGATAAAGTGGGTGTGATGCCATACACACTGTGCGTTTATGTCGTAAAGAGTGATTGTGATGTCATGTACTCTTCACATGATGTCATACAGATGCCCAGATTGATGTCATACATGGACTGGGTGTGGTGTGATCCAGAGAATGGGTGCGATGAGGCAGATACAGTTTCTATGATGGCACATGTGTAGTTGATGTGATATCATAATCAGTGGATGTGATGTCATATATATGGGTGTGAAGTCATGAGTACAGTGGATGCGATGTCATAAATAGTGCAGAGTGATATCATAGAGAGGATGTGATATCATATATAGTGCACATGATCTCATGTGTATACTGGTCGTGGTATCATCAATGCAGTGAGGGTGATGACTCAGATTGCATGTGATGTCATGTGTACAGAAGATGATATATCTTATACAGTTGAGGTGACTTCCTATATTTTTGGTGTGATGTATTGAATACAGTGGATGTGATGTCATAACTACAGTTGTGTAATGTAAGAAACAGAAGATGTGATGTTCATACATAGTGCATATTATGCCATACAGGTAGTTGGTGCGATGTCATGCATACAGTGGTTGTGATGACACCGATACAGTAGATGTGCTGTCAGAAATAGTGGATGTGATGTCAGATACAGTTGCTGTGTTCTCATACACACAGTGTGTCTGATGTCACATATAGTGGGCACGACATCATAAGCATAGTAGATGTGATGTCATAGATATGGTGGTTGTGTTGTCACATGTATAATCAATGTGAGGTCATACAGAGTGGATGAGATGTCATACCTACGGGGTGCAGTGTCATGAACACAGTGGATGTGATGTCATAAATCCAGTGGTTGTGATGACACTGACACAGTCGATTTGATGTCAGATATTGAGGGTGTGATGACACTGCTATGGTAGATGTGATGTCAGATATTGTGGATGTGGTGTCAGATATAGTTGCTGTGTTCTCAAACACACAGTGTGTGTGATGTCACATAGAGTGGGCATGACGTCATAAACATAGGAGGTTGCTGTCATAGATGCAGTGGTTGTGTTGTGACAGGTATAGTAAATATGATGTCATAAACAGAGAATGTGATGTCATACCTATTGGGTGGGATGTAATGAACACAGTGGATGTGATGCCATAAATACAGTGGTTTGATGTCATAAAGAGTGGGTGTGATGTTGTATATAGTGCATATGAGGTCACACATATGTTGGGAGTGATGTCATACATACACTGGGTGTGACGAAAAAGATAGAGTGGATGTGATATCAAACATACTCTGTGTGATTTCAGATATAGTGGTTGTGTTCTCATATGCACGTGTAGTAGAAGTGATGTCATCAACAGAGTGTGTGCTATCATAGATAGAGTCGCAGTCCGAGATCAGCTCCCCAGAAGAGACACACGGCACACTTGAGACGGCTCACCAGCTGCCATCCAGGAAACCAAGTGGCTGGGACTGGGGAGGTGGTAAGACGTACCCCCCACCTGGGGAGAGTTCGGTCGCCAAGCACCTGGTCGCCAGAGCTGCTCAGACCATGGAACAGCACAAAACGCAGGCCCAACTGAACCTGCGCCTTTGATGAGTACCTGAGAACCTGAACCTGAGCGGCTTAGACCTGGGAAGTGCACGCAACCCAGGGCCTGCCTCAGAGAGTTCCCTGCAGAGCAACTTAGAGCCTCAGAAGAGTAGATCATGGAAGCACACAAGCAGTGAGGTGGGGTAAAACCCAGGGCAGCTGAAACACTGTGAGCACTACCCCACACATGACAGTGCTATTTGTTTGCACTGATCCCCCCTCCCCAGGGCATGACTGAACAAGTGAGCCTAAAAGAGTGATCAAAATCACCTCTTGTGTCAGGGCGGAAATTAGACACTGAAGAGACCAGCAAACAGAAGAAGCCAAAATAAACAAAGGGAAATACAGCAGGGTGATATCATAGAGAGGGGATGTGGTATAATACATAGTGCATATGATCTCATGTATATAGTTGTCGTGATATCATCAATGCACTGGGTGTGTTGACTCAGATACAGTGGATGCAATGTCACGTGTATAGAAGATGTGATGGTATATACAGTTGATGTGACTTCGTTTGCAGTGGATGGAATGTCATGAAGACATGGATGTGACATCATAAATAGAGCACTGTTATGTCACAGAGAATTAATATGATGTCACTCGTCAGTGTGTGTGATATCATCGATGGAGTGGTTGTAATGACATAGAGAGAGTGTATGTGATGAGATACCATGGGTGTGATGTCAGATATAGTGTTTGTGTAATCATACACAGAGTGTGTGTGATGTTATAGATAGTGGGAACGATGTCATAAACATAGTGGGTGCCAAATCATTGTTAGAGTGGCTGTGAAGTCACAGGTGTAGAATATGTGATGCCATATACGGTGCATGTGACTTCATATATATTGGGTGTAATGTCATGAAGAGAGTGGATGTGAGTCATCAGTACAGTCGTGTGAGTTCATAGAGAATGGATATGATATCCTTCATAGTGAACATGATGAACATCAGTGTGTGTGATATCAATACTGAGGGTGTGATAACCAAGATACAGTGGATGTAATAACAGATATATTGGGTGTGATATCAGGTTCAGTGGTTGTGTTCTCATACACACAGTGTGTGTGATATCATATGTAGTGGCTGTGATGTCATAAATATACTGGGAGATATGTCATAGATACAGTGGCTGTGATGTCAAAAGCATAGTCAGTGTGATATCATAATCAGTGGGTATGATGTAAGATAGAGTGGGTGTGATGCCGTACATAGTGTGATTTGACGTCATAATGAGTGAATGAGATGTCATGTAAGTGCATGCCATGTCATACATACACCCAGATGGATGTCATGCATGGAGTGTGTGTGATGTCATCAATAGAATGGGTGTGAGGACACAGATACTCTGGATGTGATGTCACATGGGTACAAGATGTGATGAAACAGTCACTGGATGTGATGTCAGATACAGTGGCTGAGGTACCATGAATCCAGTGGATGTGCTTTCATAAACACAGCAGTGTGATGTCATAAAGAGTGGGTGTGAGGGATATGTATATAATGCCTAGGATGGCAGCATATTGTGGGTGTGGTGTCACACATGCTGTGGTTGTGATGACATAGATACAGTGGATATGAGATCAGATAGAGTGGGTGTATGTCAGACATAGTGGTTGTGTTGTCACACACACTATATGATGTCACATGTGGTGGATCTGACGTCATGAACATGGCAAGTGTCATATCATAGATAGGGTGGCCATGATGTCACTGGTACAGTGACTGTGATGTCATATAATGGACGTGATGTCATATAGAGTGAGTGTGATGTGGTGAATACAGTGGTGTGATGTCATAAAGCCTGGATATCATGTCAAATATAGTGTGTATGATATGATAGATATAGTGGGTGAGATAACATTGATATAGTGGGTGTGATGACACAGATAGAGTGGGTATGATGTCAGATAAAGTTGCATTCTCAAACACACAGTGTATGATGTCGTGTATGGTGGATATATTGTCATATATAGTGGGTGGGATGTCATACATACAGTGGATATGATGTTGTCGAAACAGTGGATGTGATATCAGATATGGTGTGTGTGATGTCACATATAGTGGCTGTGTTCTCACCCACAGAGTGGGTGATGTCACGTACAGTGGATATGATGTCGTAGACATAGTGGCTGTCATGTCATAGATACAGTGGCTCTGATGTCACAGGTAGAGAATAGGTGATATCATATTCAGTTCATGTAACTTCGTATATATACAGTGGTTGTATTGTCCCATGTATTCTCAATGTGATGTCATACACAGTGGATGAGATGTCATACCTACCGCGTGCAATGTCATGAACACAGTGGATGTGAGGTCATAAAGTGTGATGACAAAGATAGAGTGGATGTGATATCAGATATACTCTGTGTGATGTCATATATTGTTGTTGTGTTCTCATACACACAGGACATGATGTCATATATAGTAGAGGTGGTGTCATAAACAGAGTGGGTGTGATATCATAGCTGTAGTGTCTGTAATGTCACATGTATAGGCGAAGTGATGCCATAATCAGTGTATCTGATGTCATATATAGTCGGTGTGATGTCATCTGTCATTCGTGTGATGTCATACATATCGGAGGTGTGGTGTCATACATACAGGGGTTGTGATGACATAGATACAGTGGATGGGATACCAGAGATAGTGGGTGTATGTCAGGAATAGCAGCTGTGTTGTCACACACAGTGGGTGAGTTGTCACATGTAGTGGATAGGGTGTCATGAACATAGTGGTTGTCATGACATAGATACAGTGGCTGTGATGTCATAGAGTGGACGTGATATCTTCTATGGTGGGTGTGATGTCATGAAAACAGTGGGTGGGATATCATAAATACAGTGGTGTGAATGAATGAGTGCATATTATGTCATATATAGTGCACATGATATCATACATATGGCGGGTGTGATATCAGCGATACCGTGGCAGTGTTGACACGGATCCTCTGGATGTAATAGCACATATCCTGGGTGTGACGTCAGATATAGTTGTGGTGTTCTCATACACACTGTGTGATGTCGTATATACTGGGTGTGATGTTACAAGTACAGTCGGTGTAATATCATAGATACAGTGGCTGTGATGTCACATGTAGAGTAGATGAGATGTCATAATCAGTGGGTGTGATGTCATAAATACAGCGGTGTGATGTCATAAAGAGTGGATATTATGTCAGATATAGTGCGTATTATATCATAGATAGAGTGGGTTTGATATCATCAATACACTGGGTGTGATGACACAGATACAGTGGGTATGATGTCAGATAAAGTTACGATGTGATATAGTGGAAGTGATGTCAACTTTAGTGAGTGTGATGTCATGAAAACAGTGGATGGGATGTCATAAATCCAGTGGTGTGATTGAATAAGGAGTGGATATTATGTAATAGCAGATACAGTGGGTGTGATGTCAGATATAGTGTTTGTGTTCTCATACACACTGTGTGATGTCGTATATACTGAGTATGATGTTATGAATATAGTGGGTGTGATGTCATAGATACAGTGGCTGTGATGTCCCATGTAGAGTAAATGTGATATCATAATCAGTGGGTATGATGTCAGATAAAGTGGGTGTGATGCCATACACACTGTGCGTTTATGTCGTAAAGAGTGATTGTGATGTCATGTACTCTTCACATGATGTCATACAGATGCCCAGATTGATGTCATACATGGACTGGGTGTGGTGTGATCCAGAGAAAGGGTGCGATGAGGCAGATACAGTTTCTATGATGGCACATGTGTAGTTGATGTGATGTCATAATCAGTGGATGTGATGTCATATATATGGGTGTGAAGTCATGAGTACAGTGGATGCGATGTTATATATAGTGCAGAGTGATATCATAGAGAGGATGTGATATCATATATAATGCATATGATCTCATGTGTATACTGGTCGTGGTATCATCAATGCAGTGAGTGTGATGACTCAGATTGCATGTGATGTCATGTGTACAGAAGATGATATATCATATACAGTTGAGGTGACTTCCTATATTTTTGGTGGGATGTATTGAATACAGTGGATGTGATGTCATAAGTACAGTTGTGTAATGTAAGAAACAGAAGATGTGACGTTCATACATAGTGCATATGATGCCACACAGGTAGTTGGTGCGATGTCATGCATACAGTCGTTATGATGACACAGATACAGTAGATGTGCTGTCAGAAATAGTGGGTGTGATGTCAGATACAGTTGCTGTGTTCTCATACACACAGTGTGTCTGATGTCACATATAGTGGGCATGACATCATAAGCATAGTAGATGTGATGTCATAGATATGGTGGTTGTGTTGTCACATGTATAATCAATGTGAGGTCATACAGAATGGATGAGATGTCATACCTACGGGGTGCAGTGTCATGAACACAGTGGATGTGATGTCATAAATACAGTGGTTGTGATGACACCGACACAGTCGATTTGATGTCAGATATTGAGGGTGTGATGACACTGCTATGGTTGATGTGATGTCAGATATTGTGGATGTGATGTCAGATATAGTTGCTGTGTTCACATATACACAGTGTGTGTGACGTCACATAGAGTGGGCATGACGTCATAAACATAGGAGGTTGCTGTCATAGATGCAGTGGTTGTGTTGTCACAGGTATAGTCATTATGATGTCATAAACAGAGAATGTGATGTCATACCTATTGGGTGGGATGTAATGAACACAGTGGATGTGATGCCATAAATACAGTGGTTTGATGTCATAAAGAGTGGGTGTGATGTTGTATATAGTGCATATGAGGTCACACATATGTTGGGAGTGATGTCATACATATACTGGGTGTGATGAAAAAGATAGAGTGGATGTGATATCAGACATACTCTGTGTGACTTCAGATATAGTGGTTGTGTTCTCATATGCACGTGTAGTAGAGGTGATGTCATCAACAGAGTGTGTGCTATCATAGATAGAGTCGCAGTCCGAGATCAGCTCCCCAGAAGAGACACACGGCACACTTGAGACGGCTCACCAGCTGCCATCCAGGAAACCAAGTGGCTGGGACTGGGGAGGTGGTAAGACGTACCCCCTACCTGGGGAGAGTTCGGTCGCCAAGCACCTGGTCGCCAGAGCTGCTCAGACCCTGGAACAGCACAAAACGCAGGCCCAACTGAATCTGCACCTTCGAGGAGTACCTGAGAACCTGAACCTGAGCGGCTTAGACCTGGGAAGTGCACGCAACCCAGGGCCTGCCTCAGAGAGTTGCCGGCAGAGCAACTTAGAGCCTCAGAAGAGTAGATCATGGAAGCACACAGGCAGTGAGGTGGGGCAAACCCAGGGCAGCTGAAACACTGTGAGCACTACCCCACACATGACAGTGCTATTGGTTTGCACTGATCCCCCCTCCCCAGGGCATGACTGAACAAGTGAGCCTAAAAGAGTGATCAAAATCACCTCTTGCGTCAGGGCGGAAATTAGACACTGAAGAGACCAGCAAAGAGAAGAAGCCAAAATAAACAAAGGGAAATACAGCAGGGTGATATCATAGAGAGGGGATGTGGTATAATACATAGTGCATATGATCTCATGTATATAGTTGTCGTGATATCATCAATGCACTGGGTGTGTTGACTCAGATACAGTGGATGCAATGTCACGTGTATAGAAGATGTGATGGTATATACAGTTGATGTGACTTCGTTTGCAGTGGATGGAATGTCATGAAGACATGGATGTGACATCATAAATAGAGCACTGTTATGTCACAGAGAATTAATATGATGTCACTCGTCAGTGTGTGTGATATCATCGATGGAGTGGTTGTAATGACACAGAGAGAGTGTATGTGATGAGATACCATGGGTGTGATGTCAGATATAGTGTTTGTGTAATCATACACAGAGTGTGTGTGATGTTATAGATAGTGGGAATGATGTCATAAACATAGTGGGTGCCAAATCATTGTTAGAGTGGCTGTGAAGTCACAGGTCTAGAATATGTGAAGCCATATACGGTGCATGTGACTTCATATATATTGGGTGTAATGTCATGAAGAGAGTGGATGTGAGTCATCAGTACAGTCGTGTGAGTTCATAGAGAATGGATATGATATCCTTCACAGTGAACATGATGAACATCAGTGTGTGTGATATCAATACTGAGGGTGTGATAACCAAGATACAGTGGATGTAATAACAGATATATTGGGTGTGATATCAGGTTCAGTGGTTGTGTTCTCATACACACAGTGTGTGTGATATCATATATAGTGGCTGTGATGTCATCAATATACTGGGAGACATGTCATAGATACAGTGGCTGTGATGTCAAAAGCATAGTCAGTGTGATATCATAATCAGTGGGTATGATGTAAGATAGAGTGGGTGTGATGCCGTACATAGTGTGATTTGACGTCATAATGAGTGAATGAGATGTCATGTAAGTGCATGCCATGTCATACATACACCCAGATGGATGTCATGCATGGAGTGTGTGTGATGTCATCAATAGAATGGGTGTGAGGACACAGATACTGTGGATGCGTTGTCACATGGGTAGAAGATGTGATGACACAGTCACTGGATGTGATGTCAGATACAGTGGCTGAGGTACCATGAATCCAGTGGATGTGCTTTCATAAACACAGCAGTGTGATGTCATAAAGAGTGGGTGTGTGAGGGATATGTATATAATGCCTAGGATGGCAGCATATTGTGGGTGTGGTGTCACACATGCTGTGGTTGTGATGACATAGATACAGTGGATATGAGATCAGATAGAGTGGGTGTATGTCAGACATAGTGGTTGTGTTGTCACACACACTATATGATGTCACATGTGGTGGATCTGACGTCATGAACATGGCAAGTGTCATATCATAGATAGGGTGGCCATGATGTCACTGGTACAGTGACTGTGATGTCATATAGTGGACGTGATGTCATATAGAGTGAGTGTGATGTGGTGAATACAGTGGTGTGATGTCATAAAGACTGGATATCATGTCAAATATAGGGCGTATGATATGATAGATATAGTGGGTGAGATAACATTGATATAGTGGGTGTGATGACACAGATAGAGTGGGTATGATGTCAGATAAAGTTGCATTCTCAAACACACAGTGTATGATGTCGTGTATGGTGGATATATTGTCATATATAGTGGGTGGGATGTCATACATACAGTGGATATGATGTTGTCGAAACAGTGGATGTGATATCAGATATGGTGTGTGTGATGTCACATATAGTGGCTGTGTTCTCACCCACAGAGTGGGTGATGTCACGTACAGTGGATATGATGTCGTAGACATAGTGGCTGTCATGTCATAGATACAGTGGCTCTGATGTCACAGGTAGAGAATAGGTGATATCATATTCAGTTCATGTAACTTCGTATATATACAGTGGTTGTATTGTCCCATGTATTCTCAATGTGATGTCATACACAGTGGATGAGATGTCATACCTACCGCGTGCAATGTCATGAACACAGTGGATGTGAGGTCATAAAGTGTGATGACAAAGATAGAGTGGATGTGATATCAGATATACTCTGTGTGATGTCATATATTGTTGTTGTGTTCTCATACACACAGGACATGATGTCATATATAGTAGAGGTGGTGTCATAAACAGAGTGGGTGTGATATCATAGCTGTAGTGTCTGTAATGTCACATGTATAGGCGAAGTGATGTCATAATCAGTGTATCTGATGTCATATATAGTCGGTGTGATGTCATCTGTCATTCGTATGATGTCATACATATCGGAGGTGTGGTGTCATACATACAGGGGTTGTGATGACATAGATACAGTGGATGGGATACCAGAGATAGTGGGTGTATGTCAGAAATAGCAGCTGTGTTGTCACACACAGTGGGTGAGTTGTCACATGTAGTGGATAGGGTGTCATGAACATAGTGGTTGTCATGACATAGATACAGTGGCTGTGATGTCATAGAGTGGACATGATATCTTCTATGGTGGGTGTGATGTCATGAAAACAGTGGGTGGGATATCATAAATACAGTGGTGTGAATGAATGAGTGCATATTATGTCATATATAGTGCACATGATATCATACATATGGCGGGTGTGATATCAGCGATACCGTGGCAGTGTTGACACAGATCCTCTGGATGTAATAGCACATATCCTGGGTGTGACGTCAGATATAGTGGTGGGGTTCTCATACACACTGTGTGATTTCGTATATACTGGGTGTGATGTTATAAGTACAGTGGGTTTATAATGTCATAGATACAGTGGCTGTGATGTCACATGTAGAGTAGATGAGATGTCATAATCAGTGGGTGTGATGTCATAAATACAGCGGTGTGATGTCATAAAGAGTGGATATTATGTCAGATATAGTGCGTATTATATCATAGATAGAGTGGGTTTGATATCATCAATACACTGGGTGTGATGACACAGATACAGTGGGTATGATGTCAGATAAAGTTACGATGTGATATAGTGGAAGTGATGTCAACTTTAGTGAGTGTGATGTCATGAAAACAGTGGATGGGATGTCATAAATCCAGTGGTGTGATTGAATAAGGAGTGGATATTATGTAATAGCAGATACAGTGGGTGTGATGTCAGATATAGTGTTTGTGTTCTCATACACACTGTGTGATGTCGTATATACTGAGTATGATGTTATGAATATAGTGGGTGTGATGTCATAGATACAGTGGCTGTGATTTCCCATGTAGAGTAAATGTGATATCATAATCAGTGGGTATGATGTCAGATAAAGTGGGTGTGATGCCATACATGCTGTGCGTTTATGTCGTAAAGAGTGATTGTGATGTCATGTACTCTTCACATGATGTCATACAGATGCCCAGATTGATGTCATATATGGACTGGGTGTGGTGTGATCCAGAGAAAGGGTGCGATGAGGCAGATACAGTTTCTATGATGGCACATGTGTAGTTGATGTGATGTCATAATCAGTGGATGTGATCTCATATATATGGGTGTGAAGTCATGAGTACAGTGGATGCGATGTTATATATAGTGCAGAGTGATATCATAGAGAGGATGTGATATCATATATAGTGCATATGATCTCATGTGTATACTGGTCGTGGTATCATCAATGCAGTGAGTGTGATGACTCAGATTGCATGTGATGTCATGTGTACAGAAGATGATATATCATATACAGTTGAGGTGACTTCCTATATTTTTGGTGGGATGTATTGAATACAGTGGATGTGATGTCATAAGTACAGTTGTGTAATGTAAGAAACAGAAGATGTGACGTTCATACATAGTGCATATGATGCCACACAGGTAGTTGGTGCGATGTCATGCATACAGTCGTTATGATGACACAGATACAGTAGATGTGCTGTCAGAAATAGTGGGTGTGATGTCAGATACAGTTGCTGTGTTCTCATACACACAGTGTGTCTGATGTCACATATAGTGGGCATGACATCATAAGCATAGTAGATGTGATGTCATAGATATGGTGGTTGTGTTGTCACATGTATAATCAATGTGAGGTCATACAGAATGGATGAGATGTCATACCTACGGGGTGCAGTGTCATGAACACAGTGGATGTGATGTCATAAATACAGTGGTTGTGATGACACCGACACAGTCGATTTGATGTCAGATATTGAGGGTGTGATGACACTGCTATGGTTGATGTGATGTCAGATATTGTGGATGTGATGTCAGATATAGTTGCTGTGTTCACATATACACAGTGTGTGTGACGTCACATAGAGTGGGCATGACGTCATAAACATAGGAGGTTGCTGTCATAGATGCAGTGGTTGTGTTGTCACAGGTATAGTCATTATGATGTCATAAACAGAGAATGTGATGTCATACCTATTGGGTGGGATGTAATGAACACAGTGGATGTGATGCCATAAATACAGTGGTTTGATGTCATAAAGAGTGGGTGTGATGTTGTATATAGTGCATATGAGGTCACACATATGTTGGGAGTGATGTCATACATATACTGGGTGTGATGAAAAAGATAGAGTGGATGTGATATCAGACATACTCTGTGTGACTTCAGATATAGTGGTTGTGTTCTCATATGCACGTGTAGTAGAGGTGATGTCATCAACAGAGTGTGTGCTATCATAGATAGAGTCGCAGTCCGAGATCAGCTCCCCAGAAGAGACACACGGCACACTTGAGACGGCTCACCAGCTGCCATCCAGGAAACCAAGTGGCTGGGACTGGGGAGGTGGTAAGACGTACCCCCTACCTGGGGAGAGTTCGGTCGCCAAGCACCTGGTCGCCAGAGCTGCTCAGACCCTGGAACAGCACAAAACGCAGGCCCAACTGAATCTGCACCTTCGAGGAGTACCTGAGAACCTGAACCTGAGCGGCTTAGACCTGGGAAGTGCACGCAACCCAGGGCCTGCCTCAGAGAGTTGCCGGCAGAGCAACTTAGAGCCTCAGAAGAGTAGATCATGGAAGCACACAGGCAGTGAGGTGGGGCAAACCCAGGGCAGCTGAAACACTGTGAGCACTACCCCACACATGACAGTGCTATTGGTTTGCACTGATCCCCCCTCCCCAGGGCATGACTGAACAAGTGAGCCTAAAAGAGTGATCAAAATCACCTCTTGCGTCAGGGCGGAAATTAGACACTGAAGAGACCAGCAAAGAGAAGAAGCCAAAATAAACAAAGGGAAATACAGCAGGGTGATATCATAGAGAGGGGATGTGGTATAATACATAGTGCATATGATCTCATGTATATAGTTGTCGTGATATCATCAATGCACTGGGTGTGTTGACTCAGATACAGTGGATGCAATGTCACGTGTATAGAAGATGTGATGGTATATACAGTTGATGTGACTTCGTTTGCAGTGGATGGAATGTCATGAAGACATGGATGTGACATCATAAATAGAGCACTGTTATGTCACAGAGAATTAATATGATGTCACTCGTCAGTGTGTGTGATATCATCGATGGAGTGGTTGTAATGACACAGAGAGAGTGTATGTGATGAGATACCATGGGTGTGATGTCAGATATAGTGTTTGTGTAATCATACACAGAGTGTGTGTGATGTTATAGATAGTGGGAATGATGTCATAAACATAGTGGGTGCCAAATCATTGTTAGAGTGGCTGTGAAGTCACAGGTCTAGAATATGTGAAGCCATATACGGTGCATGTGACTTCATATATATTGGGTGTAATGTCATGAAGAGAGTGGATGTGAGTCATCAGTACAGTCGTGTGAGTTCATAGAGAATGGATATGATATCCTTCACAGTGAACATGATGAACATCAGTGTGTGTGATATCAATACTGAGGGTGTGATAACCAAGATACAGTGGATGTAATAACAGATATATTGGGTGTGATATCAGGTTCAGTGGTTGTGTTCTCATACACACAGTGTGTGTGATATCATATATAGTGGCTGTGATGTCATCAATATACTGGGAGACATGTCATAGATACAGTGGCTGTGATGTCAAAAGCATAGTCAGTGTGATATCATAATCAGTGGGTATGATGTAAGATAGAGTGGGTGTGATGCCGTACATAGTGTGATTTGACGTCATAATGAGTGAATGAGATGTCATGTAAGTGCATGCCATGTCATACATACACCCAGATGGATGTCATGCATGGAGTGTGTGTGATGTCATCAATAGAATGGGTGTGAGGACACAGATACTGTGGATGCGTTGTCACATGGGTAGAAGATGTGATGACACAGTCACTGGATGTGATGTCAGATACAGTGGCTGAGGTACCATGAATCCAGTGGATGTGCTTTCATAAACACAGCAGTGTGATGTCATAAAGAGTGGGTGTGTGAGGGATATGTATATAATGCCTAGGATGGCAGCATATTGTGGGTGTGGTGTCACACATGCTGTGGTTGTGATGACATAGATACAGTGGATATGAGATCAGATAGAGTGGGTGTATGTCAGACATAGTGGTTGTGTTGTCACACACACTATATGATGTCACATGTGGTGGATCTGACGTCATGAACATGGCAAGTGTCATATCATAGATAGGGTGGCCATGATGTCACTGGTACAGTGACTGTGATGTCATATAGTGGACGTGATGTCATATAGAGTGAGTGTGATGTGGTGAATACAGTGGTGTGATGTCATAAAGACTGGATATCATGTCAAATATAGGGCGTATGATATGATAGATATAGTGGGTGAGATAACATTGATATAGTGGGTGTGATGACACAGATAGAGTGGGTATGATGTCAGATAAAGTTGCATTCTCAAACACACAGTGTATGATGTCGTGTATGGTGGATATATTGTCATATATAGTGGGTGGGATGTCATACATACAGTGGATATGATGTTGTCGAAACAGTGGATGTGATATCAGATATGGTGTGTGTGATGTCACATATAGTGGCTGTGTTCTCACCCACAGAGTGGGTGATGTCACGTACAGTGGATATGATGTCGTAGACATAGTGGCTGTCATGTCATAGATACAGTGGCTCTGATGTCACAGGTAGAGAATAGGTGATATCATATTCAGTTCATGTAACTTCGTATATATACAGTGGTTGTATTGTCCCATGTATTCTCAATGTGATGTCATACACAGTGGATGAGATGTCATACCTACCGCGTGCAATGTCATGAACACAGTGGATGTGAGGTCATAAAGTGTGATGACAAAGATAGAGTGGATGTGATATCAGATATACTCTGTGTGATGTCATATATTGTTGTTGTGTTCTCATACACACAGGACATGATGTCATATATAGTAGAGGTGGTGTCATAAACAGAGTGGGTGTGATATCATAGCTGTAGTGTCTGTAATGTCACATGTATAGGCGAAGTGATGTCATAATCAGTGTATCTGATGTCATATATAGTCGGTGTGATGTCATCTGTCATTCGTATGATGTCATACATATCGGAGGTGTGGTGTCATACATACAGGGGTTGTGATGACATAGATACAGTGGATGGGATACCAGAGATAGTGGGTGTATGTCAGGAATAGCAGCTGTGTTGTCACACACAGTGGGTGAGTTGTCACATGTAGTGGATAGGGTGTCATGAACATAGTGGTTGTCATGACATAGATACAGTGGCTGTGATGTCATAGAGTGGACATGATATCTTCTATGGTGGGTGTGATGTCATGAAAACAGTGGGTGGGATATCATAAATACAGTGGTGTGAATGAATGAGTGCATATTATGTCATATATAGTGCACATGATATCATACATATGGCGGGTGTGATATCAGCGATACCGTGGCAGTGTTGACACAGATCCTCTGGATGTAATAGCACATATCCTGGGTGTGACGTCAGATATAGTGGTGGGGTTCTCATACACACTGTGTGATTTCGTATATACTGGGTGTGATGTTATAAGTACAGTGGGTTTATAATGTCATAGATACAGTGGCTGTGATGTCACATGTAGAGTAGATGAGATGTCATAATCAGTGGGTGTGATGTCATAAATACAGCGGTGTGATGTCATAAAGAGTGGATATTATGTCAGATATAGTGCGTATTATATCATAGATAGAGTGGGTTTGATATCATCAATACACTGGGTGTGATGACACAGATACAGTGGGTATGATGTCAGATAAAGTTACGATGTGATATAGTGGAAGTGATGTCAACTTTAGTGAGTGTGATGTCATGAAAACAGTGGATGGGATGTCATAAATCCAGTGGTGTGATTGAATAAGGAGTGGATATTATGTAATAGCAGATACAGTGGGTGTGATGTCAGATATAGTGTTTGTGTTCTCATACACACTGTGTGATGTCGTATATACTGAGTATGATGTTATGAATATAGTGGGTGTGATGTCATAGATACAGTGGCTGTGATTTCCCATGTAGAGTAAATGTGATATCATAATCAGTGGGTATGATGTCAGATAAAGTGGGTGTGATGCCATACATGCTGTGCGTTTATGTCGTAAAGAGTGATTGTGATGTCATGTACTCTTCACATGATGTCATACAGATGCCCAGATTGATGTCATATATGGACTGGGTGTGGTGTGATCCAGAGAAAGGGTGCGATGAGGCAGATACAGTTTCTATGATGGCACATGTGTAGTTGATGTGATGTCATAATCAGTGGATGTGATCTCATATATATGGGTGTGAAGTCATGAGTACAGTGGATGCGATGTTATATATAGTGCAGAGTGATATCATAGAGAGGATGTGATATCATATATAGTGCATATGATCTCATGTGTATACTGGTCGTGGTATCATCAATGCAGTGAGTGTGATGACTCAGATTGCATGTGATGTCATGTGTACAGAAGATGATATATCATATACAGTTGAGGTGACTTCCTATATTTTTGGTGGGATGTATTGAATACAGTGGATGTGATGTCATAAGTACAGTTGTGTAATGTAAGAAACAGAAGATGTGACGTTCATACATAGTGCATATGATGCCACACAGGTAGTTGGTGCGATGTCATGCATACAGTCGTTATGATGACACAGATACAGTAGATGTGCTGTCAGAAATAGTGGGTGTGATGTCAGATACAGTTGCTGTGTTCTCATACACACAGTGTGTCTGATGTCACATATAGTGGGCATGACATCATAAGCATAGTAGATGTGATGTCATAGATATGGTGGTTGTGTTGTCACATGTATAATCAATGTGAGGTCATACAGAATGGATGAGATGTCATACCTACGGGGTGCAGTGTCATGAACACAGTGGATGTGATGTCATAAATACAGTGGTTGTGATGACACCGACACAGTCGATTTGATGTCAGATATTGAGGGTGTGATGACACTGCTATGGTTGATGTGATGTCAGATATTGTGGATGTGATGTCAGATATAGTTGCTGTGTTCACATATACACAGTGTGTGTGACGTCACATAGAGTGGGCATGACGTCATAAACATAGGAGGTTGCTGTCATAGATGCAGTGGTTGTGTTGTCACAGGTATAGTCATTATGATGTCATAAACAGAGAATGTGATGTCATACCTATTGGGTGGGATGTAATGAACACAGTGGATGTGATGCCATAAATACAGTGGTTTGATGTCATAAAGAGTGGGTGTGATGTTGTATATAGTGCATATGAGGTCACACATATGTTGGGAGTGATGTCATACATATACTGGGTGTGATGAAAAAGATAGAGTGGATGTGATATCAGACATACTCTGTGTGACTTCAGATATAGTGGTTGTGTTCTCATATGCACGTGTAGTAGAGGTGATGTCACACTGTGTGATGTTGTATATACTGGATGTGATGTTATAAGTACAGTGGGTGTAATGTCATAGATACAGTGGCTGTGATGTCACATGTAGAGTAGATGAGATGTCATAATCAGTGGGTGTGATGTCATAAATACAACGGTGTGATGTCATAAAGAGTGGATATTATGTCAGATATAGTGCGTATAATATCATAGAGTGGGTTTGATATCATCAATACACTGGGTGTGATGACACAGATACAGTGGGTATGATGTCAGATAAAGTTACGATGTGATATAGTGGAAGTGATGTCAACTTTAGTGAGTGTGATGTCATGAAAACGTTGGATGGGATGTCATAAATGCAGTGGTGTGATTGAATAAGGAGTGGATATTATGTAATAGCAGATAGAGTGGGTGTGATGTCAGATATAGTGTTTGTGTTCTCATACACACTGTGTGATGTCGTATATACTGAGTTTAATGTTATGAATATAGTGGGTGTGATGTCATAGATACAGTGGCTGTGATGTCCCATGTAGAGTAAATGTGATGTCAAAATCAGTGGGTATGATGCCAGATAAAGTGGGTGTGGTGCCATACACACTGTGCGTTTATGTCGTAAAGAGTGATTGTGATGTCATGTACTCTTCACATGATGTCATACAGATGCCCAGATTGATGTCATACATGGACTGGGTGTGGTGTGATCCTGAGAATGGGTGCGATGAGGCAGATACAGTTTCTATGATGGCACATGTGTAGTTGATGTGATGTCATAATCAGTGGATGTGATGTCATATATATGGGTGTGATGTCATGAGTACAGTGAATGCGATGTTATAAATAGTGCAGAGTGATATCATAGAGAGGATGTGATATCATATATAGTGCATATGATCTCATGTGTATACTGGTCCTGATATCATCAATGCAGTGATTGTGATGACTCAAATTGGGTGCATGTGATGTCATGTGTACAGAAGATATGATGTCATATACAGTTTAGGTGACTTCCTATATTTTTGGTGGGATGTATTGAATACAGTGGATGTGATGTCATAAGTACAGTTGTGTAATGTAAGAAACAGAAGATGTGATGTTCATACATAGTGCATATGATGCCACACAGGTAGTTGGTGTGATGTCATGCATACAGTGTTTGTGATGACACCGATACAGTAGATGTGCTGTCAGAAATAGTGGATGTGATGTCAGATACAGTTGCTGTGTTCTCATACACACAGTGTGTCTGATGTCACATATAGTGGGCGTGACATCATAAGCATAGTAGATGTGATGTCATAGATATGGTGTTTGTGTTTTCACATGTGTAATTAATGTGAGATCATACACAGTGGTTGAGATGTCATACCTAGGGGGTGTAGTGTCATGAACACAGTGGATGTGATGTCATAAATCCAGTGGTTGTGATGACACCGACACAGTTGATTTGATGTCAGATATTGAGGGTGTGATGACACTGCTACGGTAGATGTGATGTCAGATATTGTGGATGTGATGTCAGATATAGTTGCTGTGTTCTCATACACACAGTGTGTGTGATGTCAGTTAGAGTGGGCATCACGTCAAAAACAGTGGAGTTGTGCTGTCATAGATGCAGTGGTTTTGTTGTCACATGTATATTCAATATGGTGTCATAAAAAGTGGATGCGATGTCCTACCTGCTGGGTGCAATGTAATGAACACAGTGGATGTGATGTCATAAATACAGTGGCGTGATGTCATAAAGAGTGGGTGTAATGTCGTATATAGTTCATATGAGGTCACACATATGTTGGGAGTGATGTCATTCATATACTGGGTGTGATGACATGGTAGAGTGAATGTCATATCAGACATACTCTGTGTGATTTCAGATATAGTGATTGAGTTGTCACATGTATAGTTAATGTGATGTGATAATCAGTGGATGTGATGTCAGATAAAGTGTGTGTGATGTCATAAGCATTGTGTGTTCATGTCACAAGGAGTGAATGTGATGCCATCTTTTGTGCGCTTGATGTCATACAGACACCTAGATTGATGTCATAGATAGAGTGAGTGTCATGTCATCAAGAAAATCGGTGTGATGACAGAGATACTCTTTCTGTGATGTCACATGTGTAGTTGATGTGGTGTCATAATCAGTGGATGTGAAGTCATATATAAGAGTGTGATGTCATGAGAACAGTGGATGGGATGCCATACATACAGTTGTGTGATTTAATAGAGTGGATATTGTGTCTTATATATTGCATATGATATCAACCCTATAGTGGGTGTGATACCATCGATACAGTGTGTGTGATAACACAGATATTGTGGATGTAATAGCAGATATAGTGGATGAGATGTCAGATATATTGTTGGTGTTCTCATACACTGTGTGATGTCATATATACTGGGTATGATGTTACAAATACAGTGGGTGTGATGTCGTAAATACAGTGGCTGTGATGTCACATGTATAGTAAATGTGACATCACAATCAGAGGTGTGATGTCATAAAGAGTGGATATCATTTCATATATAGTGCCTAAAATATCATAAATATAGTGGGTTAGATATCATCTATACAGTGGGTGTGATTACACAGATACAGTGGATATGATGTCAGATAAAGTTGTGTTCTCATACAGTGTGTGATGTCGTGTGTAGTGGATATTTTGTCATATATATATTGGATGAGATGTCATACATACAGTGGATATGATGTAGCAGATACAACGGATGCGATATCACATATAGTGTGTGTGATGTCACCTATAGTGACTGTATTCTCACACACAGTGTGGCTGATGTCACATACAATGGATATGTCATAAACATAGTGGGTGTGATGACTCATACTGTGGATGCAATGTCACGTGTACAGAAGGTGTGATATCATATACAATTGAAGTGACTTCCTATATATTGGGTGTGATGTATTGAATACAGTGGATGTGATGTCATAAATACAGTTCTGGAATGTAATAAACTGTAGAGGTGATGTCATATACACTGCATATGATGCCATACAGATAGTTGGTGTGATGTCATGCATACAGAAGTAGTGATGACACTGATATGGTAGATGTGCTGTCAGATATTGCGGGTGTGTTGACACCGATATGATAGATGTGATATCAGATATTGTGGGTGTGTTGTCAGACATAGTTGCTGTGTTCTCATACACACAGTGTGTGTGATGTCATATTGAGTGGGCATGACGTCATAAACACAGGAGGTGTGCTGTCATAGATGCAGTGGTTGTGTTGTCACATGTATAGTCAATATGATGTCATAAACAGAGGATGTGATGTCATACCTATTGGGTGGGATGTAAGGAACACAGTGGATGTGATGCCATAAATACAGTGGTTTGATGTCAGAAAGAGTGGGTGTGATGTCGTATATAGTGCATATGAGGTCACACATATGTTGGGAGTGATGTCATACATATACTGGGTGTGATGAAAAAGATAGAGTGGATGTGATATCAGACATACTCTGTGTGACTTCAGATATAGTGGTTGTGTTCTCATATGCACGTGTAGTAGAGGTGATGTCATAAACAGAGTGTGTGCTATCATAGATAGAGTCACAGTCAGAGATCAGCTCCCCAGAAGAGACACACGGCACACTTGAGACGGCTCACCAGCTGCCATCCAGGAAACCAAGTGGCTGGGACTGGGGAGGTGGTAAGACGTACCCCCGACCTGGGGAGAGTTCAGTCGCCAAGCACCTGGTCACCAGAGCTGCTCAGACCTTGGAACAGCACAAAATGCAGGCCCAACTGAATCTGCGCCATTGAGGAGTACCCAAGAACCTGAATTTGAGCAGCTTAGACCTAGAAAATGCACGCAACCAAGGGCCCACTTTAGACAATTCCCCTGCAGAGCAACCTGGAGCCTGAGCAGTGTAGACTGGGAAAGCACACGCGCCCTGAGTGGGGGAAACCCAGTGTGGCCGAAACACTGCAAGCACTCCCCACACACGCCACTGGTATTTGTGTGCAGTGTTCCTTCCTCCCCGTAGCATACTGAACAAGTGAGCCTAAATAAGTGACCACCTTCACCCCCTTGTGTCAGGTTGAGAATGAGACACTGAAGAAGCCTGCAAACAGAAGAAGCCAAAATAAACAGAGGGAAATGCTTTGGAAGTGACAGGTGCAACAGATTAAAACCCTGTAGTTAACACCAACTACATTGGAAGGGGTCTATAGATCTTGACACGTATAAGCTAGAACAAGGAACTATCTGAAATGGAACTGACTCCACAATGCCTGCAACACCTCCAGAGAAATTCCTAGATATATTTTTAGTATTATCATTTAAAAATTGTTTTTAATTTTTAAAAAATTTTTAAGTCCTCTATTACTCCTTTTTTATTTTTATAACCTACTATTACCTTTAAAAAAAGACCCTATATTTTTTCATTTATTTTTATAAAACAAAATTCATATATATATTTTAAATAATTTTTGTGATTTTGTTTTGTTTTTTTATAATGTATTTTTGAGAGTCTAACCTCTACTGTAGATTTTTAATCTTTGCTTTTTAGTATTTGTTATCCATTTTGTACCTTTATGAATCCAATCTTCAGTGCCCAGTTTTACTTAGGAGTGTGATTACTGGTTTGATTACTCTCTCCCCCTTTTGGCTCTCATTTTTCTCCCCCAGGTCACCTCTATCTGCTCCCTCCCCCTTCTCTTCTTTACCCAACTCTGTGAATCTCTGTGTGTGTTCCGGGCTGTGGAGAAAACTTAAGGACCTGATTACTGCCTAGATCTGTCTCTTTCCTTGATCCCCTGTCTTCCCCTCCTGGTCAGCTCTATCTCCTTCCTCCCTCTTGTCTTCTCTATGTAACTCTGTGAACCTCTCTGAGGGTTCCAGACTGTGGAGAGCACATAGGAAATTGATTACTGGCTAACTTGTGCTCACCCTTTTTGATTGCCCCTCTTCTCCTCCTGGTCACCTCCATCTCCCTCCTTCCTCTTCTCTTCTCCATGTAACTCTGTGAAACTCTCTGGGTGTCCCTCACTGTGGAGAATATTTTCACCATTAACCTAGATGTTTTATCATCAGTGCTGTGTGGATGGAGAAGTTTTGAGCCTACTGTATGAATAAGACTGAAAACCAGAGGCAGGAGGCTTAAGCCCAAAACCTGAGAACACCAGAGAACTCCTGACCCCAGGGAACATTAATCGATAAGACCTCATCCAAAAGCCTCCATACATTCACTGAAACCAAGCACCACCCAAGAGCCAAAAAGTTTTAGAGAAAGACATACCATGCGAATTCTCTAGCAACACAGGAACATAGCCCTGAGCTTCAATATACAGGCTGCCCAAAGTCACACCAAACCCACAGATATATCAGAACTCACTACTGGGCACTTCATTGTACTCCAGAAAGAAGAAATCCAGCTCCACCCACCAGAACACCGACACAAGCTTCCCTAACCAGGAAACCTTGAAAAGCCACCTGTCCAACCCCACCCACAGGGAGGAACCTCCACAATAAAGAGGAACCACAAACTGCCAAAATACGGAAAGGCCACCCCAAACACAGCAATATAAACAAGACAAAAAGGCAGAGAAATACACAGCAGGTAAAGGAACAGGGTAAATGCCCACCAAACCAAACAAAAGAGGAGGAGATAGGGAGTCTACCTGAAAAAGAATTCATTATAATGATAGTAAAAATGATCCAAAATCTTGAACACAAAATGGAGTTACAGATAAATAGCCTGGAGACAAGGATTGAGAAGATGTAAGAAATGTTTAACAAGGACCTAGAAGACATAAAAAAGAGTCAATCAATAATGAATAATGCAGTAAATGAGATCAAAAACACTCTGGAGGGAACCAACAGTAGAATAATGGAGGCAGAAGATAGGATGAGTGAGGTAGAAGATAGAATGGTAGAAATAAATGAAGCAGAGAGGAAAAAAGAAAAAAGAATTGAAAGAAATGAGGACAACCTCAGGGACCTCTGGGACAATGTTAAAAGCCCCAATATTCGAACCATAGGAGTCCCAGATGAAGAACACAAAAAGAAAGGCCATGAGAAAATATTTGAAGTGATAATAGTTGAAAACTTCCCTAAAATGAGAAGGAAATAGTCACCCAAGTCCAAGAAACCCAGAGAGTCCCAAAGAGGATAAACCCAAGGTGAAAACACCCCAAGACATGAATTAGTCTAATTAACGAAGATCAAACACAAAAAACAAATATTAAAAGCAGCAGGTGAAAAAAAACAAATAACTCACAAGGGGATTTCCACAAGGATAACAGCTGATCTTTCAATAGAAACACTTTAGGCCAGAAGGGAATGGCAGGACATACTTAAAATGATGAAAGAGAAAAACCTACAACCCAGATTACTGTACCCAGCAAGAATCTCATTCAAATATGAAGGAGAAATCAAAGCTCTTCAGACAAGCAAAAGCTGAGATAATTCAGCACCACCAAACCAGCTATTCAACAAATGCTAAGAATCTTCTCTAGACAGGAAATACAGAAAAGGTTTATAAACTTGCACCCAAAACAACAAAGTAAACGGCAATGGGATCATACCATGGTATGAGATACCATGTGTGTGATGTCAGATATAATTGTTGTTTTCTCATACAGACAGTGTGGGTGATGTCATATAAAGTGGATATGATGTCATAACATAGTGGGTGTAATGTCATAGATCTAGTGGCTGTGATGTGACATGTATAGTGGATGAGATGTCATATAGTGGATGTGATGTCATATATAGAGGGTGTAATGTCATGAACACAGTGGATGTGATGTTATAAATACAGTGGAGTGATATCATAAAGAGTGAGTGTGATGCCATATATAGTGCCTAGGATATCTTACACATATTGGCAGTGATGTCTTACATACACTGGGTGTGACATGATCAATAGAGTGGGTGTGATGACACAGATACAGCGGATCTGATGTCAGTTATGGTGGGTATAATTTCATAAATACTGTGGTTTGATGTTAAAGAGTGAATGTGATCTCATGTAGACTGCACGAGATGTCATACATACACACAGTGTGATGTCATAGAGTGTGTGTGATTACACAAATAGAATGAGTGTTATGACACAGATACAGAGGATGCAATGTCACATGTATAGAAGATGTGATGTCATATACATTTGTTGTGAATTCATATCTAGTGGCTGTGATGTCATGAATACAGTGGATGTGATGTCATAAATACTGTGGTGTGATGTCATAAAGAGTGGATTTGATATCATATATGGTGCATTTGGAG
This sequence comes from Dama dama, assembly GCF_033118175.1. Taxonomy (NCBI): domain Eukaryota; kingdom Metazoa; phylum Chordata; class Mammalia; order Artiodactyla; family Cervidae; genus Dama; species Dama dama. The sequence goes on from NC_083714.1 coordinate 57,350,790, forward strand.
AAGGAAATGGCAACCCCCTCCAATGTTCTTGCCTGAAGAATCCCACAGGTAGAGGAGCCTGGTGGGCTACAGTCCACAGGGTCACAAAGAATCAGACACGACTGAGTGACTACACACTTACTTACACTTATAGTGCATATGATACATACATATACTGGGTGTTATATCATCGATAGAGTGGGTGTGATGAGACAGATACAGTGGATGTGATGTCAGATATAGTTGCTGTGTTCTCATACACAGAGTGTATGATGTCACATATAGTGGTTATGATGTCATAAACATAGTGGGAGTGATGTCATAGTTACAGTGGCTGTCACATTTATGGTTGATGTGATGTCATAATCAGTGGAAGTGATATCGTATATAGGGGGATGTGATGTCATGAATACAGTGGTGTGATGTCACTTATACAGTGGGTGTGATGACACAGATACAGTGGATGTGATGTCGTATATAGTGGGTGTGATGTCCTAAATGCTGTGTTTTGATGTTGTAAAGATTGAATGTGATGTCATGTATAGTGCATGTGGTGTCATGCATACACCAGACTGATGTCATATATAGAGCGGGTGTGATGTCATCAACAGAATGGGTATGATGACAAAGATACAATGGATTGGTGTCAGATACAGTGGGTGTGATGTCACACAGAGTGGCTGTGTTGTCATACTCACAGTGTGTGAGATGGCACATATAGTGGACATCATGTCCTAAACATAGTGGTTGTGAAGTCATAGATGCAGTGGCTGTGATGTTACATGTATAGTGGGTGTGATATCATATAATGGACTTGATGTCATATATTGAGGGTGTGATGTCATGAATACAGTGGATGCGATAGAATGGTTGTTGCTGAACCACGAAAAGATGCCAGGATTCTTAGCCTCCAGAGATGAGGCTTGATCGCTCAGAGGTTTTGTATAATAAAGTTTTATTAAAGTATAAAGGAGATAAAGAAAGCTTCTGATATAGGCATCAGAAGGGGGCAGAAAGAGTACCCCCTTGCTAGTGTTAGCAACGAAATTATAGACTCTCAAATTAGTTATTAAAATGAATCAAAAGAATATCTGGAGGTTTTAAAGACCTCACTAGACCTACTCCCATAATTTACATTTGAAGATAACAGGATTAGTCAGAAGGTTTTTTCCAGAGACTGTCCTCAAGCAGGATACATTATTGTTATATAATCCTAAGGAATGTAGAGGGAAAGAGAGGGAAAAAAAAGTCTGTCCTTTCTTCCTCCTTGAGAATTCCAGATCTCTCTCTCCTTGTCTCTCCTTGGGGACCCCTGGACTTCTTATCAGTCTGCCTAGGAATCGACTCTCTCATGATGTCACAAATACAGTGGTGTGATATCATAGAGAATGAATATGATATCATATATAGTGCATATGTTGTCATACATATAGTGGGTGTGATATCATCAATACAGTGGGTGTGATGACACAGATACAGAGGATGTGATATCAGATATAGTAGGTGTGATGTCAGATGTAGTTGTGTTCTCATACACAGTGTGTGTGTGGTGTCATATATAGAGGATAAGATGTTATAAACATCGAGGGAGTGATGTCACAGTTACAGTGGCTGTCACATGTATAGTTGATGTGATGTCATAATCAGTGGAAGTGATATCATATACAAGGGTGTGATGTCATGAATAGAGTGGTGTGATGTCATTTATACAGTGGGTGTGATGACACAGATACAGTCGATGTGATGTCAGATAGAATGGATGTGATGCCAGATATAGTGGCTGTGTTGTCATACACACATTGTGTGTGATGTCATATATAATGAATATGATGTCATAAAATAGTTGTTGTGATGACACACATATAATGGCTGTGATTCACATGTATAGTGGATCTGATGTCATGAATAGTGTGGATGTGATGTCATGAATAGCGTGGATATGAAGTCATAAACACAGGAATGATTTCATAAAGAATGGATGTTATGTCATATATACTGCATGTGATGTCATGTATATGTGGCTGTGATGTCATATATACAGTGGGTGTGATATCATCAATTCAGTGGGTGTGATGACAGAGATACCGTAGATGTGATGTTAGATATAGAGGTTCTGTTCTCATACACATAGTGTGCGTGATGTCATATATAGTGGATATGATGCCATAAACATAGTGGGTGTGATGTCACATATAGTGGATGAAATCACAGATACAGTGGATGCAATATCACATATAGTGGATGTTTTGTCATCAATACAGTCTGTGTGATGTCATAGATATAATTTGTGGGATATCATAGTTTTACTGGTCATGATGTTATATGTAGTGCATAAGATAGCATGTTTTGTGTGTGATGTCATATAGAGTGGGAGTGATGTCAAATGTTGTGGGTGTGATGTCACAGATATAGTGGTTGTATTCATAGATATCGTGGTTTTGAAGTCAAAGATAGACAGTATGTGATGTCAGATATAGTGGGAGTGTTGTCACAAAAAGAGTGGGGGTTATGTCTTATATAGTGGATGTGATGGTATATATAGCATATATGATGTCATATAGTGGATGTGACATCATAAATACAGTGGGTGTGGTATCATAAATACATTAGGGTGATATCATAAATATACTGGGCTTGATTTCATATGTAGTGGATAAGATATCATTTGTTGTATGTGTGATGTCATATAGAGTCAGTGTGATGTCACAGGTAGTCAGTGTCTTGTCATAAATATAGGGATGTGATATCATAGATAGAGTGGAAGTGATATCAGATACAGTGGACATGATGTCACATATAGTGGGTGTGATGCCTTTGATAGAGTGGCTGTGATGTCACAGATACAGTGGGTGTGATGGCAGATATAGTGGGTATGATATCATAAATGCAGTGGGTGTGATGATATAGAGTGTGTGACATCATAGTTATTGTGGGTGTAATATCACAAATATACTGGGTGTGATGTCCTAATAACAGTGGGTATGATGCCATAGTTACAGTGGTTGTGATCTCATAGACATGGTGGGTGTGATGTCACATATATATACAATGTTATGTCATATACATTGGAATTGATGTCATATAGAGTGGATGTGATGTCATTGATGCAGTGGGTTTGATCATAGATATGGTGGGTGTGATGTCACAGATGTAGTGGATGGGAAATATATACTGAGAGTGATGTTATAAATGTGTGTGATGTCATACAGTGGACAAGATGTCATAAATACTGTGGTTGTGATGTCATCAGTACAGTGTCTGTGATCATAGATATGGTGTGTGTGAAGTAGCAGATAGAGTGGATGTGATGTCAAATATAGTGGTTGTGTTGTCATAAACATAGTGGGTGTGATGTCATATATAGAGCATATGATGTCATACAAAGAGTGGGTGTGATGACACATACAGTTGATGTGGTGTCAGATATAGTGTGTGTGATGTCAGATATAATGGTTGTGATGTCATAAACATAGTGGGTGCGATGTTATAGATACAGTGGCTGTGATGTCACATGTATAGTGGATGTGATGTCATATATAATGCATGTGATGTCATTTATAGTGGCCTTTTGTCCTAAATACAGTGGGTGTGATGTCATAAATATAATGGTGTGACATCATAGAAAGTGGATGTGATGACATATATAGTGCATAAGAAGTCGCCCATATGGTGGGTGTGATATTATCAATACAGTGGGTGTGATGACACAGATACACTGGATATGATGTCATATATAGTGGACGTGGTATAAATAAAGTGGATGTGATGTCATAAATACAGTTGTTTGATGTCATAAAGAGTTGATGTGATGTCATGTATAGTGAAAATGATGTCATAGGTATGCTGAGTGTGATGTCATATATACAGTGGGTGTGATGTCATTGATACAGTGCATGTGATGTCACATGTATAGTGGTTGTGATATCATATACAATGGAAGTGTTGCCATATAGTGGATATTTTGTCATAAATATAGTGGGTTAGATGTGATTAAAACAGCGGGTGTTATATGATAAATACAGAGGGTGTTATATCATAGTTATACTCGGCATGGTTTCATACACTGTGGATATATGTTGTGTGTGTGATGACATATAGAATGGTGTCAGATCCAGTGGGTGTGATGTCGGATACAGTGGTTTTGTTGTCATAAACACAGTGAATGTGATGGTATATACAGTGGATATGATGTCATAATTATAGTGTGTGTGATGTCATAGATATGGTGGCTATGATGTCACATGTATATTTGATATGATGTCATAGATGCAGTGGCAGCACACAGGCACTGGGTGTAAAAGCACAACCTCACGGGGCACACACATGCAGGCACACGCAGGACGGCCTCACACTCGAGAATGTGTCTCCTGGATCAGTAGTGCCTCCACCCTGGCGAATGCACTGTTCACCGAGGTCTCTGGGGGAGCTGCGGACCCAGAATTAGCCTCTGGGCAGGAAGGGGCCATCTCTGGGCCCCTGTCTTCAGCCAACTTCTCACAGCCCCGCACCCTGCCTCCTGCCTGCTCCCAGAACACAGGACTAGTGCGGAGAGTAGGACAGGGAGAGGGGTGCCCATGACTCTCAGCAGGCCACCCTGCCCTGGACTCAAGGTGGAGGACAGGGCTGCCAGCCTTTCCCCGCCTCTGAGGAAAGGGGGCTGTGGAACTCTTGCTGGCCCACCCTCCTTTCCTTGGACATCACACCACCGCCCCCACCACCCCTGGGTGCCCAGACCTGGGCTGGCTGCCACTGGCCCACAGGGGTAGACTGATCTCTGGAAGGTGGGCAAACACCCGAGCCCTGAAATCCTGCACCACAATCCTGACAGCGGCCTTTGACCTCATGACACGACCTTTCTGTGGCTGGCTGGTCCTTGGGATGGCACACATGATCTCGGAACCATCTGGGTACCTGGAGCCCCCATAGAGCTGCCAGGGATCCTGGAGCCTGGTGTCCTTCCTGCTAAACCTATTCTTCCCACACATCAAATCCACTTGTTCCTGGGGGCTCCCTGAGGTTCCTGGGGGCACCAACCAGCCACAGTCCCTGTCTCCCAGCTCCATCCAGCCCAGGGGGCCACACAGACTGTTCTCAGACCCTGCCAGGACCGCACCACAGCACTGACTCAGGGTACCAGTCCACTGTCACTCCCCTTACCCCCGGAACCCCTCCCCTCCACTGTCCAGAGCAGAGACGAGACTCAGCTCAAACTTTCAGGAAACTTTATTGAAGAGCAATCATATCCACTATATATGACATCAAACCCGCTATGTTAATGACAACACAACCACTATATCTGACATCACACCCACTATATCTGACATCACATCCACTTTATCTGTGTCATCACACCCACTGTATTGATATCACACCCACTGTATGTATGACATCATACCCACTATGTGTGTGACATCCTATGCCCTATATGACATCAAATCCACTCTTTATGACATCACACCACTCTATTTATGACATCACATCCACTGTATTCATGACATCACAGCCATTATATATGACATCACAGTCAGTATACTTGTGACATCATAGTCACTGTATCTATGACATCACACCACTAGGTTTATGACATCATATCCACTATATATAACATCACACACACTGTGTTCGTGACATCACAACCACTATGTCTGACATCACACCTGCTAATTCTGACATCACATCTACTGTACCTGTGTCATCACACCCACTCTATCAATATTATCTCACTCACTGTATGTATGACATCACACCGAGTATATGTATGACAATATGTGCATTGTATATGACATCACATTCACTTTTTATGACATCGACCACTGTTTCTTGACTTCACATACACTGTATTAATGACTTTACACTCACTATATAGGACATCACGTACACTATACATGTGATATCACAGCCAATGTATCTGTGTCATCACACCTACTGCATTGATGACATCACACACACTATTTATGACATCACACTTGGCATATGTATGACATCATTTGCACTACACAGGGCATCATATTCACTCTTTATGACATCAAACAATGCTATTTATGACATCACATCCACTGTATTCATGACATCAGACCCACTATATCTGAGATCGTATCTACTGTATCTGTGTCATCACACCCACAGTATTGATGATATCATACCTATATGACATCACACCAACTATATGTATGACATCATATGCACTATACATGCCAGCGCATCCACTCTGTATGACATCACACCACTGTATTTATGACATCACATCCAGTACACATGTGACTTCACAGCCACTGCATCTGTGTCATCACACCCACTTTATCGATGATATCACACACACTGTATATATGATGTCACACTCGCTATATTAATGGCAACACATCCAATATATCTGACTTCACACCCACTATATCAACATCTCATCCACTGTATCTGTCATCACACCCATTGTATCGATGATAACTCACTCACTATTTATAATATCACATCCACTATATGTATGACTTCATATGCACTATATATGACATCACATCCACTCTTTATGACATCACACCACTTTATTTATGACATCAAGCCCACTATATCTGACATCACATCCACTATATCTGACCTCACATCCACTGTATCTGTGTCATCACACCCACTCTATCAATGATATCACAGCCGCTATATGTATGATATCACATTCAGTATATGTGTAACATCATATCACTATATTTATGACATCATATCCACTATGTATGACATCACAACACTGTGTGTTGATGACACCACGCTTGGCATATGAATGACATCATTTGCACTACAGATGACATCACACCCACTCTATCACACCAAAACACAGTATTTATGATGTCACATCCACTTCAGGCAGGACATCACACCCACTGTATCAGACATCGCACCCACTGTATCTTTGTCATCACAACCTCTCTACTGATATCACACCCACTTTTGTATGACATCACACCCACTATATGTGTGACATCATATGCACTATATATAACATCACACCCACTCCTTATGTCATCACACTACTGCACTTATGACATCACAACCTCTATATATGAAGCCACATCCAGTATGTAGGGCAACATATACACTATACATGTGACGTCACAGCCACTAATCTGTGTCATCACACCCACTGTATTGACAACATCACATCCACTCTTTGTATGACATCACACTCGGCATATGTATGATATCTTTTGCACTATACAAGACATCACATCCTCACTTTATGACATCAAACCACCGTTTTTATGACATCACACCCACTATATTTGACATTGTATCCACTGTATCCATGTCATCACATCCACTGTATTGATGATATCACACCAACTGTGTTTATGAGATCTCATCCGCTATATATGACATCATATCCATTGTATATGACATCACATTCACTATATTTGTAACATCATAGCCACTGTATCTGTGTCATCACACCCACTCTTTCGATGATATCACACCCTTTGTATGTATGACGTCACACCCACTGTATGTATAACATCATATACACTATATAAGGCATCACATCCACACTTTATGACATCAAACCACATTATTGATGACATCACATGCACTGTATTCATGACATCACTCCCACTATATCTGACATTGCATCCACTGTATCTGTGTCATCACAACCACTCTGTTGATGATCTCAGACCAACTGTATGTATGACATCACACCCACTTTATGTATGACATCTTATGCACTATACATAACGTCACATCCACTCTTTATGACTTCACACCATTGTAGTAATCACATTACATCCACTGTATTCATGACATCACACACACTATATATGACATCACACACAGGACAACACAAACGTTATATCTGCCATCTCACCCACTATATCTGACACTACATCCACTGTATCTGTGTCATCAAACCCAGTGTATCAATTATCCCACTCTCTGTATGACATCACACACACTGTATGTATGACATCGTATTCAGTGTGTATGACATCACATGAACTCTTTATGACATCACACCCCTATATGTATGACATCATACCCTGTATATTTATGACATCATATCCAATATATATGATATCACACATATTGCTTTCGTGACAACACAATGGCTATACCTGACATCTCACCCACTATATTTGACATCACAGCCACTGTATCTGTGTCATCACACCCACTGTGTCAATGACATCACAACAAGTATGTAAGTCATCACACTTGGCATATGTATGACATCATACACACTCTACATGACATTACATTCACACTTTATGACATCAATCCTCAGTATTTATGACATCACAACCACTGTATTCATGACATCAGGTCTCCTATATATGACATCACATCCACGGTTTATGACATCTCATCCCCTATACCTGTGACATCACACCCACTATATTTGTAACATCACACCCACTATGTTTGTGATATCACACACTGTGTTAAGAGAATACAACCACTATATCTGAGATCACACCCTCCATATCTTTATCTGTGTGATCACACCTACTTTATTGATGATATAACACACACTGTATGTATGACATCACACATACTATGTGTATGGCACAATATGCACTATATACGACATCACATCCACACTTTATGACATCACGACACTCTATTCATGACATCAAAGCTACTATATCTCACATCACACCCATTATATCTGACAGCACATCCACTGTATCTGTGTCATCACACCCAGATTATCGATCATATAACCCCCATTGTATGTATGATATAACAGCCACAATATGTATGACATCATATGAACTACATATGACATCACATCCACTCTTTATGATATCACACCACTCTATGATATCACACCCACTGTATTCATGTCATCACACCCAGTATATCTGACATCGCATCCACTGTAGCTGTGTCATTACTTACAGTGTATTGATTATACCACACCTACAATATGTGTGACATCAAACCTACTATATGTATGACATCATATGAATTCTATATGACATCACACCCACTGTATTTGACATCACATCCACTGTATATGACATCATATACACTATACTTGTGACATCACAGCCACTGTATCTATGACAGGACACCTACTATGTTTATGACATTATATTCAGTATATATGACATCTCACATGGTGTATGAATGACAACACAACCACTGTATCTGCCATCACACCCACTGTATCTGTGTAATCACACCCACTTGATTGATGATATCATACCCTATGTATGTATGAAATCACACCCACTGCATGTATGACACCATAGGCACTGTATATGACATCACATCCACTCTTGATGACATCATACCATTGTTTGTATGTCATGACACCCACTATGTTTATGACATCATATCCACTATATATGATGTCACACACACTGTGTGTATGACAACACAAGCTCTATATCTGACTTGAAACCCATTATATCTGCCATCACATCCACTGTATATGTCATCACACCCACTGTGTCAAAGACATCACACCAACTATGTAAGACATCACAGTTGGCATATGTATGCCATCATATGCACTATACATGACATCATATCCACACTTTATGACAACAATCCTTAGTATTTATGACATCACATGCACTGTATTCATGACATCACATGCACTATATATGGCATATCATCTACTGTATATATCACATTCACTATATGTGTGACATCACACAATGACTGTATCTATGACATCACACACTCTATGTTTATGACATATCCACTTTATATGGCATCACACACAGTGTTATGACAACACAACCATTGTGTAACATCACAGCCATTATGTCTGACATCACACCCACTGTATCTGTGTCATCACACCCAATGTATCAATTTTATCAAACCCAGTGTATGTATGACATCACAGCCACTATATGTATGACATCATATGCACTACATATGACATCACACCCTCTATTTATGATATCACACCAGTCTATGATATCAAAACCACTATATCTCACATCTTACCCACTATATCTGACATTGCCTCCACTGTATCTGTCTCATCACACCCACTGTATTGATGACATCACACCCACACCAAGTATGTAAGACATCAACTGTGTATGTATGACATCATATGCACTATAAAATACATCACATCCACACTTTATGGCATCATTCCTCAGTATTTATGACATCACAGCCACTGTATTATGACATCACACCCACTGTATATAACATCATATCCACTGTATCTGTGTCATCACACCCACTCTATTAATAATATCACACCCTCTGTATATGTGACATCACACTCTGCATATATATTAAAGTATATGAACTTTACAAGCATCACATCCAGTTTTTATGGCATCAAACCACAATAATTATGACATGGCATCCACTCTATTCATGACATTATACTCACTCTATATAATATCGCATCCACTGTATCTTTGTCATCACACTCACTGTATTGATGATATCACAATGACTGTATGTATGACATTACACCCAGTATATGTATGAGATGTTGCTGGTCGTAAAGACCTTCTGAATGACCTGGGGTACTCACAGCATTTGGCCTCGTTCCTGTACCTGAGATCATAGAAGAGGGGGATGATTGGTGAGGTGAGGTTATTGTACCAAGCCCTCATAACCCCTTCTCTGTGAGTGGGCCACAGGGGTCACTCACAGAGGTAGTTGTCATCCTGGGGCTCGCTGACCTCTTGGTACACATGGCCCTTTTTTGTAGACTGTACCTCTTTACTCCAGTCTCCTTTCTTCTGAGTTCTACAATGGAGAACAGAAGCAAAGCAAGGCTGGTGGGGTCTGGAGAGTTAGTACTTGTTTTATCAGAAAGTGTGAGATCACATACTTGTCCATCTATACACTTTGTTAAAACTTTTTTCACATTTATTTTTCAAACTTTTACTTTTGTATTTTTATGTTTTAGTTTTACATTATTTATCTATTGGCCACACTGCATGGCTTGTGGGATCTTAGTTTCCTGACCAGGGATGGAACCCACACCTCCTGCAGTGGAAGCATGGAGTCTTAACCACTTAACCACTAGGAAGTCCCTTCTTTATACTTTGTTTGTTCTGTCTTTAACTACTGGTTCAGGAGACTGAGGCTCCACACTGACCACAGCTGCCCAGTTCAGTGTTAGCTTCCTGCACTTCCTGTTAGTAGGTTTAATTCCCCAACCTTCTTACTTAGAAAATAGTTCACTGAAACATCTACTCAGAAAATAAACACTTAGGGCACATGACACGTGAGGGATTAAGCAGAGGTCTGGGCATAAACACTAACACAGTGTGGTCCCTATTATCACAACTGGATTTATTGAACTACTTGTAGGTGTCAGCACTTTTGCATTTAATATAATGCTTTCAAACACTGTATGAGTTATGTATCCTTATCTTCATTTTACAGATAAGCAGTCAGGACCGCAGAAAATGTATAAGATTTTCCCATGGCCCCAGTGCTAACTTCATGTCTCAGATCAGTCCAGCTTAAAGCCATGCCTACCCAAAGTCCATGCCACACACCTAGGCCATACTTAGCTTTTCTACAGGGATTAGAGGAAGTAATTAGAGGAACTCCCCAAATTTTCTCTTACCGACTTTTTGTCTGGGGTGCTGTCCAGGGGTCCTTGCTTCTCTGGGAGGGGGTACTGGTTTCTGAGCCTGCTTGGAGCCACTCGTCTTCAGCAATTTTGCTGCTCCCGGCAACTCTTTCAAACTAGAAACCTTACCTAATGGTCCTCTGGACATTGCCTTCTGTGTGAGTAAAAGACAACATGCATTTCTTTAGTTCTTTAGGACTGTATGAAGTGTTTTCACATGCATGACTTTAGTTAATACTTTGAAAATTCTTGGAAATAGCTGGTGGAGGGTGTGGTCTGAACACTGGAGTGTAAAACAAGGACCTAAGTGGGTAGTGAATCAAAACTAGAATTCATGTCTTAAGGTTCTTTCCCTTCAACTTTCTGCATAAAAGTGAGAGCAAGGCAGGGAGAATAGCTGGAGGTAAGGGTTTATAGAGAAATCTGGTGGATTTTCTATTAATTATTGGAGCTTTGATGGAACAGGAACTATGGATAATTACAGAGGGGACAAAACACATCTGGAAAATAAGGTGACAAAGCAGTGAGACTGAGAAAAGACAATCGGCAGAAACTCATTTAGACAGTAAAGAAAATGAGCTGAAAGTTGCAGGTTGCCATGTCCTCTTAGAGACAATGTTCGGAGTTAAAGTAGCTGGCCTCATCAAATCTGCTTGAACAAGGCTTTACGACTAGTTGGTTCTCCTCAGTTTTCTGATCCATAAATCGGTATATATTTTAATTCTTAATGTTATAGTGAACATGAAATGTAATAACATTCAACAAATCGTTGTGTGAGCTATTTAATATAGTATGAATTTGAGCCTATGTCCTTCCCATCAATATATGCCCTCAACTGCCTCTATATTTGAATATATACTAAATATAAATATATAATAAAATATAAACATATATGATATATTATATATTAATAAATGTAATCAACAATATAATTTAATAATTAGTGGTTATTAATTATAATAATTGAGTATATTAATTATTAATTAATATCAATTAGGTATACTTATAATTAAGTATATTATATATTATAGTGTATAATATTTTTAATTATAGTCACATTATTTTAAAGTTAATATTAATTAATTGTTAATTTTAATAATTAACCATTATAATTTAAATAATTTGTAATAATTAATTTAATAATTAAATAATAGAATTTAATAGTTAATTAAATGAATATATAAATATATACTAAAACTGTACTAAATACTATCTTCAGCATTCTTTGACCTTCTTATTCCTAGATGAATGTTTAAATGTGGAGTCACTCATTCACAAAACATTTAGGGGGCCCTCAGGGACTTTGAGCTGGACCTGGACTTCTGAGAATTAATGGGTATGGGCTAGGCTCTCAATGCTCACAACACAGGGGCAGGCTAAACAAATGATTCCAAACAGGAGAGTTGTCTAATCAGAGCTCAGAGGAAGGACTTGTTACTTCCTCCTACAAGAATGAGCATTTGAAATCACGTCCAGATGATGAGTTTCTACTCAAAAGCAGGTAACCTATGTGAAGTCCTTCAGTTATTTTCTTATTTGTTGCTTTTAGTCATAAACCTGAGGCTTGTCAGGGCTGCGAGTTGCTTCCTCTTATTGGAGTGGGAGGCTGTGAGGTAGGGATCATGTCACCTTCTTTATCTTGGACCATCCACTCTACAAACTGTCCAGCATGTCCTTAAGCTTCTTCATCTTGGACCGTCCACTTTACAAACTGCCCAACACGTCCTTAAGCTTCCCTTAGTCAGATGTCTTAGCATATCCCTCACTAGCACAGCACAAAAGAACTGAGGTTGAAAACATCTCTCAGATGAATGATATAAAGATATATAAATAAGATATATGAATAAACTTTATAGAACTGTAGAAGTTTCAACCAGTTAGGAGAAGGTGCTTTGGATTAGATTGCACTACCAGTGATACATAATTAAACATTTTTTTTGCCTCAATTTCTTGATCTATAATGGTGATAGCTATATACCTACTTAGAGGTACTGTAGGATTGTTTTAATTTTTAAGTAAGTTTATTCACATAAAATACTTAAAGTCTGAAATATTGTGAAAATAATGTAACAATAGAACAGCCTACCATCATTGCTGTTCTTACTAACTATAAAGATGGTGATGATATCAGATATTGTGCTAAAGATTCAGGACAGGAAGGCAGCAGTCTCCAGGATCTCTGTGTTTTCTCTTATTCTCACCTGTGACTGGATCCATGAGGAGGATTTTTGTCAACAGGATTTGGGAAATACTCACCTTCTGGTGTTTGCTGTGCTCCACTCTAAAGGCCATCCAAGAACGTTTACCTAAAAAATGATGAGAATCAGTGTTTTGGCTGGACATTCTAATTAAGGACACAGGATTCTGAGCCAGAGAGTGACAAGGACAAGGATTACCAAAGGAGGAATGGAAAGTGATTTCTGTATCATTGACTCCTATGCTTCCAATGGGAGCATTACATAATTTTCTCAAAATTAAAAAAAAAAAAAAAAGAAACTTCATCTGTGCTTCATCTTATGTCCATAGAGTATCTAACAAATTTACTAGCCTTTCATGACAAAAATACTCAACAAAGTAGAAACAGAAGGAAATGACTGCAATATAATAAAGATCATATATGAAAAGTCTATCTCTAACATCATAGTCATCAGTGAAAAGCTGAAAACTTCTAAGATCAAGAAAAAAAAGGCAAGGATGCCCATTCTCAACACTTCTATTCAACATAATATTAGAAGTCCTAGCCAGGGCATTAGATTAGAAAAGGAAACCAAAGGCTTCCATTTGGAAAGAAAGAAGTAAAATTATGTCTGTTCACAGAGGGCATGCTTTTATGTGCAGAAAATCTTTACAATTCCACACACAAAAAAAAAAAAAACCTGCACAGAAAGTTGCACAATACAATATCAACATGCAAATATCTTTCCATGCATGAACAATGACCATTCCAAAAAGGAAAATAAGAAAATAATTCTATTTATTTTTTTATTTTTTAAAGCTATAGTCAGGAGCTGAGTTTAAATTTTTTTAAAAATTATTTTTGTTGATTTATTTGTGCCAGGTCTTTCTTGCAGCATGTGGGATCTAGTTCCCAGACCAGGGATTAAACCCAAGTTCTCTGCAAGGGGACTGTGGAGTCTGAGCCACTGGACCACCAGAGAAACCCCGATAACCTTATTTATAATAGTATCAAAAAGAATGAAATAATTGGGAGTGACCTTCTGGAGATAAAAGACTTATACATTGAAAACTACAAAGTATTACTGAAAGGAATCTGACACAAGTAAATGGAGAGGTGTCTCATGTTTATGGATTTGGAGACAATGTTATTAAGCTGTTCATACTACCCAAAGCAATTTAAATCTTCAATGCAGTTCCTATTAAAATCCAAATAGAATTTTTTTCAGATATAGAAAATCCATCCCACAGTTAATACGGAATCTCAGAGAACCCCAAATAGGCAAAACAAACTTAGAAAAAACAGCAAAGCTGGAGGCCTCTGATTTCAGAACATATTACAAAGGTACAGTAACCAAAAGAGTGTAGTTTCGGCATAAAGTGCATGCTTAGTCACTCATTCGTGTTGACTCCTTGCAACCTTTTGGACTGTAGCCCACCAGGCTCCTCTGTCCAGGGGATTTCTCAGGCAAGAATACTGGAGGAGGTTGCCATTTCCTTCTCCAGGGGATCTTCTTAACTCATGGATTGAACCCACATCTCCTGTGTCTCCTGCATTGAAGGCAGATTCTTCACCTGCTGAGCTACTGAGGAAGCCCACTGGCATAAAGACAGACATAACAATCAGTGGAACAGAATAGACAGCCAGAAGTAAACTCTTGGATACATGGTCTAATGATCTTCATCAAAGGTGTCAAGACATCAGGGAAAGTTTAATCCCTGTAATGAATGGTCCTGGGGAAACAAACTCTCCATATGCAAAATAATGAAAATTTTACATCATGAAGAAAAATCAATTCAGACTGGATTAAAGACCTAAATGTAAGACTTGATAAGACTCTTAGAAGAAAATAAAGGTGAAGCTTCACGACACTGAATCAGCAACGATTCCTTAGATCTGATACCAAGTGCACAAGTAGTAACAAAGTAAAAATAGACAAATGAGACTTTATTAACCTTAAAACCTCTGTGCAGCAAAAGACACAGAGTGAAACAAGAGGAACAGAGTGAAACAAAGGAAAGGAGTGAACAGACCACCTACAGGACTGCAGAAAATATTTGCACAATATGTATCTGATAAGGGGTTGATAAGCATACACCAATATGAAGGCTACCTATAAGCCAGGAAAAGAACCAGATTGACCACGATGGCACCCTGATATCAAACTTCCATGCTCCAGCATTGGAAGAAAACAAATTCTGTGGTTTAAGCCATGCAGCCTGAGCTGACTAACCCAGTGGGAGAAGGAACTGAACAGACATTTCTCCAAAGAAGATACACAAATGGCCAACAAACATATGAAAAGATGCTCAATATTACTAATCAATAGGGAAATACAAATTTAAACCACACCATAAATTATCTCAAACCTTCTGTGATGGCCAATATGAACAAAAAGACAATAGCAAGGTTGGTAAGGATATGGAGAAATTGGAACCCTTATACATTTTTGTTGGAAATGTAAAATGTTTCAATCTTTATAGAAAAGAGTATGGAGTTTCCTCAGAAAATTGGAACTGCTGTATGATCTAGCAATCCAATTCTAGAGTATATTTCCATAAATTTGAAAGCGAGATCTTGAATAAATAGTGTGCACATTTATGGTCATTGCAGCATTATTCCCAATTGGCAAGATGTGAAAGCAGTCTAAATGTTCATTGGTGGATAAACAGATAAAGATTATATATACCTTATATATATTATATACACATGCACACAATTGAATGTTTTGAAACCCTAAAAAGAATTTTGTCATATGCTACATCAAGGATGGGCCTTGATGATATTATGCTAAGTGAAATGAACCCATCAAAAATGACAAATATTGCATGATTCCACTTTTATGAGGTATCTACAGTAATCAAATCCATAGAAACAGAAAATATAATTCTGGTTGCCAAGGTCTGTGAGGAGGAAGAATTGGAGAATTGTTGCTCAATGGGTATAGGGCTTCAATCATGCAAGATGAAAATTTTCTACAGATTTGTTGTAGAGCAATGTGTACATAGTTAGCAATAGTGCACCCTACACTCAGAAATTGTTAAGAAGGTCAATAAAGCTCTGTAGAGGTATGGTGAACCATGGGGTATGTATTCCCTATGAAGTATCTCTCTTCATGTCAAAACCTATGGTTTTGATGTCTCTTACACTAGTTTTAATAACCTAAGGGAACAGATGGATTTCCCTGGTGGCACAGTGAATGAGAATCTGCCTGCTGATGCAGAGGACACAGGTTCGATCGCTGGCCCAGGAAGATTCCACTTTTTGTGGGACAACTAAGCCTGTGTGTCACAAACTACTGAGCCCGCATGTGCTCTGCAATGAGAAGCCAGTCACTGCAACCAGAGAAACCCCGTGCACAGCAACGAAGACCCAATGCATCCAAAATTAAATAAATAATTTTTAAAAATCTGGGAGAACAGAAATCCATAGATGGAGAATCATAGAACGATCTAAATTGTTTTCATCAGTCTAGGCAGATTACCTCTTCTAAACTCTTTGAGCAGCAGAAGAGAAAGAGAGCTGCTCACTTCTATTTTATAATGAGTGTACTTCATTTTTATTTACCTGATGCTGTCTCTTGTCAGTGAAATGTAGGAAAGATCAGGGAGAATAAATAGTTCTCTCAAGTCCTTTCCCAGAATCAAAACAAAGAATTAGTTTCAACTTAGGGTAAGGAGATCATGTGGTTTTATTTTATATACATACATAAATAATGTATCTTATCATAATATATTAATAATTTCCTCTTCTAAGAGATTTAATCCAATAATTGAATTATTATGAGATTAGTATTATGAATCTCTTTGGTGAATTTATAGTCTAAGATTTCTTTAATTGCCTTTCATTAACAATGTTTAGCAAAAATAATTCTTTTTAAAAAGAATGATAAATTTTAAACATAAAACTTTTGAGAATTACACTGGAAAACCTATACTTTCACCTTCATTCAGGCTGATGTCAATATTCGGCCACAACTACTTCAGAATGCTGGAAATTATGTTTTCTTTGCTAATGTCTGAGATGCAGTTGAGACCTACGCCCAGGCTGGTTTCAGGAAGACACTTCTAAATCATCCTGGCCCCTCACCTTGCTGCCTTGGTGTCCATTCTTGATCAGAATCCTCAGTGTCATTTGCCTATGGTTTGATGACCTGCCTACGGTGATGCATGAGAGCTGGTTGAGGGGCTCAGAGACCTGGAAAGAAGCAAAATACTTGTACTAAGAAGGAGGCACAGAACACAGAAGCAATAGGAAGTGTCACAAAGTCAGGCAAATCGGTAGATGGGCTGGGAGAATGTAGGACAAGGCAAGAGGTTTGCTCTGCACTGCAGGGTCAACCTCCCTTTGGTACAAAACTGTAAACATTTCCTCCAGCTTAGTCTCCACACAAAAGGGAACTGTGAGCAGATGAAGCCACCTAAGAGCAGGCCAAGTGAACACTGAGGGTGAAGACCTGTTTCATGTTTCCCAGGCTCACAGGCACCCAGCACTTCCTGTTACCTATAGCAATCAGCGCTTCGTAGTTTCTTTTCACATTCCTATATCAGATTTTTCCCCATTCTGCCATCTCTGCCCATTCTTCCTTGGAGAAGTATATGGAAATGTCTTTGAAAGCATCTTTGGCCTAAGGAAAATAATAGATTTCATCAGTTGTTTACTGATATAAGTCAGACCTTAGAGCTGGGCCTTCTGCTCCACCTTTTGTGCAGGGAGTAGCCTGAACCTAATGGATGGTCTCTGTGAGACAGGGATGAAGACTTCTCTTCCTGACTGTGTCCTGCTTAACTGAGCAAACACTGAACATTTTCCTAACTCTCCCTGGACACAGAGCAGTTGGCAATGCTAGTACCCTGGTTTGTCCCACTCCACCCCACCATCTCAGACAGGACCAGGCATTCCCATCCTGTGTATGTTCACAGAGAAGTTCACTCAACTGTCTAAGCAAGCAGTCTGTGGTCCTTCAGGGACCAGCTCCATATCCTTCCTGTAGAGCTGGTGTAGAGGTGGACTTTGCTGCCTCTGCCTCTCACTGTGGGCTTCCACTCTGTTCTCCCAGCATCTCCCCCAGTACTCTCCTCTGGAGACCTGCTCACGGTCATGGGACTGCATCAAGGTCAAGGTGCCTGTGGAAAAAGAAGATGCTGAGAAAGCCCAGACCACTGTCCAGAGCCTGGTCTGTCTTCCTTGGGTGGAATGTCCAGGGCAGGAAGGTGAGGGGAAAGTCAGGGTGAGGGTATTGGTGGGAAGGACGGATCCTGACCAGCTATGACAGACCAGCCTAATGTGAATTAGGTTTGGTTTCTTTTGTTCTCCAACAATTTGACCGCTCTGAGGAAAGGCACTGGGAGGGATGTGTCTGTGGGTGACGGAGGGAGTCTTGAGGAGACCTGGAAGGCTGTAACTTCTAGACTGGGGTCAGGCTGAAAACAGGGCTCTGTTCCAGTGCAGGAGAGGGAATATTTCTCCAAGAAGGGTTTTGAGGATCTCTGTCTGGGGACTCAGAAAAATCTGGGCATAACGTGGGATCTATGTCTAAGGGATAAGTCACTTAACTTGAGGAGATCTGGGCCACAAGGGCTGAAGGAACTGGGGTCCTCAGATGGTAAAGATTGGGGATCTTTCAGCTGAGCTATTTCAAACCCTAAAAGATGTTGCTGTGAAAGTGCTGCTCTCAATATGCCAGCAAATTTGGAAAACTCAGCAGTGGCCACAGGACTGGCAAAGTTCAGTTTTCATTCCAATTCCTAAGAAAGGCAATGTCAAGAAATGCTCAAACTACTGCACAATTGCACACATCTCACACACTAGTAAAACAGTGCTCAAAATTCTCCAAGCCAGGCTTCAACAGTATGTGAACCATGAACTTCCAGATGTTCAGTCTGGATTTAGAAAAGGCAGAGGAACCAGAGATCAAATTGGAACATCTGTTTGATCATCAAAAAGCAAGAGAGTTCCAGAAAAACATCTAATTCTGCTTTATTGACTGTGCCAAAGACTTTGAGTGGATCACAACAAACTTTGGGAAATTCTTCAAGAGATGGGAATACCAGACCACCTGACCTTCCTCTTGAGAAATCTATATGCAGGTCAGGAAGCAACAGTTAAAACTGGACATGGAACAGACTGGTTCCAAATAGGGAAAGGAGTACGTCGAGGCTGTATATTGTCACCCTGCTTATTTAACTCATATGCAGAGTACCTCATGAGAAACGCTGGCCTGAATGAAGCACAAGCTGGAATCAAGTTTGCTGGGAGAAATATCAATAATCTCAGATATGCAGATGACATCACCCTTATGCAGAAAGTGAAGAAGAACTAAAGAGCCTCTTGATGAAAGTGAAAGAGGAGCATGAAAATGTTGGCTTAAGGCTCAACATTCAGAAAACTAAGATCATGGCATCTGGTCCCATCACTTCATGGCAAATAGATGGGGAAGCAGTGGAAACAGTGACAGATTTTATTTTTAGGGCTCCAAAATCACTGCAGATGGTGACTAAATCCATGAAATGAAACGATGAATACTCCTTGGAAGAAATGTCATGACCAACGTAGACAGCAAATTAAAAAGCAGAGACATCACTTTGCCAACAAAGATCCGTGTAGTCAAAGCCATGGTTTTTCCAGTAGTCATTTATGGATGTATGAGTTGGACTACAAAGAAAGCTGAGTGCTGAAGAACTGATGCCTTTGAACTGTGGTATTGGAGAAGACTTGAGAATCCCTTGGACTGCAAGGAGATCCAACCAGTCCATCCTAAAGGAAATCAGTTCTGAATATTCATTGGAAGGACTGATGGTGAAGCTGAAATTCCAATATTTTAGCCACCTGATGTGAAGAACTGACTCATTCAAAAAGAGCCTGATGCTGGGAAAGATTGAAAGCAGGGGAAATAGGGGACAACAGAGAATGAGATGGTTGGATGGCATCACCAACTTGAACAGGAGTTTGAGTAAATTCCAGGAGTTGGTGATGGACAGAGAGGCCAAGTGCGCTGCAGTCCACGGGGTTGCAAAGAGTCAGACAAGACTGAGCGACTGAACTGACTGACTGAAGGAGAGCTGAGCTAATGATAGCTATCCTAAGGAGGGCTGTGCTAAGGAGAGTTGAACTATGTAGAACTGAGGTAAGGAGAGCTAAGCTAATGAGAGGAGAGTGGTGTTAAGGAAATCTAACCTAAGAAGAGTCGAGCTAATCATAGCTATACCAAGGAGAGCTGAGCTAAGGAAAGTTATAGAGAGCAGAGCTAATGATAGCTATCCTAAGGAAGGCTCCACTAAGGACAGCTAGGAGGGTTGAGCTTAGGAGAGCTAAACTAAGGAGAGCTACAGACAGTTGAGTTAAGGAGAGCTGAGCTAAGGAGAGCTAAGCTAAGGGGAGTTAAGCTAAGGTGGGCTGAGCTAAGGAGAGTGAGGAGATACCAGGTTTGGTGGCTTCTCTGGCTAATTCTACTCTAATATACAACCAAGCATGACAAAAACACTAAGACAACAGTAGCCATCCTGAAAGAGGAGGGAATAAAAGAAATCCTTGCAGCATGGAGGCTTTTCTCTGTAATTGCAGCCTTCAAACTATTGCTGATGTCCATCTGATATTCACAAGGCCGCTGGACTCAACATGACATCTAACCTTCAACATGTCAGGGGTCACACATCAAACATAATAATAATAATATTAGAAACAAACAAAAACCAAAACAAAACTGGGACACACTCTGGAAGTAAACATAACCAGGAAAATACAACTCAAAATGCTTTCAAAACCAAAACCCCTATGAATAGTGTAAAAAGCCCATGAATAGTACTAAACAGTGTTTCTTATCAGAGATACAAAATCTAAACTGCCACGAGACATCAACTCTGAGCACTGGAAAAGGCCACCATGGAAAATGGTACAGACCAGAAATGGTAGATTAACATTAGTGAGGGGGATCCTTTTATACTAGTGAGGGATATCAATGGGAAGAGCCAGTATAAAAATCACTGTCCATGTGATTTTACAGAAACAAAAGAGACAGTATGACTAGGCCTTTCCACTCCTAGGATACTTCAGAAATACACAGATTTTGAAAACCACAGGCAAGAGAGCATGCACTGCAGCAGCATTCCCAGTGCCCAGAGATGAATGTAAAGAAAGTACGCAGTGAGGAAGAGATGAATGGATCAAGGAATGGAATCCAGGTTCATGATGGAATATGACTCAGGCATTGAAACAAGGAAATAATGTCATTGTCAGAGGTACAGATAAGTGTGGTGATAATCAGAGTCAGTGAAGAAGGGCAGATGAGAGCTATGCCATAGCATTTACCTTTCAAACTGGACAGACAATATTGCTGCCAGTGAGTACACCAACTGAGGTTAAGTGGGTTCCCATCAGTGCTGGGAACACCCTGATGCTTAGCAAAGGCAATGGGTGAGAGGAAGGCTTACATTGGTAGGCTGAAATTCATGGATTCCCACAAATACCTGTCACATACATAATCCACAGGGACCGACTTAGCAAGAGTGATATACTACACACTTTCTGAGAGCAGGTCGGAGGAAATAAACACTGCTGAATGCCTCTATGTATTGGTGTAAGGGAGCAAGAATTGGTACAGCCACAACAAAGGCAACTCTGTACATCAGCTTCATTAAACAAGAAATATGAACTACAAGAAAACCGAGAATGAAGGAAACACAAGATTTCGGGGTCAGGGGCAGAGCTTCCTCTAGTTCATTCTACTCTCATTTACAAGCAGAAATTGCTCATACCTCTAAAAATGCAGTTACTGCAGTAACAAGAGGAGAACCCAAAAAAATGCTGCCTCCTGGTGGCCACTTTCGGGAGCAGCAACCATAAACCTGAGGCTGATAGACACTGATTATTCACAAGGCGACCAGGCTCTAAATGACACCTACCCTTACAAAATGGCCAGGGGTAGCACACCGAAACAAAAACAAGAACACACCACACGATAAGGAAGGAAAGTTCAACAGGTAAATGCCAGTCAATGCTTAGAAAGAAGCCTCTGGAAATGTGCCTCATTTGCTTCATAATCAGTGATACGAAAAATTAAACTGCAATGCAATAGCACTAGTGAGAAACCAAACAGGCCATTATCCAAAACTCTATAGACAAGAAAGAGTAGAGCAATATTAGTAAAGCGTCCCTTATATGCCCCTGGTGGTAGATAAGCGACCAGAACATTCATGGGCAAGACTGTCAAAATGCCCTGGAATCACAAAATGGGACACATGATATCATGTGGTGGTTCCAATCCCAGAGCATTTGAGAAACCAACAGATCATGGAAAACATGCCCACACCTCCACTCCCACAAAAATGCACTTCAGCAGCATTCATAATGCCCAAGAGATGAAAGGAAAGAGAATCGTTGGCTGCAAACGAAGAGAGAAAGAAATTGGACATAGAGCCACAATGAAATATGACTCTGACATGAAAATGTAAAAAATGCCATTTTCAGGGATATGCAGAAATCTAGAGTGAATCACAGTAAATAAAGAAGGGCAGATTAAAGACAAATCACAACATATACCTTCCAGAGGGGATTAAAAAACATACTGATGGAGATGAGTACCCAAACAAAAGTGAAGTGGACTTAGGTTCCTGGTAACAGTTAGCAAAGGGTATCGGTGGGTGAGAGGCCGAAAGGTGAAGACTGGAATAAAGTTGTACCCACAAATACCTATGCAATTCATAATCCACATGGACCTCCTGTATCAAGAGACATGTCCTCAACAGATCCTAAAAGATAGCTATGATAATAACGACAGTTGAATCCCTCCAGGTATCCGTGGAAAGGAAGGAGAAAATGTTTCCCTGCAATGACTACAATGGTGTGAAGAGTCTTAAGTAAGAAATAAAGTTAGACTTAAAGACAAACCTCAAAGGCTAAAGAGACAAAAACTTTTGGTGTCATCTTGTGCCTCATTCTACTCTTATTTACAACCAGGCCTGGAATAACCTCGGAGGCTGCTGTTACCATAGGAACAAGAGGAGGGAATGAAAAATGCTGCCGCCTTGTGGACATTTCCTCTAACAGCAACCTTAAAATGCTTGCTGATGGCCACACTGTTCACAAGGGTGCTGAGCTCCAAATGATACCCACCCTTAACAAATTTCCAGGGCTCACAGAGGGGAAAATTAATACAGTAAACACAGGAGAAGCTAACAGGAAGAGGATATGAACAGGTAAACACAATTCCATGTTTTTTATAAAAGCACATGACAATGGGCACATAGGGTGAATTCTAAGAGATACAAACATCTAAGCTGTGAGGACATTATCACCTCTGCCTGAGCATGGAAAAAGGCCACTGTCAAATGCTGGACATGGCATCAATGGTAGAGTAGCATTAGTACAGTGGATGCTTTAGGGTACTGGTGGGATGGACATGGTAAGAGCCACTATGACCATGACAAGAAAAGTGCACTTCCATGAGAGAAAAATAAATAAATAAAGAGGTAGAGACAGTATGATAAATAAGATCCTCTCCTGGAGTATTTCAGACATGAACAGATTTCGAACACCACCCACCCCAAAATGGATTCTGCCACACCATTCAGAACATCAAAAAGATGAAAGTTCATATCGTGTACCTGGACAGAGGAATGGATAAAGAAGTGTGATACAGGTCTGGAATGAATTTTGAATCAAGGATTGAAAGTGAAAGTAGGCCATCTTCAGCAATAGAGATAAATCCAGAGATCATCACACTGAGTGAAGGAGCAATTCAAGAAACATCATGGGACATAATGGAGTTTTGGGATACAAAAATTCACTGCAGTGAGCACCCACACAAATGTGAGGTGGACATGCAACCTGGCAAGAAACTTATGGGTGGCTGAGCACCTTGGTGGATGGAAGGGATACATCTGGAACTTGGTATTAATTTCTTCCCACAGATACATATGAAATACAAAATCCATGTAAATCTATTGCAGTGAGAGTGGTAGACGAAACAATTTCCAATAATATGTAGGGAAAAGCAAGCACAGCTGAATACATAGAGTAGTCTCAGTGTCTCAGAACAAGAATCTGTACACGTAAAACCTACTCATCCTTGACTTCAACTTAAAGAGAATAAGAACATTTACTTCAGAGATCCAAGAGTGAGGAGACACCAGGTTTGGTGGCATCCTCTGGCTCGTTCTACTCAAATGTACTTCCAGACCTGATAAAAACTCTTAGGCAGAACAGGCCATCCTAAAAGAGGAGCGAATAATAAAACCTTGCAGCAAGGAGTGTTTTCTCTGTATCAGCAGCCTTAAAATTATCACTGATGGACATCTGATATTCACAAGGTCCTATTGCTGGACTTGACATGACACCTACCCTTGAATATGACAGGAGTCATTCATCCAAATAAATAAATAAATAAAAGTGAAAAAGACAATCCAGGACACTCTCAGGAAGAAAACATCAACAGTTAAATACAGCTCAAAGTGCTTTTTAAAAAACCAAAACATAATCACTTAATATTCCCAAGGCTGCTGGGCTTTAAATGATATGTTTTTCAAAAATTGCTAGCAGTCTCCTGTGAATGAAAAATGTCAAATAGCACACCGTATCTGGAAGCAAATATCAACAGGTAAATCTAATTCTCAGTATTTCTTTAAAAGCACATGAAATATGCTCATTATAGTGAATTACTGTGAACTCTTTCAAGTTCACCTCTTTGTGATCCCAGAGACCATAGCCCACCAAGTTCTTCTGTCCATGGAATTTTTCAGGCAAGAATTCTGGAGTGAGTTGTCATTTCCTCCTCCAGGGGATCTTCCCAAATCACATCTCCTTTGACTCCTGCCTCTGTAGGAGGATTCTTTACGACACTGCCACCTGGGAAGCCCAGTGTATTATTAGAGATACACAAACTATACTAGTGAGGTATCACCTCTGAGTAGTGAAAAAGTATCAAATAGTATACAAAGACATTGTAGAGAAACACTTTTAAAGGGGAATCTTTATGGTATTAGTGGGGTATATTTGGTAGGAGCCATTATAAATGTCACTACAAAGTGCCTTGTAAAGAACACAAGAGACTGACCATATGATCTGGCAACTCCACTCCTAAGAGTATTTAAGGAAAAAAAAAAGCAAATTTTGAAAAGCACATGTAAGCCAATCATGTACTGCAGTAAGATTAACAACATCCTACACATGAAAGTCAAGAAACTGATGCAGCCACTATTGAAAACAGTAAACATTTCTTTTACAATTAATTTTTAGATTTTTATTGAAGGATAACTGCTTTACAGAAATTTGTTGTTTTCTGTCAAACCTCAACATGAATCAGTCATATGTATACATATATCCCCTCCCTTTTGAAACTCCCTCCCAACTCCCTCCCCGGTATAGAGTTTTTTAAAAACTCTAAAAATACAGTTACCATATGATCCAACAGTCTCACTACTCAGAATATATCCAGTAAGATGAAAACTCCCATCATAAAAGTGATATGCACAACAGTGTTTATAGTAGCACAATGTACAGTAGCAAAGACATGGAAACAACCTTAAATGCCCGTAGATAGGTGAATGGATAAAGACAGATATATTGTGCATAAAATGGAATGTTAGCCATAAGAAAGAATGAAATAATGATATTTGTTTTCAGCATGGATGGACCTAGAGATGATCATACTAAATAAGTCAAACAGAGAAAGACATGAGGAGCTTAGGTGGGTTCAGCTCACCTTGACACTTCCTTTGGACCTCAGTTGATAGGAGGTCTTCATCTTTTCCTCCTGGGTATCTAGAGTCGGCTGTTCCATAACAGCTCTAGAGCCTTGTGGCTTCTCAGTCACCTTAGTCATTCTGAAGACTCCCAGTGGTCTGCTCCAGAGCCCCTGAGCACCCCTATATATATACCCCTCCCTAGGGGGCCACACCCTTATGCTTTATGAGGTCAGCAAGTCACTTCCCCAGCCAATGGTGGCCCTGGGTGAGCCTTGATATCACAAAGCCCCATCCTGATACCTCTAGGGGAGTATGAGGAGCAATTCAGACAGAGTTGGCCACCTCCTGATTCTTTTAACCACACCCTCTAGCTTCCTAGAGTTTGGGGCAATTATTTAAATTTCTTATTTTACATGATCTTTGCCAGAAGCTTAAAAGGGAAAATTTACATAACTTTCTTTGTAGTAAAATTCCTGCATGGCTGGATACACAATAAACAAGGAATTATAAAATGACAATTGAAAAATATTTGGAAGATAGCTGACAAAGGACTCATTTACCTCATTTATGCAGAGTCCAAAGTTAAAATAAGAAAAGAAGATGAAAAACCCAATAGAAGAGAATCGTGAAGTAAACCAGGGTACAGAGAAATACCCAGAAAAAAAATTATTGAAAATCAGGAAGAAATGTGGAACCTAATTGGTAATAAAAGAAATGCAAACCAAAACATTAATGGGATACAATTTCTCACCATGTAAATTGTCAAAGTTCAATGAGAAATTTGAAAAATACCAAATTTTTCCTCCAAATTGTGGATGAAGAATTGGAAAATGAGTGTTTCAGCAGTGATGTGAAAGCATAGTGTGATGCAAATTTCTGAAGGACAATTTGACATTATCTAGTAAATTTATAATTGCATGGAGCCACTTAGTAATACCCTGTTTGGAATTTGCATTGCATACATATTTCTGTAATATCACCAAGATTATATATCTAATGCTCACTGCATTTCCCCCCATCATCCTAGAGAATCACTTTAGTACACTTCCCCACACTGTCCTTCCCCCATGCAACCCCTGTTCTCAGTTCTATTAGTTTAGATTACTTTTGCTTCATCTAGAACTTCCAGTAAATGAGCCTACACTATGTACACATGTAGTTGCTTAACAAGGTTGTGTTACTTTCTGCTGTACTGCAAAGCATATCAAGCATGTGTGTGTATAAACATAACCTTTTTTAAAATTTCCTTCCAATTTAGGTCACCACAGAGCATTGAGGACAGTTTCTGTGCTACACATATACATATGAGTGAATACATTTGGATTTTATAAATTACATTCGTTAGCATTTTTCTGTTTCTCCTTGAGAGGGCATCATATGCATAGCAAACATTTATTCATACCCACATGTACATATAAAAGAATACATTGACATTTTTTGAGTTATATTCATAAGTATTCTTCTGTTTCTCCAAAAGACGAAGCATAAGCACAATAAATATTTATTCATACCCATATATACTCTGGAGAGTCCCTTGGATTGCAAAGAAATCAAACCAGTCAATCCTTAAGGGTATTATTCCTGGATATTCATTGGAAGGACTGATGCTGAAGCTGAAACTTCAATTCTTTGGCCACCTGATGTGAAGAACTGACTCATTGGAAAAGTCCCTGATGCTGGGAAGGATTGAAAGCAGGAGGAGAAGTGGATGACAGAGGATGAGCTGGTTGGGTGGCATCACCCACTCGATGGACCTGAGTTTGAGCAGGCTCAGGTAGTACGTGATGGACAGGGAAGCCTGGCATGCAACAGTCCATGGGGTCGCAAAGAGTTGGACACAACTGAGCAACTGAAGTGAACTGACTGACATATGCATATAAAATCCTAATACAGACTCAAAATGGATGTACTATACCAAGAGTGGTTTACTACACACCTTTTAATAATATATCTGGGAAAATAACCATAGATGAATATTTCTATCTATGGTTCAAAGGATACAAGAATATGTACAGCTACTACAATAAAGCCATTTGAGTCAACATGCATGGACCGAGAGATGATCATAGTAAGTGAAGTGAGGCACACAGGGAAACACAAGTACCAAATGATATCATTTAAATGTGGAATCTAAGATAAGACACAAATGAACATATGTATGAAACAGAAACACACTCATGGACATAGAAACAGACTTATGACTTCCAAGGCAGAGAGAATTGGGGGAGAAATGGAGTAAGAGATTGGGGTTAAGAGATTGACTTCCCTGGCATTCCAGGGGTTAAGACTCCAGACTTCCACTTCAGGGGATGCAGGTTCAAATCCTGGTCGGGGAACTAATACCACTTGCTGCACAGTGTAGCAAAAAAAAAAAAAAAAAAAAAAGATTAAATAAAAGAATGTGTATATATATAGATCCACACACAATGTATATATACACATATATGTGTATAACTGAATCACTTCGCTGTAAAGCAGAAATTAACACAACATTGTAAATCAACTATACTTCAGTTAGAAAGTAGCATGACTGGGGAAATAAAAGATTGCTATATTTCATTGTGTGTAAAGTTAATATCCAAAGAAAATTGCTGTAAACAAACACATCTCACTACTTAATGGCAGGCTTGCTGAGATACTTGAAGAGACACATACTGAAGTCTGCAATTTACCACAGAATGCACAAAGGAAAAAGATTGATTGTTGATTGTATAGAGGGATGGACAAATGGATAGACAGATGACAAAGGAAGTATTGTAAAATGCTTACAAAATCAGACCACTATATATGCTGTCTAAAAGAAGCCCACCTCAAACCAAGGGACATATACAGACTGAAAGTAAAGGGCTGGAAAAAGGTGTTTCATGCAAAAGGTGAGCAATAGAAATTAGGAGTAGCAATACTCATATAAGTTAAAATAGACTTTGAAATAAAGGACATGAAAAGAGACAAAGAAGGCCACTACATAATGATCAAAGGATCAATCCAAGAAGAAGATATAACAATTATAAATATATATGCACCCAACATAGGAGCACCTCAATATGTAAGGCAAATGCTAACAAGTACGAAAGGGGAAATTAACAATAACACAATAATAATGGGAGACTTTAATACCCCACTCACACCTATGAATAGATCAACCAAGCAGAAAATTAGCAAGGAAACACAAACTTTAAATGATACAATGGAGCAGTTAAACCTAATTGATATCAAAATGACATTTCACACCAAAACAATGAATTTCACCTTTTCCCCAAGTGCACACGAAACATTCCCCAGGATAGATCACATCCTGGGCTATAAATCTAGCCTTGTTAAATTGAAAAAAAAATCAAAATCATTTCAAGCATATTTTCTGATCACAATGTGGTAAGATTAGATGTCAACTACAGGGAGAAAAACTATTAAAAATACAAACATATGGAGGCTTAACAACATACTTCTGAATAAGCAACATATAAGAGAAAAAATCAGAAAAGAAACCAAATATGCATAGAAACAAATGAAAATGAAAACATGACAACTGAAAACCTTTGGGATTCAATAAAAGCAGTGCTTAGGGGAAGGTTCATAGAAATACAAGCTTATCTTAAGAAACAAGAGAAAAGTCAAATAAAGGACCCAACTTTACACCTAAAGCAACTAGAAAAAGGAGAAGTGAAGAACCCCAGGGTTAGAAGAAGGGAAGAAATCATAAAAAGTAGGGCAGAAATAAATGAAAAAAAAAATCAAAAGAGACTATAGCAAAAATCAACAAAAGTAAAAGCTGGTTCTTTGAGAAGATAACTAAAATAGACAAACCATTAGCCAGACTCATCAAGAAAGAAAGGGAGAAGAATCAAATTAACAAAATTAGAAATGAAAATGGAGAAATCACAGCAGACAACACAGAAAGAAATGCAAAGGATCACAAGAGACTACTATCAGCCGCTATATGACAATAAAATGGACAACTTGGAAGAAATGAACAAATTCTTAGAAAAGTTTAACCTTCCAAAACTGAACCAGGAAAAAGTAATCTGAACAGACCCATCACAAGCATGGAAATTGAAACTGTAATAAAAAATCTTCCAACGAACAAAACGGAGCTGAGGACCAGACAGCTTATTCACCCTCATGGTTACCCTGACCACCTGGAGAAAACAAGAGAGGGAGAACAGAACGGCATTTGTTTGAGGAAGAGGGTGAAGATGGATGGGAATGATGGCTTCAGGAGAAGGAGTATGGCCAGAGAAGGGCTATGTGCCAGGCAAGGACAGGGGAGGGGGTCTCATGGGGCGGTGTCAACTGGCAAGAGGAGCTTGGGTGGGTTCAGCTCACCTTGACACTTTTGTGGACCTCAGTTGACAGGAGGTTTTCATCTTTTCCTCCTGGGTGTCTGCAGTCGGCTGTTTCATAACTGCTCTAGAGCCTTGTGGCTTCTGAGTCACCTTAGTCATTTTGAAGACTCCCAGTGGTCTGTTCCAGAGCCCCTGAGCACCCCTCTATATACCCCTCCCCAGGGGTTCACACCCTTATGCTTTATGAGGTCAGCAAGTCACTTCCCCAGCCAATGATGAGAATTGACATCGCAAGGCTCAATCCTGACACCTCTAAGGGAGAATGGGGAGCAACTCAGATGATTTGGTGGGAGACTTGGTGGGTGAAATAAGGCATTTTTAATGCCCCTAAACAGCCCTCCAAACTCACCTGCCATACTCATCTCTCTAAGTCAACTCTGATGGATCACAAGGCAGGACGAGTGTGTCTCCTCCAAACCTTCCCTACAGCCACAGTATTCAGGCTCTGATTCTGTTCTGTCTCATATTTCACCATTATCTAGTTTTTAATATCTTGCCTAAAATCCTTCCATGATAATTAGGCTATACTGAAGTGTCTGTGGAAATGAGAATCATTCCACTTTCGTCCTACACGGTGGTCTTAAAGCACCTTGAAGACCAGTTAATTCTGGGCCACCTACCAGAAACCTTTTCCATCCACCTCCTTTTCTCAGTGTTCATGTATCTCTCCTCAGTCTTCTAGTTTCCAGTCTGAAAGCACTGTCTTCAGGCTGTGAGACTGCACTGAATACACTTGCCCTTTCTCCACATGGAGCTCTCTTGCTTCAAGTCTAGGACTCATGGTCACCTCACTATGTGTAAAACATGTTTACCCAAAGATGTGCACATGAATGTTCCTAACAGTCTTATTTCTAATAGTCAAAAAGTTGAGATGAACAAGATGGCAGAACAGTAGCTGGACATGGAGTACATTTCTCTCCACAGATACATCAGGAATAAACCTTCAGACACAGAAATGCTTGCAGAACACCAACTGAGACCTGACAGGAGTACATGACCAGTGGAAAAGAATATATAGAACCACAACACTTAGTAGGATGAAAGAACTAGGGGAAAAAACAGAAGTGTTAATAGGCCTGGACCTGCCCTCGGTGGGTGGGAGAACTGAAGTCGGTGTCCGATCCCCACATGGGAGCAGCTGTCTGGATCAGAGGAGAAATATTTTAGGCTGAGAGTGAAACAACTGATCTGTGGTGGCCTAAATGGAATGAGAATCAGACAGTCCTTGCCACAGTCACCCACACACCAGACAGGGACACAGGTCCCCTAGAAGGCAAAGCAGTTGGGAGTTGGAGTTTGGGGATTGTGGAGCAGCCCCAGGGCGAGGGCTGCTGTTGACTGCAGAGAGACGGACTGATAGGATGTGAGGGAGGAGATCAGGGTGGGAAATGCCTATGGAGGAACACCAGGCACCATGGAAGCAAGGGGATACTGCTGAGTCAATCATAGTGGGTGGAGTCATCACCATAGCCTCTCTCTCCACACCCAGCAGCATAGGCAGCTGAACAATAGAGAGGCTGGCCCATCAAGTGCCTGACTCACCGTTCTACAGAGTAGGACCCCACCCAAGGGGCCCCTCTATGTGCCTGATGCTCCAAACAACAGAGAAGTACCCCCAGGCAAGGGAGCCCTCTAAGTGCCTGAAAAAGAGTGGAGCTATGGAGAAAGAATGGTGAAAGAGGCCTCCTGATTGCCAGCTACAAGATGCTGAGAAAAACACTCTGGTAGGGCCAAAACTCCTGTGGCAGAGGCAGTCCATGTCCCTGCACACTTGGTGCCACCAGGGTCCCCACAAGTAAAGAAATTGAGCCACTTTCATGCTCAACTCTCACTGGGGCAGAGCTGCCAGAGGCCAAAAAAGTCTTGTCTCTATGCATACATGGTCACTTAGGTAGTGTCTGACTCTTTGCGACACTGTAGACTGTGGCCTGCCAGGCTTCTCTGTCAGGGAGGGGGCTTCTACATGCAAGAATCCTGGTGCCTATTGGCCAATACTGGTTGACATACCCTTCTAGAGCACTATATTTCCTGCTGCCCTAGCCGCCAACTCCCTTGAGTACCTGGTGCTGCCAGGACCCCTGTGACCCAAGCAGTTGCACCTCCACATCTGGCCCTCACAGGGGCAAACCCAAATCCTCCAGGGCAGCCTCAAGCGCAAACCCCAGTGGATGATCCACATGTAGAGGTGGAAATAAAACTACAATGGAAACCTAGGGCCAGTGTTGCTAAGGAAGAAGACCCAAAATCTTCCTACCACCTGTACAAGCTGCAGATTAAATCCATATGATCAACTAGGCAGACTCTGTGTCTATGGAATATATAAAAGGACATTGACTGATCTCCCACAAAAGAAAACGCCCTAGTTCTGATAGCTGTGAACATTGGAGGCAAGAACATATAGGGGTAGTACCAGATTAGGATCTGAGCTGCCCCCAAATCAGGTCCAGAGATCAGCACAGTTTTGGAGAGCATCCTAGGGAGGTGAGGTGGACTGTGACTTCCAGCAAGGGAAAGGACTCTGATAGCAGTGACTCAAGAAAAACATGTATTATTCTCATGTTTTGACTTGCTCTGTAGATTCTTTTCAATTTTGTTTTTTGTTTTTCTTTCCTTCCCGCCTCCCCCCGCCCCATTGTAGTTGCCAATTTTATTGGCACTATGAATTCTAATTAAGGTTTTGAGCTTTTTTTTCCCCCCTCAGTCACGTTTTTATTGTTGTTATAAACCTCTGTCTCTACGTTCAGCTTTTGCAATTCTGTGGAGTTTCCCTTTAAAAAAAATCTCTCTTTTTAATTTTAATTTTTCAATTTTTAAACCTATTATTATTTTTTCTTCACTTATTTTTTGTTTAGTTTTCCTACTGTTCTTTTCCCTGTTCAGTTACTCTTTAATGTAAATAAATCTTCTTTATGTACCTCTATTTAATTTTGAATATGTATTTTTCCTTTCTTTCCTTTCGTCTCCACATATTTGTTAGATTTATTTTCAATGCTTTATTCTCCAATTGGCACCTTGCTCTAGTTTTGTTTTCCAGTTTGTGCTTCAGGTGGTTCTGCCCTGGTATATATAATTTTTGGTTTCATTTGTTCACCAGGTCGATCTATTGTACTGGAGTGTTTTGATTTTGCTTATGGGTGTATATGTACATGTGTATATTCAGTCACACTTATTACTGTTGTTATAAACCTCTGCCTTCTATGTTGGGCTTTTCAGTTCTTTGGAGTTTTCCTTTCTTCCCTTTATTTTTTAATTTTTTTATTCTTTTCAATTTTTTATTGTTTTAATTATTAATTTTTAAAACTTGTATTTTTCTACATTTATTCCACAGTTTGCCTTTCCACTGTTCTTGTCCCATTGCAGTTTAACTTTAATGTATGCAAATCTTGTTCATCTACCTCTATTTAACTCTGCATATCTATTCTTTGCTTCTTTTCTTTCTTTCCTTTCCTCTCAATATTTTGTTAGTTTTATTTTCATTGGTTTCATCCCCACTTGGTATGTTGCTTTAGTTTTGTTTTCCAGTTTGTGCTTTAGTTACTTTTATTCTTAACTCATAGATATATGCCAGGGTCCAGCCTCAGCAGGATCCAGGGGTACCCTCAGGATGAACGGCATCGGTGAGAGAGAGAGAGAGAGAGAGAGAAACCAGACTGGGGTGTGCAGCAGGGTCTGGCGGTGCTTTATTTTTCACCATAGCTTTTATATCTTAAGTTAGTACATTTCTAAGGGGAAGTGAAAGATAAGCATGCAGAGTTAGTTTAACATTACGTCAGTTTGCCCTTTACGAAACCAGGATGTCTTTCTGCATACTTCTTTGTTTCTGAGAGTCTTTTTCCATAGTAGATTTTTGTATATATTATCTTCTGGCCTTGGGGCCTATTGACATTTTATGACCTAGATGAATGCAAAGCTGTTTTCCATAATCTATTCCTTATTGTTCCATTTTGCTTTGAGCTTAACAGAAAACAGAAAAGTTGCAGTTTCATGGTACAGCAGGTTGCAACATAGTAGAAATACAATCCTGTTAACACAAAGGTCAGTCCTTTTTGCAGAAGTTATCAGTTAAATTTATCTAAAAGGTTTACCACACAAAGACTCTGCAGCTCTGGTGAGGCAGCCCCTCTTTAGCATTCCTGGTTAAAATTAACAATTATCTTATTGTTTCCACACTAGGGCTAAACTCTTATTTTTCTAAATCTTTAGCTATATTAACAATAGTTTCCACTGCACAACCT
Organism: Dama dama; assembly: GCF_033118175.1. NCBI lineage: Eukaryota > Metazoa > Chordata > Mammalia > Artiodactyla > Cervidae > Dama > Dama dama. The sequence goes on from NC_083714.1 coordinate 57,385,754, forward strand.
CAGCACATTAAGAGCAAAAACACAGCAAGCAAGTGTTGACCCAATAACCACTTTTAGAATAATAATTTTGGGTTCTCTAATGGGGCTTCCTCACCCTCCGAAGGGCTCTGTGCCTATTAGGGCCTTTTGTGTGATGAGGTTCTTTATGCTGTTTATGATTAAGGTGTTGTGAGCAGTCATGTGCATTAGTACGCATTTGGCAAGCCAACTAGAATGCCAGCAAAGGGGTCTAAATTGAAACACTTTGTTCATCCCGGATAATCTTATAGAATACCACCATCCAGGGGACATATTGATTAAAGTTCTAAGTTGATTCTGTTTGGAAAGAGATCGGGGAAGGCCTTCTACCTGTGTCACAGAAATTAGGGAATAGTCTAATATAGTAAGCATCAGAAAGACAGATATCATCTTTAAGGTGAGCGCCAGGGAAGCTTTTCAAAATCCCTTAAGTCCTGATTTGCCTTGCCTGTCAGGTCTTCTCCTCATGACTTTGTTATGGGTGGGATCTCGTGTGCTGGCTCCCGGCAGATATAATTTTTGGTTTCCTTTGTTTGCTAGGTCAGTCTATTGTACTTTATTTTTGTTGGACTGTTTTGATTTTGCTGATGTATGTGTATATATTCCCATATATTGGAATACATGTGTATATTCCATTATTTTAATTATTATTTGTCTGACAGTGTAACTGCCATTAGTCTGGGGTTCATATTTGGTTTCTCTTTTTTTTGGATATTTATTTTAATCTAACTTAATGCCATAACAAAGTGCCTGTTGTAACAATGTTCCTGGCCAGTGATCCAGCCCTGAGCCGTTGGAGTGGGAGCACTGACTCCAATACCCTATACAACCAGAGAACTCCTAATTCTAGGGAGTATCAAATAGCGAGAACTCATTCACACAAAGTAAATCACTTGAATACAAGACCTGGCATCACCCAACCACCAGTCACACCCAGTGAAGGACACCTCATCCAAACAGCAAATAGGACAAAAAAAGAAACCCAATCATCAACAGACAGGATTACCACCTCACTCAGCCCTGCACATGAGAAGGGAAAAAAAAACTCAGCACAAATCTCACCCAATTCAAAGCTTACACAAACCACTGGACCAAACTTAGGAATGCAGAAACTAAAAGGAAGAAAGAACTTAAATTTGAAGCCTGGGAAAAGGAGACCTCAAACACAATAAGCCTAAGAAAATGAAGAAGTAGCAGAGAAATGCTGCACAAATAAAAGAACAAACTAGAAACACAAAAGTTCAAATTAATGAAGAGGAAACAGGCAAACTGCCTGAGAAAGAATTCAGAATAATGATAGTAAAGTTGATCAAAACCCTGAAAATGGCATGGAGAAAATGCAAGAATCAATTAACAGAGATCTAGAAGAATTAAAGAATAAACATACAGAGTCAAACAACACAACTACTGAAAAAAAATACTCTAGAAGGAATCAATAGCAGGATATCTGAAGCAGAAAATGGATCAGTGAGTTGAAAGATAAAATGGTGGAAACAACTGCTGAAGAGCAGAATAAAGTAAAAAGAATGAAAAGAACTGAGGATAGTTTCAGAGACCTCTTAGACAATATTAAATGCACCAATATTGTAATCATAGGGGCCCCAGAAGCAGAGAGAAAAAGAAAGGGAATGAGAAAATTTTTGAGGAGATTATAGTTGAAAAATTCCCAACATGGAAAAGGAAATAGTCAATCAAGTCCAAGAGGTGCAAAGAGTCACATTCGGGATAAACCCAAGGAGAAAATTGCCAAGACACATACTAATCAAATGAAGAAAGATTAAACACAAAGAAAGAATATTAAAAGTAGCAAGTTAAAAGCAACAAGTTACATACAACAGAAACCCCATATGTTTAACAGCTGATGTTTCAACAGAAACTCTGCAGGCCAGAAGGGAATGGCAGGATATATATAAAGCAATGAAAGAGAAAAATCTACAACAAAGATTACTGTACCTGGCAAGGATCTCCTTCAAAATTGATGAAGAAATCAAAAGCTTTTCAGATGAGCAACAGGTAAGAGAATTCATTACCACAAAACCAGCTTTACAACAAATGTTAAAGGGACTTATACAGTCAAGAAATACAAGGGAAGAAAAATGATCTACAAAATCAACATCAAACAATTAAGAAAATGGCAATAGGAACATATATATCAATAATTACTCTAAATATAAATGGATTAAGTGTTCCAACCAAAATACCTAGACCGGCTGAATGGATACATAAACAAGACCCAGGGGGGCAGTCTCAAGGTGGCAGAGGAATAGGACTTGGAGACCACATTCTCCCAGACAATTTCATCAAAAGATCATCTGAACACTGAGCAACTTCCACAAAACAATTTCTGAATGCTGGCGGAGGACACCAGGCACCCAGGAAGGCAGCTCATTCTCTTCAAAAGGAGAACAAAAGATTGAACAAATACCAAAGGAGAACTAGCCAACTGCCTATAGGCCCCTCTCCCAACAAGAGGCAGAGAGGCACGTGTGTGACAGCCAGAGCCAGAAGGTAAGGGGAAGTCTCAGCCCCAGAGACGGACATCCTCCACCAAACTGTGAGAAGGCTGCCAGTTGCTAACCATGTCTTCCTGGAGTCCTGGACTGTTGACATCTGCCAGGAGGGCCGTAGCTTGAGATCAGCTCCCCAGAGGAGACACACGACACACCTGAGATGGTGCTCTCACAGCGCACCCAGTAAACTGAGCGGTCCGGACCCAGGAAGTGATTAAGATGCACAGCCCACTTGGGACAGTGCACTCACCAAGCCCCTGGTCACCTGAGCTGCTGGGACCTGGGAAGGGAACAAAACGCACGTGCAACCGAGTCTGCGCCTTTGTGGTGTACCCAAAAACTTGAACCTGAGCAACTTGGACCTGGGAAGTGCAGGAAATGCAGGGCCCATTTTGGACAGTACCCCTGCAGAGCAACCTGCAACCTGAGCAGTGTAGACCCAGAAAACACACGCCCCCATGAGCTTCAGAAAACCCTGTGTGGTCCATACACTATGAGCACTCCCTGCCCCACACATGCCTGCCATATTTGTTTGCAGTGTTCCTCCCTCCCCACGACACAACTGAACAAGCGAGCCTAAATAAGTGACCGCCTTTGCAACCTTATGTCAGGGTGGAAATTAGACACTGAAGAGACTTGCAAACAGAGAAAGCCAAAATAAACAAAGAAGAGGGAACTGCTCTGGGAGTGAGAGTTGCAGCAGATTAAAACCCTGTAGTTAATATTGACTAAGCATTGGAAGGGGCTTATAGATCTTGAGAAGTACAAGCTGGAACAAGGCATTATCTGAAACTGAACTGACCCCATACTGCCCACAACAGCTCCAGAAAAATTCCTAGATATAGTTTTACTATTATCAACCTTTTAATCTTTTTTTAATTTTTAAGTTCTTTATTACTCCTTTAATTTTCATTTTTATGACCTACTATTACCTTACAATAAAAGATCCTACTTTTTCAAGCAAATTTCATATTTTTAAATAATTTTTGTGATTGATTGTCTTTTGTATTTTTAATATTGTATTTTGCCTAACCTTTACTCTAGATGCTTTTATCAATTAATTTGTTTATTTTAATTGGAGGCTAATTACTTTACAATATTGTAGTGGTTGTTGCCATACATTGACATGAATCACCCACAGGTGTATATGGTTCCCTAATACTGAACCCTGCTCCCAGCTCCCTCCCCATCTTATTCCTCAGGGTCATCCCAGTGCACTGGCCCTGGGTGCCCTGTCTCATGCATCAAACCTGGACTGGTGATCTATTTCACATATGGTAATATACATGCTTCGATGCTATTCTCTCAAATCATCCCACCCCTAGCTTCTCCCACAGAGTCCAAAAGTATGCTATTTATATCTGTGTCTCTTGTGCTGTCTCGCATATAGGGTCATCATTACCATCTTTCTAAATTCCATATATATGCGTTAATATACTGTATGGGTGTTTTTCTTTCTTACTTCACTCTGTATAATAGTCTCCAGTTTCATCCACCTCATTATAACTGATTCAAATGCATTATTTTTAATAGCTGAGTAATATTCCATTCTGTATATGTACCAACGCTTTCCTATCCATTCATCTGCTCATGGACATCTACATTGCTTCCATGTCCTAACTACTGTAAACTGCTGTGATGACCATTGGGGTAGATGTGTCTCTTTCAATTCTGGTTTCCTCAGTGTGTATGCCAGGAGTGGGATTGCTGGGTCGTGTAACAGTTCTATTTCCAGCTCTTAAAGGAATCTCCACACTGTTCTACATACTGGCTGTACCAATGTGCATTCCCACCAACACTGTAAGAGGGTTCCATTTTCTCTGCAGCCTCTTTAGCATTTATTGTTTGTAGACTTTTCGATAGCAGCCATTCTGACGGGCGTGAGATGGTACATCATTGTGGCTTGATTTGCATTTCTCTGATAATGAGTGATGTTGAGCATCTTTTCATGTGTTTGTTAGCCATCTGTATGTCTTCTTTGGAGAAATGTCTGTTTAGTTCTTTGGCCCATATTTTGATTGGGTCATTTATTTTTCTGGTATTGAGCTGCATGAGCTGCTTGTATATTTTTGAGTTTCACTCTTTGTCAGTTGCTTCCTTTGCTATCATTCTCTCCCATTCTGATGGCTATATTTTCACCTTCCTTATCGTTTCCCTCATTGTGCAGAAGCTTTTAAGTTTAATTAGTTCCCGTTTGTTTATTTTTGCTTTTGTTTACATTACTCTGGGATGTGGGCCATAGAGGGTCCTGCTGTGATTTATGTCAGAGTATGTTCTGCCTATATTTTCCTCCAGAAATTTTATAGTTTCTGGTCTTTCATTTTTATCTTTAATTCACTTTTAGTTTATTTTTGTATATCATTAGAAAGTGTCCTAGAGTCATTATTTTACAGCTGGTAGGCCAATTTTTCCAGCACCACTTGTTAAAGAGATCTGTCTATTCTCCATTGCATATTCTTGCATCCTTTGTCAAAAATAAGGTGTCCATAGGTGTGTGGATTTATCTCTGGGCTTTCTATTTTGTTCCATTGATATATACTTCTGTCTTTGTGCCAGTACCATACTGTCTTGATGGCTGTGGCTTTGTAGTAGAGCCTGAAGTCAGGCAGGTTGATTCCTCCAGTCCCATTCTTCTTTCTCAATATTGCTTTGGCTATCCGAGTTATTTTTTATTTTTTTTGTATTTCCATACAAATTGTGAAATTATTTGTTCTAGTTCTGTGAAAAATACCTTTGATAGGTTGATAATTACTTTAAATGTAAACGGATTAAATGTTCTAACCAAAAGACACAGACTGGCTGAATGGATACAAAAACAATACCCATATATATATGCTGTCTACCAGAAACCCACTTCAGATGCAAAGACACATATAGACTGAAAGTGAGAAGATGTAAAAAATATATTCTATGCAACTGGAAAGCAAAGGAAAGCTGGAACAGCAATCCTCATTTCAGACATAGCTTAAAATAAGAATACTATAAAAATAAGGGAAAACACTCCATTATGATCAAAGGATCAATCCAAGAGGAAGACATAACAATTGTAAATATCTATGCACTGGACACCTTATTGCTGAATTCTAACTTAAATTGAAGAAACTAGGGAAAACAACAAGATGATTCAGGTATGAACTAAACCAAACCCCTTATGATTATACATTGGAAGTGACAAATAAATTCAAGACATTAGAGATACTAAGGGAGCATTTCATGTAAAGATGGGCACAATAATGGACAGAAATGGTATGGGCCTAAGAGAAGCAAAAGATACTAAAAAGTGATGGCAACAATATGCCACCTCATAGGAGGATCCCAGTTTTCAAGACCTCAGCCTTGAAAACCTTGGCTCCACTTCTGTGGTCCTTCCTCATCTACCACCTAGAATGGAGTATTTGGGTTGTGGCCACCTAGTAAGCTCACTCATCTGGGCATGTGTTCAGTGGCCTGTTTCAGAGAAGACACCCCATTAAAATAAAGCTGCAAGTGTCAGGTGGGTATAAAAATCCCGCTCTTTAAATTCAGGTTTATATCCAAAGAACCAGCTGATTGTGTGGCAAAGCAGAATACTCACAGACCCAAAGGGAAGACATTTGGAGAATGTGTTGAAGTTACCCAGAAGGATTACCAGGGGTCTAAAGGTTACTATCCAAAGCAAAGGGACTGTAGGTGTCAGAGTGGTTCCGGAGTGAGGGTTGGGACAGCTGGAGGACTTCTGCAGGAAGTCAGAATGCTCTGTATGGGGAAGGACATGAGATCCTTCTGTGCAGCCTTGAGAAGGGGCAACAGCAAGGAGCTGGTCAGCCTGGCAGGTTCAGTTGGGCAGGAGGTCCCATGGCAGCAGCAGGGACAGGGCACCACCCTCACGAGGGAGGCTCTGGCATGGGACAGAGACGCCGGGCCCTGGCAGAGTCAGTTCTCAGCAAACCCCAGAGGAGCCCCACACTGCTTCTGATTCTCCTTGTCACTTTCTGCAGGAGCCTGGAGTGGGCAGGAAGGGTGGGGGATCCAGAGGAATTGAGACCTGGGCTCTGAGACCACCCTGGCCCTCACTAGCATGTGGTCCTGGGAAGATGCCCAAGCCCCATGGCCTCAGTTCTTCATCTGGGAGGTTAGCAGGTGTAAGGAGCCCCGTATGTTGGGCTGCAGGATGTGCCTGAGGGATGAGACAGAGCTCACAGTGCCTGGCAGCTGTTGGCACTGTGATGACCAAGCAGGAATCTCTCACACTGTTGTCCCCAGACACTCCCCCACTCTCTCCTCCTGCATTTTATTTTATTATCCTGTTCAACACAGAATTCACTCTCCTCCAGAGGCATCTCATGTTTTGTTGTTTAGCTTTTGGGAACAGAAGACAGCAGCCTACTCTTCACCACCATCTTGAGAGCTACAGGAAAAGCACAAAATCTATAAATAATTTAAGCAGACTTGACATCTTTGTAACAGTTTCCCCCATAAATGAATATGGTATACTGTTAAAGACTTTTTTTCTTACCCATATCTATCTACAAATCTGTATTGTAGCCTCTATTAAGATTTTATATATTTTTGTTAGACTTCTTGGGTAATTTTTGGATTTGTGTTGCGAATGGGGCATTTTTAAATTACATGTTCTAAATAGCTTTGTGTGTGTGTGTGTGTGGCAAAACTCTTGGTTTTGTCGTAGTAATCATCCATACAAAGGTTTTTTCTGGTCTCTTATTAATTCGAGTATCCCATGTATCCATTTCTATAAATTCCATATGTAGATTACCATATTGTCACAAATATTATCTTTTTCAATATTAATACTTCTTATTTCCTTTATTGTGTACAGTTCTAACTGTGTTCCAGTGAATTTTTGCATTGTCCAAGGGAGAGCGTGCAATTTTGTCTTCTTCCTGTCTTTATTGGGAGGAGCCAAAATTAGCCATGACAAGCCAGGGCTGCTTGGACAAATCCCGAGTCTTCTCAAGGACCACTAGGGTGCACCCACCTGTGCCTGGGGTGAGCCAAGGCCCACTCTGGCTATTTGGTCTCCATTGCAGCCCACCCTCCCCGACCCCACCCCGACTCCTGCCCTCCTCTGCAGCCCACGAGTGGTTCTGGACTAGCAGCATCCCCATCACCTGGGTGCAGAGAAGAGAACCAAGATCTCAGGTTCCACCCAGCTACACAGTGTAGATCTGCATATTAACGAGATCTCCAGAAGGCGGAGGGGCTACCCTTGTGGCTCTGATGGTAAAGAATCTGCCTGCAATGCGAGAGACTCAGGTTCGATCCCTGGGTCTGGAAGAAGCCCTGGAGACCGGAATGGTAAGCCCAAAATTTCATGGACAGTGGAGACTGGCCAGGCTTCCATGGGGTCGCAAAGAGCCAGACACGATTGAGAGACTGACATGTTCACTTTCAGGAGGGGAAGGGGGCAAGTTACTACGTGTTCACTGCCCCTTGTGCTGTGGCCCTCTGCCTTGTATAGTCTGTGAATGCAGGGTCATTGTGTCTTCCATAGTCAGGAGTGGTTTCCCCAGTGGCTCCTGCGTGACTGCTGAATCTCTTCAATCGTGTCCTGCGTTGGCCAGCGGGTTCTTTAACCCCTACCGCCACCTAATGGTAAATAATTCGCCTGCAATGCAGGAGCTGGGTTGGGAAAATTCCTTGCAGGAGGAAATGGCAACCCACTCCAGCATTCCTGCCTGGGAAATTCCATGGACAGAGGAGCCCGGTGGGCTACAGTCCATGAACGACTTAGTTCGCATGGATAGGCAGAAGTAATCGAGGCTGATTTCTTCAGTGGAGACTCTAGAAGCTCCAGAAAGTAACTCACCTAGCAAGAGGTGTTCTCAGTTCCTTAGGAGCATGATTTTATTCATTCTTGAGAAGAAATTTCTCCCTGACTGAAGAGCAAGGACCACGGAGGGAAAAAAAAATGATCTTAATGCTTTAAAAGAATACAGAAGTTAGGGATTCTCTTCCCAGCCCCATCCCACTTCCAAACCACTGTTCTTGGCTTTCTCCTACTCTCCCGGTGGTTTCTCAGGTGGAGACAGGCAATAAATACTGATTTCTGTGCTCTGTACATCAACCTTGCAGTCTAGCCTGTTCTAGTGGGAGAGAGAAGTAGCACTTTGCCCTTGGGATTGTCAGAAAACATGATTGTCAGCTTTGCAAGCACTGGATGTGCAGGCCAGATCACCTTTCACTCCCTCCGCTGCCAACATACCATTTACCAGCCACTGTCAGGAGAACATTGCTGTTGGACAGAATGAGGCCACTTCCAATTTGAGTGAGATCCAATGTGCTCAGTCGCTCAGTTGTGTCCAACTCTTCGTGACCCCATGGACTGCAGCCCACCAGGCTCTTCTGTCCATGGGATTTCCCAGGCAAGGATACTAGAATGGGTTGTCATTTCCTCCTCCAGGGGCTCTTCCCAACCCAGGGATCGAACACTAATCTGCATTGCAGGCAAATTATTTACTGCTGAGCCACATCGTGAAATATCTCTGAATTGGCATATTGCTGAACAAGCTTAGCTCAGTTCAAGCAAGGAGTGTTTTCCCATTGTCTTTGCTGCTAAATCCCTTCACTTGTCACTGCTCCTCTGAGTTAGTGTACCATGAGTTTCTCTGCTGAATGTTTTCCTATGGTGATAGCAACTTTCCTTCCTCAGCATCAGGCCAGGCGAGCAGGACCATCCAGTGTGTCAAATATTAGGCACCTACTGATGAGATGGTTGGATGGCATCACTGACTCAATGGACATAAGTCTGGGTAAACTCTTTGGGAGTTGGCAATGGACAGGTAGGCCTAGCAAGCTTCTGTCCAATGGGTGGTAAGGAGTCAGACATGACTGAGGGAATGAACTGAACTGACTATGTGCAGGGTATCTATGGGGTATGACAGAAACCAGGATGGGAGTCTAGTGAAGGCCTTAGAACAGCACGCAGATACCTAGGGCAGAGGCAGGTGTGGGGTTTGCCTACTCAGATCTGAGCCAAGTTCAGAAGAGAGACTGAAGAGTGAGGTCAGATATGGATGGCAGAATGGGAGGAGGCTTCATGGAAGAGCTAACAATAGGAGAGAGAGGGGAATGTCACTGCATGTACTGCTAACCCAGAAGGGTCAAGTGCAGTCCTATGTGAGCAGTCCCAATAGGGTCATTCTGTGGCTAGAACAGCAGGTTGTGGTGCAGGGCAAGACAAATGGAACACAGAAATGCAGATGCTGGTGGGGGCTCGATGGCTGATAAAAATGAATGAAGCTGCCCAGCTGCAGGAGAAACACTGGCCCGACACAAGAGCCAACTGGTGTCAGTGCTCCACCCCCACCATTTGTTTTTAATTGAGCTCTAAATCCAGATTTTGATGTGGCCTCTCCCAATTTTAAATGGTTGGCAACCATTGTGGAAATGCTAAAAGCATCCTTTCTCTCATACTGACATGTCTCCCAGTCCTGTTCCCCCACATATGACTCCCTCTGCTTTTCTCTTCTCTCCTTTCCCAGGGTCACACTGTGCCGAGCCAAGATGGTACCTGTGGGTAACAGGTGGTGGGTGGGAAAGGGTGAAGGGTAGAGAATGTGCCATGGTGATTGAAACTACCAAGCTCAGTTACTCTCCAGAGAGGCAAGCAACAAGTTCCTGGTAGGTGCTCATTCTCCCTACCAGTCAGAAATAGCACCCAGGAGACCAAGATGAACAACTGTTCTACCAGTTTTATTGACATATATTTTACATACCAGGAAATTTACTCATCACTCATTTTCAGTGTATCATTCAATGCATCTCAGTATTGAGTATGGTTTGCTGTAAGTTTTTCTTTATAGATACCCTTATCAGGTTGAGGAGTTATTCTCCTATTCTTAACTCATTGAATAGTTTTTATTATAAAAAGGTGTTGGATTTTGCCAAATGTTTTTCCTATATATATTGAGGTAATCCTGAGGTTTTTGTCCTTTCTTTCATTAACAAATACATGACATTAATTGATTTGCACATGTTAAAACAACTGCATATCTGGGATAAACCCAACTTGACTATGCTGTATCATCCCTCTTATGTGGTGCTGGATCCAGTTGATCAGCATATCGTTGAACATTTTTTATATTTGTCATGGTGTGCCATTGTCTTTCCTTGTGCTGACTTTATTCGGTTTGGTATATAATACTGGCTGCATAGAATGAGTTGCGAAGTGTTTTCCCTCTCTTTAACACTTTGGTACAGTCAATGAGAATCAGTCTTCATTCTTTTAATCCTTGGTAGAATTCACCAGTAAAGCCATCTGAACAAGGGCTTTTCTTTGTGGAAAGAATTTTTACATACTAATTCAAAATTCTTACTATTTAAAAAAATTATTTCTTTTATTTTTGGCTGTGCTGGGACTTATTTTTGCTGCATGCAGACTTTCTTTAGTTGCAGCTAATGGAGACCATTCTCTTGTTGTGGAGCATGGGCTCTAGGGTCCACGGGCTTCTGTACTTGTGGAACATGGGACCAGTTGCTCCATGGCACACAGAATCTTCCCATACCAGAGATCAAACATGTGTTCCCTGCTGTGGCAGGCAGATTCCTAAACATTGGATGGCCAGGGAAGTCTCCAAAATCCTGACTTTTAATAGTTTCGTTTAAATATTCTATTTCTTCTTTTTAAACATTGTTTGAAATATGTCTATTGATACAAATTCATATAGCACACAATTCACCAATTTAAAGTGTAAAATACAATTATTTTTAGTGTGTTTGAAGAGTCAGACAAGCATAACCACAATCAATTTTAGAAAATGTCCAGCACACCAGTAAGAACCAAAGTGGATGAACATTTACAGACACTGTATCCAACACCACCTCCCCCCAGCCACCCCCTCCCCATTCATGTATGTTTGTCTGTTCAGTAGCTCAGTCATGTCTGACTCTGCAACCCCATGGGCTGCAGTCTGCTAGGCCCTTCTGTGCATAGGATTTCCAAGGCAAGAATACTGGAGTGGGTAGCCATTTCCTTACCAGGGGATCTTCTCAAGCCAGGTATTGAACCTGTGTCTCCTGTATTGGCAGGTGGATTCTATACCACTGCACCACCTGGAAAGCCCCCAGCCTGAGGTAACCATTAATCTTCTTTCCTTATCTGTAGATTTCCCTATTCTGGATATTTCATATAAGTGGAATCATAATATGTGGTCTTTGGTGGCTGGCTTCCTTCACCTAGCATGATGTTTTCAAGGTTCACCCACATTGTCTTTTTTCATTTTGTTCTTTACGCATTTGGTGTCACATCTAAGAATCTACTTCTGAAATCCAATGTCATAAAAATGTACCTCTGCATTTTCTTCTGAGAGTTTTAATGGCTCAAGTCTGGGGATTGATCAAAGGACTGTGACTTTCTGTTTTTGTGATTCAGAATAGACTGTTCATTTGACTGGTGACATCTCTGCTTGTACATATCAAGTGAGAACTTACTGGGTTTCCTAACTCTTTTACTTCTAGGAAGATTATGAGCAACTAGATAAAACCATAGAGCTGCCCAAGTCAGCCTGTTCTGATTGGTGCTTTGACTCTGCTCTCCATTACTGTAAACAGGCCGGCCATGTCTTTGGTGGTTGTATGCTGCCACTTTGCTCTGGCCATCTGGGGATCTAAATACTCCCACTGCATTTAGGTTTCTGAGTTCAGTGACTGAAGTTCCTACTGTGAGTTCTGGCCCACAGAGAAGAACAATCACATAGTTCTTCAAGGGTTCTGGGGCTCTCCTCACAGTCTTGGTGAAAGGTGTGTCTTTGGAATTCTCCCAGTATGGATAAGTAGGTGTTAAATGACAAATCCACACCAACAGTCAAATCTCTGTAAACCTCTGAATGCCTTCTTCTGTATTAAACCAAGGCAGGTCTGACATTTCCACTCACTGTGGACCAACTTTTGGTGCATAGTTCAACCAACCAGACAAACTGATAAGAGCCCTTTGTAACTCCCTGAGTTGCAATATTAAATATAGAATTTATGCTTAGTGAATCATTTTGACCTGATCTAACTTTATATGGGGTGTCTGATCCCACTGGGGGTCAGGAGGCTGCTTCCCACTGAGGGTGGGGAGGATTCTTCTACTGGAAAGGATGACTCACCATACTTAATGGGCCCAGTGTCCCCAGCTTCATCAGGGTCTCCCCACACAGCTCTATCACAATGTACAGAATCCCATTCTTTCCAAGTCAGTGCCCTCATTCTAACAGGAAACTCTAGTGGCAGAATTCAACTTCAAGTCTAATTCAACAAGTTGAAGGATTAGTGTTTGCATGTGATCATTAGCAATCTCAACACTGTATCTACAGGAGATTCATGTCTCCTTATGGGTACACATAAGGGTACACATTTGGGTCTTTTACTGTAAACTGAGCTAATCCTTTTCTTTCACCACTCTTTCCAACTATGTTGGAGGCAACCAGAAAGCTCATCATATCTATCAATGTTCCCAAAATGTTCAAAAGTATCATATACACAGTCACGGAACACCTTGCACCCAGCACTTGCTTTAAGTAGTTCATCAGGCATATCCAAAGGAGATATTTTCCATATATCTGTTGCCATAGACTATCGATGCTGTCTTTAGCACAGAGTCATTAGCAGCTTTAAACCTAATTAAATTAGATAGCTAATTCTATAAAACCCAGAACCATTTGAGAAAACTCACTTTTTAAATTGTAGTACAGTGGCTATGCAGAACTATATGTTACAGATGTACACTATACTGATTTACAATTTTAAAGGTTATACTCCATTTATGGCTATTTCAAAATATTGTCTATATTCCCGATGTTTTGCAGTATACCCTTGTAGCTTATTTTATACATAATAGTTTGTACCTCTTACTCCCCTATTCCTATCTTACCCCTTCCTCCTTCCCTCTCCCAACTGGTAAGCACTAGTTTGTTCTCTGTGTCTCTGAGTCAGCTTCTTTTATTTTAATATTCAGTTGTTGTTCAGTTGTTCAGTCATGTCCGACTCTTTGAGAACCCATGGACTGCAGCACTACAGGCTTCCCAGTATTCACAATCTCCCAGAACTTGCTCAAACTCATGTCCATTGAGTTGGTGATGCCATCCAACCATCTCACCCTCTGTCCTGTCCTTCTTCTCCTGCATTCAATATTTCCCAACATCAGGGTCTTTTCTAGTGAGTCAGTTCTTTGCATCACGTGGCCAAAATATTGGAGTTTCAGCTTCCGCATCAGTCTTTTCAATGAAAATTCAGGACTGATTTCCTTTAGGATGGACTGGTTGGATCTCCTTGCAATCCAAGGGACTCTCAAGAGTCTTCTCCAATATCACTGTTCAAAAGCATTAATTTTTCAGTGCTCAGCCTTCTATATGGTCCAAATCACACATCCATGCATGACTACTGGAAAAACCACAGCTTTAACTAGATGGACATTTGCCAGCAAAGCAATGTCTCTGATTTTTAATACACTGACTAAGTTTGTCATAGCTTTTCTTCAAAGGAGCAAGCATATTTTAATTTCATTGCTGCAGTCACCATCTTCAGTGGTTTTGCAGCCCAAGAAAATAAAGTCTGTCACAGTTTCCATTGTTTCCCCATCTATTTGCCATGAAGTGATGGGACTGGATGCTATGATCTTTGTTTTTTGAATGTTGAGTTTTAAACCAGCTTTTTCACTCTCCTCTTTCACCTTCATCAAGAGTTCCTCTTTGCTTTCTGGCATAAGGGTAATGTCATCTGCCTATCTGAGGTTATTAGTCTGTGTTATTTTTTTAAATTCAACATCTAAGTGAGATCATGCAGTATTTGTTGTTCTCTGTCTGACTCATTTCACTTAGCATATTTCCCTCCAAGTCCATCCATGTTGTTGCAAATAGCAAAATGCCGTTCATTATTATGACTGTGTACTATTGCATTAAGTTTGTGTGTGTGTGTGTGCCATGCCTTATTTATCCATTCATCCATTGATGGACACTTAGATTGCTTCTATATCTTGACAATTGCAAATAATTCTACTGTGAACACTGGGGTGCAGGTATCTTTTCAAATTAGTGTTTTTGTTTTGTTTTGTTTCGGATATATACCCAGGAATGGAATTGCTGGGTCACCTAGCTCAATTTATTTTTCTGAGAAACGTCCCTACTATTTTCCACAGTGACTGCACCAATTTACATTCCCACCAACTGTGCACAAAGATTCCCTTTTTGCCATTTCCTTGGTACCATTTGTTATTTGTGTTCTTTTTGATGATAGCCATTCTCATAGGTATGAGGTGACATTTCATTGTGATTTTGAGTTGCATTTCCCTGATGGGTTTGTGATGTTGAGAACTTTTTCATGTTCCTGTTAGCCATCTGTATATCTGCTTTGGAAGAGTTTCTATTCAGTTTTACTGCCCATTTTTAAAGTGTTTTTTTTTTTTTCCCCTGACACTGTGTTTTTGAGCTATTTATATATGTAGGATATTAACCCCAGATCAGTCATTTGCAATATTTTCTCTCATTCGGTAGGTTCTTTTCATTTTTCAAAGGTTTCTTTTGCTGTGCAAGAGCTCTTAGGTTTAATTAGGTCCCTGTGCTATGTTAAGTAGCTTCAGTCGTGTCGGACTCTTTGGCTCCCTATGGACTGTAACCCGCCAGGCTCCTCTGTCCACGGAATTCTCCAGGCAAGAATACTGGAGTGGGTTGCCATGCCCTTCTCCAAGGGATCTTCCCAACTCAGGAGTTGAACCTCCTTCTCTTGTGTCTTCTGCCTCGGCGGGCAAATTCTTTACCAGTAGAGCCACCTGGGAAGCCCATTTGTTTATTTTTGCTGTTATTTCGGTTACTATAGGAGATGGATCCAAAAACAAGGCTGTGGTGTTTTATGTCAAAGAGTGTTCTGCCCATGATTTCATCCAGAAGTTTTACATGTTCAACCTTACACATCGGTCTTAAATCCATTTTGAGTTTGTTTTTGTATATAGTGTTAGATAATATTCTGATTTCTTTCTTTTACATGCAGCTGTCCAGTTTTCCCAGCACCACTTACTGTGAGAGACTATCTTTTCTCCACTGTATACTGTATTCTTGCCTCCTTTGTTGTAGATTAATTGACCATAGGTGCATAAGCTTGTTTCTATTATTTCTATCCTATTTCATTGATTTGTCTGTCTGTTTTTATGCCAGTACCATACTGTTATGATTCCTATGGCTTTGTAGTATAGACTAAGGTCAAGACGCTTGATTCCTCCAGCTGTGTTCTTTTTTTCTTTTTACTTTGTTTGACAGAGCCTGGTCTTTGGTACGGCACATGGGATCTTTGATTTCATTGACGCATGTGGGATCCTCAGGTGTGGCATTTGGAACCCTCAGCTTCAGCACTTGGGATCTTTCTAGATGTGGCATGCAGGGTCTTTACCTGCAGCATGTGAACTCTAAGTTGTGGCCTGTGAATCTCAGTTGAAGCATGCTAACTCTTAGTTGCTGCATGTGGAATCTAGTTCTCTGATCAGGGATCAAACCTGGGTCCCCTTTCTTTGAGAGAATGGAGTCTAAACCACTGGACCACCAGGGAAGTCCTTCCAAGGCTGTTCTTTTTTCTAGAGATGGTTTTGGCTATTTGGGGTCTTTTGTGTCCATACAAATTTCTAGTTATGTGAAAAATGCCATTGGTAATTTGGTAGGGATTACATTGGATCTGTAGGTTGCCTTGGGTAGTATAGTTATCTTACAAAACTGATTCTTCCAATCCAAGAACATGGTATAATTTTCCATCTTGTGCTGTTATATTTCTCTCAATATCTTACAGTTTTCCAAGAACAGGTCTTTTACCTCCTTGAAGTGAAGTTGCTCAGTCATGTCTGATTCTTTGCAACCCCATGGACTGAAGCCTACCAGACTCCTCAGTCCATGGAATTTTCCAGGCAAGAGTACTGGAGTGGATTGCCATTTCCTTCTCCAGGGGATCTTCCCAACCCAGGGATTGAACCCGGGTCTCCCTCATTGCAGGCAGATGCTTTACCATCTGACCCACCAGGGAAGGTTTACCTCCTTAGGTAGATTTATTTCTGAGTAGTTTATTCTTTTGGATGCAGTTAAATGGGATTATTTAATGGTAAATGTGATAATATCCTGAAGTTATCTTTCTGCTTGTCACTGTTAGTGTACTGAAATATGAATCAACTTTTACATATTGATTTTGTGTACTGTCACTTCACTGAATTCATTGGTGAGCTCTAGTAGTTTCTGGATGAAGAAGATGGGAGGTCTCTCGGCCAGAACAGAAGGGAACCTCAAGCTGCCATGGGCAGCCAAGGGGCGCAGGGGTGGTTGAGCATCTCTTAGGAGTATGCAGGGACAGCCAGAACATACAGAGAGGGAAGTGGGGCCTGGGGATTCAGCCATTGGCAGGGCGTGCCCTGCCACAATCCTGATAGCTGAGGAGGCAGCCGTGAGTGTTTGCAGGGTCCCAGACAGTCTAAAATGGAACTCGGCTTTTCAGGGATCTGAGGCATCCCTGGGTCACATAGGAGGCACTGAGTAGGGCTTCTGCCTATGGGAAACACTGGGCAATTCTATCTAGCTCACCTGAGCTGTCTCTAGAGACATTTAATTCAGGAGGTGTTTCAGCCCCCAGTTTGCAAGAATCGACAAGGAAGCCAACCCCTCGCTGATGATGGGAGGCTTCCAGCATGGAGCCAAGGTCCACTGGGAGATCAGTCCTTATGCAGACTTGCTGTGAGATACAGCCGGCTTCCCCATGACCACATGGCAGGCTTAAGTGTCAGGAACCTCACCACCTCCTGTACCTCCCCTGAGTCCTCAGGACCCCGTGAGACAGGTGCCCCTAGGATTACCCATGTGGGGAAGCAGAGGTCACAGTGGGTGAGCCAGGGGATCAGCAGCACCAAGGTGCCTGCCTTGGCATCTCCTCACCTGAGCCCTCTCTCTCATCCACTGGGCTGGGCTCCTGGGCCCCAGCTGGCTGATGCCTCAAGGTCAGAGGTATTTCTGATTCTGGAAATCTCAGGAAAATCCTCAACCCCAGGAGCGGAGTTGGAGAGGAGAGCATTAACAGGGTGGACCGCCCATGTGAGTTGCCCTGCATGCCTGCCTCTTTGATGCTAGAGCATCAGGCCCCAGAGCAGGACGGCAACTGTCACAGCCTGGACGCAGAGCCAGATGGAGGTCCCATGGATGGCGGTCTCAGGAAAGGGAGCCACACTGTGTGTGAAGGCTCAGGTGACTGCCCCCTCCCATGTTCCTGGGACCACGGTGTGCAGAGCAAGGGCAGCCAGGGGTGGACATGGGCAGGCTGTGGAGCCAAGAAGATGATGGCCTGTCCTCCTCCTGTGTCCCTGGGACTTTAGCCAATTTCTCTACAGCCCCCACCCTGGGGTTCCCGCAGACCAATCGCAGAGCCCGGAGAGGGTCTGTGTGGGGTCTGGCTGCTTGGCCAGCTACAGTGCACAGAGGGCCGGGTGGCTGTACCCTTGACCATGGACCCCCCACCCTGGACGTAGCTGTGTTTGAGCCCAAGGTTGCCATGCACAACCCTCAAGTCAACCGTGAACACAGAGGAGGGGCTGACTTTGAGGGTCACACGTCTGTCTGTATGTGTCTGCCTGGCCCCAGGGCTTCAGAACCAGAATGCCGTGCATGGTTTACACAAGGGCTGGGCCTGAAACTTCCCACCTGTGCACTAGTGTCATGGTGTCCACTGCCATGATGACTGTGGACCAGGAAGCTGGCACACTGACTAGCCTGGGTGCAGCCGGCCCTTTATTAGGTCACTTAATGACTGTCTTGTGATGTCAGCCCTGAGCAAGCAGAGGCCCTTGGTGAGGGGTCAAGCACCCTTGTGAGCCTGGACTGCTCCTGGCCACTGTACTGTCCCTTTTCCAGGAAAGAGGGATGCACCGCAGTCCACATGGCTGTGGACAAGGAGGGCCCCATGATGCACACGGTGCCTGGCTTTGGGGGGCTTTGCTTTCTTCCAAACACAGGGGCTCCAGCCCTCAGCTCAGGGAGCTGCACTCCTCCCTGTGGACCTTTCAGTTGCCCTGGCCTAGCCCGTGCCCACGGGCCACCGCAGCTTCAAGCTGCTGCTGGAAGAGAGCGCTTTCCTGGCTTTGAGTGGAGAGCCTTTGTTGAAGAGGCTGCACACCAATGTGGTGCCCTGCCTGAGGGGAGCGGGCAGCCTCCTCTCCCTCCCCTTTCCCAGGAAGAGGTGGACCATCGTCAACAGTCACTGCTCTGTGTCCATCTTCTGGGAGGACGGCACTTGCATAGGCATCCGTGAGGGGCTCTTAGAGAACCTTTTGGAGAGGGTGGGCTCAGACAAGCTGTTTGAGACAGACTGTATGAAGAGCTTCATCCACCTGCTTAGCCTGTATGGATTCAGCAAAGCGTGCCAGCGATTGCTCACCTCACTCTGCCTGACCAACCTGCTCACAGAGGAGCCCCCCTGTCTCCTGAGCAAGGTAAAGGCAGGGGAGTACCTGCTGGGCCCTGGGGGCAGGGTGGGTGCCAACCTCAGAGCCGCCAGGGACGGTGGCAGGTCTGCCGGGAAAGCTATGTGTAAAGATAGGACTGGGGACCAGCGTATGGTCCCTGGGTGGAAGCAGGTGGGGAGAGGGGTTTGTGTGCCTCTATGACTCCCTCGTGGCTCAGACCTGAAATAATCCACCTGTAAGGAGGAAGACCTGGGATCTATCACTGGGTTGAGAAGATCCCCTGGAGCAGGGCAGAGCAACCCACTCCTGTATTCTTGCCACAAGGATCCCCATGGACAGAGGAGCCTGGTGAGCTATTGTCCATGGGGTCTCAAAGAGTCACACATGACTTAGTGACTAAGCACATGACGCACATAGCTGTGGAAAAGAAGTCTAGTGCAGGGAACACAGGTCCTTTCCTGGGAAGTGTCCTGGCCAGCCGAGGAAGTGCAGGCCAGGGATCAACACCTGCAGAGAAAGCAGAGAAGCTTCTGCAGTCTGCCTGCTGCAAATGTCGAGTCCCCTCTCTGGGTCTTGTATCAATACTCTTGGGCCACTCTGAGTCATTTTCCAAGTGCGAGAGTCAATGTTGAGTTCGTGAGTGTTGAGGATGGGCAAGCTGGGACACTGCCTCCTGTGGGACAGGGTCCCACTTTCTCCATGAGGCCTGGAAATGGCTGGGTGAGAGCACCCAGGGGTCTAGCCAGGAGGGTGCTAGTTTCAGTAAACCTTATGAGAATTGAACTTTGCTATTCTCTCTCTCTCTCTCTCTCTAAGTGAACCCCAGTTACAGTTCTGCTGCAATTCCCTGATTAAGAGAGACAGCTCACACCTCCTGGGGCAGATGAAGAGGAGAGGGGGCATAAGTCTGCATCTCGGCAGGTGGAGGGCAGGAGGACAGCCCTGGGCATCGTTCCTGCACCAAACACCACATAGACACAGGACGGCCTTTCCCCTTGGCCTGAGGGTGCCCACGGGACTGCAAGCCACCTGGATCTTACCCCTGCCACCACCATGGCCAGGACCTAAGCAGTCCCTGCTGCTGGTCCGGGGACAGCAGCCACACCCCTCTTGATGGGTCCTGATGCCTGGCAGCCCTAGGGGACGCAGACTCCAGTCTCACTAGTCCCTGTCCTGAGGAGGTGGCCCTGCCCATCGAGAGCCTGTGGCTCTGCTTCACCTGGCCTCCTGCCCAGATGGCTCCTTCTGTGATGGTGGTGGGCCCCACCACTGTGCCCACCCAGATCTTCAGCCTGCCCCCTGGCAGCTCCCAGTGGCCACGCTGGTGCTTCTGTGCACCACCTCGATGCATATCGTGGCTCAGCCCCAGAACCCCTTCTATTACTGCTCAGGTAGCCCCTCTTTCCCATAATCTCCAGCCATTCTTTCCCATCATCCCCACCTCCTTCAGGTGCATTCCTAGAGGAACCCAAATATGCACCCTATTCAGACAGGTAGAGGCAGCCCTGTGATCAGAACACTGCATAGCAATAAAGAACCTGAAAACACGAGGGGTTTCCCATCCAGCCCACGTCTTCAATGCCTCCATCCCAGCCCTGGCTTAGCATTTGAGTCCCCTCAGGCAGCTCCTTGCTCGCGAAGGCAAGATAGATGGCCACCCACCCATGGCACAATGCGGGCACCTCATATATAGCTGGGCAAGCCCTTCAGATGCTCTGGACCCACTCATTTACAAGACACATCAAGAGTTTGACAAGAGCCTGGCAGAGTGGCTTCATGGGCACAGGGACAGTGTCCAGCAGGCTACTCACTTGACAGATGAGGAGAAATTAGGCCTCCCTTTCTTTGGCCCCAAAAGAGCCCTTACTCTCCTGAGACCCACAGGGCTGTATTGCATATACGGTTATCGTTACCGTCTTTCTAAATTCCATATATATGCATTAGTATACTGTATTGGTCTTTATCTTTCTGGCTTACCTCACTCTGTATAATGGGCTCCAGTTTTATCCATCGCATTAGAACTGATTCAAATGTATTCTTTTCAATGACTGAGTAATATTCCATTGTGTATATGTACCATAGCTTCCTTATCCATTCATCTGCTGATGGGCATCTAGGTTGCTTCCATGTCCTGGTTATTATAAACAGTGCTGTGATGAACATTGGCGTGCACGTGTCTCTTTCAGATCTGGTTTCCTCAGTGTGCATGCCCAGCAGTGGGATTGCTGGGTCACATGGCAGTTCTATTTCCAGTTTTTAAAGGAACCTTCACACTGTTCGCCATAGTGGCTGTACTAGTTTGCATTCCCACCAACACTGTAAGAGGGTTCCCTTTTCTCCACACCCTGTCCAGCATTTATTGCTTGTAGACTTTTGGATAGCAGCCATTCTGACTGGCGTGTAATGGTACCTCATTTTGGTTTTGATTTGCATTTCTCTGATAATGAGTGATGTTGAGCATCTTTTCATGTGTTTGTTAGCCATCTGTATGTCTTCTTTGGAGAAATGTCTGTTTAGATCTTTGACCCATTTTTTGATTGGGTCATTTATTTTTCTGGAATTGAGCTGCAGGAGTTGCTTGTATATTTTTTAGATTAATCCTTTGTTTCTTCATTTGCTATTATTTTCTCCCATTTTGAAGGCTGTCTTTTCACCTTGCTTATAGTTTCCTTTGTTGTGCAAAAGCTTTTAAGTTTCATTAGGTCCCATTTGTTTATTTTTGCTTTCATTTCCAATATTCTGGGAGGTGGGTCATAGAGGATCTTGCTGCAATTTATGTCAGAGAGTGTTTTGCCTATGTTCTCCTCTAGGAGTTTTATAGTTTCTGATCTTACATTTAGACTCCTCCTTGAAGGTGAAAGGTGGTGCATTAGGCATATCCTAGCCAGATCTTATAAAGAAAACTCCCACTGCCCTTGTCCTCCCACTGTCTCTTCTCTGATACCTGCCATTCACGAAGGTCACAGCTATCAGGGAGCCCAAGGGCCACTGTGCAGGTGTTCAGGAAAGTTCCATAATGTTGCTGGCCAAAATCTTGGCTTTCTCTGCCCACCGAAGGTAAATAAAAATACAGAGACAGAGTGGGCAGGCAATAGAAAGATGGCTTTAATTCTCAGCCAGCAGAGAGGGGAACAAATTAGGCTCATGCTTCAAAATCTGAGCCCCCTGTCCATGAGGAATCTAGGGGCTGATATAAGATGAGGGCTCCCAGTCAGGAGTCAGTGATGAGGAACCAAGGAGTTAGGATCTTGATTTATTTATCTTGCATTGTTTCAAAGACAGTCATAGACTGGCATCAGTAACCCAGTAATTGAGCCTGGCAGTTCGGTGGCTCTGTGGCCTACTTTCTGATATGTAACTACAAGGGGAAGGGTGTTGTAAGGGTAAACACCAGATACACAGTGTATTTAGCATAGGGTCAAAGAAAAATAGATATGATGTATAGCTCTTGTGGGCTTCCCTGGTAGCTCAGCTGATAAAGAATCCACCTGCAATGCAGGAGACCCCAGTTCGATTCCTGGGTCGGGAAGATCCACTGGAGAAGGGATAGGCTATCCACTCCAGTATTCTTGGGCTTCCCTTGTGGCTCAGCTGGTTAAGAATCAGCCTGCAATGCAGGAGACCTGGGTTGGGAAGCTCTCTGGAGAAGGTAATGGTTACCTACTCCAATACTCTGGCCTGGAGAATTCCATGGACTATGCAGTCCATGGGGTCACAAAGAGTTGGACACTACTGAGAGCTTTTCACACTTTCATAGTTCCTGTAGAGTTAGGGTGCAGAAAGGCAAACCTTAGTTACAGACATGTAGAGTTAGGAGCAGTTTAGTTAAAACAACTAACAATGTTAAGGTCTGCTCACAGGAAAGGGGGAAAAAAAAACACAAAAAAACCCCTCATTCTTCTTGCTTTCCTTTTCACTGTAATGCTAACACCCAGCTTCATCACAATCACCTCCCACAGAAGGAATCCAGCTTTCTAAATCCCCAAACCACCCTGCCTCAGGCACCGAGTGTTCCTTCTGGTACCCCACCACCTCGCACCACGTTGCCTTGTTGTGTGTGACTAGGGGATGTCTCTCCACCTTCCTCATGTGACTGCAGCTCCTAGACCATCACTCTAGGTGTGGGGGTGTTCTGCTTCTCTTACTGTCCCCATCGCTAACATGGCCTTTCACAGAGCAGAGGCTCCATGAGGTTCTGGGTGAGAATAAGCCAGTGACCAAGGTACTTATTTATTCAGACCAATTTTATCCTAATTTCTTTAATAACTAATGCAAATTCAACTAAACATAGATATTTTAGGTTTATAGAATAACAGATAACATAGATTTTAGAATTAACTTTTATTTTTTATTCTCTATTTCCTTTTATCTTTTCCCCCATGCCCAGCAGTTTTGGGGATCTTAGTTCCCCAACCAGGGATTGAATCTGAACCCCAGCAGTGAAAGCTCTGAGTCCTAACCACTGCATTGTTGGAGAATTCCCAATTTCTGTATTTCTTGACTCCATCAATTTTATTGTTCTTTCCCATTTCCAAGACAATTCCTATTCCAGTGAAATGTTAGCTTGTTCAGGGTCACAAAATAAAGTAGGAGAGTTCCCAGTGTCCTTTACAAAACAGCAAAACTCCTATCCTTAAACTGAGTAAGTACCAATACACGTGTGAGCCCTGTCATTCACAAAGTTATATATTGAAGTTTATTAAACCTTCAGCTGAAAAAAATATTGAAAAATTTCTAAAGAAAACAGAGATGAATTTCCATGTCAGTGTGGAAAGAAGGAACCCAAAGATGCTACACACCATGTCCCCCCAACTGGCCCAGGCCCTCGTGAGGGAGAAGGCTGGCCGCTCCCTCTTCAATCACAGAGGGAAGGATCAGCCTCCTTTCCTGCCCCCAGGACACACTATTGGGCATAGGATTGGAAGGAGCCTGGCTACTGCTCTGGCTCAGGGCCCCTCTTCCTCCTCCCTTGCAGCCTCTGCAGATGGAAGGGGGCAGGACCTGGAATCACCTTGATTGATTTTGAGCAGATGCTCTAGGACATGCCACTTGCTGGTCTCTGCATAGGCCGTGGACCCCACAGGAACTCGTAGAGAGCAGGGTCACTGTGGGGTACCTACTGATACTCCAGGTACCCCTCCTGAACCCCCTTGGGTCAGCACTCCCTGGGCTCCCCACAAATGTAGTGCTCCCTCTTGACATACACACCCATGTCATTCAGGGTTTCCCAGGTCTCCTCTTCATGGGCACAGTTGCCCTCCAAGAGGATCATGCCTAGAACCACCACCAGGTTGCTGGCCTTGGGCATGCTGTGCCCATCACTCACCATCCCATTGCAGGTAAGGCCCAGGGTGGGGACTAGCACATAGGTGTGCTTTGGGTGATCCACCTCCCTCACATCCATGCTGAAAACCAGCTGTAGGCACTCTGAGGCTTGGTGGACGGCCTCAGGGAAGTGGTGCCCGTCCTCTCTGAGGACCATGTTCAGGATTTCATCCTTCGTGGTTGGATCTTTGGTGCAAAACTTGTGGAACAGGAAGCCCACCAGCTCCACCACCAGCAGATGCAGTGGGTCTGAATGCATGGACTTAGCACCTTCCTGGTCCCGCCAGGTGCTCAGCTCCTCCTCATCTTGGCTTCTGGAGGCCTCATCTTCGGATTGGCTCCATGGAGTGGCAGCCATGATGGGGGGTAGGGGAAGGGAAGGCACACTGAGGGCTCTGGGTGGGGTACTGGGTGCTTCAGCATCAGCCAACTCCAGCTCCTCCAAGGTGACCAGGAAGAGGACAGAGGAGGAGGAGGAAAGCAAGGAGGAGGGCGGAAAAGGATGCAACCTCCTCCTCCACCTCTACCTCTACCACCACCTCCTCCTCCCCCTCTCCCTAAATGAACCGTCCCTCCACTGGGCTCTCAGCCTCCCTTGGGTCTTAAAGGTTGGCCTCACTCTCTTCGTGGAACTCGCTCATTGAGGTATGATGACTGGGATCAAACAACAGCCAGAAGTGAGGCAGGGGGACAGATGGGGACCACAGGCCTGCAGGAGAGAGGGGGTGTGAGTTGCCTTAGCTGAGAAACCCACCCTGGGTGGTGTGACACAGGCCACTGACAGGTCTCCTCTTGACGGGTGCTCTCGAGCCTCACAGGGATGCTCCTCCTGGGCAGGCTGTCTTCGGCTAACACAAAGGAGGAAGTGAGGTGGCTCCCAAGGGTGCAGTCAACACAGCCTGATATTCCGGGGCTGATATGGTGGGGGGAATTGGGCCTTGTGGGGTACTGTCTCTTCTGTGATGGGGAGCCCCTGATGCACACTCAGAGAACCCACCTCACTTAGACTCCTGGCACTGCCTGGACCTCCTCTGCTCTGCAACCTGCGGACACGAGCTTCAGACCTGGGCTTTCACCTCTGGGTTCTTGGAGCCCCTGTGAGAGGAAACAAGGGGGCACCTTGGCTTGTAGACTGTGGCATGGTGCTGGGCCCCTCGGTGCTGATAGGAGGACTGGGCTGTACTCGGCGAGGTTCCCCTGTCCTGAGGTGAGTGGTTCCCCCTGTGCTCACAGAAGGCCCTCCACTTCCTCCTGGCAAGCTCTGGGCCCTCCTGTCTGTTGTCTTGAGGCAAAATTCTCAAGACAAATTCCCTGTACCGAAAGGGAGAAACAGAGGGGCTCTGAATACTGGTCATGCCTGCCCAGGGGCTAACAGGGCTCACAAGGGACAACAAAGGGTGGCCAAGCCCTATGGAGTCCCTCTGTGCTGGGGTGATGGGCAGTCGGCTCAATCTCCACCTTGACATCCTGGAAGGCCTGGGGCAGTGCCCTCTGTTAACTGTGACCCATCTCCTTAAGCAATGTCCTTAACATTCATGACAACGGAAGTGAGAGCACCAATGCACCCACCTATTCTGGGCCACCCCAGGGTGACGAAAGGGGCAAGGCAGGCTGGGTTCCAAGTACTGTGTGTGAGGAGGTGTCTCCCCAGTGCTCACCCTGACCTCTGAGAGGGCCTGAGGCCAGACCCTCAGAGGAAGGCCCCCTGGCCTTGACCAACCATCTGGCTGAGGAGGTGGACCTCAAGGCTCTGATGGTTTCTAGGGCTGGCAGGAGAGATTTCTGTGGCCCCCTGTTTGTGGTGGGGGTTGTGGTTCCACACTCATCCACAGGGTTTTCACCTTGACTCCTGGCGACTCCAGGTCTCCTCCTGCTGCTGAGCAGACATGCTCCCCAGATGGCTGCCCTGGAGCCATCCTCCCCCTCCAGGTCCCCTCCGCAGCAGGTGTTCCCCCACCCCCACTACACAGGGTCCTAACTGTCCTGTGGGAGGCTGCCTCCTCAGTCCATCCTCAGGACCTTCACTTTGATAGCCATGCAGCCTGTCCTGACCCAATCCTCACTGATTCCCCCCGAAGCCCAAACCCTCCAGAGCCCCCCAGAGACCCCCCAAGCATCTTGGCAGGAAGAGTGCATCACCCTGGCCTCCGTGCTCAGCTCCCACAGCCCTGCAGGTGGGTTCCCTTCTCTCTGAGCAAAGGACCCAGCAGTCCTCCACAAGGGCAGGCTCAGGCCTTTCCTGCCAGGCTCACTCAGGGGCCTCTCAAACTCAGCCCCATCTCCCCGAACCGCAAGGTGCTGCGGTTGGGGTGGGGGGGTGTTTCCTAGTCCCGCTCTGGGTCCTCCTTCACTGTCTGATGGAGTCTGGGCCTCTCCCCCTGCCCACCTAAAGCCTCCTGACCCCTCAATCCAGACCTATAGCTGGTCCAAATGGAGAGGTTGCCCTCAGGGGGGCGGCACCTGGAGCCACACACCCAGGCTCCAGGGTAACAGCAGGGGCAGAGAAGTGGCCACTGGGTTCTGGGGTGCGGGGGCCGACTCTCCCTCAGGGTCTCCACCTAATGTCCCTGCAGAGTCTGGGTGGCCCGTCTTCATCCAGATAGGCCACTCCTCACACCAGGACCCCAGCCTCTCTAAGTTGGGACACAGCACATTTGCTCCTCTCACTTGGAGGTGTCCCAGACCTGGAGGCAGGGGCGGGTTTCTCTGGGGTCGCTTCTGTTCTGGGACCCGGGGCCCCCAAATCCTCCCTCAGCATCCTCACTTTCACTTTGGTCCCATGTAACCCTCCCCTCTGCCCACCTGAGTGCCCACCCCTATCCCAGGCTCCCAGTCTCTCTGGGATACAGATGAGGAAGACAGCACAGCCTGCCATGTGCTTATCTCACCCCATGGCCTCCCACAGCTGAGGGCAGGGCCAGTTTCTCTGGGACACTCCACCCTCACCCACATTCTGGAGTCCAGGGTCCCCTCAGTGCACCCTCAGGGTCCTCACTTTCAGTCCCAGTAGTCCCTACGCTTCTCATCTGCCCACCTGAGCCCCCATTCCCACCCCCATTGCACCAAGTCCCAGTCTGGCTGAGACCTAATGGGAAAGTCAGGACACCCTGCCACGTGCTCCTCTTCCTGGGGGCTCCCAGGCCTGATGGAAGGGGTGAGCTTCCTCTGGGATGCCCCACTTTCCTACTGCCACACTTTTCCTGGCCCCAAGAGCCCTACACTCCTCCCTCTGCTCCTCATGTTGGCTCCCTTCAGGACCTGGGCTCCTCCCTCTGCCCACTTGAATTTTCTGTCCTGAGACCCAGGCCCTCCCCCTCCGGTCCCCATTCCAACGAGCCCACTCGGGGTCTCCCAGGGAGGACGCAGATCCTGTGGGGGTCTTAATCCTCCCTCAGGCTCCTCCCCTGACCCCCCATAGGGCCTTCTTCCTCTCTGCTGGACTGGACCCACCTCCCAGACCCAGGCCCGCACTTTCTCAGACCTCTGAGACAGACAGAAGTCGGGTGGCATCACATGGGGACCCGTGGCTTAGGGACTTCCAGGGCTGAGCTGGGAGTGGAGCTGGATTCTCTGGACCCCATGGGAAGATGCCCCCTCCCCAGAACCCACTCCTGAGGGTCCTCACTTGGGAGTCCTTGAGGAAATGCTGCTACAATGGACTCCCTCCGGGTCAGGTCTGCGCCTCTGTCCAGCTGCACCCTGAGCACAGAGTGACTCTGCATCCCAGACTGGAAGCTGGGTGGGGGCGCAGCACCCCTGACTGCGGAGGAGGGTCCCAGAAGCACACCTTCCAGTGTTGCCTCTCTGCCGGCAGCCAGACTTAGTTTGTTCTAAGATTCCTTCTCTGCAGGGAAGAGGTTGAGCAGTGGGGTCTGCGGAGATCTTTTGAATCAACTTTTCTAACTTTTTATAGTTCAGAGCACTGATTTTCACTCTCTTAATCCACAGTCAGAGTCAGAAATATATATTTACATCTTGCCAAATTTCAGGAAAAAACATCCACTCTTATGCTGCCTGATTCACTCTGATGCTCAATGCTATTCTCTTATTTCTAGTCCAATCTTTATCTGCTATTTAAAGCATAAATTTTGGAAAGACCAGTTCTCACCCTAAGGTGAGGTGATTTCAAGTGGTTATTAGCACAGACACTGCAGCCCTACTGGCTCAATCATCCCATTCTTTGTGCTGTCCTGATCTTACCCTGTAGTTTCTGGCATCTGTGGCCTGAGACACAGTCTCCCAATTTACACAATGAAATATGGGCAGAAGCTTAAACTTTCCTGTTACCCATCCTGTCACCTGCTTCTATGCAGGCTACAGCTATATAGATATAAATACAATTTATTTCTTTCACTCTCCCTTCTTAGTTTCTCAGGATTTCTTTTGGGAACAGAAGACAAAAGCGTGATTGTCCTTTTGGTAGATAAATTTGTAGCACTAATCCTGTAAGTCTATAAAAAATGAGAATTGATATTGTCACAGAATTCTGTTTCCCATCCTTGGATATGTTCTACTGATCTATTTATTTGGGAACTCTTGAACCTGAGTCTACCAGTAAGCTTGTGTAACACCACCACAGTACATAAAGATCTTGTCTACATACTTGTTAGGATTTTTTAAGATAACTTTTGCAATTTATTGGTTTTAAAATGAGGCATTTTCTATTTCCTGTTCTACATATCTATTGTTCTGGCAGGGCAAAGCACTTGCTTTGGTTATGGTAATATTCCACCCCCTATTTTTCTGAACTCTCTTATTCATTTGACTATTCCAAGGGCTCGTTTCTTTGAATTTGCTAGATAGATGATCATTTTGTAATATGGAATATTAATTTTTCAGTATGCATTTATATTGTATAATATAAAGATATTATATTTATATAGCTCTGCCTTTCTGTTTCAGGGCAGCTTCAAAATTTAAAAGGGATAGATAACATACTTCTAGGACTTGTCCCTAGCAAGAACACTTCTAACATTTCACATTGCTGTATGTTTATACATGTGTGTATATATATATATATATATATATATATACATATACATGATTTATGTATGCTGTATGTTTATATATGTGTGTGCACACACATATATGTGTATATACGGCTATGTATTTATAGTTATTTTAAGTTGCTAATTTATTAAAATCAAATGTATTTTAATAACACTGCATTGTACTCTCTGCCCCATGTTTAAGGGTTTGGACATGTCCTTTTGCTTTGTCTATCCCTCATCTACTTTTTGTGGATATAGATGATTTTCCATTTATCATTTGTCCTTCCTCCACGCTTATATGTGGTTGACTATTGCTTTCACTGTTCATTTGCTTTTTCCAATAAGATTTCCCTTCAATTTTCATAGTCGTAGTTGTGGCCTGTTCTTTTCAACTTTGAGAAGTCCTGTTAAATTTTCTTGTAAAATTGTTTTTTTTTTTCCTTTCAGCATTTTAAAAGCAAGGTGTTCTCCCTGTGGCCTGCAGCATGTCTTCTGAGAAGTCAGCTGATAGCCTAATTGACTTTCTCTTGTAGGTAACTTACTGCATTTCTCTTGCTGCTGAAATATTCCCTCTTTATCTTTTATTTTGGGCATTTTAATTACAATGTGTGTTGATGTGGTCCTATGGGGGTTGGTCCTGCTTGGGATTCTAGGTGGTTCCTGAAACTGGAGTTCTGTTTCCTTTCCCAGGATATGTAACTTTTAAGGTATTGTATCTTCCACTATATTATCTAATCATTTCTCTCTCTCTCTTCTCTTTCTAGGGCCCATATAATGCAAAGGTGAGAGTGTTTAATGTTGCTGTCTCAGAGGTCTCCTAAACTGTCCTCATCTTGAAAACTTCTTTTATCTGTTCAACTTCAGTGATTTCCCCTACTCACTCTTCAAGATTTCTGACCTGTTCCTCCGTATCATCTAATATACTCTTGATATTATTAGTGTACCTTTAATTTCAGCTGTGGCATTCTTCAGCTCTGTTTGGTTCTTTGCTTTGTTTTCTCAGTTTCATTAAACTTCTCACTTCAGTTCAGGTCAGTCGTTCAGTTGTGTCTGACTCTTTGCGACCCGGGGGACTGCAACACGCCAGGCTTCTCTGTCCATCACCAACTTCTGGAGCTTTCTCAAACTCATGTCTGTTGATTCAGTGATGCCATCCAACCATCTCGTACCCTTCTCCCACCTTCAATCTTTCCCAGCATCAAGGTCTTTTCAAGTGAGTCAGTCCTTTGCATCAGGTGGCCAAAGGATTGGAATTTCAGCTTATCATCAGTCCTTTCAATGAATATTCAGGACAGATTTCCTTTAGGATAGACTGGTTGGATCTCCTTGCAGTTCAAGGGACTCTCAAGTGTCTTCTCCAACACCACAGTACAAAAGCATCAATTCTTTAGCACTCAGCTTTCTTTATAGTCCAACTCTCACATCCATACATGACTATAGGAGAAACCTTAGCTTTGACTAGATCTTTATTGGCAAAGTAATGTCTCTGCTTTTTAATATGCTGTCTAGGTTGATCACAGCTTTCCTTCCAAGGGGCAAGCCTCTTTTAATTTCATGGCTGCAGTCACCATCTGCAGTGATTTTGGAGCCCAGAAAAATACGTCTGTCACTGTTTCCAATGTTTCCCCATCTATTTGCCTTGAAGTACTTGGACCGAAAGCCATGATCTTAGTTTTCTGAATGTTGAGTTTTAAGCCGAATTTGTCATTCTCCTCTTTCACTTTCATCAAGAGGCTCTTTATTTCTTCTTTGCTTTCTGCCATAAGGGCTGTGTCAACTATATATCTGTGGTTGTCCCAGCAATCTTGATTTTAGCTTGTGCTTCATTCAGCCCGGAATTTCCGATGATGTGCTCTGCATAGAATTTAAATAAGCAGGGTTACAATACACAGCCTTGATGTACTCCTTTCTCTATTTGCAACCAGTTTGTCGTTCCATGTCCAGCTCTAACTGTTGCTTCTTGACCTGCATACAGATTTCTCAGGAGGCAGTAAGGTAGTCTGGTATTCCCATCTCTTGAAAAATTTCCCACAGTTTGTTGTGATCCACACAGTCAAATGCTTTAGTGTAGTCAATAAAGCAGAAATAGATGTTTTTCTGGAATTTTCCTGCTTTTCTGATGCTCCACCGGATGCTGGCAATTTGATCTTTGGTTCTCTGCCTTTTCTAAATCCAGATTCAACATCTGGAAGTTCATGGTTCACGTACTGTTGGAGGCTGGTTTGGAGAATTTTGAGCATTACTTTGCTAGTGTGTGAGATGACTGCAATTGTTTGAACATTCTTTGGCATTGCCTTTCTTTGGGATTGGAATGAAAACTGATGTTTTCAAGTCCTGTGGCCACTGCTGAGGTTTCCAAATTTGCTGGCATATGGAGTGCAGCACTTTCACAGCATCATCTTTTAGGATTTGAAATAGCTCAACTGGAATTCCATCACCTTCACTAGCTTTGTTCATAGTGGTGCTTCCTAAGGCCCACTTCACTTTGCATTCCAGGATGTCTGGCTCTAGGTGAGTGATCACACCATCATGGTTATCTGGGTCATTAAAATGTTTTTGTATAGTTCTTCTGTGTATTCTTGCCACCTCTTCTTAATCTCTTCTGCTTCTGTTAGGTCCATACTGTTTCTGTCCTTTGTTGTGCCCATCTTTGCATGAAATGTTCCCCTGGTATCTCTACTTACCTTGAAGAGAACTCTAGTCTTTCCCACTCTGTTGTTTTCCTCTATTTCTTGGCATTGATCCCTGAGGAAGGCTTTCTTGTCTCTCCTTGTTATTCTTTGGAACTTTGCATTCAAATGGGTATATCTTTTCTTTTCTCCTTTGCCTTTTGCTTCTTTTCTCAGCTATTTATGAAGCCTCCTCAGACAACCATTTGGTCTTTTTGCGTTTCTTTTTCTTGGGGATGGTCTTGATCACTGCCTCCTTTGCAATGTCACAAATCTCCATCCACAGTTCTTCAGGCACTTTGTCTGTCAGATCTAATCCCTTGGATCTATTTGTCACTTCCACTGTACAATCGTAAGGGATTTGGTTTAGGTCATACCTGAATGGTCTGGTGGTTTTCCCTGCTTTCACTATGTAACTTCTCACTATGTACATCTATTTTTCTCTCAAATTCTTTCAGCATCTTTGTGGTCATTACCTTGAACTCTTTATTTGGTAATTTGTTTTCTCCATTCACTTAGTTTTTCTCCTGGGGTTTTATCTCATTCATTCAATAGGAACATATTCTTCTGTCCCCTCATGTTTCCCAATTAGCTATTTTTATTTCTATATCTTTGGCAGATTGGTTTTATTTCTTGATCTTGGAGTAGTGGTCTTTGGAAGGAGACAACCTATGTATCCCAGCAGTCCCCTGCTCTCTTGTCACCAGAGATATATGCTCTAGTGTTGCCACTGTGGAAACTGCGTGGTCCCTTCTCTTGAGGCAGGCTGACTGGTGTGGGCAGCCTGGTAGGCATGTCTGACCCCTGGTCAGCTTGGTTGCCAGGCCTTGCCTTGTGCAGAGGCTGATGATCACCGGTGGGTGTGGTTGGGTCAGGAGGTGTCTGGCTGCTGAGACCTGGGTGGTCCCAGGTCTAGTCCCGGCCCACTGGTGGGTGGGGCAGTGTTCTGGGGTGGATGGTTACACAGCCAAGAGTTCTCAGATCTAGTGCTAGCCTGCTGCTGTGTGGGGCTCACTCCTGACACAGCTGGTTTCAGAGTCCAGGGTGTCCTGAATCAAGACTCCTACTTCTTGTCTGGCAATCCAGCTCCTATGGGGTTACAGGTCTGCTGGTGGCCTGCTAGTGGGTGGGCGAGGACCTGACACGGCAGGCTGTAGGGCTACAGTGGACCTGGGGCTGCTTCCTTCTCACTGTTGGGTGCAGCCCAATCCTGGTGACGCAGGCTACAGAGCATGTGTTCCTGGAGTGGATGCCAGTCATCTGGTAAGCAGAGCTGGTCCCAGTGTTTCTGACTGCCAGCCTTGGGTTTGCTGAAGTTGGTGTCAGCCCACTGGTGGATGGGGCAGGACTTGGATCTCTGGCTGCAGAGCTGAGGGTCCCCGGGCTTGTGCAGGCACACTGGTGGGTGGAGCACCATCCTGGGCACCCTGGTGTCAGGGCCGGGTCCTGCATAGGTGGGGGATTCTGAGGGTCCTAATGCAAATGGCCTGCTGGTGGGTGGGGCTGTGGCCATGCTCACCTATCTGGTCTGAGTCTTCCCAGTACTAATGCCAACAAGCTGCCTGGTGGAGGTGAGACGTCTTGCTAATAAGTGAGAGGGAGGATTTCAAACTGGCACTTGCCAGCACCCATGTCCTTTGGTAGAATGAGCACCCTCAAGTGGCTGTCACCAGTAGCTCTGCTCCAGGGTGAGCTCCATTTATGTACTGCCTTTCCAGGAGCTCTCTGAGATGAACAGGTGGGTCTCATGCAGGGTCTTTCAAATTGTTGCATCCACACAGAATCTTGGAGGGGGTGAGATTTTCTGTATGTACTTGAAGGGGAGTCTCTAGCTGCTAAAACAGTCTGGCTCTCCTAAGAGTAAGCCCCACTTCCCTTCAAAGCCAAATGTTTTGTGGGCATGTTGTCCCAGTGCATGACCTACAGGCTAGGTGCCCAGTGTGGGGCTCAGACCCCTCACTTCCTTGGAAGAACATCTGCAGTGGTGATTATCCTACCGTTTGTGCATTGCCCACCCAGGGTACAACTCTTGATTATACCATGAGTCTGCCCAGCTTACCCATCCTGATGTGGTTGTCTTTCCATACTATATATATATATATCTGTGTGTGTGTGTGTATGTATATAAATATATAATTCTATACATATTAAATTATCTATATATTTTTATATATAAAATTATATTATTTTCATCACAGACTACTACTGAATCTTCAGTGTCATACTGTTCCTCAAGAACACCATTGAGCTCCTATTGGTGAGTTGATCAGAATATCACACTTCCATTCTTGAAGGAGGAGAGGTCTATCTTTGCTGAAACAGACATTCTAGATGTGGGTTTCACTTTCCTGCTTGCAGCACCTTGTCTGATGCCACTATTTGAGGGTTCACAGAATGCAGGACTGAGTGACACAGAATATTTCACAAAACCATCCAGGACCAAGAGGCCCTCTAATAACCAGAGGCTTAGAGGGCAAGTGGCCATGAGATCCAAAGTCGCTATCTCAGCCCCCACCTTCCAGAAGCTTCTGGTTTTCTGGAGCAGTGGGATGACCTCTACAAAGCACACATGATATACACACTGGGATATGAGAGCCAGTGGTACTGGGCTGTCACCCTCCAGGGACCAGACACGCTCCATATCTGTCATCTTTAGTTCCCCCACGAACTAAGATACATGGTCCTTGAACTAGGGGGTAGAGTGACCCCATTGATCACCACTCCCACTGATCCATGACCCTACCTACCATCACCCCCACTGACCCACAGGGAACTTGTACTTCCGGTCTCCCAAGAGTAGGTTCTATACTTGCACAGCAGGACTGTCCACATTAGCCACGTCTAGCTATTTACCTTTGACTTCACATTACGTTAAGGTAGAAGGCCAGGCCCTGGGACACACTAAGCACATTTGAGTTCACAATTCCCAGCCTCATGTGGCTACTGGTTAAGCCCTATTGATGGTGGTGACACGACAGGCTGTTCCCAAAGCAAGAAGTTTCCCCCAGGAGACACGATAGCAGTCCTACTGACCTATGAGCCATGGTTCCAACCTGGGCACTTTGGGCTCCTCCTGCTAGGGGACCAGCACACACAGAGAACTGTCCCCATCCTGGCAGGCAGAGATGACCTTGATCCTAAGGAGTGTGCGGGCTACCTTGGCACAGGAGGAACAGCGAGGAAACATCTCTAACAGCCGGGTAATGTGTCTTGGGTTCCTGCCCCATTTCAGTGGTGAATTGACAGGTCCAAGAGCAAGGGTCTGAGAAGGGCATCGGGCCCAGAGCTTCAGAACCCTGAGGGACAAAGTCTGTATTAGCTCACTAGGGAAGCCACTGGAAATGGCTGAAGTCCTGGCTGAGAGAACAGGGGATTTAGAACGGATCTCGGGCAAGAGAGAGTGACCATCAGTTGTGGTGCAGCTGCTGCTGCAACTGTGAGGGCCCAGTGTTTGTTCAGTCTTTCCCTCTGAGCTTCTTCAGGAGAGGAGACCAAGCAGAATCTTCAAAGAACTGTCTTCAGACGAGGTGAACTCTCCAGATGAAGGGAGTGTATGTCAGTGCTGGGAGGGGTGGATTATAGTGGATGCCGTGGTACCACCCAGATCTCCTCTTTGTGACTAGCCCACTCATTTGCCCAGGGCCACCGGTATTGGTGGATGAGGACTGAGAGCAAAAGTCTCCAGAATTGCCCTCCACTGAAGGGAACTGCCTCCCTGCAGGCAGCATGTTGTGAGAGACTACTCACGGGATCAATTTGGGGAGGATACAGTGGCCTGACCCCCTCACCTTGATTATGTTGATCTCTGCAAGGTCTCTCTTTTGATGTCTGCTTCCTGAAAATTACTATGACCACTGTGCTCTGAAATGGCACCAGAAGTGAACAACAGAGTGAAATGCAAGTTAGACACAGAGACTTAGCCTTTGGAAGTTGAAATCATGGGCAGGGGGGATCCCTGTGCCCTGTCAGAAGTTCCAGGAGTATGACCCCCAAGTATTTGTGTTGGACTCAGTCACAAAGCCATATCTCATGGCTTTTGTGTCCTGATGGTTATTTTGTCAAGTCAGATCATCTTCTTGACCCAGTGAATAAACGGAACAGAACTAGTAAGCATTTACCACTACTATTATGATGAAAGTATTTATGCCTCACAGAGTGAGGCAGAGGAGTATGGATGGATGGGCTCCAAGTTAAACATTTTCAACTGGCTTCCTGTTTGCATTTCACAGGGCACAAAGAAGTAGGCTTCAGGCTGGATACCTACAAATGTTAGTATTCTCTGTGACAAGGGATAGGTTGGCTACAGTTAAGGCACTTACAATCAGCCTCCTATTTGCTCTCTGAAATGAATGAAACAGTAGAAACAGCATAAATAGCCAGTGTTTGTCTCTTATAAATACCTAAAGGTTACAGTCATGGCAAGGACAAAGAGGGGCAAAACTCTGTTTGAGTAAAGGATAAAGGGATCTCCACTCCCCCATCTTTTGGGACAAAGGAGACATGCGACATGTGAAAAAAGGCTTCTTGTGGGTCAAAAGTCAAGGGATAATGCCAGACCATAATGAGTCTTGCTCCTCCCAGAAACCTTCACTTCGAGATCCATCTTGCCTGAGGGATGTGTGTATGAATGCAGGGGAGTATCCCAAGGCAGGTCAGTTGTGGAAAAAGAAACCAGATAATTGGCCTGAAGGAAGACAAAAATCCAGAAGGACTGCCTTATATAAATGACTCTTGACTGTGCTCCTGCTCACCAGGTGTGACATCCACACTCTTTCTCTCCAAGACCGCATCTCTGCCTTGCTTCTATCTCAACTAACAAACCATTTCTTTATGTGCTCTCCCACTTGTTGGGCTATGTCTCTAATAATATTGTACCTGCATTTACAGTTTCTGTCTCTGTCATAAATGAATTTTTCACTGGAGGCAATGATCCATGAAAAAATAGCTTTCAGGCTCTAGTCCTTGCTAGTATGGTGGCTAGGATTCCTGGCTCTCATCCAGGCTACCCAGGTTTAATTCCTGGGCAGGGGATTAAAATCTCACTTCACATAACCGCTCACTGCTGCCTCATGACATCAGTGCCACTGGAAGGAGCCCAGGTCCTCACCTTGGCCCTGCATGGACAGGCCTGGACAGAGCTTCCATCAGTCAGTCAGGCAGGAGCTTTTCCTGCTTCTTGGGAGCTCAGTCCCATGGATGTGGCACCACCTGCATCCAGAATATCTTTTCACTCCACCCCAGATATCAGGACAAATGGAATGATTTTTTCCCAAACAAAGTGCTACTGTTATTTTTTTTTTAACAGTTGTTATCATTTTTTATTAAGTTTAGTAGAATTATTTGCATCTTTTTTTTATTATTATTATTATTTTCTTTTTCCAGTGGGTTTTGTCATACATTGACATGAATCAGCCATGGATTTACATATAGGAAACATTTTTTTTCTGTCTTTATATTTAAATTGGTGCATTGATCATGTAATTTATTCCCAAACTGTTGTAGGTTTACCTAGGATCCCATGTTCCCTGCAGGCAGCTTCCAGGAAGCAGAAGGAGAAGAGATGTGAACAAAGACCTGGAGTCTCTCCCCTGCCCTGAAACATACTCGGTGCTCAAAAGACAGCAGCCGGTAGGAATAGCTTGTGATGAAAACAATTCCCTTCGTGTGTTGAGGAGTTTCTGAGAAAGCCAGATGAGCATTGAATCTCCAACTGTTTCTAGTCACTACTCTGTATCGGCACTTTCAAATGCAAGATCTGATTTAGTTTCCAAGGCTCGCGTGAATGTCAGGGATGGGTCCCCCGACTCCCTCCAGTGTTCTTTCTGCCCTTCCCTCTGAAGTGGTGCCAGTGCCCCACAGTCTCAGTGGGCTGAGGATGTGCCCCTTCTTCCTGATGCCATTACACAGTCTCCCCCTGGGAGTTCCGGCTGCCTCCACACAATGGAACTTGCCTGAGCACCTGCACAGGTGCCCGTAGGCTCCCCGACAGCCATGACCTTCATGAGGGGCAGGCATCAGAAAAGCGACAGTGAGGGGACAAGGACAGTGGGAGTTTTCTTGATAAAATCCAGCTAGGATATGCACAATGCACCACCCTTCACCTCCAAGGAGCATTCTGAGGTGTGTGAATTCAAATTCAGTACAGATTTTGCCACTGTGGTTTCCATAACCCCTCCTCATCTATGGCTTTAGGATCTGCCCACCTAGAAAAGCTAATCCATTAGTGTAAGTCCACAGCCACCAGTTTCAAAAAAGATAGTCCTAAAATCCTACCAAGAGTTTGGGGGTGCTTACCAAGATTTCTTCAACTGTATTCTCCAAGACTTGAGTAGATTGTGCAGCAAACCAAAGTCCACTCACCCCTCCCCATTTTAACAACTTTTGGTGTACTTAGATCAAGCAGCATAAACAAGTGTCTAACTGTTCCTGACCATAGTGTAACTTCCCTTCCTGCCCCAAGAAATTTATCTAGGACAGAAGAGGATCTTCTAATGTGTATGTCCCATTTCAGATTTTCTTCTCACCCATAAGACACTGTGTATAGCTCTGGCTGCTGCCACCGCCCAGGTTCATTACCATCACCTCTCACAGAATGAACCCAGCTTCCCAAAGTCCCAAAACGCCCTGGCTCAGGCACCAACACTCGAGTGCTCCTCCTGGTCCCTCACCACCCTGCCCCGGGTTGCCTTGTTCTGTGAAACTAGGGGACATCTCTCTACCTTCTTCATGTGACTGCAGCTCTTAAATCATTGCTCTAGGTGTTGGGGAGTCCTGCTTTTCCTAGTGTCCCAACTGCTAACACAGGGCCTTCCACAGAGCACAGGCTCCATGAAGGTCTGTGGAATAAATGAGCCAGAGCCGGGCACTTATTAAGTCAGATCAGGTGTTTTGTACTTTCTTAAATAATAACTTGAAAAAATCCAGTTGAACAGAGATAGTTTAGCTGTATAAAAGGACATACAAGGAACATAGAGGAACTTACCTCAAATATATTTAATTTCTCAATTCTTACTAAGTAATATCATATTTCCAAAATAGTTATATTCCCATTCCATGGAATATTGACCAGGGTTACAAAATAAAATCAAAGAGTTCACAATCACTTTTACAAAACAGCAAACTTTTTTTCTTGAACTGGGTGAGCACAAACACACTGTGATCAACGTTATTGACATAGTTAGACACTGAAGCTTATTAAGCCTTCTATTAAAACAAATAACATTTGAAAAATTCCTAAAGGAAACAGAAGTGAATCTCCATGTCATTGTAAAGAACATGATCCCAAAGATGCAGCACAGCATTTCCCCCAACTGGCCCAGGCCCTCACGACAGAGAAGGCAGAAGGAAGGATCAGCCTCCCTTCCTTCGTCCAGGACAAGCTGCTGGATGTGGGTCTGGC
This sequence comes from Dama dama, assembly GCF_033118175.1. Lineage (NCBI taxonomy): Eukaryota > Metazoa > Chordata > Mammalia > Artiodactyla > Cervidae > Dama > Dama dama. Next base: position 57,425,062 of record NC_083714.1, read on the forward strand.
TGCTGCTCTGGCTCAGGGCCCCTCTTCCTCCTCCCTCACACCTCTGCACACCGGGGTGGGAAGAACCCGGGACCCCTTCCATTGACCCTGTGCAGATAGTCCTTGACTTGCTGCTTGCTGGTCTCTGCATAGGCCCTGGTACCCCACAGGAACTCATAGTGAGCAGGGTGGCTGTGAGGCACCTGACAGTACTGCAGGTACCCCGCCTGCACCCATATTTGGGTCAGCAGCTCCTTGGGCTCCCCATAGATGTAGTGCTGCATCCCAGCAAATGCCCCCATTCTGCTGAGTTCTCCCCAGACTTTCTCCTCACAGACCCAGTCCCCTGCTAGGAGAATCAGGGTCAGGGCGGAAACCAGTAGGCCAGCCTTTGGCATACTCTGCCCATCCCTCTGCATGTCATTGAGTGTGAGCTCCTGGGGGTGGGGGTGGAGGATGCCTCCGTGAGGCGGCCCAGGGTGGGGATCATGACATAGATGTGCTCTCTATGGTCCACCTCTTTCATATCCAGGCCAAAGACCAACTGCAAGCACTGTGTGGCTTTATGAAAGACCACAGGGAAGTGGGCCTGGTTATCCCTGAGGACTGTATTCAGCATTTCAGTCTGGAAAATCGGCTCCTTGGTGCCATACTTGAGGAACACGATCTCGACTAGATCAGCCACCATCACATTCAGAGTCTGCTTGAGAAAGATCTCTGCATCCAGGGCGGCAGAGGAAGATGAGATTGGAGGGGAGGTGGCCAGAGGGGTTGAGGCATCCTCCGCCTCCACCCCCAGGAGCTGCGCCTCCACTGGGCCCTGGGCCTGGATTTGGCCCTGAAAGTGTTCCTCAGGAGTGCAAAACTCATTCATCGGGACCACAGGCATGACGGATGGGGTCTTGTGCCCAGTGGGAGTGTGGCATGGGGGAAATGGAGACCACTGACCTGGGAAAGAGAGAGTGTAAATGGTCCTAGTTGTGAAACATGCCATGGGTGGCTCTGACTGAGGCCACTTTACTGGTCTTCCTTGAGGGCTGCTCTTGGGCGTTACAGGGGTGCTCCTCCTTGGTAGTCAGTCCCCTGTCAACTGAGGAAGAGAAATTTTGGCCCAGGGTGCAGCCAGTACAGCCCAAGGTTCTGGGGCTGACAAGGTGGGGGGATTAAGGCATTTTGAGGTCCCCTCTGTTCTGGGATGGGGAGCCCCTGTGCACAATCAGGGCACCCACCTCACCTTGTCTCCCAGCACTGCCTGGACGTCCTCTGCTCCCTGACCTCAGGACATGGGCCTCAGACCTCTGTGTTTGCCTCCTGTTTCCTGGAGCCCCTGTGAGACAAATGGAGGGGGCACCTCGGGGGGAGACTGTGGCACAGACCTAGGCCTTCTGTGCTGGTAGGAGGGGTTGACTCTGTGAGGTCCCCACAGATCTGGGGTGGGTAGTCCCATTGGGGCTCACGTGTAGTGCTCACTTTTCCACCAGCATGTCCTGGACCTTCCCCTTTGGGGACCTGCAGGGAAATTCAGAACAAGACCCAAATCTGGACAGAAAGTGCTGAGGGGCCCCACATGTGGCCGCACCTGCCTAGGGCATCCCGCAGGTCCTAGGCTGGGAGATGCTCGGTCCTCACCTCTCCTCACGTCCTACTTGGCCTCCAAGCACTGAACACAGGGGCGGGCATCTGCTCAGTCCTTCCTCGGGATCCAGGGAGTCCACCCTCTGCAGAACTGAAGCCTCTCCAGGGAGTCCACCCTCTGCAGAACTGAAGCCTCTGCCCTCCACCCAAACACCTCATCTTAAAGCCCCTAAGACAGAGGTGAATAAACTGCTCACCCTGCTCTGGGGCCTCCATGATCCCCCACAAGAGCAAGGATCCCTCCCTGCCGTGGAGTCTAACACCCTCAGTCCTTCCTCGCATGGAGCCTAGATTCCAGGCAGGACCCGCGATTGTCCCGTCCACCATGTTGAAACCCCGCCACTTTCACCAGGTCCCCAGGCTCTCTGAGATCCGGATGTCAGGAAATCTTGCTCATGGTTGTCCTTCCCGGGGATTACCAGAGTCCCCTCTATTCTGGGGTCAGGCTCCCCTCCTCCCTCAGTGTCCTCACTTTGACTCCCGGTAGGACCTGGGCTCTGTCCTTTCCCTACCTGAGGCCTGGCTCCTCACACCAGGTCCCCGGTCTCTCTGAGACCCACATGTCAGGAAGTCAGACAGGCCTAGAGTGCTCTTCTCACCCCAAGGGCTTCCAGGGCCAACTACAGGGGCGGGGATCTGTGGGGTTCTGTCGGTCCTCCCACAGGGACCCCTCAGTCTTCCTTCAGGCACCTCAACTTGCCTCCAGTCGGGACCTGGGATTCTTGCCTCTCCCGAGCTGAAGCCCCGCCCCTTATACCAGGGCCCCAGTCTCTCCAAGACCCAGGTGTCAGGAAGTCAGACCATGCCTGTTTTGCTCACTCTACCCCACGGTCGCCCTGGACTGATAACAGAGATGGGCTACTCTGAGGCCTCCTCTGATTGCGGTCCACGGTACCCTAGTCCTCCCTCAGGGTCCTCAACTTGACACACCACAGGACCTGGGAATCAGCCCACCTGAGTCCCCGCCCCATGCAAAGTTCCCAGTCTGAGACCTGGATGTCAGGAAGCCTGCCCCCTGTTTCAGGACCCCAGACTAAGACCCAGATATAGGGAAGTGAGACCACACATGTTGGGCTCATCCTACCCCAGGGCCACCAAGGACCGACAGCAGCAAAAGGCTTCTCTGAGGTCTCCTCTGATTGGGTTCCAGCGTCCTTTCAGTCCTCCCTCAAGATCCTCAACTTTGACAACCTGCTGGTGCTGGAATTCTTCCCTTTGCCCACCTGAGGCTGCTCCCCCATACCAGATCCCCAGTCTCACTGATACCGAGATGTCAGGAAATATGGTATGTATTCATTTAGCCCAAGCCCTCCCAGAGCCCACTCAATAGTGTGGTCCAGCGTCCCCACAATCCTCCCTCAGGGTCCTCACCCAGACTCCCAGTGTCGGGAGTGCCACAAGTTACTGATGCTTCCCTTCTGATGGAAGAGAAGGGAAAACTCATTCTGCCAATAGAGCTAGTCAATGTGACCACACACTCACTGAAGAGCCATGCAGGAAGAGGCCCGGGGCACACCACACACACCCGAGTTGCTGACTCATGTCAGAAAATGGCCTTCCACAAAGTGTGTCATGTTTCCACTCCACCAACCACAGGCAAGGATGTCATGTCCTCACACCCTGGCTGGCCCTGAGCATCATCATTCGGTTGAACCTTTGCCCGCCTGCTGAGTGACAAAGGGTCACACTCTTCACTGGGTCTGGCTTGGTTACAAGGGACCTGGTTGGCCCCTGGGGCTTGGCCATCACTGTGTCTTCTACTGAGGTATGTGACTGGATCCCAGGCTTGCCCATTTTCCATCATTCAGTGTCTCAGCCAACTCAACCCCTTCCTCCTGGGTGCCTCAGAATCTCACCTGTGTGGGTGGAATCCCAGAGCAAGAAGTGGCTGCAAGCACTCCTACCACTCAAAGCAGAGGGTGCCTGCTTGGTGGCCAGAGGAGAAAGCACTCTTCTGTCTGCTTGACTGATTGTCTTCACCTGCATGAGGACCAGAGGAACAGGGAGAAAGTCACCAGTGACAATACAGCCATCTTGGACAACAAGCCACCACGGTCTTCTCCTTGGCAGAGACCTCAGACCATGGGGTTCCAGGAGGGCCCAACCGATGAGAAACATACCTGCAGGTTCCCTCAGGGTGGGTTCTGCTCATCACAACAGCTGGCCTGTCCTCACGCGGCTGGGACAGGGACCCCACGATGCCTCAGCCTGCAGCACAGAAACCATCCCCCAGGAGTGATGGTGGTTTATAGCCCAGGAGACCCTCCCCAAAGAACAAGAGAAAATGACTCCTCCCCTCACACTGCCACTCTGGAAGGATCTGGGGGCCCCACAGTCAGTGTGCTGCCCTCCATGGACTCGTGGTTGGTCCCCACCAGGAGGGGAACCGTTGACAAGCAACTGAGCCCTGCTTGTCAGGGTCAGGCTTGGGTGGTGGTGACTCACAGGGGGTGGGTGGGGCTAGTGTGAGGTCATAGTCCAGGGGCATGGTAGGAGGCTGGAGGGCAGGTCTGCTGGCATCTTCCCATGTATGTCCCAGGGCATTGCCGGGACGCACACGTGGAAGCAAAGCGGGCTGGGACTGTGGCTGTGGAGGGGGCCAGAACGTCTTGGCTTGGCTTGGCTTGGCTCCCTGGCAGGCACTCCTGGAAACCCCCACCTGGAGGTACCCATGACGCACGAGGTACCCTCCCACCTTTCTGCAAGCAGAGTGAGTTGCGGGTGCTTTGAGATGACTGGGCGGTGGCTACCAGTCAGGACTGTGGTCCACCACTGGGACCGAGACCTTTGACAGCACTGGCTGACCTCAGCCCACAAACACTGACACCCGTCATTTCTGGTGCATATGGCTTCCCTTACTCATGTAGGCACACAGGTATGCAGGCACACAGTTACGTTGACACGCACGTAGCACTATGAACAAAGGCGCATTCCTTCGCCGGCCCTGTCTGCTAGGAGACAAACTAAGATCCGTCAGGCTCTGAGGCGCCTAGAAGGTCAGGCCGGGAGGAGCCTCGAGAAAGGCGGCCTGGAGCACCATCAGGAGCAGGACCCGGAAGTGAGGGAGGAGGCTCGAGGAGCAGGGCTAGGAGTCTGGGGCTGAAGTGCGGGAAAGACCTGGGTGAGGAGAAGCTTCTAGAGAAGGGGATGGGGCAGGGCGGGGCTGGGACTGGAAGGGGCTTGGGGTGTGGCAAGGCGGGGCTGGGATGTGGCTGGGGCCAAGGTGGAGCCACCTGAGGTGGGGAGGGGCTGACAGGGATGGAGCTGTGGGCCCGGGGAACCCATGGGGAGTAGGACTGTTCAGCTTCATGGTGGAGGCCAGACTGTATCCTTTTCAGCCCTTGCCATAGGCGCCCAGTCCATGAGACTCGGCGAGAGTCAAAGTGACCATGACCCAGTGTCCTCAGTGACTGCATCTGAGCTTCAGAGTGGACCCCAGGGGCCAGGGAAGCAGGGAGAGGGGTGGCTTCTGGGCAGAGTTCCCCATCTCTGGGCTGAAAGCCCAGGCTGGCTCCCTTCCAAGCCACCCTGGGACTGCTGGCCCAGTGCTGAGCAACAGTCTTATCTGTTTTTTTGCAGGTGTGAAGGAAAATCCTCACTGTGTTTCCTGCTGCCCCTGGGACCTGAGATGTCTCAGAGAAAGGCAGCTTCGCCTTCAAAACTGTTTCCTGTCCTCGTCCTCTCATCTGGGGCTCAGCCCACCCAGGGCAGCCACCTGACTCGGCTCCTGACCGCCGCCCTGCCTGCTGTGTCCCTGTTTCCCAAGTGTCTGATCACAGTAAATGCTCCCCTTTCTGTCCCCGTTGCTACTAGCTGAGCTCAGGCCTCGTGGCCTGGGGCCAATGCTGTCAGCCTAGGCCCCTCCAACAGCTTGGACCCCTCCTCTCTCTCCTCCTCCAGCTGCTGTTGCACACACCATCAACTCTGTGTCACACCACATGCACATCTGTCCTCAACCCCAGATGAAAAGCACAGTGGAGCCATCTCTTGTTTAAGCCCCAACCCGTCCGTGGTGCCCTGGGGGGCTTCTGGTGGTTCCAGGTCTCCTTCCTCATTGCCCAACACCCTGGGTGGCTGTGCTGGCCCTGCACTCTGTGCAGAGCTCATCCGGGACCCCAAACTTTGTCATGCAGTTCTCTCTCTGGACCACTGGCTCCTCTTGTCCTGATAACCTACTGTCCTCCATCCAGGCACGACTGTAACATCCCTTTTCCGTCTCCCGAGTGTCAGGTGCTCTCATCTAGGAGTTCTGGGGCACCCTGCATCTTTCTGCTGCCACCTTTGCCCCCACTCTTCCTCCCAGGCTGTGGCTGCTGTGCATGAGTCCGGAACCCCGAGGGTCACTGAGTCCCAGGAAGGCGGGGTGGGTGTCTCACTGGTTCCCGTTAGCCAGGTACCCACGCAACTGCTGCCATGGAAATGTTGAGTTGGAGCAGTGCTTTCCCTTTGAGCAGGCAGCCTGCTTTCTCCTTGCACAGAGTTGCTTCTTCCAAGCCACGACTTGTGGGGCAGAGGCTGCCTCCTGGATTTGAGGCCTCAGCACTGCAGGGACCCGAGCAATCACCACACTCAACTCCCTCATGCTGGTGCCCCCCTCCTCGCCCCAAGAGTGGTTACCAGCTATCTCCAGACACTCCAGAACCTCCTGGTAGTGGTTTCAGTTCTTGAGGGAAGGTCCTGTGAATGGTGGGTGGGCCGCTGCTGTTCCTCCAAATCCTGGCTTTGAACTAGACCTTTCCCAGTGAACTGGAGACCTATGACATGTGGCTGCTGATAGGGGCAGCTGTGAGGACCTGCTTCATGGCATTTCTCCACACCCATCCCTTATCTGCTGCTGGCCCCAGCTCTCTTCACATGCCCAGATATGTGGGCTGAGCCCCGGGGAGTGCTGCCTCCCATCTGGCCTGGGTCTCTGAGGCTTGGTGTGGGTTCCACTTTGCTCCTGCTCTGCATTTGCAGGCAGCACTGACCTGGGACGGACTTGACCCAGATTCTCGGGTTCCCTCCTGTGCTCCTTGGCTGATGTGGTTTCCTTTCTGAAATGCCTGTTGCCCATTTCTCCACTGAGCTGTGTGTCCTTTCTGTGCCGAGTTGTGGGCACCTCTTTCAGGGTCTGGACATTCATCCCGTCCTGGTGTTTGTATTGCAGATTCATCCTCTTCTGTTTGCACACTAGCAATGGACTCAGTATTCACCTGGTCTCTTGGAGCTGTAACTGCCCTACAGGTCAGCACATGTCCGTCAGGCACTCCCACTGGGGGCCGCCATCCATCCCCAGGCTTGGCAGTTGGGGCGAGCAGTCATTGAGGAGATGCCGCCCTGGAGTCCAGCACTCTGCCCATGAGAGAGGGCTCCTTCACATCCGTGTCAGTCCCTCAGTCCCAGCCTAGCTTTAGCTCTGGGCCTTGGACTCCTGCACGCGGGACAAGCCCAGGGGCAGCTGTGTAGCTCTGGGAGGTCAGCCAGACCTACTTCCCCTCTGTCCAAAGGGCAGCTCCCATTGACTGTACCCCTCTCCATATGGCCCAGATGGAGGGGCCAGCCTGAGAACAGGACACATTTCTGATTTTATCTCAGTTCTGCTGCATATCTTTGAGAGGACGCAGCACACATGGGAGCTGCGGACACGGATTGCCACTCTGCTGCCACTGCTCAGGGTACTGACTGCCCAGGAGATGGGGCACCACCCAGGGGGGACCGAGGGAGCTTCTGTGAGACTCTGGCACTGCCCTGCTCGCACTCACATCACGGGCCTTTATATTGCATCTGACACGGGAGTGGGAGATGCTGGTTTCCATGTGTCCATCACTCCCATGCTCTGGGGTCTATGTGCTCTTCACTGTCATCCATCTGGGCAGGTTCGCCACGAGCTGGATGCCACACCTGCCAGCGCTGGAGGGGGCTTCTGGACACCAGGCTGTGGCCTACTGAACAGATCCAGCAGGTTAGTTTGTGAGATTGAGGAGCAGGGAGGGTGGAAATGAGTGTGCATTGTCATCCCATACCCATGGTGAGAGGACTTCAATGAGTGGACTCTCTTGTTCTGGGTGAGAGCCCCGTCTGGCTACCCTTTGAGTACTTGTGTGCACACCGTGGTGACTTGGCCAAACCCAGAGAGGGTGTGAGAAGTCAGGAGCAGAGGACGCCCGTGAGGTGCCACCAGAGGTGTGAAGGTTCTCCAGTTCATGAGTGGGTCATGTACCACCTCCCCCCCTTTTCTGTGCATTTCTCTTTTACTCGCTGGAATTCATGCAGGTTTTCCATTTGGCTTTACCATCTTTCCCTCACATCACATGTTCCCCAGGTTCTGAAGGACTCAACAGATGTCTCACTAAGCCCTGCACCCGGCTGTGGGGGACACTGCATTCCAGGCTCTCCCAGCTCAAGAATGACTGATGAATCCTCGGGACTGGCCCTGTGTTCCCTGAACCCTGACCCGCTGTGCCCAGAAACCCCAGCCCAGAGGGTCATCCCAAAGCAACCGCAGAGTCAGAGTTAATGAGTCTCTCACGTCAGTGTCAATTTGACACTCTGTTTGGCAACCTCCACTCCTCTGGTGGTCCCACTTCCCTGCGTGGGTTCACATCTCAGAGCCCAAGTTCCCTTTGGAAGTGGCTGGGGTCATTCCTATGTCTGTTTGCTGTGGAGCGTCAGTGTCCTTCTCTTGGGGACCCGCCCCATCCCTGTTCCTCACTTCCAGACCTCAGAACTGGCTTGGGGGCCAAACCTGGGCAAGGGATCTTAACCCATTTACTGGGGTGGCTGCCCTTGCCCTCAGCATCGTTTTGGACTGTACCTAGGTTAGTTGCCCACCTATCAAGCCTCTGGGAGGCTGCACTGTATTGACTACTTGCCTTGCTCTGTGGGTCCAGCCTCCTGGGAGGCGGCCACCCTTATCATGGTCCCTGGCTCCTGGCTCAGTGCGACCTTGTGCCCTCTGCTACAGTCCCTGGGCAGCAGGGATGAGGGGAGGGGGTGTCATCCATCTCCTCCATCACCAGGCCTGACAAGACCAGTCTGTGTTGCACAGTGACTTCGCTCTGCCTGGCGGCCCAGCAGTAGGTGACCAGCTCTTCCCATGGTTCCTTGGGTCTCCTGCTGGTAGTGCTGTGGGTCCTGCCACAGGCTGTGGTGGCCAGCTCCCCTGCTTCCTGGGATGGAGACACCTGTGAGGGAGGATTCTGGTCCAGTTAGCTCCCTTGGAGTTGGTGGGGGGGCACCAGTTCTTTACGGAGTTGGCTGGTGCAGCAGGCTCAGAAGTTCTCAGACGTCTGGGATGTCCCGGTCTTCTGGGGCCTGGCTCCCAGTCTCCCTGGCCTTCATGTCAGGGATGCATGTTTTCCCAAGAAGACATCTGATGCCACCAGGTCAGGCCTGCCTTAGTGGAATGTTCTGTGTCTTTGAGGTTCAGCTATTTCTGTTGAATCCTGGGCCAATGTTTGTTCACTGCCTAAAGCTTTGTCAGCTACCAGGGAGACCCTGCCCCACCGCTTGGTTCTCACTGTTCTTCACCATAAGCTGGTCATCCCCCTGCGGAAAGCAAAGCAAAGAAGTCTCTTCCATCTATTCCTCCCACAATCCACACGCCTGGATCTTCTCACTTGCATTGGAATTCCTCTTCCCTTACCAGTCCGGCAAAAGGTCTAGCAGCTGGGCTGTGGCCTTGAGCCCAGGGCTGAGTGCACACTGACTACCCCCAGGATGGTTTCTCATAACCAGTGAGGCAGGGGATGTCAACCCTGTTCCAAGGTCTCACCACCTCTCCTGAGACCTCCCCAGGGCCAGCCTTCTTAGGATGGGTCCTTCATGAGGCTGTTCCCATGAGGGAGGGGGGGTGTTGGTGCAGGAGGCTGGCTGGGGACTCACCACCAAGGGGACAGGGAGCAGTCAGGGTCAGGCAGGGTATCCCTTTACCTGTGATGTTGAACTGACATTTCCTGCCAGCCTGTCGTGAGGTGCAGAGCACAGACAGTCATTGGAGGTGTCCACAGTGGGCCCCGCTGGTCAAGCCTTCACAGTGCCTGAGGCCTCATGATCATTATAGAACAAGTGGGAGAACTAACACCAGGTATTGGTGCCTGAGTGGTGGCTATGTGTACACAGAGGACGTCAAGTGCCTTTGCTTGGGTGGCACCATGCTCTGCCCTACACGCAGCCTGGTGGGAGGGGCTCTTGGTGTCTTTTGCATCAGGCAATTGCTGGGTTGGGAAGGAGAACTACATCCAGTGCTCTGGCCACCTGGCCATGTGCTAGCCCCAGTGTAAGCACAGCCTGATGAGAGAGGGCGGTTCTGGGTGCCAGACCTCACAAGGCAAAGTGCATTCAAGTCCAAGGACACCTGCCATGCAAGAGGCTCCTCCACCATGCAGGGCATCAGGTGTCCACTCACCCACGCATCACTCAGGGCTCGGGGCGGGGAGGCTGGAGCACATCTTCCAGGCAAACCAGTAAAGAGCAGAGCCTGCAATGAGGCAGAGGTTGTGGATCATGAAGAGTGGGGAACCAGACACTGACTCATATCAAGGGACCATGGAGGGCTTTTTAGATGGGAGGCCATCTGGGCTGGGTCTTGTAGTGAAGAAGGTCTCCTTGGCTGGAAATGGTGGAAGGGCCCCCAGAAGGGAAAGGCTACCCAGTCCAGTATTCTGGCCTGGAGAATTCCATGAACTATGTACTGCATAGTTCATGGGGTCTCAAAGAGTTGGACATGACTGACTGACTTTCATCACTTTCACATGGTTGATTAACAACATTGTGTCCGTTTCTTGTTTACAGCAATGTGATTCACATATATATATATATATATATATATATATATATATATATATATGTAAAACACTTCCAGATTCTTTTCCATTATAGGTTATTGCAGATCTATAGTTCCCTGTTCTATATACTAGGACCTTATTCATGCATTTTATACATTGTTGTTCAGTTGCTCAGTCGTGTTCGAATTTGTGACCCCATGGACTGCAGCACTGTAGGCTTCCCCGTCTTTCACTCTCAGAGTTTGCTCAAACTCATGTCCATTGAGTTCGTGATGCCATCCAATCATCTCATCCTCTAGCACCCTCTTCTCCTTCTGTCTTCAGTCTTTCCCAGCATCAGGTTCTTTTCCAGTAAGTTGGCTCTTCATATCAGGTGGCCAAAATATTGGAGCTTCAGCTTTAGCATCAGTCTTTCCAATGAATATTCAGGCTTGATTTCTGTAGAATTGACTGACTTGGTCTCCTTGCTGTCCACAGGACTCTCAAGAATCTTCTCCAGCATGACACTAGTACTATTTTATACATAGTAGTGTGTATCTGTTAATCCCAAACTCCTAATTTATCACCTCCCCTGCTTTTCCCCTCTGGTAACCAAAAGTTTCTTCTCTGAGTCGGTTTCTGGTTTGCAGATAATTTCATTTGTATCATCTTTTTAGATTTCATCAATAAGTGATATCATAGAATACTTGTCTTTCTCTTTCTGACATACTCCACTTAGTGCAACAATCCCTATGTCCACCCATGTTTCCACAAGTGGTATTACTTCATTATTTTTCAAGGCTGAGCAGTATTCTCTGTGTCTGTGTGTGTCTATGTGTGTGTATGTGTGTACCACATCATCTTTATCCATTTATCTGTTGATGGGCATTTACATTGCTTCCATATCTTGGGTATTGTAAATAGTGCTGCAATGAACATTGGGATGCATGTATCTTTTCAAACAAGGGTTTCTGTCTTTTCCAGGTATAAAGGAGTGGGATTGCTGGATCATATGGTAGTTTTGTCTGTAGTTGTTTAAGGAACCGCCATACTGTTCTTCATATTGAGTGTACCAATCTACTTTTCCACCAACAGTGTACAAGGGTTCCCTTTTCTCTGCACCCTCTCCAGAATTTATCCTTTGTAGATTTTTTTGATGATGGCCATTCTTTCCAGTGTAAGATGATACTTCATTGAAGTTTTGATTTTCATTTGTCTAATAATAAAAATGTTGAGCATCTTTTCATGGACATCTGTGTCTTCTTTGGAGAAATGTCTATTCAAGTGTTCTGACCATTTTGTGATTGGATTGTCTTTTTTTTTTTTTTTGCAGCATCAGTTTTAATTAAAGGTGGTTAGTAATAAGTGCTTCCATGGCAGAAAGCTCCAGGCAGTCCTTGGAGAGTATGACTATAAAAATGAGGTGCTAAACCTAATATGTCAATACATTGTAAAGTATTTCTTTTCCTTTTCCTCCTCTGACCATTTCTGCCTTCTTAATCTTTCTAACTTTCTCAAGGCATGGAGATATTAGATACATAGCAATGGATATTAAAATGGATTCTTAACTCTCATTACCATAAAGGTATAGCAACTGAATTTGCATGTTCTGTTCCTTTAGCTTATAGCAGGAGCCCAGGCATTGGCACAGAAACCCATTAGTTGTATCCCAAGGGTCTGTGAGGGTAGATGGCTCCTTTTTTGTGTGGATGTGTGTCCATGTAGCTCATAGGCTGGGCCAATGCATAGGGCACACAGAGGGGCTGCCTTTTTGTGCTCATGATGCAAATGACATGATCCAGAGCCTGGGCTTTGGGATCCAGGGACCTGGGTTAGGACATCAGCTCTTCCCTTGCTGTGTAGCCTTGGCACTTAGTATCTCTGGGTGTCTCTCTCCTCTGTTGAAAACCAGGTAACACAAAACGCCACTCATGTCACAGGGCTTTTCCAGGGCACAGCCTTGGACATGTTGTCTCCCACTGGGTCTCAGGGTTTGTCTTTGCTTCTACTTCTGCAGTTGAGAGGTTATTCCAGCAACACTGCCTCTGAAGATTTTTCTTGATTCCCAGGCTTTGCAAATTTCATAATTCTCTAACACTGTTTAAGGGACTATAATGTGACCTTGGTAAAATTTCCCTTATGCTATTTGGAAGATCTCAGTTGTGCATGTATAAAATGAGATGACTGGCCCAAAACAGTGATTTTCCAACCTTTGTGTCCATAGGATATCAGACAGAGGTGGGGTTGGGTGGGGTTCAGCCTCCCAAACAGATCAGACGCAGGCTGCTCAGGTGAAACGAGGCCTGCTCCCCATCCCCCTTCTTCCTAATCTCTTCCTGGCTCACACCTCATATAGGCCTCCCAAAGTGTACCACAGAACACAGTTTGAAAACCAGTGATCTAGATCTCAGATTTCAGTGTGCTTTCAGATCACTCAGTGATCTTGTCAAATGTGGCTTCTAATTCAGATGTTCTGAGGTGGACCTGAGAATCTGTGCTTCTGACCAGATCCCAGTTGATAACTAAGTGTCTGGTCCATAGATAGCATTTGAAAAGCAAGGGTCTGAACACAGACTGTCTTTGACCTTTCACATCCTTCAATTCGGAGTTCTTAATGTTATTCTGACTGTGTCATAAAATAAAAATCTGTGTTGAATGAATGTTTCTATTAAGGGCAAAATCCTCAACTATACAGATGTGCGAATTGACCTGGGATATGAAGAAGATAGAACATATTTGTTTCTCAACTGTGAGTGTCTGAAACATGTGTAAAATATTCTCTGAACAACACATTTTGGGTTAAGAAGCTGTTGCACTTTGTTAAGAAGAGTTGCACTTTGATTTGGTTGTAGTCTGGATCATAGTGAAAGTGTTAGTCAATGAGTCATGTCAGACTCTTTGCGACCCCATGGACTGTAATCCACCAGGCTTCTCTGTCCATGGAATTTGCCAGGCAAGTATACTGGAGTGGGTAGCCATTCCTTTCTCCAGGGGATCTTCCTGACCCAGGGATCGAACCTGGGTCTTCTGCATTACAGGCAGATTCTTTACCATCTGAGCCACAAGGTAATGTAATGCACACTTTTCTAAGGGAATTTCTGATGGAAACAAGTGACCTGCTTTCAGAGCCTGGCTGAGGCCTGTCTCCAAAATCTAGGTCTAAGTGAAGGTTCAGAATCCTGGACAGCTGTTCGTGTGTCTGGCATCCATGTGCTTTCTTGATAATCTTAAGGACGTGGCATCGAGAAAGATACCTTCATGTAAGTGGCCTCCGTCCTTTCTGTCCATTGCTGAGTTGAGTGCTCCAGGCTCACTGTTGATAGAGTGTTCTGTCTTCTGCACTCTGTTGGGACTCCTCCTGTGTGTGTCCAGAAGACCAGATGCTTTGACAGTCTGTAGGGCTTTGCTTGTCACGCTGTGTCTGTTTCAGTTCAGTAACATCATGGCTAAGGTGGGGAACCCACTTTAGCAAGGAGACAAAAGCCCAGTTGCTAGAGTAGCCAGTGTGTTGAAATGTCATGTATCCTTTGTGGAATTTGGCAGGAGAATACTGTGTGCTCTGTGGCATTGCCCGAGCCCTTCATTAAGAAGGATGAGCACTTTCACATGGGGTGGAGGTGGCATGTGCACCATCTGAGGAAGTGAGGTGAGACTGAACGCCAGGGAGGCTGGATCCAAACAGAGGTGTTCCTTTGGTGATCAGTCGGGGAGGAGAACAGTCTAGTGGATGTGTGTTCCCAAAACTTGTCAATGGGCTACTTTAGCACCAGACACCTGGGAAGCACAGATGGAGTGTACCCAACCGCCCCCTCCTCCAGACGCGGACAGTCTGGTGACTGGTCCATCAATAGTTCTGTCAATGGCCAACGGTCACCTTCCTTCCTTCTTTTATCCCCTCTCTCTCTGGTGTGTTAGCAACTCCTTGGTGCCTGGCATGGGGTCTATAAAGGTGGAGAAGATGGGGAACTTGCTGAGAAGCCCCAGACAGGCAGACAGCACAAGGCACCTTAAGAAAGACTCAGCTCCTAGAATCTGGAATCTCTGAGGAGGGATGCCTAGGATGGTGGCCCTGGGGCCATGGAGTGTAGTGTGTTTCTGAGGTACTGATCCAAAGTGCATCGCCTTCCCATCATGTCCCCAGGGCGTTCGGATCACCACAGGTACATGTGGAGGGCCTGTGCCTGAGCCTTCCTTGTACGCCTTCAACGAAGCATGAGGTTCTCTTTTCCCAGCCACCCCTGTCCCGCTCAGTTCCTCCTGGCATAAAATCAGCAGTTAGGAGTAGAGGAGTCTCAGATAGAAGCCTTAAGAAGTTTCTGGAAGAATACCCTGTTCGTCCACTGTTTCCTGAGCTCTCTTAAACCCGGGGCTCTTGGTGACATGACACAAGCAGATTCTAATCCCTCTCCAGCCCCTGCCACTCAGGCCACCTTGGTAGTGTAACCACAAAAATCCTAAAACACAGCTTTCCTGGAAGCGACCCCTGACTCCCACATTTGTTGTTTGAATACCTGCAGCTTTCTGGCCTCATCTTGCCCATCTGTCAAATGAAGTCAATGAAAACAGTTCTGGGCCCAGGCTCAGCCATCGCTCTCCATGCTTCTCAGGGCTCTGACCCCCACCATGGGCCTTCCTCCTTTCCTTGTTGCAGCACTTCCCCCTGCCTCCTAGATGATCATGGCCAGGCCTCCACTCCCACAGCCTGACTCCCAGGTGCCCAGCCCTGGACACTGCCGCTCAATGCAGATCCCTCCCTCCTCACTTCCTGTGTCCTCCTGAAACTTCCGAGGCTGACTTTAGAACCGTTCCTTCCTCCCCACAACCTTCCAGAAACCTCTCTATAGTACTCTTTTTGTGAAAGGTTACCTTGGGTGATTTGTGTGTGTGTCTGTGTGTCTGTGTGCACACACAACCTTCCAAAACCCTCTCTATAGTACTCTTTTTGTGCAAGGATACCTTGGTCGGTTTCTGTGTGTGTGTGTTGCGTGTGTGTGTGTGCGTGCACATGTGCATGCATACACTGTTACCCCAGCTACACTATAGACCCTCTGAGGATAAAGACTCTGCCCAGTTTACCTTGGTACTGTCCCCGGAGCTGCCTCTGCCAGATTAGACACTTATTAGGTGCTGACTGTTGGCTTCGAGTCACTTAGCAGTCATCAACTCTGCTGTACCACTCTGGACTCGGCTGGTGATGCGATGGGCCATGCCCAGGTGTCAGTGTGTGTGAGGTGGGTAAGCAAGGCAAGTATGTCAGTAATCTCATTGGATGCAGGACCACTCTTTGTAGAAACATCTGAAGTGCTAGAATGCCTGTCCCTGTGAGAAGAGGGAGGCGGGTTCTGAGTGGTACACTGCAGCATGGGTGGGGTGTGGATGGTAGCGAGACAGGAGTCCACCCCCAAGGGGCGAGTCCTGACTCCTACACTAGTGACTTGCTCCCTGTCCCCATAGAGGGTGGGGCCTGGAACATGAGTCCTAGGAGGTCCTTTCAAGCACGACACACATTGAATACTATGACTGTACCATCTGGAAATACAGTCTTGACAGACTCAGAGGGTTGTCTTTCTCAGCCGTCTTTTTGATTTCTGTGTTACTTGATTCTGTGCTGGCCCGGCATGTTTTGTCTCTGATGCTGGTTCAAGAAGCCCGCCTCCCCTAAAGAGCTTCCTCTTCCTACACTCAGTGTCTACCCAAAATCGTGCCAGGTTTCTCGCCTCAGCCATGGAGGAAAGACAGCTCTGGACATTGGGTCCTTGTTTGGTGTCCCAGCTCAACCTGTCATTTCATTCCTTAGGTCACATGCTAATCACTCACTCCCAGGTACTTTTTATTTTTTATTTTTTGAACCCGCAATAAATGTAGATATCTTTTTTAAAAAAAAATTTTTAGTTATTTCTTTTGGCCCTGCTATGAGAAATGTGGAATCTCAGTTCCCTGGCTAGGGATCGAACCCAGGTCCCCTGCAACGGAAGCGAGGAGTCAACCACTGGACCACCAGAGAAGCCCCACACTCCCAGGTACTTTTGCATTCTGGTTATCTGGAATTCATCATGACTGCCTTATCATTACTTCTGGATAGGTACCTTCCTGCCTTCTGCCTTGTTATCTGAGTCCCACGCCTTTTCTTAGTGTTTCATTTCTCTTCTGTAAGTCTCTGAACCAGACAGAGATGAACAGTGAAGCTAATGAAATTTAAGATTAACCTTCAGAGTCATTGGCATTTCCAGAACTGGAAGGGGCCCTAGCATTATGGTACATGCAAGTAGTCTGGTTTGTAAAATCAACGAAAGGTGGTTTAGCCACAGTTGGTTCAAGGCATCTCTGTGTCCATTCTGCTGCCTCCATCACTCTTGCTCTTGTATTGGGTGGCTATACAGTGACCCCGGGCATATTTGGAATCTGGCTAAGGGGAGATTAAATCAGGTTAAAGTAGTTTGGACTTGAAGAAACATATTTTAGGGGCTCCCAATCAATTCTATACACATTCAAGTTATTCTTAGCAGTCCTGTATTGAAATAGCTTCCAGGAATACTTGAACTTACCGTACCTGTGCATACCATCAGGACAAGCGGTGAGAGGCTGGAGGGAACATTGTGATGTGTTCACCCAGTGAAGAGGGTGACCCTTTGTCACCCAGCAGGTGGACAGAGGTTCAGTCAGATGATGATGTTTGGGGACAGGCAGTGCGTGAGGACATGGCACTCTTGTCTGTGGTTGGGGGAGTGGACAGGGGGGAGCCTTTGCATAAGGCCGTTTGCTGGTGTGTGTCAGCACCTCAGGTGTGTGCCCTGCGCCCCGGGCCTGCTCCTGCATGGTTCTTCAGTCCGTGAGTGTGTGGTCATGTCAAGTGGCTGTACTGGCAGAATGAGTTTTCCCTTTCCTTCCATCAGGGAGAAGGGTAACTTGTGGGACCCCCGACACTAGGAGGTGTAAACAGACACCATGTGAGGGTGAAAACAGACACATGAAGATGTGCAGATGTAGAGGAGAGTGCCCAAGGTGCTGGGAGTGGGGAAGTCATCCCCCCATTGCCCCCTTGCCCCTGTGGAGAGATGTCTGGACAGGGCTGACCCTCTGTCTCCAATTGCCGACAGTCGTTTCAGGGTCCAGGCTGGGTGGCTCAGCTACATACCGTGTTGGTTCAGGAGGTCAGCAGCCGAGGTCAAAGTGTCAGCTGACGTTGGCTCATTTGTGGGCTGTGGGGAGAGTCTGTCCCATCTCTCCCCCATCACTTCCAGGACATTGCTGGCCATGGTGGGCATGTCTGGGATTGGAGAGCTCTGCCTTCCTCTTCACCCTGAGTTTCCCCATGTGCCTGTCTAACAGTGTCCTTTGTATGGGGACAGCTGTCCTGTTAGAGGCCTGTCCATCCTAAAGAGCTCACTAGACCCCCATCAGCTCTGTGAAGACCTTTCCTTTGTCTATAAGGTCATACCGAGGTACTTGGGATTGAGGCTCCAGCACCTGACACGATGTGACTCCTCACACCCTACAAAGGCTCTGAGGGAGGAACACACTGGAATGTTCCAAAGATGGAAGGATGGCTTTCGTGGCTACTGGGGGTGAATCCAAGGTAGGAGCCAGATCATGTGGGCCTCGTGGGCCTGTGAGAACTGTGGCTGTGCTGTGCTAGGGGAAGGAGAGGCCTGGGTGGCCCTGGGCTGGGTGCCTCTGGGACCTTGTTCCCGTCCTCAAGCCACATGCATACAGAGGCTCCCTGAGAGGTGCTTAAACCCTTCTGAGGTTCAGGCCTGTGGCTCTGCTCCACTGCCTCCACACCCCTCCAGTGAACAGGGACCCCCCTCCAGGTACAAGGAAAGAAGTGAGGATGGGAGTGTGTGGTCAGGTCCCCTGCAGTCATGGGCTGTCTCTCTATCCCTTGGCACCTCCTTAGGCGTGGAATGAGGTGACAGTAACCTGTCAGGTTATTTGAGGTTTAAATTCTGTGATCCCTGCATGGGTCCATCCCAGGCCCTGGTGATGACATGGAGCGCACCCATCCCAGTAGTTCCTGCTCTCCTTAGTTCTTTCTCTAAGCTCTGGGCAAGGACTGAAGCGTCTGCTGATAGTCGAGGCCATATTGTGGGAAGGGCTTTGAGGAAGGTGGCTCCCAAAGTCGTGGGGAAGACTCCTGGCAGGGCCGTCTGAGGTCCAGAGCAGCCACAGGACCGAGGCCAGATTGGTAAGCACGGATCTGCCCTCAGCAGCCCTGAACTAAGATGGGGGATCTGCAGAGCATGGGCAGGGATGAGGCCAGGACCTGAGGGATGGGGTGGGGTAGGGGGTGGGAAGCCCAGCACTGTGCCTGTCTGTGCTGGGGGAGGATCAGAGCCCGGCCACTGGGCTGTGAAGCCAGGGGAGCCACACTCTGTCCTCAGTGCTCCCAGGGTTTCGAGTCCCTCTGTCCTGGATCTCACCTCGTGCCTCTCTCCCCCTGTCCTGCCCTCCTTCCTGACCTCTCCACAGGCTGCATGTGACAGACAGGTCCTCTGAATCAAAACACCCTGTCAGCAGACCTTGTGGAGATGGACAGAAAGAGTCAGCCCTCTGTGACTGCCCCCATTTCTGTGTCAGCAGGCTTGGAGGATGCTCAGGCATGTTGGGCTGAGGTCCGGCTCAGGGCTGTGAACTTGGCTGTGAACTCTGTGTCAGGCTCCTGACCTCTGTGGCTCTGTGTTTCTGCAACCACGTGAGGCCCTGGGAGATGAAATTTGGCTGTCTGTCCATCCGACTGCCTTATGCGTGTTTCGTCTTAAACAGTGTCAAGACGCTGGAGATGTGGTGGCGGCCCATGCTCTGCGGACCCAGCATTGTACCTTGGCCGTCCACCTCAGGCACAGGGACTAGGAGGTCACGGCTTGGTGGGAGCTGCTGGAGCAGAGGCTGAGGATGATACCCGCCCAGATCCAGGCCTTGCTGCAGGACAGGGACAATTTTGGCCACGGAGTGATCATGGGCCAATAATGCCCTGCCCCGCGCTGCTCGCACGGCCCCCGGTGATGCCCTGGATCTCAGCTGGGTTGTGCTTTTTGTTTTCTGTTTAACCAGTTGGTGAAGAGGGGTGGGGCTGAAGTTTGTTCAGAGGGGCAGCGAGGGTCCCTGAGCTGGGAGATGGCCACAGGAGGTGCCTGACCACCACTCTGGGCCTCAGTTCCCTTTTGTGTTCTGAGAGGTAGAGGCTGGTCCAGGTATGCACCTGCCACTTGTCTTTGTGTCTGTATGTGTGTGTGGGTGTGTCCACATGTGTGTGTGTGTGCCCAGCAGAGACCATGAGAGGCAACACAGCACCCAGCCTGGGTTTTGCATCCCCACTGCCTGCAGCAGGCCCTGAGCAAGTCCCCTGACTCCCCAGGGATGAGGCCCCATAGCAACACCTCTCTTGGTGAGTTGCTTGGGGACCTGATGCCAGCAGGCTCCCTGCTGGGGCCATCCTGCTCTGTCCCTATGGCCTGCAGTGGGCAGACTGAGAGCTGCCCAGGGCCTGGTGGGTTCCTATAGCACCAGGCCTCTCCCTTTCACTTCACTCCCTCCCTCGCTTGGCCTTGCCCAGAATTCTGCCATAAGGGTGGTATCATCTGCATAACTGAGTTTATTAATATTTCTCCTGGCAATCTTGATTACAGCTCATGTTTCATCCAGCCCAGTACACATGATGTACTCTGCATATAAGTTAAATAAGCAGGATGACAATATACAGCCTTGATATAATCCTCTCCTAGTTTTGAACCAGTCTGTTGTTACATGTCGAGGTCTAGCTCCTGCTTATTGACCTGCATACAAGTTTCTCGGGAGGTGAGGAAGGTGGTCTGGTATTCCCATCTCTTTAAGAATTTTCTGTAGTTTGTTGTGATCCACACAGTCAAAAGCTTTATGACATGGTCAATGAAGCAGAAGCAAATGTTTTTCTACAATTCTCTTGCTTATTCTATGATCCAACATATTGTGGCCATTTGATCTCTGGTTCTTCTGCTTTTTTTGAATCCAGCTTGTACACCTGGAAGTTTTCAGTTCACATACTATTGAAGCTTAGCTTGAAGGATTTTGAGCATTTTAAGCATTACCTTTCTAACATGTGAAATGAGCACAATTGTGCACTAGTTTGAACTTTCCTTGACGTTGCCCTTCTTTGGGATTGGAATGAAAACTGACATTTTCCAGTCCTGTAGCCACTGCTAAGATTTCCAAATTTGCTGGCATATTGAGTGCAGCACTTTCACAGCATCATCTTTTAAGATTGAAACAACTCAGCTGGAATTCCATTACCTCCACTAGCTTTGTTTGTAGTGATGATTCCTAAGGCCCATTTGACTTTGAATTCCATGATGTCTGGCTCTAGGTGAATGATCACACCATTGTGATTATCTGGGTCATTAAGATGTTTTGTATAGTTCTTCTGTATATTCTTCCTACCTCTTCTTAATCTCTTCTGCTTCTATTAGGTCTTTCCGATTTATGCATTTCATGTTTTAATACAATAGAGCTAATATTTACTGAAAGGTAAGGCTGATCTTTTTTTTTTTTTTTTCTTTTTCTTTTATTATTAGTTGGAGGCTAATTACTTCACAACATTTCAGTGGGTTTTGTCATACATTGACATGAATCAGCCATGGAGTTACATGTATTCCCTATCCCGATCCCCCCTCCCACCTCCCTCTCCACCCAATTCCTCTGGGTCTTCCCAGTGCACCAGGCCCGAGCACTTGTCTCATGCACCCCACCTGGGCTGGTGATCTGTTTCACTGTAGATAATATACATGCTGTTCTTTCGAAACATCCCACCCTCACCTTCTCCCACAGAGTTCAAAAGTCTGTTCTGTACTTCTGTGTCTCTTTTTCTGTTTTGCATATAGGGTTATCATTACCATCTTTCTAAATTCCATATATATGTGTTAGTATGCTGTAATGTTCTTTATCTTTCTGGCTTACTTCACTCTGTATAATGGGCTCCAGTTTCATCCATCTCATTAGAACTGATTCAAATGAATTCTTTTTAACGGCTGAGTAATATTCCATGGTGTATATGTACCACAGCTTCCTTATCCATTCGTCTGCTGGATTAAAGATCTAAATGTAAGACCAGAAACTATAAAACTCCTAGAGGAGAACATAGGCAAAACACTCTCCCACATAAATCACAGCAAGATCCTCTATGACCCACCTCCCAGAATATTGGAAATAAAAGCAAAAATAAACAAATGGGACCTAATGAAACTTAAAAGCTTTTGCACAACAAAGGAAACTATAAGTAAGGTGAAAAGACAGCCCTCAGATGGGAGAAAATAATAGCAAATGAAGAAACAGACAAAGGATTAATCTCAAAAATATACAAGCAACTCCTGAAGCTTAATTCCAGAAAAATAAATGACCCCATCAAAAAATGGGCCAAAGAACTAAACAGACATTTCTCCAAAGAAGACATACAGATACCACTTCTGGGCATACACACTGAGGAAACCAGATCTGAAAGAGACACGTGCACCCCAATGTTCATCGCAGCACTGTTTATAATAGCCAGGACATGGTAAGGCTGATCTTATTGCAGGTGATCCTCACATCCTGAACTGAGATACCAAGGAACTCATGAAAGGTCTCTTCCAAATAAAGACAGCAGTTAAAGTTCCACCTATTCGTTTTTTGCCTGTAATTGTTTGCTTGAGCCTGGTAAAAACACTGCTTTAGTTCTTAACAGAAATTTTACAAATCTAAGTGATGAATGTGCTCATTACTCTCTGTCATAGGCTGATTTATGTGCACCCTCCAAATTCACATGTTGAGGCTCTAACCCCAGCACTTCAAAATCTGCTTCTGTTTGAAGATAGGGACTTTAAAAAAGGTAATCAAGGATCAGAGAGGTCATATGAGTCAACCCTAATTCATTCTGATTGTGGTTCTTCTAAGAAGATGAAGTTTGGAGACATAAAGGGACTCAGGGTTGGGCATGCACAGGGAAGGTGCAATCTGAAGACTCAGGATGGAGACCACCATCTACAAGCCAAGAAGAGAGTCTTCGGGAGAAACCTGACCTGCTGACACCTTAATCTTGGACTTCCAGCCTTCAGAACTCTCAGAAAATGAATTTCTGGGGCTTTCCTGATAGCTGAGTAGTACAGAACCCGCCTGCTAATGCAGAAGACACGGGTTCAATCCCTGATCTGAGAAGATCCCACATGCCATGAAGCAACTACCCATGTACCACAACTTTTGAGCCTGTGCTCTAGAACCCGGGAGCCGAAACTGTTGTAGGCTGTGTGACCTAGTACCTGTGCTCTGCAACAAGAGAAGCCACCACAATTAGAATCTTGTGCACCACAACTAGAGAGTAACTGCCACTTGCCACAACTAGAGAAAACGCTGTGCAGCAACAGAGACCCAGTACAGCCAGAAAAAAACACATACAATTATTAAAAAAAAAAAAAGAAAATGAATTTCTGTTGTGCATGCTACCCAGTCTGTGACTCTTTGTTCTGGCAGCCTTAGCAAACTAATACTTGCTTCTTCTTTTGGACCTTTGCCTCTTCCTAGTGATGGAGCTCCAGAAAATGGGAAATGGGGATCTGCTTGGTCCAGAACAGTGATCTGGTATTGTAAATTTTTATGTCACTCTCTCCATGCATCTCAACTTCTCCCTCCTCTCCTCCCCCCATGTCCTTATTGGCTTTGCCTAGCCTGCACTCTTGCAGCACATCTCTGTGATGGGTAGGTGTGTTTGCTTCAGAGTGGAGTGGTTTTAAGAAGTTGTCTTGTGCCTGAGCCACATGTTTCCTTATGGGGCTGCTCTAATACCTGCTGTGAAGTTTTCATGGTCCATGGGGATGCAGTTGGGAGAGTTGCTTCTCAACAGGCATCCAGACTATGAATGAAACAGAGTTCTGGGGAACAATGCAAGCTGCCTTGGGTGTGCAGTAAAGCTTCTGCTAAGCCTGATGACCCTAAGCCCTTTCTCGTTACTCTCAGTCTGGTGTTGAGCATGTCAGAGGTTGAGGTCTTCTCACTGACTACTCAGAACAATGCTAAGGGCATTCCACATTGAGTAACGTTCAACCTACTAGGCTCCCTTACCCCCCTGAAAACTCTTTACAGCCAGGCACACAGTTCTGGAATGGGGAGTCCTGGGACAAGGCTGTGGATGAATGCATTAACCAGGCCTCACCTGACCATGCATGTTACCTCTGCAGCTGATTTGCTGATAGGATCACTTATCTTTGCCCCAAGAGGAAAGGTTTTGTCACAGAAGCTATTTCTCTGTCCCGTCTTTTGTGAGTCTTTTTCTATTAGTGCATTAACCCTAAGAAGTATTGCTGGCTTAAAGGATTTATGTGAGTCAGCCAGGGATCTCCCATCATAGTGTTTAATCCTCTTCATTGCCATGCGATCTTCAGATTGCACCTGAAGGCCAGAACCACAGGTTTAAAGGGCCGTGGCCATCTCCACGCATCCCTGCTGAATTATTTACCTTCTGCTTATTGACTGGTAAAAAGGAAATGGTAAAGGTGCATGTGAATGTCAATATTTTAGGAATCAGCAAACTAAAATGGACTGGAATGGATGAATTTAACTCAGATTAACATTATATCTACTACTGTGGGCAAGAATCCCTTAGAGGAAATGGAGTAGCCAGCATAGTCAACAAAAGAGTCCAAAATGCAGTACTTGGATGCAATCTCAAAAATGACAGAATGATCTCTGTTCATTTCCAAGGCAAACCATTCAATGTCATGGTAATCCAAGTCTGACCAGTAATGCTGAAGAAGCTGAAGTTGAATGTCTCAATGAAGACCTACAAGACCTTCTAGAACTAGCACCCCAAAAAGGTGTCCTTTTCATTATAGGGGACTGGAATGTGAAAGTAGGAAGTCAAGAAACACCTGGAGTAACAGGCAAATTTGGCCTTGGAGTACAGAGTGAAGCAGGGCAAAGATGAATAGAGTTTTGCCAGGAGAACACACTGGTCATAGCAAACACTCTCTTCCAGCAACACAAGAGAAGACTATACACATGGACAGCACCAAATGGTCAACACCAAAATAGGATTGATTATATTCTTTGCAGCCCAAGATAGAGAAGCTCTACACAGTCAGCAAAACCAAGACCGGGAGCTGACTGTGGCTCAGATTATGAACTCCTTATTGCCAAATTCAGACTTAAATTGAAGAGAGTAGGGAAAATGACTAGACCATTCAGATATGACCTAATTCAAATTCCTTATGATTATACTGGGAGTGAAAAATAGATTCAAGGGATTAGATCTGATAAACAGAGTGCCTGATGAACTATGGATGGAGTTTCATGGCACTGTACAGGAGACAGGGATCAAGACCATCCCCAAGAAAAAAGAAATGCAAAAGAGCAAAATGGCTGCCTGAGAGGCCTTACAAATAGCTGTGAAAAGAAGAAAAGAGAAAAGAAAGGAGAAAAGGCAGATATACCCATTTGAAAGCAGAGTTCCAAAGAATAGCAAGGAGAGATAAGAAAGCCTTCCTCAGAAATAAGTGCAAAGAAATAGAGGAAAACAAGAGAATGGGAAAGACTACAGATCTCTTCAAGAAAATTAGAGATACCAAGGGAACGTTTTATGCGAAGATGGGCTCAATAGCACAATAAAGGACAGAAATGGCATGGACCTAACAGAAGAAGAAGATATTAAGAAGAGGTGGCTAGAATACAAAAAAGAACTATACAGAAAAGAACTTCATGACCCAGGTAATCATGGTGGTATGATCACTCACCTAGAGCAAGACATCCTGGAATGCAAAGTCAAGGGGGCCTTAGGAAGCATCATTACAAACAAAGCTAGTGGAGGTGATGGAATCCCAGTTGAGCTATTTCAAATCCTAAAAGATGATGCTGTGAAAGTGCTGCACTCAATATGCCAACAAATTTGGAAAACTCAGCAGTGGCCACAGGACTGGGAAAGGTCAGTTCTCATTCCAACCCCAAAGAGAGGCAATAACAAAGAATGTTCATACTACTGCACAATTGCACTAAACTTACATGCTAGTAAAGTAATGCTCAAAATTCTCCAAGCCAGGTTTCAACAGTACGTGAACGATGAACTTCCAGATGTTCAAGCTGGTTTTAGAAAAGGCGAAAGAACCAGAGATCAAATTGCCAACATCCGTCAGATATCAGAAAAGCAAGAGTGTTCCAGAGAAACATCTATTTCTACTTTACTGACTATGCCAAAGCCTTTGTCTGTGGGGATCATCATAAACCGTGGAAAATTCTTAAAGAGATGGGAATACGAGACTGATTGGCCTGCCTCTTAACAAATCTGTAGGAAGCAACAGAACTGGACATGGAACAAGAAACTGGTCCCAACTAGGAAAAGGAATACATCAAGGCTGTATATTGTCACCCTGCTTATTTAACTTATATAAAGAATACATCATGAGACACACTGGGCTGGATGAAGCACAAGCTGGAATCAAGATAGCTGGAAGAAATATTAATAACCTCAGATATGCAGATGACACCACCCTTATGGCAGAAAGTGAAGAATAACTAAAGAGCCTCTTGATGAAAGTGAAAGAGGAGAGTAAAAAAAGTTGTCTTATAGCTCAACATTCAGAAAACTAAGATCATGGCATCTGGTCCCATCACTTCATGGCAAATAGATGGGGAAACAGTGGAAACAGTGGCAGACTTTATTTTGGGGGGCTCCAAAATCACTGCAGATGGTGATTGCAGCCATAAAATGAAAAGATGCTTACTCCTTAGAAGGAAAGTTATGACCAATCTAGATAGCATTTTGAAAAGCAGAGACTTTGCCAGCCAAGTTCCGTCTAGTCAAACTTATGGGTTTTTCATTAGTCATGTATGGATGTGAGAATTAGACCATAAAAAAAGGCTGAACACTGAAGAATTGATGGTTTTGAACTGTGGTGTTGGAGAAGACTCTTGAGAGTCCCTTGGGCTGCAAGGAGATCCAACCAGTCTATCCTAAAGGAAATCAATCCTGAATATTCATTGGAAGGACTGATGCTGAAGATGAAACTACAATTCTTTGGCCAGCTGATGCAAAGATCTGACTCATTTGAAAAGACCCTGATGCTGGGGAAAATTGAAGGCAGGAGGAGAAGGGGATGGCAGAAGATGAGATAGTTGGATGTCATCACTGACTCAATGGACATGAGTTTGAATAAACTTGGGGAGTTGGTGATGGATGGGGAGGTCTGGTGTACTGCAGTCCATGGGGTCACAAAGTCAGACACGACCAAGTGACTGAACTGAACTGAACTGAACTGATATGAGTAGATGATCCAAATTGCAAATAAACATGATTTAGCTGAAGGTGGAATAAAATAATAACCGACATCTTATACTCTAGCTAAGTCGTGACCTTCCTAAGAGAAAGCTCAACAGACATTTCTGGAAATAATCTAGAAGGCACGTTTGGCAAATTAAAACCCATGTATCACTATCACATGAAGACACTGAATCACTGTATGGTTAAAGTGAATTCATTAGAGGACGTTTGGGAACCAGACTTGAGTCATGTGATGAATCTGACATGCCTTTGTTTATCCACAGCATTCATAACAGGCTTATTTCAGTATAATCAATCCCAGATTAAAATTTTTAGTTAGTAACTTTTGTAGATTCAGTTTCTAGAATACATTGAGATTAGAGGGCAAATGGTATTATCCCCACCTCACGGGTAAGAAAAATAGATTCAGGGATAAACACCTACAACCATAGCAAAGGGGAATGACTCTTGTTTATAAAAAGACAGTATTGAACAGTTAATAAAGGCTTTTAGAAAAGATAGAAATGTCAGAGTAAGACACTAATAGGTTGATTGTAGAGAATGAACTTTGTGTCAGGAACTATGCTACATGCTTTATATTTGTTATTTAATCTTCAAATGAATTATATAAATGAGTTTCTATTATTTTAAAGTGAGGAAACTGAGGTATACAGATCAGGTCACCTGTCTCGGGTCACACATGTGGTGTGTGGCACATCCCATGTCTGTTTGATTCTCACACCCATGCTTTTAACACCTGCTAGAGTGTGTGCCTAGGAGTGATGGGGGTCATTCTAGCTTTCCTTCTGAGATGTGATAAGCAGAAGCTATAAACATGTTAGATTGACTCTGAAATGGTTATGAATTCAGTGTCACTGGCACCACCATTGTTCATAGAGGACCTTGCCATGGTAAAGCAAATTCAAATAGAATGCATCATTCGACTGAGTACAGAAAATGTTCCTCAATGTGATATGCTTTTAATGTAGGCCAGAAGTTTCCCAGGAAAAGTCAAGGAGCATTTCAATACATTTTAAAAAAGCTTTCTAAGAAGGAGTCAAATTAAGCTAAAAGTGGCAGTGACATTCTGTGACTCCATGGACTGGCATTCTCTGGCAGCTCTTCTTAACCGTTTCCTACCCTGAACTCAGAAGTGTGTGCAGTCCTGATGGGTGTGCCCAGAGTAATGGGGGCATAAGGGGGTCTGCAGTAAACTTGCAAGCAGTCCTAATGGTTTAGCTCCATCCCTTCCTCCCCCACTGAGGAAGCAGATTGGAATGCCCGTGAGAAGACCTTGTTACAGGGAAACCCTAAGTCTGTGGCAGGTTCTAAAAATGAAACTCTTTGAAAAAATTTCGTTCCTAATATTAACTGCATATTATACACAGTCTTTTGTTGCTCTGATCACCATGCACAGTGCCATGCCTGTGGAGTTGACAGTCACTGTAGCATGCCTTGTCAGCACATTCCTTTTCTCTTGATGTGATCGTGTACATTTGAGAGTGGTAATTCCTCTGGGAAAATTGACAGTGGGGAGCTATAGACCTGTTTAATTCCACATTATATGTACAAACTATGAAAAGATAAAATTACTGAACCCACTGCAAGTCTCTTCTGGAGACAATATATCTTTTCTTTTTTCTCTGAACTAGAGTTATAAGCAAACTTCTGAGCTCTGGTAAAACGTTTTGGGTCAATATTTTTTTTAACCAAATCAAAGATTAGGTTATTCAGAGTTGGAATCAACTATGGTCGGAGAAAAGGAAGCTGTCCAAGGATGTCATCCTCTTCTAGTTGGGTTGTCACAGCCCTTCCTAAGATGCAGTGCATATGATCCCATCATAACTTCTGCTCCAGTCTGGTGATGTCCGTTCATTGTAGCCTGAATCCCACAGCTGTTTATTCCCTCCTGCCCTTGTACAGTTCTGCTCTTTCCTTGTCTGGTTAGGCTCTTCCCACCCCTCAAGGGGGAGCCCAAGGCCTGCCTTGACCACAGAGCTTCTGTGATGTCTGCAGTCTGTGGTGGCCTGGTGTAGTATAGTGTGTGTGCTAGTTACTCAGTCGTGTCTGACTATTTGCGACCCCATGGACTGTAGCCCACCAGGCCTCTCCGTTCACGGAATTCTCCAGGTAAGAATACTGGAGTTGGTTGCCATGCCCTTCTCCAGTGGATCTTCTTGAACCAGGGATCGAACCTGAGTCTCCCACAGAGGAGGCATATTCATTACCATCTGAGCCAACAGGGAAGCCCTCACTTTTAGTACTTTACTGCTCTCACCGTTTGTATCAATTTTTTCCCCCATTCTTCCATGTCATTCTTAGTCCTATGGTATCCATTTCATGATATTACCCATTCATTTTTACCCATTCTAGTGAAAAGCCCTCTAAAGTCCTCTTGACTCATTAACTTACACTGTCTGTTCACAAGCTGAAAACCCAGTCCTGTGGTTCTTTTAATATGCTTTTTGATATCTGAAGGCTGCGAAGTTCTGCCTATGCAGTTCCACACTGGGTCCCTCTAATTTGCTATCTTCTCTCTAATCCCTTTAACACTACCTGAGGAAACTACCTCCTGTCTCTATGTAAATACAATTCTATTCTTTAAGGATACATTAAAAAAAAAAAAAAGAAACAGATTTTTTTTCCTTTTAAAATAAAATGTTTAATTCAGAAAAGAAAATGGAGCTATTGCAGGTTTTTAGGCTAATGTGAAGAAACAAAATTCCTCTTCTATACAAAATAACTTTTATATCTAAACTGAGTAGATCATTTGAAAGAAGTGAGTGCATTTGTTGTCAAGGGTAATCTCCAGGCGAAGAAAGAACAATTATGGTAACTGATTCAAACTGAAAGCCAAATCAAGTCATCCAGAATGTACTTTTTTCTAACTCTTTTTTATGGGTGTAGGGGGAGGAAAAGTGGGGTGGGTTTAGGAATACTGAAGCACAATGTAGGGAAAGGCAGCCTAATAATTCCCTCAGGACAAGTAAGACGTTTCTCTCTTAACACTGACTCGTTGGAGAGTTTAGGCTGTGTGGGAGCTTGGCTGTTTTAATTCAACCACCTGTGTTACAGCCCTCCCAGCTCGCCCAGGGGTGGGAGTGGTGGTGTTCTGAATAACTGAGTCTGTGAACGTTGATACATAGAAGTGTGTTCTACCAATTACAGGGAAGTTAACACTTATGCTGCTGTTAAAAGAGTCATAGAGGACCGCTAAAATTTAAATCTCACTGCACTCGGGCAGGTAAAGAAAAATGTAACATTGTTTTTCTCTAAGCCTTCCTTTGTTTGCTGTCCACACAAGCCTCCGTCCTGCTGGATTGCCAGAAAGAAGGAAAAGAGAAGCCCCATAATTTTAGCCTAATCGAGTGAAATTATTCTAGTAAGGGAATTAAAAAAAAAAAAAAAAAAACTTCTTTGAATTTCTCCTGAGCATAGTTTGTTAAAATGGTTCAGTCTCTCTGTGCCCTCTCCTTGCTCCTCAGAAAGATAGCCTTTGGGGATATGGTGGGTGCTGTGGGCACTTGACCCTGGGCTCTCCTGTCAGGGTGGCCCTTTCCCATGCCCACTGATCCTACCTAGTGACCCTGAAGTGTAACTAGGGTGAGCTGTTACTGTGGAGCCAGGGCCTGGCATCATTGGGTTCATCTCAGTGCCCCATGGTCCTGGCCAATGTGCCCTCCTGAATGTGTGCTAGCATTCTGAGGCTCCTGAGGCCCACAGACCTCTGTTCTCTAACCTTCCCTCTGCTCGCTCTCCTTGACCTCTCTATCCTGTTTTAAAAAAATCGTTCAGAATGGGGGAAAATAATAGCAAACGAAGCAACAGACAAAGGATTAATCTCAAAAATATACAAGCAACTCCTGCAGCTCAATTCCAGAAAAATAAAAGACCCAATCAAAAAGTGGGCCAAAGAACTAGACAGACATTTCTCCAAAGAAGACATACAGATGGCTAACAAACACATGAAAAGATGCTCAACATCACTCATTATCAGAGAAATGCAAATCAAAACCACAATGAGGTACCATTTCACGCCAGTCAGGATGGCTGCTATCCAAAAGTCTACAAGAAATAAATGCTGGGGAGGGTGTGGAGAAAAGGGAACCCTCTTACACTGTTGGTGGGAATGCAAAGTAGTACAGTCACTATGGAGAACAGTGTGGAGATTTCTTAAAAAAGTGGAAATAGAACTGCCATATGACCCAGCAATCCCACTGCTGGGCATACACACCGAGGAAACCAGAATTGAAAGTGACACGTGTACCCCAATGTTCGTCGTGGCACTGTTTATAATAGCCAGGACATGGAAGCAACCTAGATGCCCATCAGCAGATGAATGGATAAGAAAGCCGTGGTACATATACACAATGGAATATTACTCAGCCATTAAAAAGAATACATTTGAATCAGTTCTAATGAGATGGATGAAACTGGAGCCTATTATACAGAGTGAAGTAAGGCAGAAAGAAAAACACCAATACAGTATACTAATGCATATATATGGAATTTAGAAAGATGGTAATGATAACCCTGTATGCGAGACAGCAAAAGAGACACAGATGTATAGAACAGTCTTTTGGATTCTGTGGGAGAGGGTGAGGGTGGGATGATATGGGAGAATGGCATTGAAACACGTAAATTATCATATGTGAAACGAATCGGCAGTCCAGGTTTGATGCATGAGACAGGGTGCTCAGGGCGGGTGCCCTGGGATGACCCAGAGGGATGGGATGGGAGGGAGGCGGGAGGGGGGTTCAGGATGGGGAACACATGTACACTTACGGCAGATTCAAATCAATGTATGGCAAAACCAATACAATATTGTAAAGTAAAATAAATAAATTGATTAATTAAAACAATCATGCCTGTTCACTGTTGTTCCTGTTAGTGAGCAGAGCCCTTAATTGGATGGCACCTACGACTCCTCACTAAACAACTGTAGGGAAAGCTCAGTCCAGTGGGTTAAGAGGTTTTTGTTGACATCCATGACTCCATACTCTAAATAGAGAAGCAGATGGGTGAGTGTTTGAGGTGGATGGTACAGTAAGGAGAGCAGGAAATCCGGAAGATGGATGGCATGTTGAGACAATACAAGGCAGCTTGATATGTCTGGAGAGGTAGATCACAACCAGTGAAACTCAGAACCTTAAGAAGGGTGGGGAGCAGATTCAGATTGGTTACAGCGGTCTGAAAATCTACAGGGAAGCCAAGCATTACCTTTGTATTGAATAAAGAGAATGACTTAACTGTATATAGATGCTGCTGAAATAAGTAAAATGCAATTTACTTGAATTCACGGTAACACTTTGGTCATATATTTGCTCAACAAGCACGGAACTTATATGTCTTTGATCTATTTCTATGTTAAAGGGGACCCCCTACTCTAGTAAGATGGGCTTCCCAGGTGGTTCGGTGGTAAAGAATTCACCTACCAGTGCAGGAGCCACAGGAGATGTTGGTTCAATCCCTGGGTCAAAAAGATCCCCTGGAGAAGGGAATGGCAACCCACTCCATTATTCTTGCCTGGAGAATCCCATGGACAGAGGAGTCTGGTGAGCTCCAGTCCATGGAGTCACAAAGAATGAGACACCACTGAGCGACTGAGCACAGCACACAACTACTTAAAAATGGGAAATACATGGCTTGGGCTAACCTAACCTAATGGTGCCAATAAAAACAAACAAACAAACAAATAAACAAACAGCAGTAATAGTTAACACTTACATGTACTTACCACATTCTGAGCATTTTACATGTGACTCATTTAATGCTCACCCCAGTAGTTTGGAGCTATTCTGATTTTACAGATGAGGAACTATCAATATTGTGTAACTTGCCCAAAGGCAGGCCTCTGTACTTGGTGGCAGCAACGTGAACTGAGGGCAGAAAGTGAACCATGGTTTGCAACTATGATACCTCAAAAATTAAGCAGATATAATCAGAGATCTACTGAATCAAGATTGAGTTAGAGAGATAAAACACGGATATCAGTTTGTTGTTTTTTTTTTTTTTTTTAACAAGAGGCTGATACACACCAGGGTTGAAATCTACTCTTCTATGACATTAGTCCTACAGAAAGAGCTCTGCTAAGTGACAGAGAATGTGAAGGTTAATTAAATCACAGTCTCAAAATACTATATAAAGAAGCCAGATTAATTTTATCAGGACAAAAATATTTTATTGGGCATGATACCTGTCACACTTGGCTGACACTTCTGAAATTCTGTAAATTTGGCATCGTAAACTTTTATATCTGGAAAGGGATTTTCTAGATAACTGAATTTGCTCCTCATTTTTTTTCAGGTAAGGAAAAAGGACAGGAAATAGAGGGTCTAGGAAAAGACACCCCCTTGTCACAGAGACTCTCCATTGAGTGACTTATTTAACAACTTTTACTTACCATCAGTTTTGTGGTAATAACTGGGCTAAAGCCTTGTAAGGCATGTGACCACTTACATGTAAGTAATGGAAGGCCCTTTATGAGACCAGTGTTATTATGACAAAGTTACCAAAAGGAAACTGAGTGTAAACATAGAAACTGTAACAAATATTACTGAATGGGATCTGGCAATATATAAAAATGATAATATATCATAAACTGATGTTTATCCCAGGAATATAAGGGTGATTCAACACTTAAAAATCAAGCAGAAAAAAAAATCAAGCAGTGTAATCCACCAGATCCAGTCCAAAAGAGAAAACCAAAAGTGTATGACAAACTCTGCAGATGAATGAAAGCATTTTTAAAAATTCAACATTCATGATAAGAATTTCCAGAAAACTAAACATGTAACCATGAACTTGGGAATACCAGACCACCTGACCCACCTCTTGACAAATCTGTAGGCAGGTCAGGAAACAACACTTAGAGCTGGACATGGAACAACAGACTGGTTCCAAATAGGAAAAGGAGTACGTCAAGGCTGTATATTGTCACCCTGCTTATTTAACTTGTATGCAGAGTACCTCATGAGAAATGCTGGGCTGGAAGAAGCACAAGCTGAAATCAAGATTGCCAGGAGAAATATCAATAACCTCAGATATGCACATGACACCCTTATGGCAGAAAGTGAAGAGGAACTAAAGAGCCTCTTGATGAAAGTGAAAGAGTAGAGTGAAAAAGTTGACTTAAAACTCAACATTCAGAAAATTAAGATCATGGCATCCTTTCCATCACTTCATGGCAAATAGATGGGGAAACAGGGGAAACAGTGGCAGATTTTATTGGGGAGGGGCTTCAAAAATCACTGCAGATGGTGACTGCAGCCATGAAATGAAAAGACGCTTACTCCTTGAAAGAAAAGTTATGACCAACCTGGACAGCATATTAAAAAGCAGAGACATGCCTTTGCCAGCAAAGGTCCGTCTAGTCAAGGCTATGGTTTTCCAGTAGTCATGTATGAATGTGAGAGTTGGACTATAAAGAAAGCTGAGCTCTGAAGAATTGATGCTTTTGAACTGTGGTGTTGGAGAAGACTCTTGAGAGCCTCTTGGACTGCAAGGAGATCCAACCAGTCCATCCTAAATGAGATCAGCCCTGGGTGTTCATTGGAAGGACTGATGCTGAAGCTGAAACTCCAATACTTTGGCCACCTCATGCAAAGAGTTGACTCATTGGAAAAGACCCTGATGCTGGGAGGGATTGGGGGCAGGAGGAGAAGGGGACGACAGAGGATGAGATGGCTGGATGGCATCACCGACTCAATGGACATGAGTTTGAATAAACTCCAGGAGTTGGTGATGGACAGATACCTGCTGCTGTTAACCCTCTTCAGCTGAAACATCTTTTCTACAAAAGGTTTCTGAAACCTGCTGCCTGGTGCAGGACCCCCATGAGAAGGTGTGTGGTTTTCCGTGCTCCCCCATTCTCATGGATGCCGCAGCCCCCCATCAAGCATATGTGCCATCAGGCTGTGTTGGGACTACAGTCTTCTCTAAAGGGTCAAGGAGGCCCCCTCCAGTGAGATCAAGGGGATCCAGTCACCCCCGAACAGAGGGTCCATAGAAAACAACTTCACACCTACTGGGACTCCTGGGGACCCTGGGCCGGCCTGTCAAATTAGCCCCCTCACCCGGCTTCCTCAGTGGACACAGGGAATCAGAGGCTTGGTCTGTTGACAACTTTCCTGTGGACAGAGGAAGGGGCCCGCATCCTGCAGAGACCCCAGGTGAGGAACAAAATAGACTGAGGGTTCCCAGGGAATGCATGTGTGGCTCACCTGACAGCCCTGGGTGACCATGGGGTGTGACATCCAGTTGTGACATTGCTAATCATGCTGGGACGGGAGAAGTGAGGGCCTGGGTCACAGAGCTCGAGTTCAAGTCAGATGTGTGAAGGAGTCCAGGCATGCTAGGAGTCAAGGTCCCCTGAGGGGGACTCTGGGATCCTAGAACATACACCTGGTCACTGCTTTTAGCCCTGGGCAACACCGGCAGGGTTGTGGAAATCAGCCCCCGAACCCTGGTTTCCCTCTTGGGTGTCCTGGCTCGAGAGGGCCTGGGTCTCTAAGGGAAGCAAAATCAGGTGGACAGAGGGCAGTGCCCAGACTAGCTGAGAGTCAAGGCGAAGAGCACAGGGAAGGCTGAGTGGCTCCCAGGACATCATCTCAGCCCATGGCATCCTCAGCCACTTAGAAGCCCTGGGCTTGGAGCCCTGATAGAATGTCCACAGCCTCCTCCAGGGGCCTCAGGGCAGTGAGTCCCTTGGTGTGAGGGTCTTGTCTCTGCCGAGGACTTTGGCATCCCAGGGCCTGCCACGGCTCAGGATGAAGACCCAGAGGGAGAACACAGGTGACCCCACAGTTCTACAACTCTGCTGCCAGCCCTGGGCATCCATGGCGGTGGGGTGAGCACTTCACAGGGTGTCCTGACTTCCACATCAGGGTCAGAGAGACTGGGATCTTAGGATAAGGGGTGGGAACCTTATCCTAAGGACCTGCAGAGGGAAGGGTGCAGGTCCTCTAAGAAGTCAAAGGGAGTACACTGTCAGAGCCCTCAGGGGACCCTGTATCCCAATGAGGGGACCTCACAGATCCCCACCCTTACATTCGGCCCTGGGAGGTCTCGGGTGTGGAATTAGCACTCTAGGCCAGTCGTCACTTTCTGACATCTGGGTCTCAGAGAGACTTCGGACATGGATAGAGGCACGAGGCCACAACTGGGGTTAGGAGAGAGTCCCAGGTCCTGCCTGGAGACAAGCTAAGGTCCTGGGGGAGGACTGAGGGAACCCCAGATATTCCCACCCTGTCATCTGCCCTGGGAGACCCAGGAGTGAGAAGAGCACAGGAGGCCTGTCCTGACTTCCTGACATCCGGGTCTCAGAGAGACTGGGGCCCTGGTGGGAAGAGCTGGGCCTCAGATGTGGAGAGAATGGAGCCCAGGTCCTAGCAGGAGTCAAGGTGAGGACCCTGAGGGGGGACTGTGGGGAGCGAGACTCCAGAACACAGAGGACCCTGGTAGTCTTTGGGTGGGACAATCTCGTGCAGCATTTCCTGACATCCAGGTCTCAGGGAGACTGGGGATCTCATGAGAGTGGTAGTGCCTCAAAATGGTGAACGGGAGAATCCCTGGTCCTGCCTGGAGTCCAGGCTCCATGTGAGGGAGGACTGAGGCTGTTAGACCCCAAGGCAGGTAGGGATCCTGGCCCTTGTGGTGGGTCTTGGAGGCCCCAGAGTGGGGTGAGCTGTTTATCCGTTCTGGCTTAGGAGCCTCGAGAGGTGCGGTGTTAGGGCAGAGGGTGGAGGCTTCAGATCTGCAGAGGATGGACACCCAAGACCCCGAGGCAGGACTGAGCAGACCCCCAACTCTGTGGGCAGTGTTAGGAGGCCAGGCAGGACATGAGGAGGAGATGATGATCGAGCATTTCCCCAGCCTAGGACCCGCGGGAAGCCTTGGGCAGGTGTGACCACATGTAGGGCCCCTCAGTGCTTTCTGTACATACTCAGGTCTTGTTCTCAGTTACCCTGCAGGTCCCCAAAGGGGAGGGTCCAGGCCGTGCCAGGGGAAAGGGGGCACTACAGGGGAGCCCCGAGGGGACCACCCACCAAAAACTGTGGGGGCCTCACAGAGTTCACCCCTCCTACCAGCACAGAAGGCCCAAGTCTGCGCCACAGTCTACCCCCGAGGTGCCCCTCCATTTCTTTCACAGGGGCTCCAGGAACCAAGAGGCGAAGGTGGAGGGCTGAGGTCCAAGTCCACGGGTCAGAGAACAGAGGAGGTTCAGGCTGTGCCTGGAGTCAAGGTGAGTTGGTTCCCCTGAGTGTGTACCAGGGACTCCCCATCCCAGAACAGAGGGGACACCACAAGACCCTAATCCCCCACCATGTCAGCCCCGCAATCTCAAGCTGTGTTGGCTGCACCCTGAGGAGACACCTCATGTCCTCCTTCGGGTAGCCAAGGGTCAGGCCACTGAGGATGAGCTCCTCTCTGAGGCCCGAGAGCGCCGCTCGAAAGGAGACCTATAAGTGGCCCGAGTCAGACTGCCCAGGGTGGGTTTCTCAGCCGAGGCCACTCACAATCCCCCTCTCCCACAGGCCCAGGGTCCCTATCTGTCCCCCTTCCTCATTCCTGTCTGCAGTTCAACCCCAGTCATCCTGCCTGGGGTGCATGAGCTCCGCCAGCCTGAGAGAGTCTTTCATGATCCAAGAAAGAATGAGGGTCTGATGGAGGCACAGTTCTTTTGGGGTGAGGTGGAGGAGGAGGAGTTGGAGAAGGAGGAGGTTGAGCAGGTGGAGGAAGGAAATGCAGCTTCCTTTTCCTCCTCTCTCCTGGTCTGGGGCACCCTGGAGGAGGTGGCTGCTGCTGCAACAGCCAGTCTCCCCCAGAGCCCTCTGGGTGTCTGCCCCTCTCCCACTGCCGTGGCTGCCACTCCGGGGAGCCAATATGAAGACTAGGAATTCATCAGGCAAGATGAAGTGCCAAGCACCTTGCGTGACCAGGAAGACACCAGATCTTCCCTCCAAGATGCACTACGGGTGAAGAAGAATGAGCTGGGGCAATTCCTGCTCAGCAGGTATCTTGCCAAGGAGCCAATCACAGAGGCAGAAGTGCTGAATAGTGTCCTCAAAGATTACCAGGACCACTTCCTGGCGGTCCTTGATCAAGCCTCAGAGTACCTGCAACTGGTCTTTGGTTTGGAGGTGAAGGAGGTGGGCCCCAGTGAGCACACCTGTATCCTGGTCCCCACCCTGGGCCTCACCCTCAATGACATGCTGAGGGAAGGGCAGAGGTTGCCCATGGCTGGCATCCTGGTGGTGATCCTCTGCCTGATCGCTGTGGAGGACAGCTGTGCCCCTGAGGAGCAGGTCTGTGGAGCACTCAGCAAGATGGGGGTGTGTCCTGGTAGGGAGCACTTTATCTATGGTGAGCCCAGGGAGCTGCTGACCCATGTGTAGGTGTGAGGGGTCCCTGGAGTGTACCGGCAGGTGCCTGATTGTGACCCTCCTCGCTACAAGTTCCTGTGGGGTCCCTGGGCCTATGTGGAGACCAGCAAGTTGAAAGTCCTGGATTATCTGGACAGAGTCAGTTGAAGGGGTCCCAGATACTTTCAGCCCCTCTGCAGAGGCTGCGAGGGAAGAGGAAGGGGGACTCTGAGCCAGAGCAGCAACCAGGTTCCTTCCAGGCCCACGTCCAGCAGCTTGTCCTGAGGGCAGGAAGGGAGGCTGATCCTTGCCTCTGTGACTGAAGAGGGAGCGGTCAGCCTTCTCAGCAGTGAGAGTCTGGGCCCGTTGGGGAAACCCAGTGTGTGGCATCTTCGTGTTCCTGTTCTCTACAATGACATGGAGACTCATCTCTGTTTTCTTTAGGAATTTCTCACATGTTATTCCTTTTTATGGAAGACAATGCATTCCAGTATCTAACTATGTCATTGATGCTGATCACACTGTGTTTGTACTTATCCAGTTCAAGAACAAGAGTTTTCTTGTTTGCCATATGACCCAGCAATCCCACTGCTGGGCATACACACTGGGGAAGCCAGAATTGAAAGAGACACATGTACCCCAGTGTTCATCATGGCACTGTTTATGATAGCCAGGACACGGAAGCAACCTAGAAGTCCAACAGCAGATAAATGGATAAGAAAGCTGTGGTACATATACACAATGGAATATTACTCAGCCATTAAAAAGGATACATTTGAATCAGTTCCAGTGAGGTGGATGAAACTGGAGCCTATTATACAGAGTGAAGTAAGGCAGAAAGAAAAACACCAATCCAGTATACTAACACATATATATGGAATTTAGAAAGATGGTAATGAGAAAGTCCTTTCCTGGGCAGGTTGATAAGAAGTCTAGGGGTCCCAAGGGAGAGAGGGTTCTGGAATTCTCAAGGAGGAAGAAATGACAAACTTTTTTATCCCTCTACATTCCTTAGGATTATATAACAATAATGTATCCTGCTTGAGGACAGTCTCTGGAAAAAGCCTTCTGGCTAATCCTGTTATCTTAAGGTGTGAATTATGGGAGTTGGGTCTAGTGAGGTTTTTACAACCTCCAGACATTCTTTTGATTCACTGTAATAACTAATTAAAGAGTATATAATTCCATTGCTAACACTAGCAAGGGGGTACTCTTTCTGCCCCCTTCTGATGTCTATGTCAGAAGCTTTCTCTATCTCTTTTATGCTTTAATAAACTCTATTGCACAAAAGCTCTGAGCAATCAAGCATCATCTCTGGCCCTGGATTGAATTCTTCTCCAGAGGCCAAGAATCCAGGCGTCTTTCCCAGGGTTCAGCAACAAACTTTCAGTAATGATAACCCTGTATGCGAGACAGCAAGAGAGACACAGATGTATAGAACAGTCTTTTGGACTCTGTGGGAGAGGGCAAGGGCAGGATGATATGGGAGAATGGCATTGAAACTTGTAAATTATCATGTGTGAAACGAATCACCAGTCCAGGCTTGATGCATGAGACAGGGTACTCAAGGCTGGTGCACTGGGATGACCCAGAAGGATGGGATGGGGAGGGAGGTGGGAGGGGGTTGAGGATGGGGGACACATGTACACCCATGTCAGATTCAAGTCAATGTATGACAAAACCAATACAATATTGTAAAGTAAAATAAATAATCAAATTAAAAAAAAAAAGTTTTCCTGTTTGGTAAAACAGACTGGGAACACTTTCATTTTATTTCATGGTCCTGCACAAGATAATATGGAATTAGAATTAGAGCAATTTTGGAAATGTGAATTTATTTAGCAGTGATATAATTCATGGAAGAATTAGAAAATAAAAAGTAATAGTAGTGAATTATTGCTTCTTATACTTTTTATGTGTCATTTTGTACAGCTAAGGGATCTTGGTTTATTTGGATTTTCCTGGGTTATCAATGGAAGTAGCAGTTAATCTGAGTCAAGCAGCCCCCTCCTCACTGCCTCATTTATTCCAAAGACTTTTATGGAGCCTCTGCTCCATGAAATGCCCTGTGTTAGCAGTGGGGACACTGGGAGAAGCAGGACACCCCCACACCTAGAGCGATGGTCTAAGAGCCACAGTCACATGAGGTGCATTGTGGGAGTGAGGGGAAATGGGACATTGCTATAAGGTGTCCTTTTGGATCTTGGATAAACCCCAGAGAGGTCTCTCTCTGCTGCAGGATGGAAGGGGTCCTGGCTCTTGTCACATTGCTGCTGACTACAGGGACAGAGTAGGTGTTTTCTACCCCATATCTGCTAGAAATCCTGCAGAACTGCTGTCACACTCCCTTGAAGTGATGCCCAGAAATCCATCCTCTCTCTCCTGGTCCCAGGGACCCAGAACTCAAGGTGTTAACTAGCTTTTAATTATCTTCATTGTAAAGGACATTGTAATCAAAGACTCAACATTTATTGACAATGCAATAATGGAAAAAAAAAAAGGAGTTTGAATGGAAGGCCAGCTGGGAGACAGGCAAAGAGTGGTTCTTTCTGCTATTTTCTGGACCAGCTTGAGTCCTGCAGGAACACTGCTCCACACTCAAACTTCACAGGTCCTCTAACTGGAAATGGGCCTGTCCAGGTAGCCCATACAATGAAGAAGTTGCTTGCATTGTGGGAGACCTGGGTTCAATCCCTGGGTCGGGAAGATCCCCCTGGAGAAGAGTATGGCAACACACTCGAGTATTCTTGCCTGGAGAATTCCATGGACAGAGGAGCCTGGCAAGCTACTGTCAATGGAGTTGCAGAGTCAGACATAAATGAGCAAGTAACACTATGGTCCACTGTGGCCTAACTAGAAAAGTTTCTTAGTTTTATTTATGAAACATCTTGTTTGGTTAATTAGGAATTCCACATCCTATTGAGGTGAATATTCTCTGACCCGCCCTGGACAACAAAACAGCCAACCCCATCCAGTGGAGAGCGGAGGAGTGTCTGGGGACAACAGTGTGAGAAATTCCTGTCCTGTCATCACAGGACCAATAGCTCCCCAGCCCTGTGAGCTCTGT
Source organism: Dama dama (assembly GCF_033118175.1). NCBI lineage: Eukaryota > Metazoa > Chordata > Mammalia > Artiodactyla > Cervidae > Dama > Dama dama. The sequence continues at coordinate 57,466,102 of NC_083714.1, forward strand.
CTCATCCCTCACGTGCATCCTGCAGCCCAAAACACAGGGCTCCTCACACCCACTCGCCTCCCAGATGAAGAACTGAGGTCACAGGGCTGGGCTTCTTCCCAACACCACATGCTAGTGAGGGCCAGGGTTGGCTCAGAGCCCTGGTCTCAATTCCTCTGGAGCCCCCACCCTTCCTGCCCACCCCAGGCCATGGCCCGACTTTCTGCCTTCTCACACCTTCCTCTTCTCAGTGCTCCATGATGTCTCTGAGGTGACAGAAAGGAGGCCTGTGTAAGAAAAGGGACAAGGAGAATCAGAAGCACTGTGGGGTTGCTCTGTGATTTGCTGAGAACTGACTCTGCCAGGGGCCAGCATCTCTATCCAGTCCCAGTGTCTCCCACATGAGGGTGATGCCCTGTCCCTGCTGCTGCCATGGGGCTCCCTGCCCAACTGAACCTGCAAGGCTGACCAGCTCCTCACTGAGTGGGAGGATGGAGGACCTGACTGTATGGTCCCAGTGGCCACTGGGATAAGGCCCATACAGGACCCTCCTCTGATATGGGAGAGAAGGGAACAGGCAGACCACTGAGGTTCCAGGTCTCCCCAACAGCAGCGAGGGAGGGGAGCAGCTGGAGGGCCTCTGGTCTGGAGAAACCAGGGCAGGGACACCCAGCACATGGGCAGGAGAGTGAGGCTGAGAAAGGCAGGTCTTGGGCATCATGGTGTTGGAGAAGACGCTTGAGAGTCCCTCGGACTGCAAGGAGATCCAACCAGTCCATCCTGAAGGAGATAAGTCCTGGGTGTTCATTGGAAGGACTGATGCTGAAGCTGAAACTCCAGTACTTTGGCCACCTCATGTGAAGAGTTGACTCGTTGGAAAAGACCCTGATGCTGGGAGGGATTGGGGGCAGGAGGAGAAGGGGACGGCAAAGGATGAGATGGCTGGATGGCATCACCGACTTGATGGGCATGAGTTTGAGTAAACTCCGGGAGTTTGTGATGGACAGGGAAGCCTGGCGTGCTGCGATTCATGGGGTCGCAAAGAGTCGGACACGACTGAGCGACTGAACTGAACTGAACTGGGCATCATGAGGGCTTGTGTGTGCACTGCACAAGTGTCTGAGCCATGGCTGACAAAGACCCCCTTGGTGCCACACAAACCCACTGCCAGGGCCCGGGTGGTGCCTGGAGGAGTGGGACCAAAAAAGCCAGCTCCGTCAAGACCCAGGGGGCAAGGAGGGACCCCGAGCATGGAGGGGGCAAGAAAGGCCACCTAGCCAAGCTGCCCGCAGATGCCATAACCTTCTGTTCCCTTTGGAGGAGTCACCAGGGGCCCTCACTGACATTCACAGCCTCCAGAGTCATGTCCCAGTCAGAGGAACTGAAGAAAGGCCAGGGGAAGCCCAAGTTGAAGCCTGGAGCTCATCCAGGCTGCCAGTCCTTAGGCAGAAAGGACCCTGGGAGAGCTTCTTCCACACCCTCTTAGCTCTCCCCTTTAAGACACCAAGGACTGGCCTTCACACAGGGAAAATGACCCTGCTACTGGCAGAACTGGGAGACAGTGTCCTAGGGTCGTTGAATACGGGTCTTTCCAAGGTGCCAGTCTGTTTCCTACATGGTGATTTTCAAGAACAGTGGCCCAGAAGTCCCAGAGAACATGCATCTCCAAACCCACTGCTCTACTGTTTATGTGCAGTGAAGACTGCTGATTCTCACTTGGGTTTCATCCAGTCCCACACCCAGGCTCTCATCCTTTTTCAAATACAGTTAGACGGGGGTTTCCTTTGGTCACATCTAGCTCAACAAGTCAGACATGTCCCTGGGAGTGAGTGTGCGTAAAGGAGGGCCCTTGAAAAGCGCCTAACCCATAAGCCAACAAAATCTTTTCATGGACCTGCCATCTGGGTAACCGAGAACAGGTCCACAGTGGAGGTTAGGAGAGGGGCAGGGGCGGGGAAGATCAGAGCTGGCCTTGAGAGGACCAGTGAAGTGCTTGTTTTCAACAGAATAGGCTGTACCTTGAGCCCCCAATCAAGTACTTCAAAGGTTAGTTATCCAAATAGACTCAAGTTGGACATGGGCAGCCAGGACTGCAGGTAGCAGAAGCCCAAGCACCCCCACTGACAAAAGGAAACAGGGCTTTCAAAGCAGCCACCAAGGAGTCTGAATCTGGGGCTCTGGGGAGGGGAAAAGCACACGCAGGTGTTCCCAAAGTGAACGCTCTAGGGCCACCAGAGTGGTGTTTATGGAAAAATTGGAAACTGAAGACAACAGCGTGTGATCTGCAGTGGGATGCCATCTGGGGGTGGGCAGACCTCTGGAGACTGCAAGCTCAGTGGACGCCTGGCTTTGCAGTCCCACACAGCATCCTGGGGATTTTGTGTCTCAGGTGCTTGGGAACAGTCAAGTGGAATATGAGGTCGCTCCCACTGTGCTTGAGCACAGCCCTACTCTGGGGAGAGCTCGACCTGGGGGTCAGTGGGGGCAGGACAACAGGACTCTGACTTTGGGGCCAACTGAGCGGGACTGACCAACCAGCAGCAGCCAGCTGGAAGACAATAAAGCCAGAAGAGGGGGAAGGATGGAGGGGCCACCAACTCGGGCAAGGCCAATCAGCCCACTATGGATCCCATCTTCTGGGAGGGACAGTCACCAAGGTCCCATCTGACCCCTGGGTTCTCCCTTGGTGTTCGTAGACCCAGGACTTGCCATGGCCTGGCCCTTCAGCAGAAGCCAGCCACAGGTCTGCACATTGTTAGGGCAGTAGAGCCAGGGGCGCATTTGTCAACCCATCCAGGGCCTGGCCCCCTGAAACAAGGCACCTGGCAGCAGATGGGAGCCTTTGCAGGCAACCTGAAACAAACTTTTCTGTACTTTCAGACAAGAGACAAGCTGGGGATCCCATCTCCATCCCCATGCCCCCCTCCCCCACACTGGGCCAGGGCTGCCTCTCCACATCACCTCTGTGACATCATGAAACAATAAGGAAGCTGACCCCCTAATTGGCTGCCTGTCCCATGACTCAGATTCTAGAATCTCCAGACAGTATTTATGGGGCACCCTGACCCTGGTTTGAGGCCTGTTTGCCCTGAGCATTCACTGCTTGGGTAAATAATGCTCCTGAGCTCGATTGGTTCAATGGCTAGTCAGAGTTCCCATGAGGCACAGGCAGTGCTGCTGGCCCCATCAACTGATGGGGAGCCCTCAGCAGGGGACCCCCGTGATTCCTCCCCAGATCCAAATGTGGATTCAGGGGAGGCTTTGGAAAAGCAGGGTGACCAACCTGAGAGCCCAGATCCAGGCCTCTATGACAATCTGCCCCCACAGGGTCCAAACCCAGAAATGGCCAACGAGGATGAGAACAACGCCAGCTTTGGGCTGTCCTTCCCCAGGAAGCTCTGGAGGATCGTGGAGGATGCGACCTTCACCTCTGTGCACTGGAATGATAAGGGAGACACGGTGGTCATCGAGGCAGATCTCTTCCAGATGGAGGTCCTCCAGCGCAGAGGCGTGGATCAGATCTGCGAGACAGACAGCATAAAGAGCTTCATTCGTGAACTGAACCTGTACGGGTTCAGAAAAATCCGCCCTTCAGGTCGCTCTGCAGGAAGAAAGAAGATGATGGTAATGTAGAATGCCCTTCCTGGGAGACTAGACTAGATGAGCTGAGTGCTGATGGGTTTCATTTCCCAGGAGAATGTTGTTCTCATGAGAGAGTGGTTAAGGAAAGTGGAGAACACAGGGTCTGTCGTATCCCGCCACCACCCCCCCTTAGGATCTTCGGTGGTGATGCCAGATCCTGAGGGGCCACTTGATGTCAGGGAGGGTCGGGAACACCTCAAGCAAGGATGGCCCCGGGGGAGCTCTAGGGAGTGACATTCCAGGGCCTCATAACCTGCCAGGAATGAAGAGACCTTGTCTCCATACATAGGCACGACCCGATGGTTGTGGGGAGAGTACAGCAAGGAAGGGCTCTTCTCCCCTCTCATGGCTAAAGTGATTCATTTCCTTTCAGATCTATCACAACTCCAATTTTCAGAGAGACAAGCCTCTCCTCCTGCAGAACATACAGAGGAAAGGCAACCCCAGAACAACTTCTCAGCCTGCCACTGGAACAACAGCGACCCCAAAGAGAAAGAAGCGAGTGATGGCGACCAGACACTCTCCCCGACTCCACCACAACGAGTTCACCCAAGAGGCTGGCAACAAAGTCCAGAAGGGAATGCCCACTGCTTGCAGAACCCCTAGCCAGTGCTCATTTGTGTTTTCTGACCTTTGGTCTATGGGTAGTGTAGCCAGCCAGGCTGGGGGAAACCATCTCCCCAGTGAGCAGGGTGGCCCCAGTGGGGAAGGCCCATCCAACAGTGCCACATCTGTGCCCCCAGCTACTGCTGGAAGGGACAGCCCAGGGGAACTGCCCGAGAGCCCCCCAGTGTACCCAGATTACGAATCTGTGATGACTTTGTACAACACTTGTTACTCCATCCTGATGGCGGGCCTTTTAGTCATGGCCCCAGATGAGGCCCCTGAGTCAGAGGAGGAGCAGGGAGATTCCTCAGATTATAAGTGCGCCCTTTGTGACCAGGCCAAGAAAAAGCCCAATCCCTGAGCTGCCAGATCCCTAGGAACACTCAAAAGCACTCTCTTGTAATCAAGAATAGATTTCTGGCTCTAATAAAGCAAAACTCCACTGGAGTAAATGAACAATCAAGTGAGAACTGCAAACCTGTGTTCTTTCTATCTGCCCTTTGTATTCATGGCACAGGGTGAGCCAGATGAGGCTGGAAGCCCATGCACCAGACAGGCTTCAGTTCAGTCCCCATGGTCTCTTTTCATCTGAAACAGCAGCATTTCACAGGCTCATCCAAGGGTCTGACCCATGAGCTGAGCGCTGAGGTGAACCCAGGGTGGACTGGTCCCTGGGCCTTTCCTGTCACTCAGCAGATGGCCCAGCTGGGCTCCTGACCTTGGGGGTGTCACCTTCCATGAGTCATGCACCCTGCAGCAGAAGGGGCTCCTCCTGGATTTCCCAATGATGCCACAAGTTTCTGATCAGCAGCTGAGCATCCCAGCTCCTGATACAGGCCCCCACTACCAAGAGGCTGACTGGAAAGCAGGGTCACTCCAACCATCAAGTGCCTTGCAAACACATTACCCCAAACCCAAAGACAAGTACAAGGTTTCGACAAGTGAACAACAGCCCTTGTCGCTCTGCCCTCACAGCTGTACTTAGGAGCCTGTCTTTGGATGTGAGGCGGCCAGGCACTGCGTCCAACACACACACTTTGACAGCCAAGGGACACTTTACAATAGGACAAGGGTCATGTGCAAGGATAAACCGTAGCCTGTTTCTGGGCCTGCGGGCCTCTCTGTCTGCCAGTGCACAGCCCTGCCCCCAGCCTTACTCTGTCACCCCTGGGACACTGTTCCAACATCAGGGAGATTGGACCAGAACAGAGAGGGAAAAACATTAACCGGTTTCCTAACAACACATTTCTCTCAACCACACAGACCCAGCAGGGCCAAAACGAGTGGCAATGCCATCATTTCATAAAGGTCAAAGTCCCGGAGTCTTTTGCTGAGTCCAGAGCAGCATCCTGTGAGGGGAGTCCCTGCCCCTGGCCCCTCACCAAGTGGGCACCACAGCATGGGGCTGATTCAGACAGAATCAGATGGGCAAGTCCAGAGCGCGGCAGTAACTGCATGGTATCAGCACCTGCCGGTCTCTTGGTCGCTTTCCTCTCAAGAGTCCAGTCTGGACAGGCCTCCTGCCCAAAGAGGATCAGGTGCTCAGAGATGTCCACCTGGAAGGTGTCTTTCCCCCCTCCCCGCCCCCTGGGATGGGCTGCAACAGCCAGTGGGGGTTGGCAAGCAGTCATGTTACTTCTCTTGCAGGTCGGGTATCAGGCCTTGATTCTCCAGCTCCTCCACCTAGTCAGGATCTAGGTTTTTGGGACACAGCAAAGTGCCCCCAATGACCACGAGACCTGTGTGCAAAGACAGGACACAGAATGAGAACAAGGTCATTCAAAGTTGCACCTGCTTGAGACTAACACCATATCATGGAGGGAACCCGAGGTGAACTGGGTCCTCTGGCTGAGCATTTTGGAGGGGCTCACCTCAGCAAAGAGAACTCGGGGTGAGGCCAAGTGAGAAATGAAAGGGAGAGGACTGGTGCTCCACGAACCCACCAGGCCATAGGCAGCTCTCAGTCTGCCTACTGCAGGCTGCGAGGACAGAGCAGGAGGGCCCCAGCGGGGGCCCACAGACATCAGGTCCCTAAGGGATTTACCAGCAGACAGGTGTTGCTGTGCGGCCTCACCCCTGGGAGTCAGGGGACTTGCTGCAGGCAGTGGGGGTATGGAACCCGGGCTAGGTGCTTTCCTGCCTCTCATGGTCTCTGCCAGGCACACTGACACGTGTGGGGACACACACAGAGACAAGTGCCACGTGCAGAGCTGTTTGTGCCCGTGCCTCAGAGCACGAACAGGGACTGAGGCCCAGAGAGGTGGTAGGCACTTCGGGCCACCATCTCGCAGCCAAAGGACCCTCACCACTCCTCTGAAGAAACCTCAGCCCCACCTACCCCACCAACTGGTTCAATAGAAAACAAACAAGCACAACCCAGCTGGGATCTAGGGCAGCATCACGGCCATATAGGCAGCGCGGGGCAGGGTGTCACTTGCCCACGATCACTCCACAGCTGAACTTGTCCCCATCCTGCAGCAAGGCCTGAGTCTGGGCGGGGCTCATCCCCAGCCTCTGCTCCAGCATCTCCCACCAGGCCGAGTCTTCAGAGTCCCAGTGTGCGATGTGGATGGCCAGGGCACCGTGGCAGTGGCCACATAGCACAGGCCACCACCACGTTTCCAGGGTCTTGACACCATTTAAGACAATACCCACATAAGGCTTTCCAAAGGACAGATAGCTGAACTTCATCCCCCAGGACTCCCAGGGCCTCATGTGTGGTTGCAGAAACAGAACCACAAAGGCCGAAAGCCTGACACAATGATCTCCAAGTTCACAGTCCTGGTCTGGACCTCAGCCCCACATGCCTAAGCATCCTCCAAGCCTGCTGACACAGAATGTAGAGGGTCAGAGAGGGCTGACTCCTTCCATCCATCTCCACGTGGTCCACTGATAGGGGGTTGCTGATCAAGAGGACCCATTAATCACATGAAGTCCATGGCCTGGTGGGTTCCTGGACCACCAGCCCTCTCCCTTTCACTTTGCTCCCTCCCTCACTTGTCCTTGCCCTGAATTCTGCCATAAGGGTGGTATCATCTGCATATCTGAGGTTATTGATATTTCTCCAAGCAATCTTGATTACATCTCATGCATCACCCAGCCCAGCATTTCACATGATGTACTTTGCATGTAAGTTAAATAAGCCGGGTGACAACATACAGCTTTGATATACTCCTTTTCCAAATGTGAACCAGTCCGTTGTCCCATGTTGAGGTCTAACTGTTGCTTCTTGACCTGCATACAGGTTTCTTGGGAGGCAAGGAAGGTGGTCTGGTATTGCCATCTCTTTAAGAATGTTCCACAGTTTGTTGTGATCCACATAGTCAAAGGGTTTATAACATGGAAAAAATAAATGTTTTTTTCTGGAATTGTCTTGCTTTTTCTATGATCCAACAGATGTTGGCCATTTGAACTCTGGTTCTTCTGCTTTTTCTGAGTCCAGCTTTTACATCTGGAAGTTCTTGGTTCACATGCTGTTGAAGCCTAGCTTGAAGGATTTTGAACATTTTGAGCATTACCTTGCTAGCACATGAAATGAGCACAATTGTGCAGTAGTTTGAACACTCTTTGGCATTGCCCTTCTTTGGGATTGGGATGAAAACTGAACTTTTCCAGTCCTGTAGCCACTGCAGAGTTTTCCAAATTTGCTGGCTTTGCAGCACTTTAACAGCATCATCTTTTAAGATTTAAATAACTAAGCTGGAACTCTATCACCTCCACTAGCTTTGTTTGTAGCGATGATTCCTAAGGCCCACTTGACTTTGAATTCCAGGATGTCTGGCTCTAGGTGAGTGATCACACCGTCATGATTATCTGGGTCATGAAGACCTTTTTTGTATAAGTCTTCTGTGTATTCTTGCCACCTCTTCTTAATCTCTTCTACTTCTGTTAGGTCCTTACCATTTCTGCATTTCATGTTTTAATACAATAGAGCTAGGATTTACTGAAAGGCAAGGCTGATTTTATTGTAGGTGATCCTCACATCTTGAACTGAGATACCAAGGAACTCATGAAAGGTCTCTTCCAAATAAAGACAGCAGTTAAAGTTCCACCTATTCATTTTTTGCTTGTAATTGTTTGCTTGAGCCTGGTAAAAACACTGCTTTCATTCTTAACAGAAATTTTACAAATCTAAGTGATGAATATGCTCATTACTCTCTGTCATAGGCTGAATTGTGTGACCCCCTCCAACTTAGCATGTTGAGGCCCTAACCCCAGCACTTCAGAATGTGCTTCTGTTTGAAGATAGGGACTTTAAAAAGGTAATTAACATTGAATGAGGTCACATGAGTGGGCCGTAATTCTTCTGACTGTGGTTCTTATAAGAAGAGGAAGTTTGGAGAAATAAAGGGACACAGGGTTCGGCATGTACAGGGAAGTTACCATCTGAAGATTCAGGATGGAGACCACCAGCTACAAGCCAAGGAGAGAGGCTTCAGGAGAAACCTGACCTGCTGACACCTTAATCTTGGACTTCCAGCCTTCAAAACTGTCAGAAAATGAATTTCTGGGGGCTTTCCTGGTAGCTCAGTAGTACAGAACCTGCCTGCTAATGCAGAAGACACAGGTTCGATCCCTGATCTGAGAAGATCCCACATACTGAGAAGCAACTACCCCATGCACCACAACTGTTGAGTCTGTGCTCTAGAACCCATGGGCTGAAACAGTTGTAGGCTGTGTGCCCTAGAACCCGTGCTCTGCAACAAGAGAAGCCACCACAATTAGAAGCTTGTGCACTACAGCTAGAGAGTAACTGCCACTTGCCACAACTAGAGAAAAGACTGTGCAGCAATAAAGACCCAGCACAGTCAAAATAAACTTTAAAAATTATTTTTAACAACAGAATTTCTGTTGTGCATGCTACCCAGTCTGTGACACTTTGTTCTGGGCAGCCCTAGCAAACTAATACCTGCTTCTTCTTTTGTACCTTTGCCTGTTCCTAGTGATGGAACTCCAGGAAAATTGGATCTGCTTGAAGGAAATGGGAGAAAAATATCTTTTGGGAGAAACAACATATTTGCCTAAAAACTCTGTCTCCTGGCCTAGTATTTTGGAGACCTCCTGAGGAAGACTCGTGCGGCAGATCCTGCTCGCGTCCCCTCTGCCTTGTGGCTGCAGCATATGCCAGCCAGACACTACACTGCCAGCATCTCGTCAGTGGCTCAGAAGTTTTTTTCCTCGTGCCTGAAACCTACTTTGTCAGTGCTCAGGGCAGACTGAAAATGTCAGGGAATTGATGCTTTATGACCCATAGGAACTGGAGTATAAACACCCCAGGTCCTTCATCCTCAAACACGATAACTCAGATAACTCTCCATAGGCTTACAGAGTTTTCCTGCAGGATTAAGCTCCCTTAATCTTTCTTGAAATGCACCTTTTCTTGGCTCCCTTCCTATCTCTATGGAAGCTCTCCATGCTTCCTCTGCAAAGCACATCTCCAAAGGAAACCACTTGCTCTAGAATTCTTATTTTCGGGTGTGATTCTGGGGGACCCAGAACTAGGTCCACCTGCCTTCTGTGTGTGCAAATGAAACATCCATATTTAAAGATGCTGCTGTGGTTTCTAATTTAACAAAAGGATATACTGCATTGGGGCTTTCCTGGTGGTTCGACAGTAAAGAATCTGACTGTCAGTGTAGGAGACTCTGTTAAGTCCCTAGGTCAGAATGATCCTCTGAAAAAGGAAATAGCAACCCACTCCAGTATTCTTGCCTGGAGAATTCCATGGACACATGGCTACAGTCCATGGGGTCACAGAAATCAGACATGACTTAGTGACTTAACAACAATATTGCATCTAATTCTTTCTGTGGTAAGGTGGTAAGTGGTTCAGTGGCTGGTGAATCCTGGAGCCTCTCTTTGCAGGAAAGAGTGTTCTAAAGTCCTGCCTTGTGGAAATGCCTTTGTGTCAAATCCACTGTGCTGCATTTTTTTCTTCTATAAACACCAAAGCCCAATCTTTTCAGTAGTTATTGGCTTTTTTTGGGAAAATTTCTGAAATGGAAGGATAATTGCTTTACAGAATTTTGCAGTTTTCTGTCATACATCAACAGAAATCAGCCATAGGTACACCCATGTCCCTTCCCTCCAGACCTCCCTCCAATCTCCCTCCTCATCCTACTCTTCAGTCTGTCTCAGAGCCCCTGTTTGAGTTCCCTGAGTCATACAGAAAATTCCCATTGGCTATCTATTTACATATGGTCTTGTAAATTTCTATGCTACTCTCTCCATACATCTCACCTTCTCCCTCCTCTCCTCCCCCCGTGTCCTTTTTGGCTTTGCTTAGCCTGCACTCTTTTATCACATCTCTGTGATGGGTAGGTGTGTTTGCATCAGGGTGTAGTGCTTTTAATAATAACTTGTCTTGTGCCTGAGCTGCATGTTTCCTTATGGGGCTGGTCTAATATCTGCTGTGAAGTTTTCATGGTCCATGGGGGTGCAGCTGGGGAAGTTGCTTCTATATAGGAGTCCAAGCGACTATGAGAGAAACAGACTTCTGAGGAACAATGCAAGCTGCCCTGGGTGTGCAGTAAAGCTTCTGCTAAGCCCAACCCACCCCAAACCCTTTCTCGTTGCTCTCAGGCTGGTGTTGAGCATGTCAGAGGTTGAGGTCCTCTCAGTGACTACTCAGAACAATGCTAAGGATGTTCCACATTGAGTAATGTTCAACCTTCTAGGCTCCCTCACTCCCCTGAAAACTGTTTACAGCCAGGTCCACGGTTCTCGAATGAGGAGCCCTGGGACAAGCCCATGGATCAATGTGTTAGCCAGGCCTCACTTGACCGAGCATGTAACCTCTGCAGCTGGTTTCCTGACAGGATCATTTGTCTTTGCCCCAAGAGGAAAGATTTTGTCCCAGAAGCTATTTCTCCATTGCATCTTTTATGAATCTTTTGCTATTAGCACATTGATCCTAAGAAGTATTGCTGGCTTAAGGGATTTATGTGAGTGCGCCAGGGTCTACCACCATAGTGTTTAATCACCTTCATTGCCCTGTGATCTTCAGCTCACAGCTGAAGGCTAGAACCACAGGTTTAAAGGGTCATGGGCATCTCATTCCACGCATCCCTGCCAACTTATTTACCTTTTTCTCATTGACTGGTAAAAAGTAAATAGTAAAAGTGCATATTAACGTCTACAGTTTAGGACTCAGTGAACTAAAATGGACTGGAATGGGTGAATTTAACTCAGATGACCATTACATCTACTATTGTGGGCAAGAATCCCTTGGAAGAAATGGAGTAGCTATCATAGTCAACAAAAGAGTCCAAAATGCAGTAATTGGATGCAACCTAAAAAAACAACAGAATTATCTCTGTTCTTTTCCAAGGCAAACCATTCAATGTCACAGTAATCTAAGTCTATGCCCCGGCCAGTAAGGCTGAAGTTGAACGGTTCTATGAAGACCTACAAGATCTTCTAGAACTTACACCCCAAAAATATGTCCTTTTTATTATAGGGGACTGGAATGCAAAAGCAGGAAGTCAAGAAATACATGTAGTAATAGGCAAATTTGACCTTGATGTACAAAATGAAGCAGGACAAAAGCTAATAGAGTTTTACCAAGAGAACACACTGGTCATAGCAAACACCTTCGTCCAACAATACAAGAAAAGACTCTACACATGGACATCACCAAGATGGTCAACACTGAAATCAGATTGATTATATTCTTTGAAGCCAAAGATGGAGAAGCTCTATACAGTCAGCACAAAACAAGACAGGGAGCTGACTTTGGCTCAGATCATGAATTCTTTATTGCCAAATTCAGACTTAAATTGAAGAAAGTAGGGAAAACCACTACACCATTCAGGTATGACCTAAATCAAATCCCTAGCGATTATACTGTGGAAGTGAGAAATAGTTCAAGGGATTAGATCTGATAGACAAAGTGCCTGATGAACTATGGACGGAGGTTTGTGATGCTGTACAAGAGACAGGGATCAAGAACATCCCCAAGAAACAGAAATGTTATAAAGCAAAATGGCTGTTTGAGGAGGCCTTGCAAATCACTTGGAAAAGAAGAGAAGTGAAAAGCAAAGGAGAAGAGTCCCAAAGAATAGCAAGAAGACATAAGAAAGCCTTCCTCAGTGATCAGTTCAAAGAAATAGAGGAAAATAATAGAACGGGAAAACCTAGATATCTTTTCAAGAAAATTAGAGATACCAAGGGACTGTTTCATGCAAAGAATGGCTCAATAAAGGACAGAAATGGTATGGACCTAAAAGAAGCAGAATATGTTAGGAAGAGGTGGCAAGAATACACAGAAGAACGGTATAAAAAAGATCTTCATGACCCAGATAATCACGATGGTGTTATCACTCACCTAGAAACAGACATCCTGGAATGTGAAGTCAAGTAGGCCGTAGGAAGCATCACTATAAACATAACTAGTGGAGGTGATGGAATTCCAGTTGAGCTGTTTCAAATCCTAAAAGATGATGCTGTGAAAGTGCTGCACTCAATATGCCAGCAAATTTGCAAAACTTAGCAGTGGTCATGGGACTGGAAAAGGTCAGTTTTCATTCCAATCCAAAAGAGAGGCAATGTCAAAGAATGCTCAAACTACCACAGAATTGCACTCATCTCACATGCTAGTAAAGTAATGCTCAAAATTCTCCAAGCCAGGCTTCAACAATATGTGAACCATGAAATTGCAGATGTTCAAACTGTATTTAGAAAAGGCAGAGGAACCAGAGATAAAATTGCCAACACCCACTGGATCATCAAAAAAGCAAGAGAGTGCCAGAGAAACATCTATTTCTTCTTTATTGACTATGCCAAAGCCTTTGACTGTGTGGATAACCACAAACTGTGGAAATTTGTTAAAGAGATGGGAATACCAGACCACCTGAGATGCCTCTTGAGAAGTCTGTATGCAGGTCAGGAAGCAACAGTTAGAACCGGACATGGAACAACAGACTGGTTCCACATAGGGAAAGGATCATGTCAAGGCTGTATGTTGTCACCCTGCTTATTTAAATTATATGCAGAGTGCACCATGAGAAACACTGGTCTGGATGAAGCACAAGCTGGAATCAAGATTGCAGGGAGAAATATCAGTAACCTCAGTTATGCAGATGATACCACCCTTATGGCAGAAAGCGAACAAGAATTAAAGAGAATCTTGATGAAAGTGGAAGAGGAGAGTGGGAAAGTTGGCTTAAGGCTCAACATTCAGAAAACAAAGATCATGGCATCTGGTTCTGTCACTTCATGGCAAATAGATGGAGAAACAGTGGAAAGAGTGGAAGGCTATGCTTTTGTGGGCTCCAAAATCACTGTAGATTGTGACTGCAGCCATGAAATTAAAAGACGCTTACTCCTTGGAAGAAAAGTTATGACCAACCTCGACAGCACATTAAAAAGCAGAGACATTACTTTGCCAACTAAGGTCCATCTAGTCAAGGCTATGGTTTTTCCAGTAGTCATGTATGGATGTCAGAGTTGGGCTACAAAGAAAGCTGAGCACCAAAGCATTGATGCTTTTGATCTGTAGGGTTGGTGAAGTCTCTTGAAAGTCCCTTAGGCTGTAAGGAGATCCAACCAGTCTATCCCAAAGAGAATCAGTCCTGAGTATTCATTGGAAGGAATGATGTTGAAGCTGAAACTTCAACACTTTGGCCACTGATGCGAAGAACGGGCTCATTTGAAAAGACCATGATGCTAGGAAAGGTTGAAGGCAGAAGAAGGGGACAACAGAGGATGAGATTGTTTTATGGCATCCCCAACTCAATGGAGATGAGTTTGAGTAAACTCTGGGTGTTGATGATGGACAAGGAGGCGTGGTGTGCTACAGTCTATGAGGTCACAAAGAGTCGGATACGACTGAGCTACTGAACTGAACTTAAATAAGATCAGAAAAGAAGTGAAGCTTTCACTGCTTGAAGATGACATGACAGTGTAAATAGAAAACCCTAAAGATAGTACCAGAAAATTAGTAGCTCTAATCAGTGAATTTAGCAAAGTTGCAGGATACAAAATCAAAACACAGAAGTCACTTGGATTTCTATATACTAACAATGAAAAATCAGAAAGAGCAATTAAGAAATCAATCCCATTTACCACTGCAACAAAAAGAATTAAGTATCGAGGAATAAACTCACCTAAGGAGACAAAAGAAGTGTACACAGAAAATTATAATAAGACACTAATGAAAGAAATCAAAGATGAAAAGAACAGATGGAGAGAGTCCATGTTCCTGGGTAGTAAAAATCAATATTGTGAAAATGACTATACTACCAAATGCAATCTACAGATTTAATGCAATCCTTATCAAATTACCAATGGTATTTTTCACAGAAGTAAAACAAAAAATTTCACAATTCATATAGAAACACAAAATACCGCGGATAGCCAAAGCAGTCTTGAGAAAGAAGAATGGAGCTTGAGGAATCAACCTTCCTGACTTCAGGTTATACTAGAAAGCTACAATCATCAGGAGAGCATGGTACTGGCAAAAAACAGAAATATAGTCCAATGTAACAAGATAGAAAGCCCAGAAATGAACCCATGCACTATGGGTAGCTTATTTTTAACAAAGGAGGCAAGAATATACAACGGGGAAAAGACAGCCTCTTCAATAATTGATGCTGGGAAAACTGGACAGCTACATATAAAAGAATGAAATGAGAACACTTCCTAACACCATACACAAAGATAAACTCAAAATGGAATAAAGACCAAAATGTAAGACCAAAAACTATAAAACTCTTAGAGGAAAACATGGGCAGAACACCCGATGACATAAATCAAAGCAAGATTCCCTATGACCCACCTCCTAGAGAAATAAAAACAAAAATAAACAAGCAGGACCTGATTCAACTTAAAAGCTTTTGCACAGCAAAAGAAACTATAAACAAGGTGAAAAGACAACCCTAAGAATGTGAGAAAAATAATAGCAAGTGAAACAACTGACAAAGGATTAATTTCCAAAATATGCAAGCAGCTTGAAGAGATGGTGGAAGAATAGGACAGGGAGACCATAAAAGAGCACCTGCAGATAAAAGATTTCATTAGCAGCTCTGCTTATAAATTCTAACCCCTGCAAGTGTCTCCTCCTCAAGCTCTCTTTTTCCCTCCTAAGTGCCCAGGTCATAGGAAGAGAACCAGTTGAATGTCACATTTTAATTTTCTAAGAAAGTTCTTCATTGCTGCTCTTATTAACATTACAACCACTTTTAAGTCAATGTATTTAGAAATAAAGCTTGATATGTCATAGCATTTTCTCTTTATTAGGGCTTGACTTCAGACTTTAGAAAAACTAATTGGGGGAATTGCCCAGAAGACATTCACAAAGTTTGTGGACTTGTAAAAATGTGTGCAAATTTCATGTTACTATCCAATCATACACACACTTGCATGTGTGTATGTGTGGAGATAATTCTTTCTTCTTCTTTTTCTGACTGCATGACTTACAGTCAGCTTAAGTTTTAACAGTCTTAGTTCCCTGACCAGGGGTCAAACCTGGGCACCTGGCAGTGAAAGCATGGTGTCCTGGTTAGGACTTTAGGGAGTTACCTGAAGATAATTTTGACTAAGTAGTCATTGTGGAACTTTATAAGTTAGATCCAATTTAAACATAAAATAGATGAGATTTATTAATGACATATCTATATATCTATAGATATTATATAGATAGATATTATATATATGCATATATATATATATACACATATATATCTGATAACTGTTTGCTCAGTGTTTTCATAGACATTATTTACTTTAGCCTTCACAACCACCCCACAGACTAGGTTTTATTATTCCCTGTTTTATGGATGAGGAAATAGGCTCAAAAAGGCAAAGTGCTTGTTGAAGGTCACAGAGCTAATATATCAGTAAATGTGGGACATGACATATGTTTTTGATTCCACGTTCAATGTTTGTTCTCCTCCCTCACAGCTGTATTCAGAGCAGAGAGGATGAGGAAGTTATGTTTCAGTGGTTGGTGGTAAAGTAGGTGCTTCAGGAATAACCTGTCTAAAGATTTGGAGCTTGTCTAGAGAGGGGACTCTGTGCGGAGAGTTGGTGAAAATCACGTGTAGACCATCGTTTGTTCACCAGGTCACGCAGCTTCCCTGGGCCTCACCTGGGATTGATCAACAGCCACGTGGAGAGCTGTAATTTAAGAGGTATCTCACTGGGTTAGATTCTACACAAAGATCCTGTGTAATCTTCTCAACAACCTGGTAGTCTTAATAATACATAGAACAGATCATGGAGGCTCAGAGAGGGCAAGTAATTTAAGGCCTCTGGGAGGTGGAAAAATCTGGGTTCAAACTCAGGCCCATCTGAGTCCAAAGCATGGGTCCTCTGTTCCACCACCCAGATACCTCTAGTAGCCACCTTTGTGGAAAACCCTAGTTCTGTGTCAGGCTGAAAGTGGTGTTAACTCAGCAAAGGTAGCTGGGAAGTGGGAGGGCAGAATGCTTTCTTTACCCTGTTCACATCTCCCTACTTTCTTTCTTTTTTCCTTTCTTTCTTCTTCCTTCCTTCCTTTCTTTCTCTCTTCTTTTCATTTTTTTTTCCAGCCGTGCTGCATGGCTTCTGAGATCTTGGTTCCTTGAGTAGGGATGGAGCCTGTGCCCCCTTTGCTGGGAGCTCGGAGTCCTAACCACTGTACCACCTGTGAAGTCCCTCCCTCTTTTCTTATTATGGGAGACAATATTTTTTTCTGACCGTTTTTTGGTCTTGGGACCCCTTTACACCTTTTAAATTATTGAGGGTCTTAAAGAGCTTTTCTTTCCCTGTGGGTCATGCCTGTGGATACTTACTATTTTAAAACTGAAAAGAGCAAAGTTTTAAAAAATTATTTATTACTTCATTTGGTAAACTGATTATATGTTAATAGAAATATGTTTTATGAATAATAATTGTTTTACAAAACAAAACCAAGTTTAGTGAAAAGAATGGCCTTGTTTATCCTTTTGTTAGTTTCCTTGATGTTTGGCTTAGTAGAAGTTGCTGGAACCTCTTCTCTGTTCCTGCATTCTGTCTGCTGCAGTGTCATGTGGCTGTAGCCTCTGGAAAACACCAGTGTATCATCTTGAGAAAATGACAACAAAAAAGACACATAGCATTTTGGCATTATTAAGAGAAGAGTTTTCACCTTATGAAAACCCTGCAAAGGTCTTGAGGATACCCAGAGGTCTCCAAGCCACACTTTGAGAACTTCTGCTTTATACAACCACCTCAGTATTCACTAGGGCTGGTGGAAAAACCCAACAGTTGAAACATTCCAGGTGACTGGAATGAAACACTCCAGGTTGCTGAATCCAACCATGCATCTGATAAGGTGAAATTCTGTGAAGTCCCCTCATTTAGATACTAGAACAGGAAATGGCACTCCACTCCAGTATTCTTGCCTGGAGAGTCCCCATGGACAAAGGTGCCTTGTGGGCTGCAGTCCACGGGGTCACAAAGAGTCAGACACGACTGAGTGCCTCTCTCTCTCACACACACACTCACACACACACATGGACTGTTTAATTTCAACTTGGATTTAAATGGATAGAAAAGTCTTTATTATGTTGAGAATAAATTGCACTCTGTAGTTTCCATCTTCAGGCTTAATTCTGTTTAGAATGAATCCAATTTCTGCTCTGTATATTCCAGATAAATGAAAAAAGCCTTGTCCCTTGCTGTCATTTTCTTCAGAAGACCTTCTTTATGTTTAAGGACTTAGGGGACCTTCCTGCTCTGAGTGTTCTCTAGCTCCACATCTCTGTATTCTCATCCAGATCTTCAAATGCCAATTTGAACTCATACAATGTTGCCAGAATGCACGCAGGCAGAATTTCTCATGGCTTACTCTGTCCTTGGCTTAGATCAAGGCTACAAACGCTTCACATTCACAGACGGGAAGAAACATATTGTCAAAGGTCTCTGTCTTCTGGTTGGGCATGATCTCTGACACACCATTTACTTTCCCACACCTTCTGCCATTCTGGTCCAGGCTCTGCTGTCTCCAAGGTGTCATCTCATTTGTCCTTTCTCTTTCACCCCTACAGAACGGCAGTGCTCTAGGTGTAGTGCTTTGAAGTGTGCAAACAACTTTATAAACATCATCTCATTTAACTAGTGTGGAAACTCTGCACAGACCATTGTTGTTGTTCAATCGCTAAGTTGTATCCAACTCCTTGCCATCCTGTGGCCTGCAGCATGCCAGACTTCCCTGTCCTTCACCATCTCCCAGAGTTTGAGCAAAACTCATGTCTATTGAGTCAGTGATGCTATCTAACCATCTTATCCTCTGCTGCCCGCTTCTCCTTTTACCTTCGGGCTTTCCCAACATCAGGGTCTTCTCTAATGAGTCGGCTTTACATTTCAGGTGGCCAAATTATTGGAATTCGACTCCAGCATCAGTCCTTCTAATGAATACTCAGTATTGATTTCTTTTAGGATTGACTGGTTTGATCTCCTTGCAGTCCAAGGGACTCTCAAGAGTCTTCTCCAACACCACAGTTCAAAAGCATCAGTTCTTCAGCAGTCAGCCTTCTTTATGGTCCAACTCTCACATCCGTACAAGACTACTGGAAACACCATAGCTTTGACTAGATGGACCTTTGTTGGCAAAGTGGTGTCTCTGCTTTTTAATACACCGTTCTATGCACAAAATGCATAGATGTGAGTAGCATAAGGAAAACACAGAAGTTTCCGTTAACCTGATTTTATGGATTACCATGTTAATACTTCATTCCTGGGTTTCTGTAACCTGCTTTGCTGGCTACCCAGCTTTCAGGGTCTCCCTATTATAAAGCACTCTACATACTGATGCTGCAATCATCTTTATTCTCTGCTGATCTCAACATGCCACCATCTAGAGTCCATTTGTAGCCTCCAGCACTCTTGGGGTAATGTATTTTCCTGAGATCTTTGAGACTCTGCATCTGCTAAGACCTCTGACTGACTTTCCTCAACCTAGGATGACAGTGTTTGGCTAATCAGAGTTTTGTTCATTCATTGGTTCATCCACCCAGCATTCATTCATGTGTGTATTTTGTAACATACCATCTCTGATGTGCTAGGCACTACAATGGACAGTAGAGGGGAATACAAAAATAAGTCATCTCTGCCCTCCAAGGTTTTATAAAACCTTATCTAGGTCTTATATGCACAAGTGGCTCTAGTGGTAAAACCCCTGTATGCCAGTTCAGGAGACGTAAGAGGCATGGGTTCGATCCCCTGGGCTGGGACGATCCCCTGGAGAAGGGCATGGCAACACACTCCAGTATCCTTGTCTAGAGAATCACATGGACAGAGGAGACTGGTGGGCTACAGTCCATGGGGGTCACAAAAAGTTGGATACAACTGGAGCGACTTAGCACTCACACACACATGAAATTCAAATACAAAACTACCTGTGATAAGAGAGGTGGTGAAAGTAGATTCACAGTTGTTTGTAAACTCTGAGGTTTACCTGAGGAAGAATTAATCCCAATGGGCAGAGCATGCAAGACCTCCAGGAGAGATAATGTTGAGTCTGTGCAAGGACAAGTAGATTTATGTAAGCAGAACGGGTAGATGGGACAAGACTGGCTCAGCTTCCTTGCTGTGTTGTTCAACTTAAGTCTCCTATTGCCTTCTCCTTGTGTCTTCTTGGGCATCTGAACACAAAGATTATTTTTTTTTCTTAGCCAGTATCCTAAATACCCAAGGGCCTGGTAAACATGCACAACTGACCTAAAAAAGGAAATTTCCAGCATGATAACTGTCAACGGCATATGAAAAGGCATGGACAGAAAGATTTTGTTTCAAGATTATGAGTGTAAGGAGTAGAAGACAAACTTACAAGGAAGGGAACCAACCCTTATCAGCTGGTCTCTGGTTGGAGTCACCAACGCAAATAGTTTAAGAAAAAATGTGTCATCCCTGAGGGGAATGTTTGCATGATGCATAGCACGTGATATACTACACAAATAATAGCACAGCACCACACAGGTTTGTCATGAACCCTCTGATGGCAGATAGTCCTATTTGTGATTTTTGAAAACTAAAATAAAATGAGTAAGGCTTAACAATTTTAGGTTTGAAGCATATTTCATTATTTTGTGACTTTGATCTCAAGTGCATATTCATTCCATAAGAAAAGATAAAAATTGCATCAAGCACACGCTTCTGTGTGGCATTCTCAGCAGAGGCAGGGTGGGCAGGGCTGGGTTTCAAGTGCAAGCTCTGCCTCTGATCTTCCACTTCAGCCTTAGTCCTGAGGAAGGTCCCATTCAATGCATCTTGATCATTATATATTAAAGCATTAGCAGGCTTGAATAGAGAGGCAAAACTGTATTTAGATTTTGTATTTTGAATAGCTGGTAAAGAAATGCGAAACATCTTAAATGGAGGAAAAATTAAAGCAAGGGATGTTGGGAGGGGATGGACACCAAGGAGGACTCATCAAAGTCCTGGTAGCTGTGGGGTTAGGAGACTCTATGGAGTATAACACGCATAGTGTACATTTATGAGGAGATAAGTAGGTACACAGGGAGCGGGAAAATACAAGGAAAAGCCCAGCTGATAGATACTTTCCTTGGCATTCTGGATAATCACATGGACCACAAAAATGAAAGGAGGAAAAGCAAGGTGAGTCCTTCTTCAAATTCTATACAACAAGGACTGGAAAGTCACATGCTGTGTGTGCTCCAAGGGCCCAGTGTAGCAAGGGGTGGACTGTCTTTGCTGCTCTCTGTGCTCTGAGCACTCCAGCCCAGTTCCATCCTTTACAATCAGATATTTGGACCCCACTATCACCATCACTCCTCTCCTTTCTCTTGGGCTCCAACCCATCCTTTGTTCTTGCTGGTCAGATTTCACTGGGTGGCGTGGAGGTGGGGAGCTCCTAGTTTAGTGAGTTGAACTGTTGTGTAAACAAAACTCTCAAATCAGCTCCCCCATCTCCTAACTTTTCTAAATTCAGAGCCATTGTTTAAAACAATTTTTGAATAAGTAGTGTGTATTCATGATTAAAAATAATACAAAAAAAGTTTATATTTGAAAAAAATTCTCCCTTCTTTCCTTTCCTCATGTAGCCAATTCTGACCACTTGCAAGAAACTTCATGTTTCTTCACATACATGCAAATAGAAATATAAAATTCCTTTTTTACCATTTTAATTCATAAAGGAGTATAATTTTCAGTTTTCTGAACCATGTGTTTTGGTCATTTATTAGCATGCAATGTGCATGCATGCTACGTCACTTGTCATGTCCAACTCTTTGCAATGCTATAGACTATAGCCTGTCAGGCTTCTCTGTCCATGGGATTCTCTAGGTAAGAATACTGGAATGGGTTGCTATGCCCTCCTCCAGGGGATCTTCCTGAACCAGAGATCAAATCTGCATCTGTATGTAACAAATATCTCTAAACTTAGTGGCTGAAAACAATTTGTTGCTAAGACTCATAGTTTGGTAGGTTGATTGGGCTCAGCTGTGTAGTTCTTGCTTTGGCTTCTCACTGTGGTTATGGTCAGACGTGGGGTAGCACAGGGGTCACGGGAAGGCTTGACTGGGTTGGAGGTTCCAAATGGCTTCCAAATGGCTGGCAGTTATGCTGATTGTTGGACTGGAGCTCAGTGGCCAGAGTACCTCTGTATAGACTGGGCTTCTCACAAGAAGCTGGTCTCTGAGTGGGAGTACCCCAAGAGAGCAGGAAGTGAAAGTTACCAGGTCAATGAATGGCAACTTACAGAACTGGCACTGTTAGGTCTGCTGGATTCTGTGGGCCAAAGTGGTCTCAGGGCTAGCCCAGGTTCAAGGAGATGGAGAAAGAAACCCTGTTCTCTTCATGGGAGAACAGCAAGATTGTATTGCAGAAGATCTTGAGGTTAAGAGGTACTATATTGGTCATCTTGGTAAAATACAACCTGTATCACCATCTGAAGTACCTTTCTACTCCTTCTAACACATTTCCAAGGCCAGAGGAGCTTGCTTTTATAATGTCTAATATCTGACCCCTCCCTGTTTCCACTGATCCCACACACTCAAACTCATATCCTTTTGTAGTTAGGTAAATGCCAGAGTTACCTTCCTGGTATCCCACTTTCCTTGACTGCAAATAGTCAATGAAGCTTTCTTAACATTGGTGTTTACATAATCTTTAGCTTTAATGATGTCACTCTCCTAAGTAAAAATCAGATCTGATATCCCCAGTGGTTTTGTGTGACCTGTGCAAAGTTAGCATATATAGAATATGCTTTATTTTTGTTTCAACATTGCAAATTCAAGAGATCCAGATGGAACTCCTTTTGAATAACCAGGTCCTCATAGGTAGAAAAATTGGATTCTTTTACTAATATGTTCTAGATACTGAACAAAAGGGAAAAGACTTTCAGGATCTTGTTGGATTTAATGGACAATAGGGAAAATGGATAAATAACATAGATAGATTAATGGATGGTAACAATGGATGGCTAGAAAGCACACAGGGCAGGGGGCAGATGGGAAGGGCTACAATTTCAAATCCATGGTCATGGATAATCTCACTGAAATGGAGACATTTCACTTAAAAAACTTAAGGAAGGGTAACAGGGAATTCTAGAACTTTGCTTTCCAGTAGAGTACCCTACAACCATATGTGGCTATCTTAATTTGTATTAATTAAAATTAAATAAAATTTAAAATTCACTTAGTCAGGCACAGTAGCCACATTTCCAGTGCTCAAAAGTCACCTATGACTGGTGGCTACAAAGCAGATTTAGAACATTTCCACCATTACAGAGAGTTCTCCAGGTCCAGTTCAGCCGCTCAGTCATGTCCGACACTTTGCGACCCCATGAACCGCAGCACACCAGGCCTCCCTGTCTATCACCAAACCCTGGAGTTTACTCAAATTCATGTCCATCGAGTCGGTGATGCCATCCAGCCATCTCATCCTCTGTCATCCCCTTACTCTTCCTGCCCCCAATCCCTCCTAGCATCAGGGTCTTCTCCAACGAGTCAACACTTTGCATGAGGTGGCCAAAGTACTGGAGTTTCAGCTTCAGCATCAGTCCTTCCAATGAACACCCAAGACTGATCTCCTTTAGGATGGACTGGTTGGATCTCCTTGCAGTCCAAGGGACTCTCAAGAGTCTTCTCCAACACCACAGTTCAAAAGCATCAATTTTTTGGTGCTCAGCTTTCTTCACAGTTCAACTCTCACATCCATACATGACCACTGGGAAAACCATAGCCTTGACTAGATGGACCTTTGTTTGCAAAGTAATGTCTCTGCTTTTTAATATGCTATCTAGGTTGGTCATAAATTTCCTTCCAAGGAGTAAATGTCTTTCAATTTCCTGGCTGCAATCACCATCTGCAGTGATTTTGGAGCCCCCCAAAATCAAGTCTGACACTGCTTCCACTGTTTCCCCATCGATTTCCCATGAAGTGATGGGACCAGATGCCATGATCTTAGTTTTCTGAATGTTGAGATTTAAGCCAACGTTTTCACTCTCCTCTTTCACTTTCATCAAGAGGCTTTTTAGTTCCTCTTCCCTTTCTGCCATTAGGGTGGTGTCATCTGTATATCTGAGGTTATTGATATTTCTCCCAGAAATCTTGATTCCAGCTTGTGCTTCTTCCAGCCCAGCGTTTCTCATGATGTACTCTGCATAGAAGTTAAATAAGCAGGGTGACAATATACAGCCCTGACATACTCCTTTTCCTATTTGCAACCAGGCTGTTGTTCCATGTCCAGTTCTAACTGTTGCTTCCTGACCTGCATACAGGTTTCTCAAGAGGCAGGTCAGGGGGCCTGGTATTCCCATCTCTTTCAGAATTTTCCACAGTTTATTGTGATCCACACAGTCAAAGGCTTCAGCTTGAACATCTGGAAGTTCACGGTTCACATATTGCTGAAGTCTGGCTTGGAGAATTTTGAGCATTATTTTACTAGTGTGTGAGATGAGTGCAATTGTGCGGTAGTTTGAGCATTCTTTGGGATTGCCTTTCTTTGGGATTAGAATGAAAACTGACCTTTTCCACTACTGTGGCCACTGCTGAATTTTCCAAATTTGCTGGCATATTGAGTGCAGCACTTTCACAGCATCATCTTTTAGGAGTTGAAATAGCTCAACTGGAATTCCATCACTTCCACTAGCTTGGTTCGTAGTGATGCTTTCTAAGGCCCACCTGACTTCACATTCCAGGATGTCTGTTTCTAGGTGAGTGATCACACCATCGTGATTATCTGGGTTGTGAAGATCTTTTTTGTACAGTTCTTCTGTGTATTCTTGCCACCTCTTCTTAATATCTTCTGCTTCTGTTAGGTGCCTACAATTTCTGTCCTTTATTGTGCCCATCTTAGCATGAAAAATTCCCTTGGCATTTCTAATTTTCTTGAAGAGATCTCTACTCTTTCCCATTCTGTTGTATTCCTCTATTTCTTTGCAATAATTGCTGAGGAAGGCTTTCTTATCTCTCCTTGCTATTCTTTGGAACTCTGCATTCAACTGGGAATATCTTTCCTTTTCTCCTTGACTTTTTGCCTCTCTTCTTTCCACAGCTATTTGTAAGGCCTCCTCATACAACCATTTTGCCCTTTTTCATTTCTGTTCCATGAGGATGGTCTTGATCTTTGTCTCCTGCACAATGTCACAAACTTCCATCCATAGTTCATTAGGTACTCTGTCTATCAGATCCAGTACCTTAAATTTATTTCTCACTTCCATTGTATAGTCATAAGGGATTTGATTTAGGTCGTACCTGAATGGTCTAGTGGTTTTCCCTACTTTCTTAAATTTAAGTCTGTATCTGGCAATATGGAGGTCATGATCTGAGCCACCGTCAGCTTCTGGTCTTGTTTGTGCTGACTGTGTAGAGCTTCTCCATCTTTGGCTGCAAAGAATATAATCAATCTGATTTCGGTGTTGACCATCTGGTGATGTCCATGTGTAGAGTCTTCTCTTGTGTTATTGGAAGAGGGTGTTTGTAATGACCAGTGAATTCCCTTGGCAAAACTCTATTAGCCTTTGCCCTGCTTCATTCTGTACTGCAAGGCCAAATTTGCCTGTTACTCCGGGTGTTTCTTGACTTCCTACTTTTGCATTCCAGTGTGCTATAATGAAAAGGACATCATTTTGGGGTGTTAGTTTTGAAAGGTCTTGTAGGTCTTCATAGAGCCGTTCAACTTCAGGTTCTTCAGTGTTACTGATTGGGACATAGGCTTGGATTACCGTGACATTGAATGGTTTGCCTTGGAAACGAACATTTTTGAGATTGCATTTTGTCATTTTTGAGATTGCATCCAAGTACTGCATTTTGGACTCTCTTGTTGACCATGATGGCTACTCCATTTCTTCTAAGGATTCCTGCCCCAGTAGTAGACATAATGGTCATCTGAGTTAAATTCACCCATTCCAGTCCATTTTAGTTTGCTGATTCGTTGAATGTCAACGTTCACTCTTGCCATCTCCTGTTTGGCCACTTCCAGTTTGCCTTGATTCATGGACCTAACATTCCAGGTTCCTATGCAATATTGCTCTTTACAGCATCGGACCTTGCTTCTATCACCAGTCACATCCACAACTGGGTGTTGTTTTTGCTTTGGCTCCATCCCTTCATTCTTTCTGGAGTTAGTTCTCCACTGATCTCCAGTAGCATATTGGGCACTTACTGACCTAGGGAGTTCCTCTTTCAGTATCCTCTCATTTTGCCTTTTCATACTGTTCATGGGGTTCTCAAGGCAAGAATACTGAAGTGGTTTGCCATTCCCTTCGCCAGTGGACCACATTCTGTCAGGCCTCTCCACCATGACCCATCCATCTTGGGTGGTCCCACAGGGCATGGCTTAGTTTCACTGAGTTAGACAAGACTGAGGTCCGTGTGATCACATTGGCTAGTTTTCTCTGATTATGGTTTCAGTGTGTCTTCCCTTTGATGACCTCTCGCAACACTTACCGTCTTATTTGTGTTTCTCTTACCTTGGATGTGGGTTATCTCCTCACGGCTGCTCCAGCAAAGCGCAACCGCTGCTCCTTACCTTGGCTGAGGGGTGTCTCCTCATGGTTGCCCCTCCTGACCTTGAACGTGGAGTATCTCCTCTCAGCCCTCCTGCGCCTGCACAGCTGCCACTCCTTGGACGTGGTGTAGCTCCTCTCAGCCACCACTATGCTGTCTAGGTTGGTCATAACGTTCCTTCCAAGGAGTAAGCATCTTTTAATTTCATGGCTGTAATTCACCATCTGCAGTGATTTTGGAGCCCCCAAAAGTAAAGTCAGCCACTGTTTCGCCATCTGTTTGCCGGACTGGATGCCATGATCTTAGTTTTCTGAACGTTGAGCTTTAAGCCAACTTTTCCACTCCCCTCTTTCACCTTCATCAAGAGGCTCTTTAGTTCTTCTTCACTTTCTGCCATAAGGGTGGTGTCATCTGCGTATCTGAGGTTATTGATATTTCTCCCGGAAATCTTGATTCCAACCTGTGCTTCCTGCAGCCCAGCATTTCTCATTATGTACTCTGCATATTAGTTAAATAAGCAGAGTGCCAATATACAGCCATGACATACTCCTTTTCCTATTTGCAACCAGGCTGTTGTTCCATGTCCAGGTCTAACTGTTGCTTCCTGACCTGCATACAGGTTTCTCAAGAGGCAGGTCAGGGGGCCTGGTATTCCATCTCTTTCAGAATTTTCCACAGTTGATTGTGATCCACACAGTCAAAGGCTTTGGCGTAGTCAATAAAGCAGAAATAGATGTTTTTCTGGCACTCTCTTGCTTTTTTGATGATCCAGTGGATGTTGTCAATTTGATCTCTGGTTCCTCTGCCTTTTCTAAAACCAGCTTGACCATCTGGAAGTTCACGGTTCACATATTGCTGAAGCCTGGCTTGGAGAATTTTGAGCATTACTTTACTAGCATGTGAGATGGGCTCAATAAAGGACAGAAATGGTAGAGACCTAACAGAAGCAGAAGATATTAAAAAGAGGTGGCAAGAATACACAGAAGAACTATACAAAAAAAGATCTTCACAAACAAGATAATCATGATGTTGTGATCACTCACCTAGAGCCAGACATCCTGGAATGTGAAGTCAAATGGGCCTTAGGAAGCATCACTATGAACAAAGCTAGTGGAGGTGATGGAATTCCAGTTGAGCTATTTCAACTCCTAAAAGATGATGCTGTGAAAGTGCTGCACTCAATATCCCAGCAAATTTGGAAAACTCAGCAATGGCCAAAGGACTGGAAAAGCTCAGTTTTCATTCCAATCCCAAGGAAAGGCAGTGCCAAAGAATGCTCAGAGAGTTCTACTGGACAGCATTTCAGAGGTGGGATATTCCATGGAGAGGGGACATCAATTTTATCCTATTTGAAGTGTGACCCAGATAGTCAATGAATTCTTGCCATTTAGCATGGATCACTTTCAAGTTACCCAAATCTGGAGAAGGCTATTTTAGATAGACTTAATGTTTCATCGTATCAAGTTCTTGATATGTTCTTGCTGACACATTTGCAACAGATATAAGGTCTTATTTGATCTCTAATAAACTTAGGTACAACAGTTGTGTTACATTTAGAAAACCAACAAACTTAACCTAGTTTCAATACCAGATATCAATTCAGTACTGAATACTGCCCAGATCAACAGGTTTGACATTCATTTTGGTCAGTTTTCTAAATATTAAAAATTATTTAATTTGTAAGTGCTGATAGTTTTGAATTAGTTAAGTCGTGCTTATTTGCAAGTTATCTCAGAAGGATTATTACCCAAAATGGTCCCATTCTGGAGAATGAACCTCAAGGTGCTGCATTCAGGAAACAAATTTGACTTCCCCATAGCCAGCACACTTACACGCAAGATAACTACAAACACACACACAAAGAATAATTCCTGCAAGGCAAAAACAAAAAGATGAAGTTCAACAATTTCTTCAACTTTTTCAAAGATTCCTCTTATTAAAAACAAACAATGTGAAAATGGAAAGACAGGGAATAATGACCACACGAGTCATGGCAATTCTCCTCACAAACACAAAGCCAAAAATAACAGTGGGAGAAAGTTAAATTTACTTAGTTAACTTCATGCTTTCTCCAGGAAATATTTTTATTTTCTCAGTGTCAGAATTCTGAAAAAAGTATTTCATCAAGCCAACTTTTTTCCAACTGCATATGCAGAAAAAAACAGTTTTGAAATTTCAGACATTTCATCTTAACCAATTTTTTCCCTCACCATAGTTTATAGAAGATAGTGGCCATGGAGTGCTAAAGAAAATCATCTTTCTCATACCCTAGGGTGACTATAGGATGGAACAGAGCTCTGATTATGACAGAAGGTGTTATCAAGTACTGAACAAACAAATGTAATGCAAAACAAGCTTGAGTGACTTACCCTAGATGATAGCAAATGTGGACCATAGTTCTGGATGTGTCTCTGCTCCAAACAGCCTCCTGCGTTGGGGGGTGGAGAGCAGCTGGCTCCTGTCATGGAGAGTCCCTCCTAGTTATGCAGAGCAAAATAAACTTAGGCAGCTCTGGTAGAAACTTTGGAAGCAGCTGCCTCTGGTCAAGGTCAGTCTGCCATTGGCACAGATTTACTGCCGTGGTTGCCACAAATTGAGAAAGAAGGGGAGAGCCTCAGGAACCAGGCTCCGTGATTTCAGACGACACTGCAAAGCTACAGTCATGAAACAGGTATGGTATTGGCATGACAACAGACACACAGACAAGTGGAACAGAAGAGGGAGCCTAGAAATAGAGCCCAGTGTTTATGGTCAATTCATCTATGTCACAGGAGGCAAAGGTACATGACGGGGAAAAGATCAGTGCAGGGAAGAGTACCTCCCCCAACTCTTACCATTGGTAGAATTTGGCCTTTCCTTTTTCAGGTGGCCCTTCCTCTTCCCCTTGTGCATTATATCTGGGCAAACTGGGAGGAAAGCCTGGGTGCTCCTTCCTTTGACACCACAGGGAGATCAGAACCATGTATGCGGGGGACCACATGTGAGAACACTCACTTTGGCCCCACCTCTTCTCCGTGGTAAAATCCCGGGCCACTCTCTGTTCCTTGCTCTCAAAAGTCACATCACAACTGGTTGAGACCCTTGTCCTGCTCTTTTCAGAACCCTTGGTTCTGAAAGTAATGAACCATTTCTTGAATTCTTGATATGGGTGGAGCGTGCGTGTGTGGGGGTGTCATTGGTCTCCACATCCAAACCAAGTTTGAGGTGGACTTTCTTTGTCTTTACATTGATGGAAGTTATGTGCAAGTCTATGGAAATGCACACCACTCCCACCCCACCCGCTCCAACAGACACATACAATCAAGTCAATTACAAACAATATCACAGGAGACATGGCAGGGATTAGAGCCACTTTAAAAAGATGTAGGAATGGTGGTCCCCATCATATCTTCATTTGCTTTGCTAGTCTGGTGACTGCAGAAAGTGGATGAATTCTGTAGAATGGCTGTATACTCCAGGTTTCACCAAGGAGTAATTCCAGTTGTGGATGCTGTGTGCTGGATGTGGTATAATTGCTCAAGCAGACTAATAAGCCCTTAGGTCCATGTTATGTGGCCATTGATTCAATGAGTACATTCCTTTCTATTCCAACCAATCAGAGAAAGAGGATGAGAAGTAGGTCACAATCATATGGACAGATATCTTTACAGTTTACTCCACTGCTATGTTAACTCTCCTGCCCTACATCTTACCCGTCCTCATAACATAGTACAAAGAGATGGGAATCATCTAGACAGCCCATAGAACATCACTCAGATCAGTTAAACTGACATGATCTTATCAACTTGACAAGATAAGAGATAAGCACATGTGTCTGTAAGACACATGTGCTCAAGATCATGGGAAGTAAACCCAATGAAAATCCAGGGAGCTGACAATTCAGTGAAGCTTTTAGGAGTTTGGTAATCAGAAGCATGCCAGGATGCCCCCTCCATCGTGCAAGACAAATCATTGCATCTTGAATCCTCCACCCCAAAGAAGACAGCAGGATTATTGTTGCAGTCCATATATCAGGTGATGCAGAATGCCCAGAGCTGGCAGAAACCTGCAGCACGTCCAGGCTGCAGTGAAAGCAGTTGTGTGGACCATCTTTTATGACAGTCTTCATGGTGTCAGCTGTAACAGTAATGGGCAGGGATGCAGTGTCAAGTTCAAGGCCAGCCCATGCAAGACAATTGCCACCTAGGTCCCTGGGGTTCTGGAGGAAGGCCATGCCATCAACATCAGAGATTATATGTCTTTCTAGAAACAGCTTCTGGTGTGCTTATGGGCCCTGGTAGAGACACATGCTTGACTATGGGACAGCAGATGTTTTGGCTTTTCTCCTACCTTTGCCATGAAAGAGGAGAAGGAGAGGTACTCCCTACCCTCAGATGAAATGTGTCAGTTCAGGTCCTTCAGGAAATCAAGCTGGAGTTGGAAAATATGAAAGATGTATGTTTTGCCACGCATTGCCCCAGATGCTAGAGACATTAAAAAGCAGAGACATTACTTTGCTGACAAAGGTCCGTCTAGGCAAAGCTATGGTTTTTCCAGTAGTCATGTATGGATGTGAGAGTTGGGCCATAAAGAAGGCTGAGTGCCAAAGAATTGATGTTTTGGAACTGTGGTCTTGGAGAAGACTCTTAAGAGTCCCTTGGACAGCAAGGAGATCAAACCAGTCAATCCTGAAGGAAATCAACTCTGAATATTCATTGGAAGGGCTGATGCTGAGGCTGAAGCGCCAATCCTTTAGTCACCTGATGGGAAGAGCTGACTCATTAGAAAAGACCCTGATGCTGGGAGAGACTGAGGGCAGGAGGGGAAGGGGGAGACAGAGGATGAGATGGTTGGCTGGCATCACCGACTCAATGGACATGAGATTGAGCAAACTCCAGGAGATAGTGAAGGACAGGGAAGCCTGGCATGCTGCAGTCCACGGGGTTGCAAAGAATTTGACATGACTGAGCGACTGAGCAATGACAACAGCAATGCTTCACCACAGATGCTAGATACAAGGGACATCAAAACCACTCATGGTTCCTGCCATTGTGGAGCTTTGAATTGCTGAAGGAATTGCAGAAATACATATGTAATCATTGTGTTAAGTGCTTAAGAAAGGCAAGTACTACAAAATCGCTTTAGAGAAGAACCTAACTTAGATGGGGACAGGAATGCCAGTTGAGGTGCTGTTGGTGAAGGGACAGGGATGCTGAGACATGAAGGATGAGTAGGACTTGGCCAGGCAAAGAGTAAGGAAGGTCATGCTTAGGCAAAAAGAACAGTATGCAATATGCAGAAAAACAACCTCTACCTCAGCCACCCACTTCCCCTGGTCACTTCCCAGGCATTGTCATCTCCTATAACTGCCCTCTCCCACCTCGATCATCAGTGATTCAAGCATCCCACTCTCTGATGATAGACTCCTCACTGTGGTCATTTTCCAACCTCTTCAGAGCCTTCAGGCATTGATGTTTTCTGTCTCTGTCAGCCATCTCCTTTTTCACTTAATCTTTTTATTTAAACACCCTTACTCAGGTATAATTGAAACGCATATTCTTAAAGTGTACACTTTGACTAATGTTGATATCTGTATACACCCATGCAACCATCATGGCAATCAAGATAATAAACATTTCCATCCCCCCCCCCCAAAGCTTTCTCATACCCCTTTGAAGTCCCAGACTTCCCTATAGCTCAGATGGTAAAGAATCTGCCTGTAATGCAGGAGACCCGAGTTCAATCCCTGGGTCAGGAAGATCTCCTGGAGAAGGAAATGGCAATCCACTCTAGTATTCTTGCCTGGAGAATCCCATGGACAGAGGAGCCTGGCGGGCTACAGCCCATGGGGTTATGTGGTCAGACACAAGTAAGCGACTAGCACACATATACCCTGCAACCTTGCTAAAGTCACTTATTACTTCTAGTAGGTTTCTCTTGGTAGATTCTACGAGATTTGGGAACTTCCCTGATAGCTCAGTTAGTAAAGAATCTGCCTGCAATTCAGGAGACCATGGTTTGATTCTTGGGTCTGGAAGATCCACTGGAGAAGGGATAGGCTACACACTCCAGTATTCCTGGGCTTCCCTTGTGGCTCAGCTGGTAAAAATCTGCCTGCAGTGCAGGAGACCTCGGTTCGATCCCTGGATTGGAAGGATCCCCTGGAGTAGAGAAAGGCTACCTGCTCCAGTATTCTGGTCTGGAGAAGTTCATGGACTGTTGGACTATACAGTGTGTACAGTGTATAGTCCAACAGTCCATGGTGTTGCAAAGATTTGGACATGACTGAGCGACTTTCACTTCATGAGATTTTTATATATAGAAAATGTTGTCCTCAGCTAATAGCGGTTTTTCTTTTCTAATAATGAATGTTTTTTATTTCTTTTTCTTACCATGAGACAAATACTATTATCTGTCTTAGAAAGGCTTTCTGCTTAGCTCATTAGCTTCTGACTGCAATGTGACAGACTCAGTCCTCCATCTCTTCTTTCTCATTGCAATCTTGGCTCCTTAAGTCTCTAATTTTGTTTCTCTGGGCCTGTGAGACCACTGAAAGCTGCACTGGTTTTCTGGTCCCCAGATATCGCCATCTACCTGGATGAAGCGTGGATTCTCATCCTCCTTCACTGTGCCCTAGAATTGGAAAATTTCTCCAGAGGAAAAGAAGCTGCAATATGTCAGTGTATCTTTCCATGGTTCTCCTTTCTCCAGCATGTTGGCTCCTTAAGTCCTGATCACTTCAGTAGTTCTCCAATGGCTTTAAACTTTTTTGTCATACTTTAAATAATTGTTTTTGCTATTTAGTAATCTAATGTTATTGTTGTTAAATATTGCATATATACAAAGGAAAAAATGTTCATGTATATTAACAGTCTGAGGAACAGTAGAAAATCCCATAAATCTGTATCAGAGAAGAACAAGTCTGACCCCCTATTGAATCTCTTCCTTTAGCTCTAATCTTTGTGCTCTGTCACCTGTGCTTAGTCATGCTGGCTCTGCACCTTCATCTCTTCAATCAGTAAGAGAACATTGCCTATAGCCTAAAATATATAATAGACTTTTTCTCAAGTCTCTGACTCCCAGGCTGTAACCTTAAAAGTCACAACACTTTTCATTCATCCAGAGATAAAAAGTTGCAGAACAGAAAGTAACATTTGTCTTATTGAAGGTTAACAGGAATTTCATGATGTGACCTACCTAGACATCTGCAAGAACAAGGAATTATCACATTTCTTCCAGGGTCTGTCTGGTACCAAGAGGTCTGCAACAACCAGCCACACTCTCCCTTTTTACTATAAAAGAAGCCTGAATTCTAACTCGGGTAAAATGGTTCTTTGGGATATGAATGATCCGTTTTTCTCATCTACTGACTTTCTGAATAAAGTCACTATTGCTTGCCCCAACACTTTTTCTTTCTATGTATGTGGCCTGTCATGTGCTTAGCAGTATGAGCTTGGTGTGTTTGCATGCATACTAAGTAGCTTCAGCCGTGTCCGACTTTTTGCAACGCTATGGATTCTGGTCCGCCAGGCTCCTCTGTCCATGGGATTCTCCAGGCAAGAATACCGGAGTGGGTTGCCATGCCCTCCTCCAGAAGATCTTCTCAACCCAGGGATTCAACCCACGTCTCTTACATCTCCTGCATGGGCAGACGAATTCTTTACCCCCTGCACCACCTGAAGAGCTTGGACCCGGTAACAAATCCTCCACGTAAATGAGCTTTAGGTACGGTACCCTTCGCATTTATAGTTATTCCTAGTCCACCCTCATGCCATTATCCTACATTATATATATTTTTAAATTCCTTTAAAATGAGATGTAATTGACATATATCATCATGCAAGTTTAAGGAGTACAATGTATTGACTTTATACACTTATATGTTGTAATGTGTTACAGCCTTAAGGTTAGCTAACATGTCTGTCAAATCACATAACTATCATTTATGTTTTTGTGGTGGGAATACATCATGTTTTAATGGGATTTTCCTGTTGTTCTCAGACAAATTTGTCTGCCGAAAACTACCCTGAAAACTGAAAAAAATTTTTAATCACAATAAACGGCATTTGCTGAATTGTGATAATGCTCAATGAACCAGGCAAGCACTATATCATTTGATTTTCAGAGTAAGGCAAATGATTATTTCCATTATTTCCCTTGTTTATACCAACGAGTAAATAGAAATCTATAAAGTTTAATTTAACTGGGTAAGAACACAAAAGTGAGGAAGCTGGAATTCCCAGTCAGGCCTTTTCAGCTCCAATGCATGTGTATGAAACACACACACACACACACACACACACACATCTGTATCTATAGCTATATCTGTATCTATATCTGTATCTTTGAATTGTTCAGTGCAGGCATGTAGGCTGAAGGCTCAGGGAAAAGTTAATTTTACAGCTTGAGTCCAAAGGCAGTCTGGAGGCAGAATTTCTTCCTCTTTGAGGGACCTCAGAATTTTTCTCTTAAAGCCTTCAACTGTATGGATACAGCCAACATAGATTATGGAGAATAATCTATTTAGAGTCCACTAATTTAAATGTCAATCACATCTAAAAAGAACTTCACAGCAACATCTAGAGACAAGTTTAATCAAGCAACTGGGCAGTAAATCCTAGCCAAGTTGACACATAAAAGCAGCTACCATGCTCCCTGACTATATTTTCTTTGTAAAGAGTTCAAACAATGGGAAGAATAGAGAAGAAAGAGTGTCACACTCTCAACTCTGTCCCCTTCCCTTCACAGAGATGAACACTGTCGAACTCTCAGTGAACACCCTTCCAATGTTATTCCTTTAACATTCATATATGTAAATATATACATATACAATGTGCTTTGCTTTATTCAAATGGGATCATTCTATAGGTATTGTTTGTGTCTGGTTTTCCCTCTTGAATGGTAAGTCACATATATTTATCCTTTTATTTACTTGAACAAACATTTATCCAATAATTATAATATTAAATGATACAATTGAGTAAAAACAAAAGTCCATATTTCACCCCCTTCCTGAACCTCACTTTCATCTTCAACAGTAAATACTGTTATCTTTTAAGGAAGCTGACCACTTAATTACCTGCCTGGCCTGTGACCCAGATTCTAGAATCTCCAGAGAGTATTTATTGGGCACCCCGACCCTGGTCTGAGGCCTTTCTGCCCTGAGCATTCACTGCTGGGGTAGAGAATGCTCCTGAGATTGACTGGCTCTATGGCTAGCCAGAGTTCCCATGAGGCACGTGCAGCCCCACTGCCCCCATCAACTGATGGGGAGCCCTCAGCAGGGGACCCCCATGATTCCTCCCCGGATCCAAATGTGGATTCAGGGGAGGCTTTGCAGAAGCAGGGTGACCAACCTGAGAGCCCAGATCCAGGCCTCTGTGACAAACCACCTCCACAGGGCCCAAACCCAGAAATGCCCAATGAGGAAGAGAACAACACCATCCTCAGACTCTCCTTCCCCAGGAAGCTCTGGGCGATCGTGGAAGATGTGGCCTTTACCTCTGTGCACTGGAATGACGAGGGAGACACAGTGCCATCGAGGCAGATTTCTTCCAGACAGAGGCAGATCTCCCCCAGTACAGATGTGTGGACAAGATCTTCGAGACAGACAGCGTCAAGAGTTTCATCTGTGAACTGAAGCTGTACGGGTTCAGTAAAACCCACCCTTCAGGTCACTATGCAGGGAAGAAGAGGATGATGCTAACATAGAAAGCCCTTGAGGGGAGACTAGACTAGATGTGCCAAATGCTGGACGGGTTTCATTTCCCGGGATAACATTTTTCTCGTGAGAGAGTAGTTAAGGAAAGAGGAGAAAGCAGAGTCTGTCATGTTCCACCACCCCCCTTAGACAGGACCCACAGGGGTGACTCCAGACCCTGAGGGGCCACTTGATGTCAGGGAGCACCAGTAACACCTCAAGAGAAGCCAGCCCAGGGGGAGCTCTAGGGATCGACATGCTAGGGCCTCACAACCTGCCAAGAATGAAGAGACCTTGTCTCCATACTTCGGCATGGCCGGGATGGTGGTGGGAAGGCAGGTGGCGAGGAACAGCTCTTCTCCCTCACGATGGCTAAAGTGATTCATGTCCTTTCATATCTATTGCAACTCCAATTTTCAGAGAGACAAGCCTCTCCTCCTGCAGAATGTCTGGAGGAAAGGCAACCCCGAACAACTGCTCAGCCTGCCACCAGCACAACAACCTTTCCAAAGAGAAAGAAGCAAGTGGTGGAAACCAGACATTCTCCTTGACTCCACCACAACCAGTGCACCCAAGAAGCAGGCAGGAAAGTCCAGAAGGGAATCCCAACTGCTTGCAGAATCCCCAGCCGGCGCTCACTTGTGTTCTCTGGCCTTTGCTCTATGGGCAGTGTAGACAGGCAGGGTGGAGGAAACCATCTTCCCAGTGAGCACAGTGGCCTCAGTGGGGAGGGCATGTCCAGCAATGCAACATCTATGCCCCTGGCTAGTGCTGGAAGGAACAGCTCAAGGGAACTGCCTGGGAACCCCCTGGAGTACCCAGATTACGATTCAGTGATGGATGTGTACAAGACCTGTTACTCCATCCTGATGGCGGCCCTTTCAGTCATGGCCCCAGATGATGCCCCTGAGTCAGAGGAAGAGCAGGGTGAGATCTCAGATTACAAGTGTGCCCTCTGTGAGCATTTCAAGGACAAGCCCAATCCCTGAACTGCCAGATCCCTCGGGACCGTGAAAAGCACTCTCTTGTAACCAAAAATCTATTTCTGGCTCTAATAAAGTAAAGCAAAACTCCACAGGAGTAAATAAAGAATCAAACGAAAACTGCGACTCTGTTCTTTCTCTGTGTCCATGCTACTCACATGGCACTGGGTGAGCCAGATGAGGCTGGAAGCCCATGCCCTAGGCAGCCTTCGGTCCAGTCCCCATGGTCCCTTTTCATTTGAAGCAGCAGCATTTCACACGCTTGACCAAGGGTCTGACACATGAGCCAAGCATTGAGGCGAGCCCAGGATGGACAGGTCCCTGGGCCTTGCCTGCTGCTCAGTAGACAGCCCAGTCAGGTTCCTGACCTTGGGTTTGTCACCTTCCGTGATACATCCACCCTGAAGCAGAAGGGGCTCCTCAAGGGTCCCCTAACAATGCCACAAGTTTTTGATCAGCAGCTGAGTGTCTCCAGCTCCCAATCCAGGGTCCTCCCCAAGAGCCTGACTGGAAAGAAGGGTCACCCCACCCACCAAGGGCCTTGAAATCCCATGACCCCAAACCCAAAGACAAGTACATGGTTCGACAAGGTGAACAACATCCTTTGTCTCTCTGCCCTCACAGCTGTATTTAGGAGTCTGTTGTTGGATGTGTAGCATCCGGCCAGGCACTGCATCCTACACACATGCCTTGTGAGCCAAGGGACACTTTACAGTAGGACAAGGGTCACGTGTAAGGACACACCACGGCCTGTTTCTGGGCCTGTTGGGCCTCTCTGCCTGCCGATGCTTTGCCCAGCCCCCAGCCTTCCCCATCACCCCCTGGACACTGTTCCAACATCGGGGAGTTTGCACCAGAACAGAGAGGGAAAAACACTAACTGGTTTCCTAACAACACATTTCTCTCAACCACCCAGACCCAGCAGGGCCAAAACGACCGGCAACACCATCTTTTCATAAAGGACAAAGTCCCAGAGACTCTCACTGTGTCCAGAGTAGCACTGCATGAGGGGAGTCCGGCCCCTGGCCCCACACCAAGTGGGCGGGGCCCATTCAGACTGAACCAGATGGACACGTCCAGGGCACAGCGGTGACTGGATGGTGTCACCATGAGTTGGTTTCTCAGTCACTTTCCTCTCGAGATCCCAGTTTGGACAGGCCTCCTGCCCAAAGGGGAATCATGTGTTCAGGGATGTCCACCTGTAAGATGTCCTTCCCATCCCTCTCCGGGACAAGATTCACCAGTCAGCGGTGATTGGTGAGAACAGTCAGGTACTTCTGTTCCACGTCCGGTAACAGGGCCTGATCTCCAGCTCCTCCACCTGGTCGTGTCCTAGGTTTTCTGGGCACAGCAAAGTGTCCCCAATGTCCATGAGACCTGTGTGCAAAGACAGGACACAGAAGGAGAACAAAGTGACTAAAAGTCACACCTGCGATGAACATTGGGGTGCACGTGTCTCTTTCTGATCTGGTTTCCTCGGTGTGTATGCCCAGAAGTGGGCACTGTTTATAATAGCCAGGGCATGGAAGCAACCTAGATGCCCATCAGCAGACGAATGGATAAGGAAGCTGTGGTACATATACACCATGGAATATTACTCAGCCATTAAAAAGAATTCATTTGAATCAGTTCTAATGAGATGGATGAAACTGGAACCCATTATACAGAGTGAAGTAAGCCAGAAAGATAAAGATCAGTACAGTATACTAATGCATATATATGAAATTTAGAAAGATGGCAATGATAACTCTATACGCAAAACCGAAAAAGAGACACAGAACAGACTTTTGGACTCTGTGGGAGAAGGCAAGGGTGGGATGTTTAGAGAGAACAGCATCGAAACATGTATATTATCAAGGGTGAAACAGATCACCAGCCCAGGTTGGATGCATGAGACAAGCGCTTGGGGCTGGTGCACTGGGAAGACCCAGAGGGATCGGGTGGAGAGGGAGGTGGGAGGGGGGATCGGGACGGGGAATACATGTAAATCCATGGCTGATTCATGTCAATGTATGGCAAAAACCACTACAATACTGTAAAGTAATTAGCCTCCAACTAATAAAAATAAATGGAAAAAATATATAAATAAATAAATACATAAAGTCACACCTGCTAGAGACTAAGACTTATCACGGTGGGGAACTGTGGTGAACTGAATCCTCTAGCTGAGTATTTAAGACAGGCTCATCTCAGCAAAGGGAATTTGGGGTGAGGCCAAGCAAGGGAGGGAGCAAAAAAAAAAAAAAAAGAGAAGTCTGGTGCGCCAGGAACCCACCAGCCCACAGGCAGCTCTTGGTCTACCCACTGCAGGACACAGGGACAGAGCATGAGGGTCCCACCAGGGAGCCTGCAGGCATCAGGTCCCCAAGTGATTCACCCACTGACAGGTGTTGCTGTGGGGCCTCACCCCTGGGGAGTCAGGGGACTTGCTTAGGCCCAGCTACAGGCAGTGGGGGTATGGAACCCAGGCTGGGTGCATTCCTGCCTCTCATGGTCTCTGCTGGGCACACACACACACGTGAGTACACACACACCCACATGTTCACACAGAGACAAGTGCTACGTGCAGAGCTGGATGTGCCTCTGCCTCATAGCACAAAAGGGGACGGAGGCCCCGAGTGGTGGTCAGGCATCGTGGGCCACTGTCTCCCAGCCCAGGGACACTCACTGTCCCTCTGAAGAACCCTCAGCTCCCCCCTTCCTCCCACTAACTGGTTCAACAGAAAACAAATGAACATAACCAGGCTGAGATCCAGGGCAGTACTGGGTGCCGTGCAGGCAGCGCAGGGCAGGGCATCACTTGCCCATGATCATTCCATGGCCGAACTTGTCAGTGACCCACAGCAAGGCCTGGATCTGGGCAGAGCTCATCCCCAGCCTCTGGTATATCAGCTCCTGCCCAGCTGCATCCTCCCAGTCCCGGTGCACAATGTGGATAGCTAGGGTACAGTGCTGGGTCCACATAGCATGGGCCGCCACTGCATCTCCAGGGTCTTGACACCATTTAAGATGAAACCGTGTCAGAAAGACAGCTGAACCTCATCTCCCAGGGCTCCCAGGGCCTCATGTGGCTGCAGAAACACAGAACCACAAAGGTCAGGAGCCTGACACAGAGCCGTCCAAGCTCACAGCCCTGGGACGGACCTCAGCCCAATATGTTTGAGCATCCTGCAAGTCGCTGACACAGAATGGGTGTGTCACATAGGGCTGGCTCCTTCTGTCCATCTCCACGCCGTCTGCTTACAGATAAAGGAAAGGTCTTCACAGAGCTGATGGATGTCAAGTGAGCTCATTAGGATGGACCCTCCTCTAACAGGATGGCTGGCCCCATACAAAGGACACATTTAGAGACAGGCACATAGGAGAATTGGGGTGAAAAGGAAGGCAGAGCTCTCTGAGCCGAGACAAGCCCACCATGGCCAGCAATGCCCTGGAAGTGAGGGAGTAGGAATGGAAAAGACTCTCCACACAGCCCTCAGGAGAGTCAAAATCAGCTGACACCTCAACCTCAGCTGCCAGCCTCCTGAACTA
The DNA here is from genome assembly GCF_033118175.1 of Dama dama. NCBI lineage: Eukaryota > Metazoa > Chordata > Mammalia > Artiodactyla > Cervidae > Dama > Dama dama. The sequence goes on from NC_083714.1 coordinate 57,506,454, forward strand.
ATATGGTTTGTAGTTTGAGCCACCCAGCCAGTGTGGCCCTGACACAAAAGCCGTTCTCCAAAGACGACATAGATGGCCAACAGGCACTTGAAAAGATGCTCAACATTCCTAATTATTAGACAAATTCACATCAAAACTCCAATGAAGTATCACTTTACCCTGGTCAGAATGGCCGTAATCAATAAAACCTATGAAGAATAAATGCTGGAGAGGGTGGATAGCAAATGGAACCGTGGTACACTGTTGGTGGAAATGTAAAATGGTACAGTCAATATGAAGAACAGTGTGGAGGATCATTAAACAACTACAAACACAACTATCATATGATCCAGCAATCCCACTCCTGAATATATACCTGGAAAAGACAAAACTCTAATGTGAAAAGATACATGCACCCCAATGTTCATTGCAACACTATCTACAACAGACAAGATATGGAAGCAACCTAAATGTCCATCAATGGATGATTGGATAAAGAAGATGTGGTACACACACACACACACACACACACACACACACACATACACACTACTCAGAAATGAAAAATAATGAAGTAATGCCATCTGTGGCAACATGGATGGACCTAGAGATTATTATATTAAGCAAAATAAGTCAGAAAGAGAAAGACAAATATTCTATGGTATCTAAAAAGATGATAAAAATGAAATTATTTACAGAGAAGATACAGACTCAGAGAACAACTTATGGTTACCAAAGGGGAAAAGCAGGGGAAGGGATAAATTAAGAGTTTGGGATTGACAGATACACACTACCATGTATAAAATAGTACTACTGTGGAGCTGGAGAAGACTCTTGAGAGTCTGTTGGACAGCAAGGAGACCAAGCCAGTCAAGCCTAAAGGAAGTGAACCCTGAATATCCATTGGAAGGACTGATGCTAAAGCTGAAGCTCCAATACTTTGGTCACCTGATGGGAAGAGCTGACTCACCTGACCTCCGTCCTCTCCCCACCTGAGTCCCTGCTCCTCACACCAGGTCCCCAGTCTCTCACAGACCCAGATGTCAGGAAGTCAGCACAGGCCTTGTGTACTCTTCTCACCCCAGGAGCTCCTAGGGTTGACACAGGGGCGGGGATCTATGGGGTTCTGTCAGTCTTCCCTCGGGATCCTGTCAGTCGTCCTCAGGGACCTCACCTTTACTCTGGGTAGGACTTCGGATTCTCTCCTCTCCCCTACTAAGGTCCCAGCCCTTACACCATGACCCCAGTCTCTCTGAGACTCAGATGTCAGGAAGTCAGCCCCCTACACCAGGACCCAGTCTCTCTGACACCCGGATGTCAGGCAATGCAGCATGTGTTCGTTTGCCCTATGTCCTCCCAGAGCCCACTCTGCTCTGAGATCCAGGGTCCCCTCAGTCCTCCCTCAGTGTCTTCGCCTTGACTCTCAAAAGAACTAAGATCTTCCCCTCTGCCCATCTGAGGCCCTGCCCCTTCTAACAGTTGTCTAATGTCTCTGAGACACGGATGCGGAAGTCAGAATAGGCTGCCAAGTGCTCATCCCACCACCAGGGTCACCCAGGGCTGACAGAAGGGGCACGGATTAGTGGGGTTACCTTATATCATCCCTCAGGGACCTCATCATTAACCCTGGCAGATCTGGGGATGCCCTTTGTGTTGACCAGAGGCAGGACCCTCGCATCAAGTCTCAGGGAGCACAGAGGGTGGATGAGCACATGCTGCATTTCTTGACATCCGGGTCTCAGAGAAACTGGGGACCTGGGTTAGCGGGCATGGCCTCAGGTGAGCAGAGGGAAGAAGCCCAGCTCCTCCAAGATTCTACTTGAGGACCCTGAGGGAGGACTGAGGGGACCCTGGACCCCAATCAGAGGAGAACTCAGAGAAGCCTGTAGCTGCTGTTGGTCCTTGGCAGCCCTGGGGTAGGATGAGCCCAAAATGCCTGGTCTCACTTCCTGACATCCGGGTCTCAGACTGGGGACCTTGCATATGTGGTGGGGCCTCAGGTGGGCTGATTCCCAGGTGCTGCGGGTGTCAGGTTGAGTACCCTGACAAGGGACTAGAGGACCCTGGACACCAATCAGAGGAGACCTCAGAGAAGCTCTTCTCTGTTGTCAGTCCAGGGAGACCATGGGGGTAGATGAGAGCAACAGGCATGTGCTGACTTCTTGACATTCGGGTCTTGGAGAGACTGGGGCCCTGGTATAAGGGGCAGGGCTTCAGGTGGGAAGAGCCGAGAATCCCATGTTCTGCCCAGAGGCAAGGTTAGGTGCCTGAAGGAGGACTGAGGGGGGCCCTGTGTGAGGACTGATGGAACCCCACAGATTCCCGCCTCTGTAGTCATACCTGGGAGACCTTGGGGTGACAAGAGCACACTAGGCCTGTCTGCCTTCCTCACATGTGGGTCTCAGAGAGACTGGGTACCTCGTGAAAGAAGCAGGGTCTCAAAATGGTGGACAGTACAATCCCCGGTCCTGCCTAGAGTCCAAGCTCCATGCAAGGAAGGACTGAAGCAGTTAGACCCCAAATAGGAGGCAGCGATCCTGGCCCTTGTGGGAGCTCTTGGAGGCTATGAACGGGGTGAGCAGGGTGAGCCGTTTATTGATTGCTGGCTTAGGGACCTTGAAAGGTGAGGTTTTTTGGGCAGAGGGCAGAGGCTACAGGTCGGCACAGGCTGGACTCCCCAACCCCGAGGGAGGACTGAGCAGACTCCTGCCACTGTGGTCAGTTCTGGGAGGCCAGTCAGGACATGAGGAGGAGCTGAGGACCGAGCATCTCACCAGCCTAAGACCTGCGAGAGGCCCTGGGTGAGTATGGCCGCATGTGGAGCCCCTCAGCCCTTTCTGTTCAGACTTGGGCCTTTTTTGACTTTCACTACAGGCCCCCAAAGGTGAGGGACCAGGCCAGCCAGAGGAAAGGTGAACACTACAAGGGAACCCCGATGTGACCTCCCACCACACAATGGGGGGACCTCACAGAGTCCACCCCTCTTACCATCTCAGAAGGCCCATGGCTGTGCCACAGGATACCATCGAGGTGTCCCCTCCATTTCTCCCACAGGAGCTCCAGGAACCAGCAGGGGACAGCAGAGGTCTGAGGCCCATGTCCTGAGGTCAGAGAGCAGAGGAGGTCCAGGTAGTGCCAGAAGTCAAGGTGAGGATGGTGTCCTGAGTGTGCACGAGGGGCTCCCCATCCCAGAACAGAGGGGACCATGCAAGGCCCTAATCCCTGCACCTTGTAAGTGCCAGAAATCTCGGGCTGTGCTATCTGCATCCTGGGGAGTCACTTCACTTCATCCTTCAGGTAGCCAGGGGATCCTCCCCTGTGAGATCTGGGTGAACCCCTCAAGGGGAGACCAGTAAGTGGCCTGAGTCAGACTGCCCAGCATGCGGTTCTCAGTCGAGCCGAGGCTGCTCCCGCCACTTCTTCCCCCAATCCCCTTGGTCCTCATCTGTCCCCCTGCCTCACTACTGTCTGTGCTTTGATTCCAGTCGTGCTTGTTGCTGAGAGGAGTGAGCTGAGCAAGCCCAAGGAAGGCCTTCAGGGCCCAGGCAATGCCCAGGGCCTGGTGGAGGTGCAGCACTTGGGGGCTGAGACAGGGGAGGCTGCATCCCCCTTGGCCTACTCCCCCACAGTGTCCTCCTCGGCCACTGGAGAGGCCTTGCCTCAGGAATCTCTGAATGAGATGGTGGTTAACCTGATGAAGTTTCTGATCCTCAAGTATCAGGCCAAGGAGCTGACCTCACAGGAGGAAATGCTGAAACAGGTCCTCAGGGATAACCAGGAGCACTTCCCGGTGGTCTTCAGCCAAGCCTCGTAGTGCCTCCAGCTGGTCTGTGGCATGGAGGTGAAGGAGACGGACCCCAGGGAGCACATCTACGTCATGGTCCCGACCCTGGCCCTCAACTGCCTTTCAGTGCTGAGTGTTGGGCAGAGCCTGCCTAAGGCTGGCCTCCTGATGCTGGTCCTTGGCCCAATCATGCATAATGGAAACTGTGCCCCTAAGGAGGAGGCCTGGGGAGCACTCAGCAGGATGGGTGTGTGTGTCGGGAGTGAGCACTGCATCTTTAGGTAGCTCAGGGAGCTGCTGACCCACGTGCAGGTACAGGAGGGGTACCTGGAGTACCAGCAGGTCCCTGACAGCCACCCTGCCTGCTACAAGTTCCTGTAGGGTCTCTGGGCCTCTGCAGAGACTAGCAAGTGGCAAGTCTTCCGTTTCTGCTCACGGTCAAGTGAAGGAGTTTGAGGTCCTTCTCATTGCAGTCTGCAGAGGCTGTGAGGGAGGAGGATGAGGTGGCCTGAACAAGAGCAGCAGCCAGGCTGATCCTTCCCTCTGTGATTAAAGAGGGAGCAGTCAGCCTTCTCAGAAGTGAGGGCCCTGGCCAGTTGAAGAAACTGGTGTGTCACATCTTTGGGTTCCTGTTGTCTTTGATGACATGGAGGTTCATCTCTGTTTTCCTTAGAAAATTTTCAAACTGTGATTGTTTTTATAGAAGGCGAAATAAACTTCAGTGTCTTAGTTTTGTGAATGATGTTGATCACAATGTGTTTGTGCTTACCCAGTTCAAGAACAAGAGTTTTGCTGTTTTGTAAAAGAGATTGGGAACACTTCCACTGTGCTTTGTGGTCCTGAACAGGACACAACGAAAGTGGAATTAGAACTGTTTTGGAAAAGTGAGCTTACTTAGCAGTAATATTGATGGGGGAAGAACTAGATGATAAAAGTAATTGTAGTGAATCCATGCTTTTGCCCTTCTTGTGTGCCATTCTCAAAAACTAAATTATCTCTGTTTATTTGGATTTGCCTGGGTTATTTAAGGAAGTAGCATACAATTAATCTGAGCTCCCTGCTGACTGGCACATTTATTCTGAAGACCTTTATGGAGCCTCTTCCCTATGAAAGGCCATGTTAGCAGTGGGGACAGCAGGAGAAGCAGGACACCCCCACACCTCAAGTGATGATACAGGAGTCACACTCACACGAGGAAGGTGGAGAGACATCACCTAGGCCCACTGAACAAGGCTACACAGGGCAGGGTGGTGGGGCTCCAGGAGGAGCACTCAAGTGTCAGTGCCTGAGCCAGGGCTGTTTGGGGCTTTGGGAAGCTGGGTTGCTTCTGTGGGAGGCTGGGTGGTGACATCCCTCCGACCTGCAGACAGTGTCTTGGGGGTGACGGGAAAGTCTGAAATGGATCATTGCTGTGATGTGTCCTTTTGCATCTTGGATAAGAGAGATATCTTTCTGGGTCAGGACAGAAGGGGCTGTAATTCTTGTCACTTTGCTCTTGACCACAGGGGCAAAGGAGGGATTTTCTACCCAATATCTTCCAGGAATCCTTCAGAACTTTGGTTGCAACCCCTTGAAATGTTTCCCAAGAAATCCATGGAACTACTCTCTTTCCTGGTCCTGGGGATCCAGAACCCAAGGTGTTAATTAGCTTTAAATTATCTTGATTGTAGTTGGCCATTTTAAACAAGGATTCGACCTTTGTTGGGGCTGCAATGAAGGAAAGTAATGTTTGGATGGAAGATCAGCTGGGACAGAGGCAAGGAGTGCTTCTTGCTTCTGTTACTTGTAGCAGCTTGGGTCCTGCTGGAACACTCCTCCACATCCAAATTTCACAGTTCCTCTAACTGGAACTGGGGTTTGCCAGGTAGGTCAAAAGATGAAGAATCTGCATTGTGGGAGACCTGGGATCAATCCCTGGGTCAAGAGATCGCCTGCAGAAGGTCATGGCAACCCACTCCAGTATTCTTAACTCGAGAATTCCATGGACAGAGGAGACTGGCGAGCTACAGTCCATGGAGTCTCAAAGAGTCGGACAAGACTGAGTGACTAACACTATGGTCCACTACTGTCTAGGTAGAAAAGTTTCTTAGTACATTTATGAAGCATCCTATTTGGCATATTAGCTCTTCCACATCCTATTGAGGTGCAAATTCTCTGACCCGCCCTGGACAACAATGCAGGCAACCCACTCCAGTGGACAGTGGAGGAGTGTCTGGGGGAAACTGTGTGAGAAATTCCTGCCCCGCCATCACAGGGCCAACAGCCACCAGGCCTTGCGATCTCTGTCATCCCTCAGGCACATCCTGCAGCCCAGCACATGGGGCTCCTCACACCAGCTCGTCTCTCAGATGAAGAACTGAGGCCATGGGGCTTGGGCATCTTCCCAAGACCAGGTGCTAGTGAGGGCCGGGGTGGGCTCAGAGTCCTGGTCTCAATTCCTCTGGAGACCCCGCCCTTTCTGCCCACCCCAGGCCATGGCCCGACCTTCCTACTTCTCACGCCTTCCTCTTCTCAGTGCTACACGATGCCTCTGAGGTGACAAAATGCAGGCCTGTGAAAGGAAGGGGACAAGGAGAATCAGAAGCACTGTGGGGCTGCTCTGTGCTTTGCTGAGAACTGACTCTGCTGGGGGCCGCTGTCTCTGTCCAGTGCCAGCGCCTCCTGTGTGAGGGCGGTGCCCTGTCCCTGCTGCTGCCATGGGCCTCCTGCCCAGTGGAACCTGCCAGGCTGACCAGCTCCTCACGGAGCAGGAGGGAGGGAGAGCCTGACTGTATGGTCCCAGTGCCCACTGGGATAAGGCCCTACAGGAGCCTCGTCTGATATGGGAGGGAAGGTAACATGGGTGGACCCCTAAGGCTCCAGGGCTCCCAAGCCGCAGCAAGGGAGGGGAGCAGCTGGAGGGCCTCTGGGCTGGGGACACCAGGGTGGGTACTCCAAGCACAGGGGCAGGAGAATGAGGCTGAGAAAGGCAGGCCTTGGACATCATGATGGCTTGTGTGTGTCCTGAGCCACAGCTGACAAAGACCCCTCAGCTCCCTGGCCCCATCCTGCCCATGCTCTGCAGATCCCCCATCTCAGCCCGGTGCTGCCGAGGGCAGATCCATGCTAACAAATCCGTCCTCGGTCCTGGGGTGCCCTGGACCTCAGACGGCCCTGCCAGGTGTCTTCCCCATGCCTTATGGAAGCCACCTTCCTCCCAACCCTCCCCACTGCCTCCACTTTCAGCAGATGCCCCATCCCCTGCCCAGGGCCTAGAGAAAGAACAAAGGAGAGGAGGAACTATTGGGACAGGCATGCTCTGTGTCCTTGCCAGGGCCTGGGATGGCACCATGCAGGGATCAGAGAATTCAAACCTCAAATAATCTGCTAGGTTACTGTCACCTCGTTCCATGGCTGAGGAGATGCTGAGAGATAGAGAGATAGCACATGACAGCACGGGACCTGACCACACGCACCTCCATCCTCACTTCTTTCCTTGTACCTGGAGGAGGGGTCCCTGTTCACTGGAGCAGGGTGATCGCAGAGCAGCACAGGCAGTTCAGGCGGAGGGCCTGGACCTCAGCAGGGTCTCAGCACCTCGCAGGGAGCCTCCGTTTCCACGTGGCGGTCAGGATGGGGAAAAGGTCCCAGAGGAACCCAGCCCAGAGACTCCCGGGCCTTTCCTTCCCCAAGCACAGCAGAGCCACAGTTCTCATAGGCTCACGAGGCCCCACGTGATCTGGCTCCTACCCTGGCACCCTGCTCTCCTCGCCCCTGGATTCACACCTGGTAGCCATGAAGGCCATCCTTCCATCCTTGGAACACTCCAGTCTGTTCCTACCTCAGAGCCTTTGTAGGGTGTGAGGAATCACATCGTGTCCCCTCAGAGTCAGGTGCTGGAGTGTCAGTCCCAACTGCCTCGTCATGACCTTACAAAGAATAGGTCTTCACAGCGCTGATGGGAGTCAAGTGAGCTCATTAGGATGGACCGTCCTCTAACAGGACGGCTGTCCCCATACAAAGGACACATTTAGAGACAGACAGGCACACGGGAGAGCTCTAGGAAGGTGGAGCTCTCCAAGCCCAGACACGCCCACAATGGCCAACAATGCCCCAGAAGGCAGGGGGGAGAGATGGGACAGACTCTCCCCACAGCCCACAGAAGAGCCAACATCAGCTGACTCTTTGACCTCAGCTGCTGGCCTCCTGAACCAACACGGAATGTAGTTGAGCCACCCAGCCTGTGGGACCCAGAAACGACTGTCAGCATTTGGAGACAGAGGGTCAGCCCAGTCCAGACATCATTCCGCAGGGGCAAGGGGGGAATGGGGGGATGACTTCCACACTCCCAGTACCTTGGGCTCACTCCTCCATGTCTGCACAACTTCATGTGTCTGTTTTCACACTTACACTTATCCTGATTTAGTCTCCCCTTAGCCAGATTCCCAATCTGCCAATGGTCACTGTATAGCCACCCAATACAACAGAAAGAGTGATGGAGACAGCAGAATGGACACAGAGTTGCCCTGAACCAACTATGGCTAAACCACCTTTCATAGATTTTACAAACGAGATGACTGGCATATACCATAATGCTAGGGCCCCTTCCAGGCCTTGAAATGCCAGTGACACTGAAGCTTAATCTTAAGCTTCATTAGCTTCACTGTTCATCTCTGTCTGGTCCAGACATTTACAGAGGGAAATGAAACACTGAGAAACGGCTTAGGACTCAGATAACAAGGCAGAAGGCAGGGAGGTACCTAACCAGAAGCAAGGATAAGGCAATCAGAATGGATTCCAGATTACCAGAATACAAAATTACCTGGGAGTGTGGGACTTCTCTGGTGGTCAAGTGGTTAAGACTCCTCACTTACACTGAAGGGGACATTGGTTCGATCTTAGTGGAAACTAAGATTCCACATGCCTCACAGAAAGGCCAAAAGAAATAAGTACAAATTTAAAAGGCATCTACATTGACTGAGGGTTCATAAAGTAAAATAAAATTTAAAAAAAGGAAAAAGTACCTTCAAGTGAGTGACTAGCATGTGACCTAAAGAATGGAACAACAGCCTGAGCTGGGACACCACACAAGGACCCAAACTACACAGCTGTCTTTCCTCCATGACTGAGGTGAGAAACTTGACATGATGTTGGGTAGACACTGAGTGGTAGGAAGAGGAAGCAGTTCAGGGGAGGTGGGCTTCTTGAACCAGCATCAGAGAAGAACCTTGCTGGACCAGCACAGATTCAAGTCAAGTAACACAGAAACCAAAAAGACAGCTGACACAGACAATCCTCTGAGTCTGTCAAGACTGAATTCCTGAATGGTACAGTCATAGCATCCAATGTGTGCCAAGCTTGATAGGACCTCCTAGATCCCATGTTCCATGCCCCCACCCTCTATGGGGACAGGGAGCAGGTCACTAGTGCAGGAGTCAGGATTGGCCCCTTGAGGTGGACTCCTGTCTCACTACCATCCACACACTACCCACTCTGCAGTGTACCACTCAGAGCCTGCCTCCTTCTTCTCATAGGGAGAGGCATCCTAGCACAATGAGTGTTTCTACAAAGAGTGGTGCTGTGTCCAATGAGATTACTGACATACTTGCCTTGCTTGCCTGCCTTGCACACACTGACCCCTGGGCAGGGCCCATATCTTCACCTGCCAAGTCCAGAGTGGTACAACAGAGCTGATGAGTGCTAAGTGACTCAAAGTGAACAGACAGCACTGGTAAGTGCCTGCTCTGCAGAGGCAGCTCTGGGGACACTACAAAGGTAAATTGGGTGGGGTCTTTATCCTCAGTTTGTGGTGTAGCTGGGGTAACAGTGCATACATGCACACATGCAGACACACACACCCATACATACACACACAAAGAAACCGACCAAGGTATCCTTGTACAAAAAGAGTATTATAGAGAGGGTTCCCGAAGTTTGTGCACAGGCACACACAGACACACAGACACACAGACACACACACAGATACCATCCAGGGTAACAATTCACAAAAAGAGTACTATGGAGAGGGTTCTGGAAGGTTGTGGGGAGGAAGGAACGGTCCTGAAGTCAGCCTCAGAGGCTTCAGGAGGGCACAGGAAGTGAGGAGGGAAGGATCTGCCATGTGCAGCAGTGTGGACAGCTGGGCACCCAGAGAGTCAGGCTGCAGGAGTGGAGGCCTGGCCATGACCATCGAGGAGACAAGGGGAAGTGCTGCTGCGATGAAGGCAGAAAGGTCTGTGGTGGGGGTCAGAGCCCCGAGAAGCATGGGGAGCAAAGGCTGATCCTGGGCCCAGAACTGTTTTCATTGACCTCATTTGACAGACGGGCAAGATGAGGCCAGAGTGCTGCAGGCACTCGAACACCAAGTTGTGGGAGTCAGGGGTCGCTTCGGGAAAGCTGTGTTTTAGGATTCGTGGTTATACTACCAGGGTGGCCTGGGTGGCAGGGGCTGGAGAGGGATTAGAAATCTGCCTGTGTCATGTCAGCAAAGGCCCCGGGTTTAAGAGAGCTCAGGAAGCACTGGACAATCAGGGTATTCTTCCAGAAACTTCTTAAGGATTCTATCTGAGACTCCTCTACTCCTATCTGCCGATTTTGTGCCAGAGGGACCTGAGTGGGAGAGGGGTGGCTGGGAAAAGAGACTCTCATGCTTTGTCGAAGGTGTGCAAGGAAGGCTCAGGCACAGGCCCTCCACGTGTACCTGAGGTGACCCGAATCCTCTGGGGATGTGACGGGAAGGTAATGCACTCTGGATCAGCACCCCAGACACACACTGAGCTCCATGCCCCCCACGCCACCATCCCTGGCATCCCTCCTCAGAGATTCCAGATTCTAGGAGCATTGCCTTTCCTAAGGCCCCTTGTGCTGATCCCCTGTCTGCAGCTTGTCAGAAAGTTCCCCATCTTCTCCACCTTTGTAGACTCCATGCCAGGCACCAAGGCGGTGCTCACACACCAGCGAGTGAGGGGGTCAAAGAAGGAAGAAAGGTGACCAGTGGCCATTGACAGAGCTATTGATGGACCAGTCACCAGACTGTCTGGATCTGGAGGAGGGGGTGGTTGGGCACATGCCGTCTGTGCTTCCAACATGCCGGATGCTAAAGAAGCCCATTGACATGTCCTGGGAACACACTTCCACTAGACTGTTCTCCTCATTCATTGACCACCAAAGGAACATCTCTGTGTTTGGATCCAGCCTCCCTGGTGTTCAGTCTCACCTCGCTTCCTCAGATGGTGCACATGCCACCTCCACCCCCATGGGAAAGTAGCCATTCTTCTTAATGAAGGGCTCGGGCAATGCCACAGAGCACACAGTATTCTCCTGCCAAATTCCACAAAGGATACATGACATTTCAACACACTGGCTACTCTAGCAACTGGGCTTTTGTCTCCTTGCTAAAGTGGGTTCCCCACCTTAGCCATGATGTTACTGAATTGAAACAGACACAGACTGACAAGCAAAGCCCTACAGACTGTCAAAGCATCCAGTCTTCTGGACACACACAGGAGGAGTACCAACAGAGTGCAGAAGACAGAACACTCTATCAACACTGAACCTGGAGTACTCAACTCAGCAGTGGACAGAAAGGACGGAGGCCACTTACATGAAGATATCTTTCTTGATGCCACGTCATTATGAGTATCAAGAAAGCACATGGATGCCAGACACACCAACAGCTGTCCACAGTTCTGAACCTTCACTTAGACCTAGATTGTGGAGACAGGCCTCAGCCAGGGCCTGAAAGCAGGTCACTTGTTTCCATCAGAAGTTCCCTTAGAAAAGTGTCCATTAGCTTACCTTGTGGCTCAGATGGCAAAGGATCTGCCTGCAATGCAGAAGAGCCAGGTTTGAACCCTGGGTCAGGAAGATCCCCTGGAGAAAGGAATGGCTACCCACTCCAATATTCTTGCTTGGGAAATTCCATGGACAGAAAAGCCTGGCGGATTACACTCCATGGGGTTGCAAAGAGTCAGACATGACTCATTGACTAACACTTTCACTGTGATCCAGACTACAACCAAACCAAAGTGCAACTCTTCTTAACAAAGTGGAACAGTTTCTTAACCCAAATTGTGTTATTCGGAAAATATTTTACACATGTTTCACATGTTTCATACACTCACAGTTGAGAAACAAATACTTTCTCTCTCCTTCATATCTCAGGTCAGTTGCCACATCTGTATAGTTGAGGATTTTGCCTTTAATAGAAACATTCATGCAATGCAGATTTTTATTTTATGACACTATCAGAATAACAGTAAGAACTCTGAATCAAAGGATGTGAAAGGTCAAAGGCAGTTTGTGATCAGACCCTTGCTTTTCAAATTGCTATCCACACACCAGACACTTAGGCATCAACTGGGATCTGGTCAGAAGCACAGAATCTCAGGTCCACCTCAGAACATGTGAATCAGAGGCCACATTTGACAAGATCACTAAGGGATCTGAATGCACACTGAAATCTGAGTTCTAGGTCACTGGTTTTCAAACTGTGTTCTTTGAGGGGCCTCTATCACTGCAGATGGTGATTGCAGCCATGAAATTAAAAGATGCCTACTCCTTGGAAGGAAAGTTATGACCAACCTAGATAGCATATTAAAAAGCAGAGACATTACTTTGCTAACAAAGGTCCGTCTAGTCAAGGCTATGGTTTTTCCAGTGGTCATGTATGCATGTGAGAGCTGGACTGTGAAGAAAGCTGAGCACTGACGAATTGATGCTTTTGAACTGTGGTGTTGGAGCAGACTCTTGAGAGTCCCTTGGACTGCAAGGAGATCCAACCAGTCCATCCTAAATGAGATCAGTCCTGGGTGTTCATTGGAAGGACTGATGCTGAAGCTGAAACTCCTATACTTTGGCCACCTGATGCAAAGAGTTGACTCATTGGAAATGACCCTGATGCTGGGAGGGATTGGGGGCAGGAGGAGAAGGGGATGACAGAGGATGAGATGGCTGGATGGCATCACCGACTCAAGGGACATGTGTTTGAGTAAACTCCGGGAGTTTGTGAAGGACAGAGAGGCCTCGTGTGCTGCGATTCATGGGTTTGCAAAGAGTCGGACACAACTGAGCGACTGAACTGAACTGAACTGAACTGATCCGAGGAGTGGGCCGGGAAGAGATTAGGAAGAAGGCGGGTGGGGAACAGGCCTCACTTCAGCTGAGCAGCTTGCCTCTGATTTGTTCGGAAAGCTGAACCCCACCCTATCCCCCGGTCAGATATCCCATGGACACAAAGTTTGGAGAATCACAGTTCTGGACCAATCACCTCATTTTCTAAATGCACAACCGAAATCTTCCAATAGCATAAGGGAATTTTACCAAAATCACATTATAGTCCCTTGAACACTGTTAGAGAATTTTGAGGTTTACAAAGCCTGGGAATCAAGAAAAATCTTCATATGCAGTGTTGCTGGAATAACCTCCCACCTGCAGAAGTAGAAGCAAAGACAGTCCTTGAGCCCCAGTGGGAGACAACATGATGTCCAAGGCTGTGCCCTGGAAAAGCCCTGTGACATGAGTGGCATTTTGTGCTACCTGGTTTTCAACAGAGGAGAAAGACACCCAGAGATAGTAAGTGCCAAAGCTACACAGCAAGAGAGGAACTGATGTCCAAACCCAGGCCCCTGGATCCCACAGCCCAGGCTGTGGATCATGTCATTCGAATCATGAGCACAAATAGACAGCCCCTCTGTGTGCCCTAAGCATCAGCCCAGCCTATGAGCCACACAGACACACATTCACTCAAAAAAGGAGCCATCTACACTCATGGACCTTTGGAATACAAATAATGGGCATCTATGCCAATGCCTGGGCTCCTGCTATAAGTGCAAGGCAAGGGACATGCAAATTTGGTTGCTATATCTTTGTGGTAATGAGAGTTAAGAATCCATTTTAATATCCATTGCTATGTATCTGACATCTCCATGCCTTGGGAAAGTTAGAAAGATTAAGAAGGCAGAAATGGTCAGGGGAGGAAAGGGAAAAGTAATATTTTACAATGTATTGACATATTAAGTTTAGCACCTCATTTTTATATTCATACCCTCCAAGCACTGCCTGGAGCTTTTTGCCATGGAAGCTCTTATTACTAACCGCCTTTAATTAAAACTTAAGCTGCAAAAAAAAAAAAAAAAAAAAAAAAGACAATCCAATCAAAAAATGGTCAGAACACCTGAACAGACATTTCTCCAAAGAAGACATAGATGGCCAAAAGACACATGAAAGATGCCTCAGCATTCCTAATTACTAGACAAATGCAAATCAAAACTCCTATGAAGTATCACCTTACACTGGAAAGAATGGCCATCATCAAAAAAATTACAAAGAATAAATGCTGGAGAGGTTGCAGAGAAAAGGGAACCCTTGTACACAGTTGGTGGAAAAGTAAACTGGTACACTCAATATGAAGAACAGTATGGAGGTTCCTTAAACAACTACAAATAGAAGAACCATATGATCCAGCAATCCCACTCCTGCATATACACCTGGAAAAGGCAAAACTCTACTCTGAAAAGATACATGCATCCCAATGTTCATTGCAGCAATATTTACAATAGCCAAGATATGTAAACAATGTAAATGTCCATCAACAGATAAATGGATAAAGAAGATGTGGTATACACACACACACACACACACACATACACACACACACACACACTCACACAGGAATACGTCTCAGCCCTGAAAAATAATGAAGTAATACCATTTGCCGAAACATGTGTTGACCCAGGGGTTATCATACTAAGTGGAGTATGTCAGAAAGAGAAAGACAAATATTCTATGATATCACATATTGATGGAATCTAAAATGATGGTACAAATGAAATTATTTGCAAAGCAGAAACAGACTCAGAGAAGAAATTTTGGTTACCAGAGTGAAAAAAGAAGGGGAAGGGATAAATTAGGACATTGCGATTAACAGATGCACACTACTATGTATAAAATAGTACTACTGTCATGCTGGAGAAGACTCTTGATAGCCCTGTGGACAGCAAGGAGACCAAGTCAGTCAATTCCAAAGAAATCAAGCCTGAATATTCATTGGAAGGGCTGATGCTAAAGCTGAAGCTCCAATATTTTGACCACCTGATGTGAAGAGCCAACTTACTGGAAAAGACCCTGATGTTTGGAAAGACTGAAGAAAGAAGGAGAAGAGGGTGCTAGAGGGTGAGATGATTGGATGGCATCATTGACTCGATGGACAGGAGTTTGAGCAAACTCTGGGAGACAGTGAAAGTCAGGGAAGCCTGGTGTGCTACAGTCCATGGGGTCACAAAGTCAGACAAAACCGAGCGACCGAACAAAAATGTATAAAATGCATAAATAGGGTCCTACTGTAAAGAACAGGAAACTATACTCAATATCTGCAATGACCTATAATGGAAAAGAATCTGGAAGTGTTTATATATATATAAAGTGAATCACCTTGCTATACACCAGACAGACACAACATTGTTAATTAACTATGTGAATATGAGTGAATGCCATTCAGTCATGTCAGAATCTTTGCAACCCCGTGAACTATGCAGTATACAGTTCATGGAATTCTCCAGGCCAAAATACTGGAGTGGGTAGCCTTTCCCTTCTCCAGGGGATCTTTTCCACCCAGGAATTGAACTGGGGTTCCTGCATTGCAGGCAGATTCTTTACCAACTGAGCTATGAGGGAAGCCCTAACTATATTTCAATTTAAAAAAAAAGTGAAGTTGGAAGAGTGGGCCAGCAAATGGCACAATGAGCAAGCAGCACATTACTGTCAAACCCTAGTGTCATTTCAGACACCAAGCTGGCCCCTTTCCTAAAGCCTCCTCCAAGTGTCATTTGGGAACACTCTAGTTGGGAAATACAACAGGCCAAGGCCAGCCTTCCATATCGTCTTGTCTTCACTGCCTGCACTATTCCTTCAAAGGCAGTAAGTGAGGGGCCCACACTGCTATACTCCCCCTGGCACTTGAAGCTACCATGGTTCATGCTGCCGGGGAGTTGGTCTGGGGAAACCTGTACCACATCTTCCTTCTCTGCACAATGCATCAGCAGGAGCCACTCTGCTCAGCCTGGGGGACCCTGGGTGCCACAGAGGGCAAATCAACCTTCTTCTGGGGGCCAGGAGAATCTGGGCTCAACACCTTCACCTCTGTGTGTGTTCAGTCACCAAGTCATTTGTGACTCTTTGTGACCCCATGGACCGCAGCATGCTAGGCTTCCCTGTCCTTCACCACCTCCCAGAGTTTGCTCAAATTCACATCCATTGAGTTGGTGATGCTATCTAACCATCTCACCCTCTATCCCAGCAATAACTCTCAGAACATAAAGATCTAATGTCATCTCTCTAAACCTCATTCTGGAGTCAGGAAGAATTGGAAACCTCCACACAAGCCAGGAGAAGTCAGCCTGAAGAAGACAGTGCCCTTGTCTAGTTCAGTGAGGATAGGCACCAGCTGCCAGGGCCGCTCATCCTGGAAAGAACCATGCTGGTCATCGCCTGACTCACCTGTGTACTTGTTGCCTGACCCTGTGTATGGGAGGCACACAAAGTTTTTTTGTTTTTCCAGTCACTGACTAACTAAATGACTGAATCAGTGAATTCTTCTCAGGGAGAGAAGCAATGGCTTACCTTTAAAACTGCAAGTGAGGGCAACTGTACGCAGGGCACAGGTCAGATGCCCTAAGAGTCGCATCTGAGTTTGACCCAGTCTAGTATCCCAGCCCTTTACCATGATCTTGCTCCAGCTGCACACCTGGGCTCAGTTCCCTCCATGGGTCTGACACTTCTGGGGGCCCTTCTCCAATTTCCCAGCCAAAGAGACCCTCTTCATTACAAGACCCAGCTCAGATGGCCCTCCCATTAAAAAGGCCTCCACGGTCCCTTGATGGGAGTCAGTGTTTGCTTTCCCACGCTTCATGCTCCCCAACCTCTGCCTTGTTTCAGGCTCTGAGCTTGACAGGTCTGCCAGAAAGATGCACTCCAGCCTCCCCACCCCCCCAGCCCTGAGTGATTCAGGGGTGAGTGGACACCTGATGCCCTGCGTGGTGGAGGAGCCTCTTGTAGGATGGATGTCCTTGGAGTTGAATGCACTTTGCCTTGTGAGTTCTGGTACTCAGACCTGCCCTCTCCCATCAGGCTGTGCTTACACCACAACTAGCAGATGGCCGGGTGGCCAGAACACTGGAAGCAGTTCTCCTGCCCCACCCAGCAGTTGCCTGATGCAAAAATCACCACGAACCCCTCCTTCCAGCCTGCATGGAGGGCAGAGCACAGTGCCACCCAGGCAAAGGCACTTGGTGTTCCGTGTGTGCACACAGCCACCACTCAGGCACCAGTTCCTGGTTTCAGTTCTCCCACTCGGTCAATAGCAATCACGAGGCCTCAGGCACTGTGAGGGCCTGACCACTGGGGCCCACTGTGGCACCTCCAATGCCTGTCTATGCTCTGCACTTCCTGACGGGCTGGCAGGAACTATCAGGTCAACATTGCAGGTAGAGGGATGCCCCACCCACTCCTGTCTGCTCCCAGTCCTTGGTGGTAAGTCCCCAGCCAGCCTATGGCACCAACTACCCTCCTCCCACCCACAGGAACAGCCTCATGAGGGACCCATCCTGAGAAGGCTGGCCCAGGCATGGTCCGAGGAGAGGTGGCGAGATGAGGCCTTGGTACAGGGTTGACATCCCCTGCCCCACAGCTTATGAGGACCCATCCTGGGGATAGTCAGTGTGTACTCAGCCCTGGACTCAAGGCCAGAGCCCAACTCCTACAACTTTAGCTGGGCTGGCAAGGGGAGAGGCATTTCCTAGCAAGTGAGAAGATCCAGGCATGTGGGACATGGGTGGCATAGAGGGAAGTGACTTCTTTGCTTTGCTGTCCACAGGGGGATGACCAGCCTAGGATGAAGAATAGTGAGAACCAAGGTGGGGGGGGGTGCTTTCCCAGGGTTTTCCTGGTAACTGAGAAAGCTTCAGGCAGTAGACCTACATGGGCTCATGATTTGACAGGAGTGTCTGAACCTTAAAGACACCGAATGTTCCACTAAGGCAGGCCTGACCTGCTGGCATCAGAAGTCCTCTTTGGAAAACCTGCATCCCTGATATGAGGGCCAGGGAGACCAGGAGGCAGGTCCCAGAAGACTGGGACATCTCAGACATCTCTGAACTTCTGAGCCTGTGGCAGCAGCCCAGCCCCTCACCCCATAAAGAGCTGGTGCCCCCCCAGTCACACCGCCAAGAGAGCAAATGGCACTGGAGTCCTCCCTCACAGGTGCCCTACATCCCGGGAAGCAGGGGAGCTGGCTGCCCTGATCTGTGGCAAGGCCCACAGCACTACCAGCACAAGAGCCCAGGAACCACAGGAAGAGCTGGTCACTTACTGTCTGGCTGCCAAGCAGAGCAAAGACACTGTGCAGCACAGGCTGGGCTCACTGGGTCACATGACGGAGGAGACGGATGACACCCCCCAATCCCCATCCTCACTGCCCAGGGACTACAGCATAGGCCGCAGGGTCACACTGAGTGACCAGGAGCCAGGGGCCATGACGAGGGCTGCCACCCCCCCAGGAGGCTGGACCCACAGAGCAGGGCATGTGGTCAATACAATGTGGCCTCCTGGGGGCTTGATGGATGGGCAACCAACCAAGGTACAGTCCAAAATGATACTGAAGCCAAGGGCAGATGCCCCAGTAAACAGGTCACAATCCCTCATCCAGGTTCGGCTGCAAAGCCAGTTCTCAGATCTGGCACCAAGGAACGGGGATGGGTTGGGTCCCCAGGGGAAGGACCACAGCAAACTGACACAGCAACAACCCCAGCCCCTCCCAAAGGGACCTCGGGCTCTGCAATGATGAACCCATCCAAGGAGGTGGGACCACCAGAGGGGTGCAGGTTGCCAGACTTTGGGTCACCTAGGCACTGATATGAGAGACCCAGTTAACTCTGACTTTGCAGTCACTTCAGGAGAACCCCAGGGGCTGGGGTTTCTAGGCATAAGGGGTCAAGGAGCAAGGGTACATGGGGCCAGTCCCGAGGATTCGTCAGTTGGTCTTCACCTGGGAGAGCCTAGAATGCACGAGAGTCAACTCACTGAAGTCCTATCACCATGGCTATGGGGTCGCAAGGCACACTCCAGACCTCACTCCCTGCTCCTCGATCTCACAAACTAAACAGCTGAACAAGTTCAGTGGGTCGCAGCCTGGTGTCTGGACACCCCTCCAATGGTGGGCTGCTGTGAGCTGCCACAACCTGGGCCTGACCATGTAGGGCTCAGCTGCTTGTCTGCATCTCCTCTCCTGGTGGGGCCCAACAATGAGTGCATGGAGAACAGCTGACTGACTGTGGTGGTCCTCGGATCCTTCCAGAGTGGCAGTGTGAGGGGAGGAGCTGTGTCCTCTTGTTAGTTGCACGGTTCTCCTGGGCTGTAAATCACCAAGACTCCTGGGGGATGGCTTTCGATGCTGAGGCCTGAGGTATCATGGGGTCCCTGTCCCAGCCATGTGAGGAGAGGCCAGCTGCTGTGATGAGCAGAACCAACCCTGAGGGAACCTGCACGTGTGTTTCTCATCATTTGGGCCCTCCTGGGTCCCTGTGGCCTGCGGCCCCTGGCCAGGAGAAGACTGGTGGCTTGTTGTCCAACACTGCTGTTTTGTCACTGGTGATTTTCTCCCTGTTCCTCTGGTCCTTGTGCAGGTGAAGACACCCAGACAAGCAGGTGGAAAAGTGTTTTCTCCTCTGGCCACCAAGAAGTCACCTTTTGCTTCCAGAGGTAGGAGTGCTTGCAGTCCCTTCTTGCTCCAGGATTCCACCCACACAGTTGAGATTAGGAGATGCCCAGGAGGAAGGGGTTGGGTTGGCTGAGAAACTGAATGGTGGAAACTGGGCAAGCCTGGGATCCTTTTTACCAGTCAATGAGCAGAAGGTAAGTAATTTGGCAGGGATGCATGGAGTGAGACACTCATGGCCCTTTAAACCGCTGTTTAACTGCTGTGAGCTGAAGATCACATGGCAATGAAGGTGATTAAACACTATGATGGTAGATCCCTGGCTGACTCACATAAATCCTCTAAGCCAGCAATACTTGTTAGGATTAATGCACTAATAAAAAAAAAAAAGGTTCACAAAAGTTGTGACAGAGAAATAGCTTCTTTGACAAAACCTTTCCTCTCGGGGCAAAGACAAGTGACCCTGTCAGCAAACCAGCTGCAGAGGGTACATGCATGGTCAGGTGAGGCCTGGCTAACATATTCATCCACAGCCTTGTCCCAGGGCTCCTCATTTGAGAACTGTGGGCCTGGCTATAAATAGTTTTCACGGGGGTAAGGGAGCCTAGAAGGTTGAAAATTACTCAGTGTGCAGCATTCATAGCATTGTTCTGAGTAGTCAATGAGAAGACCTCAAACTCTGAGATGCTCAACAGCAGCCTGAGAGTAACGAGAAATGGCTTAGGGTCAGCGGGCTTAGCAGAAGCTTTACTGCACACCCAGGGCAGCTTGCTTTCTTCCTCAGAAGTCTGTTTCTCTCATAGTCACTTGGACTCCTTTTCAGAAGCAACCACCCCCCCCCAACTGCATCCCCATGGACCATGAAAACATCACAACAGGTATTAGAACAGCCGCATAAGGGAAGCTGCAGTTCAGGCCCAAGACAACTTACTAAAACCACCCCACCCTGATACAAACACACCTACCCATCACGGAGATGTGATGCAAGAGCACAGGCTAAGCAAAGCCAATGAGGACATGGTGGGAGGAGAAGAGGGAGAGGGTGAGATGCATGGAGAGAGTAACATAGAGATTTACAAGACCACATGTAAGATAGACAGCCAATGGGAATTTGCTGTATGACTCAGGCAACTCAAACAGGGGCTCTGAGACAGACTGAAGGGTGGGATGAGGAGGGAGATGGGAGGGAGGTCGGGAGGGAGGGGACATGGGTGTACCTATGGCTGATTCTTGTTGATGGATGACAGAAAACCACAAAATGCTGCAAAGCGATTATCCATTTAAAAAATTTAAAAGAAAAAGCTCACAAGTACTGAAAAGATTGGGCTTTAGGGTTTATAGAAGAAAAAAAAATGCAGCATAGTTGATTTGATGCAAAGGCATTTCCACAAGGCAGGACTTTAGAACACACTTTCCTGCAAGAAGAGGCCCCATTGTTCATCAGTTGATGAACCACTACCTTACCACAGAAAGAATTTGATGCAATGTTGTTATTTAGTCACTAAGACGTGTCTAACTCTTTCATGACCCCATGGACTGTAGCCTAACAGGCTCCTGTGTCCATGGAATCCTTCAGGAAAGAATACTGGAATGGGTTGCTATTTGCTTTTCCAGGGGATCTTCCTGACCTAGGGCCTGGGCCCGAGTCTCCTGCATTGGCAGTCAGATTCTTTACCATTGAGCCACCAGGAAAGCCCCAATCCAGTATCTCATCTCGTTAAATTAGAAACCACAGCAACATCTTTACTATAGATGTTTCATATGCACACACAGGTAGCTAGAAGGCAGATGGACCTAGTTCTGGGTCCAGCAGAATCACAGCCTAAGATAAGAATTCTAGAGCAAGTTGTTTCCTTTGGAGATGTGCTTTGCAGAGGAAGGATGGAGAGTTTCCCTAGAGATAGGAAGGGAGCCAAGGAAAGGTGCATTGCAAGAAAGATTAGGGGAGCTCTATCCTGCTGGAGAACTCCACAAGCTTATGGAGAGTTATCTGAGTTATCATGTTTGAGGATGAGGGAGCTGGGGTATTTATACTCCAGTTCCTATGGGCCATGAAGCATCAATTCTCTGACATTTTCAGTCTGCCTTGAGCACTGACAAAGTAGGTTTCAGGCATGAGGAATAATCCTCCAAGCCACTGATGAGATGCTGGCAGTTTAATGTCTGGCTGGTATGTGCCATCGCCATGAGGCAGAGGGAACATGGGCAGGATCTGCCACAGAGGTCTTCCTCAGACAAACTCCCAAATATTAAGCCAGGAGACAGAGTTTTTAGGCAAACATGTTTCTCCCAAAGTATAGTTTTCTCCCATTTCCTTCAAGCAGATCCCCATTTTCTGGAGTTACATCACTAGGAAGAGGCAAAGATCCAAAAGAAGAAACAGGTATTAGTTTGCTAGGGCTGCCAGAACAAAGTGTCACAGACTGGGTAGCATGCACAACAAAAATTCATTTTATGTTGTTAAAAATAATTATTAAAATTTATTTTGGCTGTGCTGGGTGTTTGTTGCTGCACAGGCTTTTCTCTAGTTGTGGTGAGCGGCAGTTACTCTCTAGTTGTAGTGCACAAGCTTCTAATTGTGGTGGCTTCTCTTGTTGCAGAGCATGGGTTCTAGGGCACACAGCCTACAACTGTTTCAGCCCATGGGTTCTAGAGCACAGACTCAACAGTAGTGGTGCATGGGGTAGTTGCTTCTCAGTATGTAGGATCTTCTCAGATTAGTGATCAAACCTGTGTTTTCTGCATTAGCAGGCAGGTTCTGTACTATTGAGCTACCAGGAAAGCCCCAGAAATTCATTTTCTGACAGTTCTGAAGGCTGGAAGTCCAAGATTAAGGAGTCAGCAGGTCAGGTTTCTCCTGAAGCCTCTCTTCTTGGCTTGCAGATGGTGGTCTTCATCCTGAATCTTCATATGGCACCTTCCCTGTGCATGCCCAACCCTGTGTCCCTTTATTTCTCCAAACTTCCTCTTCTTATAAGAACCACATGCAGAATGAATTAGGGCCCACTCATGTGACCTCATTTAACCTTAATTACCCTTTTAGAGTCCCTATCTTCAAGCAGAAGCACATTCTCAACTGCTGGGCTTAGGGCCTCAACATGTGAATTTGGAGGGGGGCACACAATTCAGCCTATGACAGAGAGTAATGAGCGTATTCAACACTTAGATTAGTAAAGTTTCTGTTAAGAAAGAAAGCAGTGTTTATACCAGTCTCAAGCAAATAATTACAGGCAGAAAAACGAATAGGTGGAACTTTAACTGCTGTCTTAATTTGGAAGAGAACTTTCATGAGTTCCTTGGGATCTCAGTTCAGGATGTGTGGATCACCTTCAATAAGATCAGCCTTGCCTTTCAGTAAATCTTAGCTCTATTGTATTAAATCCTGAAATGCAGAAATGGTAAGGACCTAACAGAGCAGAAGAGATTAAGAGGTGGCAAGAATACACAGAAGACCTATACAGAAAATGTCTTAATGACCCAGATAATCACGATGGTGTGATCAGTCACCTAGAGCCAGACTTCTTGGAATTCGAAGTCAAGTGGGCCTTAGGAATCATCACTACAAACAAAGCTAGTGGAGGTGATGGAATTCCAGCTGAGGTATTTAAATCTTAAAATGTGATGCTGTTAAAGTGCTGCACTCAATAAGCAAGCCAATATGGAAAACTCAGCAGTGGCTACAGGACTGCAAAAGGACAGTTTTCTTTCCAATCCCAAAGAAGGGAAATGCCAAAGAGTGTTCAAACTACTGCCCAATTGTGCTCATGTCACATGCTAGCAAGTTAATGCTCAAAATGCTTAAAATCCTTCAAGCTAGGCTTCAACAGTATGTTAACCAAGAAATTCCAGGTGTACAGGTTGGATTTAGAAAAGGCAGAAGAACAAGAGATCAAATGGCAAACTTCTGTTGGATCATAGAAAAAGCAAGATAACTCCAGAAAAACATTTATGTCTGCTTCATTGACCACGTTATAAAGCCTTTGACTGTGTGGATCACAACAAACTGTGGAAAATTCTTAAAGAGATGGCAAAACGGGACCACCTTGTTTTCCTCCTGAGAAACCTGTAGGCAGGTCAGGAAGGAAGAGTTAGAACTCAACATGGAACAGTGGACTGGTTCAAAATTGGGAAAAGAGTATATCAAGGCTGTATATTGTCACACATTTAACTTCTATGCAGAGTACATCATGTGAAATTCTGGGCTGGATGAAGCCTGAGCTGTAATCAAGATTGCCAGGAGAAATATCAATAACTTCAGATATGCAGCTGACATGACCCTTATGGTAGAGGAAAGAGGAACTAAAGAGCCTCTTGACAAAAGTGAAAGAGGAGAATGAAAAAGCATGCTTGAAACTCAACATTCAAAAAATGAACCCAATGGCATCCAGTCCTATAATTTCATGGTGAATAGATGGGAAAACAAGGAAACAGTGACATACTTTATTTTCTTGGGCTCCAAAATCACTACAGATGGTGAGTGCAGCCATGAAACCAAAAGACACTTCCTCCTTGGAAGAAAAGCTATGACCAACCTAGAAAGCACAGTAAAAAGCAGAGACATTACTTGACTGACAAAGGTCTGTCTAGTCAAAGCTATGGTTTTTCCAGTAGTCATGTGTGGATGTGACAGTTTGACCAGAAAAAGGCTGGGTGCCAAAGAATTGATGCTTTTGAGCTGTGGTGTTGGAGAAGACTCTTGAGAGTCCCTTGGACTGCAAGAGAGTTCCAGAGAAACATCTATTTCTGCTTTCTTGGCTATGACAAAGCCTTTGACTGTATGGCTCACAATATACTGTGGAAAATTCTGAAAGAGATGGGAATACCAGACCACCTGACCTGCCTCTTGAGAAGCCTGTAGGCAGGTCAGGAAGCAACAGTTAGAACTGGACATGGAACAACAGACTCATCCCAAATAGGAAGAGGAGTATGTCAAGGCTGCATATTGTCACCCTGCTTATTTAACTTCTATGCAGAGTACATCATGAGAAACACTGGGCAGGATGAAGCACAAACTAGAATCAAGATGGCTGAAAGGAATATCAATAACCTCAAATATGCAGATGACACCACCCTTACGGCAGAAAGTGAAGAAGAACTAAACAGCCTCTTGATGAAAGTGAAAGAGGAGAGTGAAAAAGTTGGCTTAAAGCTCAACATTCAGAAAACTAAGATCATGGCATCTGGTTCTATCACTTCATGGCAAATAGATGGGGAAACAGTGGAAACAGTGGCTGACTTTTTTTTTAAGGCTCCAAAGTCACTGCAGATGGTGGCTGAAGCCATGAAATTAAAAGACACTTACTTCTTGGATGTCTTGACCATCCTAGACAGCATATTAAGAATCAGAGACACTACTTTACCAACAAAGGTCCATCTAGTTAAGGCTATGGTTTTTCCATTAGTCACGTTTGGATGTAGAGTTGGACTGTAAAGAAAGTGGAGCATTGAAGAATTGATGCTTTTGAACTGTGGTGTGGGAGAAGACTCTTGAGAGTCCCTTGGACTGCAAGGAGATCCAACCAGTTCACCCTAAAGGAGATCAGTCCTTAAAAGGTAATCGGAAGGACTGATGTTGAAGCTGAAACTCCAGTACTTTGGCCACCTGATGTGAAGGGTTGACTCATGTGAAAAGGCCCTGATGCTGGGAAAGATTGAAGGCAGGAGGAAAAGGGGAAGACAGAGCATGAGATGGTTGGATGGCATCATCGACTCAATGGACATGATTTTGGGTAAACTGCGGGAGTTGGTGATGGACAGGGAGGCCTGGCATGCTGTGGTCCATGGGGTTGCAGAGAGTCAGACACAACTGAGTGAGCTGAACTGAACTGAACTGGATTGAACTGGATTTGCCCCAAGAGGTTGACCGTGTAACTGGGAGAGAGGAGAAAATGACCAGGTAAAAGAAAGAAAGGATACAGCCAGATGCGGTGCAAAGCCTTGGGAGAACTTTGGCCAAGAGAACACTGATCCCTACAGAGAGGATGTGGGGAAGCTTGGAGGTGCAGTCCGAACTGAGCTGAGTAAACCACAAGAGACATGAAAGCAGGCGGGTTCCCCAAATCTTTCTCCATTCTTTAACAGCATGAGTTCCTGAAGCTGAGCAGACAGTTTGAGCCCAGGTGGGAGCACTTTCAGACAGACGATCAATGTCTGAGAGCAAACCCCTGGCACGGGGCACACTGTGTGGAGCCAGTGCAGTGGAGGAAGGAGAGGGCCACCTGTAGGCTCTGTGTGAGTGGTGGGTGTAGTCGGTTGGTATGGGGAGTGCCTTTATAAAATTAGGAAGCCAACATTCAAAAACCAGATCTCTTACTGAACTTCAGGTTTTTTGGCCATTCTGGGCTAATCAAAAGACCTGGCACCTGGCCTGCACATCCGCCTATTGTGAGTGGCAACTCCTCCTGGGCTAGATCATGCTCTCTCTGTATGCTCTAGCCCCCTCACTCCCTGTGGTTTTCCCCCACTGACTCACTTCTTCAAGCTACCTGCCGGGGCCCTGGAGCAGCAGGGACACTGTCACCTGGCTGAGTCTCATGGTGAGTCAGAGGACTAAAAAGGTCAACAGGTTCTTTGCTCAAATCTTGTCACTATGATTTTACTACCTGTTACCTTAGCTTCCTCAACTGTTAAGTGGGTGTAATGGTATACTCAAATCTATAGCAACCACTCAGTATGTGTGATTTGCTTAGCATAGCATCTGGACCCATCAGTTGAGTTCAGTTGCTCAGTCGTGTCCAATTCTTTGTGACCCCATGGACTGCAGAACGCCAGGCTTCCCTGTCCATCACCAACTCCCAGGGCTTGGTCAAACTCATGTCCATCGAGCCGGTGATGCCACCCAAGCATCTCATCCTCTGTCACCCCCATCTACTCCTGCATTCACTCTTTCCCATCATCAGGGTTTTTTCCCAATGAGTCAGTTCTTTGCACCAGGTTCCAAAGTATTGGAGTTTCAGTTTCAACATCAGTCCTTACAATGAATGTTTCGAACTGATTTCTTTTAGGATTGACTGGTTGGATCTCCTTGGAGTCCAAGGGACTCTCAAGAGTCTTCTCCAACACTACAATTCAAAAGCATCAGTTCTTTGGCCTTCAGCCTTCTTTATGGCAAAATCATAACTTTGACTAGACAGATCTATGTCAGCAAAGTAATATCTCTGCTTTTTACTATGTAGTTTACGTTGGTCATAGCTTTTCTTCTGAGGAGCAAGTGTCTTTTCATTTCATGGCTGCAGTCACCATCTGCAGTGATTTTGGAGTCCAAGAAAATAAAATCTCTCACTGTTACCATTGTTTCCCCATCTATTTGCCATGAAGTGATGGGACCAGATGCCATGATCTTAAATTTTTGAATGTTGAGTCTTTAGCCAGCTTTTTCATCCCCCTCTTTTACTTTCACCAAGATGCTCCTCAGCTCCTCTTTGCTTTCTGTCACAATGGTTGTGTCATCTGCATACCTGAGGTAGTTGATATTTCTCCTGGCAATGTTGCTATGCCAACAGCAAGCTGCTCAAAACCAGTGCCCAGATCCCCAGAGGGACACGATAGCAGGCTGGCGACCAGGTGGCATGGAGCACACTTTTCTGCCCTTGTCAGCCAAAGGTAGGTCCCAAAAGCAGATGAAAGACCCCAGCATAATTTTCCTGGTCCCCTTCCCCATAACATCTTTGTGCACCAAATTTATCCCAGCCTTTCAACACATGGAACCCTCCCTGGTGTCCTAGTGACTGTGCACTGCTACTACACCCAGCATACAGATGTGAAAACTGAGGCTGGAAAAGGGTCATCACTGGCTCAAGATCTAAAACCCTGGCCTCTGAGCCATGATGCCACAATGCCAAGGACAAACCCAGGCAAGGACACTGATCTGGGCTGTTCAGCCCTGTGCTGTGAGGCTGATGGCCATACACCCTCATGGATAACCTGGGTACCTGGAGGATCACTGGGGCACAGAAGGCGGTTGGGGTGGGCAAGCAAGAGGCAGCTTCCAGATCATGGGCTGACCGGAAACCACACTTTTGCTCAGGAAAAACCTGGCCTTTGCAATTTAGGGTCCAGGTTAATCCTAAGAAAATGATTACTTACCAAGCATGGAGCAAGTGAGGCCCAGGTGCCACTCCCTAAAGGCAGCTTTCCATCCTGTCCAGAGGTAACACCCAGGTTTCCCCGAGAC
Organism: Dama dama; assembly: GCF_033118175.1. Classification (NCBI taxonomy): domain Eukaryota; kingdom Metazoa; phylum Chordata; class Mammalia; order Artiodactyla; family Cervidae; genus Dama; species Dama dama. The sequence goes on from NC_083714.1 coordinate 57,534,078, forward strand.
AGAGAAGGCAGCCCAACAGGGCAAGTAGCCCCAGCAGCAGCACAGTGCCCTTTCCGCTCACCTCCTCTACATGCATTTCCTATCGACACTTGAAAAGTGTGCTATGAAAGCAAGTCAACCAGGTGAGCCTACTGCTCCTGAGCTTCCGGTGTCATTGCTTGTATCTCAAAACCAAAGACTCCTGAATCACGTTAACACCCCAAAATTGTGTGCATGGACCCAGGTTTTCTGGGGTTGTACTGAGAGACCGCACAGGGCTCCGGATTCCTGAAACAAGACAGTGGACAGGTTTTCAGCATTACAAACTAGTGACTACACGTGCTTGCCAAGGGTCCTTCTTTTTTGCTCTAGGTCCTCCCATTTCTACCACAGAAGACCACGGTTGGTACCAAAAGATACCACATACTGAGGTTGTTTGGCAGACGATGGGGTGTGTAGTTATCTAGGTTGTCCTCGGGCTGGCCCTTGGTCCTGCCTGTCCCAGGAAGGGCATCCCTCTAGGCAGAAGGCTGGAGGAAGGTAACACATCCAGTACCCCTGGGCCTCTGTCAGTCCTCTGAAAGTGTTGGCTCTTATTGGGGCTAGGATCACTTGTTCCCAATGCTTTGCCCAAAAGCCTTGGGGGCCACAAGAGTTTATGGATTTAGAAATCATTGACGGGGACACAGAGATCATCAACACCCAGGCAGGGGCTGGCAAACACACTGACATGGCTGCAGTGAACCATGTGACTCTTAATGCCAAGTGAGCTACGTAGGGAAAATTCGGGATACTATAAATAGCTTCTTGGTATCATCCATTTTTGGATTTGCTACCAAAAGTGTTTAGGACAAGCTGGTGAAAACACTTGGCTGCTGAAGTGTTCTGGGTGATGGAGTGGTGGAAAGCAGATCGTGGACCTGAGGCAGTAGCCAGATGCTGTCTCCTGCACAGTTCAGGGAAGAGGCCCCCAGCTTCATGGATTCCTGGTCCTGCTACAGCCCCCAGTTCACAAAGCCTGGCAGTTTGACTCAGCTCACACTGCCTTCTGTCCCAGGTGCCACTATGTACATCTTTGCTCAAAATCCGCCGATGGCCCTCAAGTCCCAACCCAGGCCACATCCTATAGAACCTTTGGCACTGGGGGCCAATGGTGTCCATGTTCTCCTCTTTTCCTAATTGGAGGCTCTTCACTGTCTCCCTGTCTCCCAGCTACAGGCTTTAAGGTACATGCCTGCATTCTCACTCATTCTGGGGAAACCTCTCTTAGCAAGAGATGCCTCTTCAACTACTATTCAGAGTAGGTGCTTTCTGGTTTACAGACTGCTTTTGTGTGAATCATCCCAGACTGCCTCACTCTCATCAGATACACTGGCAAATAGGACTATTCCTAATGGGGACGTTTCACACCGTGCTCATCGTTCAGATAAAGAAACGGAGACTCAGAGAGGGAGTGATTTGCTGAGACTCACGCTCCAGCAGTGGTAGTGCTGGGGACCAATCCAGCTTTGAGATGGCAGAGCAGAGTGTCTGCTTCCTCCCACACCACCTCTGTGGAGGACCAGAGCCTGCCCAGCCTACCTGGCTGTTGCACATGCCTGCATGCAGCCTTGCCTCTGCAGGCAGTGGATGAAACTTCACAGTGCATCAAAGGCTCTAGAAATCCTTTGCCGAAAATCCCTCAGGGAATCTATAGAGATAGTGTCAGGCTGGGGGCCCTCCACAAGCTTACTTGCTACAGCTACACACCTGGGCTCAGTTCCCTCCATGGGTCTGACCCTTCTGGGGGCCCTTCCCCCATTTCCCTGCCAAGGAGACCCTCTTCACTACAAGACCCAGCCCAGACGGCCATCCCATCTGAAAAGCCCTCCATGGCCCCTCGATGTGACTCAGGGATTGGTTCCCCAGGCTTCATGCCCCCCAACCTCTGCCTCATTTCAGGCTCTGTGCTTTACAGGTCTGCCTGGAAGATGCACTCCAGCCTCCCCATCCCCAGCCCTGAGTGACGCAGGTGTGAATGGACATGCGATGCCCTGCACGCCCTACCATCAGGGCCCACTGTGGACACCTCAATGCCTGTCTGTGCTCTGCACCTCCCGACGGGCTGGCACGAACTGTCAGGTCAACATCGCAGGTGATGGGTGCCCTGCCCAGCCATGTCTGCTCCCTGTCCCCTTGGTGATGAGTCCCCAGCCAGCCTCTTGCACCAACTCCTTACCCTCCCCACCCCTGGGAACAGCCTCATGAAGGACCCATCCCAAGAAGGCTGGCTCTGGAGTGGTCTGAGGAGAAGTGGCACGATGGGGCCTTGGTAGGGGGTTGACATCCCTGCCCCATGGCTTATGAGGACCCATGCTGGGGGTAGTCAGTGTGTACTCAGCCCTGGGCTCAAGGCCACGGCCCAGCTGCTGGAACCTGTGCTGGGCTGGCAAGGGGAGAGGAATTCCCTGGCAAGTGAGAAGATCTAGGTGTGTGGAACGTGGAGGAAGGGAATAGAGGAAAGTGACTTCTTTGCTTTGCTGTCTGCAGGGAGCTGACCAGCCTAGGATGAAGAACAGTGAGAACCAAGTGAGGGGGCAGGGTCTCCCCAGTAGCTGACAAAGCTTCAGGCAGGGTTAAACATTGGCCCAGGATTCGACAGGAGTGGCTGAACTCCTGAACACTGAATGTTCCGCCAAGGCAGGACTGAACCACTGGCATCTGATGTCCTCTCAGGAAAAAATGCATCAGTGACACAAAGGCCTGGGAGACTGGAAGGCAAGCCCCAGAAGACTGGGACATCCCAGACATCTCTGAACTTCTGAGCCTGCGGCAGCAGCCCAACTCCCCCACCCCACAAAGAGCTGGTGCCCCCCACCCTCAAGGGAGCAAACTGAACCGGAGGCCTCCCTCACAGGTGCCCTCCATCCCAGGAAGCAGGGGAACTGGCCGCCCCGATCTGTGGCAGGGCCCACAGCACTACCAGGACGAGAACAAGGAAGCATAGGAAGAACTGGCCACCTACTGCCCAGCCGCCAAGCAGAGACTGCAGCAGAGGTCATGGGGTTGCACTGGGCGGCCAGGAGCCAGGGACCATGATGAGGGCTGCTGCCTCCCAGGAGGCCGGACCCACAGAGCAGGGAAGGTGGTCCATACAACGCGGGCTCCCAGAGCCTTGATAGGTAGGCAACCAACCAAGGTACAGTCCAAAACGACACTGAGGACAAGGGCAGCCACCCCGGTAAACAGGTCAAAATACCTCACCCATGTTTGGCCCCTGAGCCAATTCTCAGGTCTGGAACTGAGGAACAGGGATGGGGCAGGTCCCTGGATGAAGGACGCTACTGCACCACAGCAAACAGACACGGGAACAACCCTAGGCCCTCCCAAAGGGATCTCGGGCTCTGAGATGGTGAACCCACACAGGCAGGTGGGACAACCAGAGGAATGGAGGTTGCCAGACACAGGGTCAACTTGACAGCAATGTGAGAGACATGGTTAACTCTGACTCTGTGGCCCCTTTGGGATGACCCCCTAGGCTGGGCTTTCTGGGCACAGGGGCTCAGCGGTCAAGAGACATGGGGCCAGTCCCGAGGATTCGTCAATTGGTTGAGCTGGGAGGGCCTGAGGCCTAGAATGCAGTATCCCCCAGAGCCAGGTTCAGGGCTCAGTGAGACGTCTGTTGAGGAGTCCTTCAGAACCTGGGGGAACATGTGATGTGAGGGAAAGATGGTAAGGCCAAATGGAAACTTTGTGTGAACTCCAGTGGGTGAAAGAGAAACACAGAAAAAGAGGGGGGATACACGCCCCACTCATGAACTGGGGAACCTTCTCACCTCTGGTGGCAAATCATGGGCATCCTCTGCTCCTGACCCCTCACACCCACTCTGCTTGGCCAAGTCACCACAGTGGGCACACAGGTACTCAAAGGATAACCAATGGGGCTCCCACCCAGAGTACAAGAGTCCCCTCACTGAAGTCCTCTCACCATTGGTATGGGATGGCAATGTGCATTCCAGTTTGCCCTCCCTGCTCCTCGTTCTCAAAAACTAAATAGCTGGATCTGGTCTGTGCGCCTCAGCATGGTGTCTGGAAGCCCCCTCCAGTGCTGGGGGGTGTGGCACCTGGGTCGTGGCCAACCTGCCCAGATGGAGGACAGTGAAGAACATGTAGACCCCAGAGCTTGGGAGTGATGGACACGTGCAAACCAGCACCTCACACCCCCGGGTCAAACGTGATATAAAGGCCTGTGATGTGAATGCGAGCAGGGCAGGACCAGAGGCTTACAAAAGCTCCCCCAGTCAGCCTGGGTGGTGCCCCATCCCCTGGGCAATCAGTACCCCAAGTAGCGGCAGCAGAATGGCCACCTGTGTCCGCAGGTCCCATGTGTGCCGTGTCTTCTCAAAGAACTGCAGTGGAACTGAGATGAAATCAGAAATGCGTCTGGTTCTCAGGCTGGTCCCTCCATCTGGCCTGTATGGAAAGGGCTGTGGTCAACGGGAGCTGCCCTGGGGACAGAGGGAAAGTAGGTCTGGCTGACCTCCCGGAGCTACACAGCTGCCCCTGGGCTTGTCCTGCATGTGAGAGTCCAAGACCCAGAACCAAAGCTAGGCAGGGACCGCGGGACTGACACAGATGTGAAGGACCCCTCTCTCATGGGCAGAGTGCTGGACACCAGGGCAGTGTCTCCTTGGGGACTGCTCGCCCCAGCTGCCAAGCCTGGGGGTGGATGGCGACCCCCATTGGGAGGGCATGATGGACACATGCTGACCTGTGGGGCACTTATGGCTCTGAGACACTAGGCAAATACTGAGTCCATTGCTAGCCTGCAAACAGAAGAGGACAAATCTGCAATACAAACACCAGGGCGGGATGAGCGCCCAAAAGAAGTGCCCACAACTCGGCACAGAAAGGACACACAGCTCAGCAAAGAAATGGGCAACAGGCATTTCGGAGAGGAAGCCACATCGTCCAAGGAGGACACGAGGGAAACCAAGAATCTGGATCGAGCGCTCCCAGGTCAGTGCTGCCGCAAATGCAGAGCAGGAGCAAAGTGGAACCCTCACCAAGCCTCAGAGACCCAGATGGGGTGGGAGGCAGCACTCCCCGGGGCTCAGTCTGCACATCTGGGCACGTGAGGAGAGCTGGCGCCAGCAGCTGGAAAGGGACAGGTGCAGAGAAACGCCACAGATTAGGTCCTCACAGCTGCCCCCATCAGCAGCCACACATCATAGGTGTCCAGTTCAGTGGGCAAGGTCTTGTTCATAGCCAGGATGAGGGAAGAACAGCAGCAGCTCACCTACCATTCACAGGACCCTCCCTCATGATCTGAAACCACTACCAGCAAGTTTTGGGGTATATGGAGTTAGCTGATAACCACTCTTGAGGCAAGGAGGAGAGCACCAGCATGAGGGAGTTGGGTGTGGTGATCGCTTGGGTCCCTGCAGCACTGAGGCCTCAAATCCAGGAGGCAGCCTCTGCCCCTCAACTCGTGGCTGGGAGGCTTCTGCATGGAGAGAGGAGGCTGCATGCTAGAAGGGAAAGCACTGCTCGGACTCAACATTCCCACAGCAGCAGTTGCGTGGGGGCCCAGCTAACGGGAACCAGTGAGACACCGACCCTGCCTTCCAGAGACTTGGTGACCCTCGGGGGTCCAGACTCGTGCACAGCAGCCACAGCCTGGGTGGAAGAGGCGGGCAAAGGCATCAGCAGGAAGATGCAGGGCGCCCCAGAACTACCAGATGAGAGCAAGTGACACTCGGGCAGACGGAAAAGGTATGTTACGGTTGTGCCTGGAAGGAGGACAGAGGGTTGTCAGGACAAGAGGAGCCAGCGGTCTAGGGGCAGGAACTGCACGAGCTGAACTGTGGGGTCCTGGATGTGCTCTGCACAGAGCCCAGGGCCAGCACAGCCACCCAGAGTGCTGGGCGATGAGGAAGGAGACCTGGGACCACAGGAAGCCCCCCAGGGCACCACGGTCAGGCTGGGGCTTAAACAGGAGAGGGCTCAATTGTGGTTTCCATCCGGGGTTGAGGACAGATGTGCATGCAGTGTGACACAGAATCAATGATGTGTACAACACCAGCTGGAGATGGAGAGACAGGTTTCCAGGCTGGTGGGGGGCCTAGGCTGACAGCACCACCCCGGCCCATGAGGCCTGAGTTCAGCTAGTAGCAGTGGGGACAGGAAGAGGAGCATTTACTGTGATCAGGCACTTGGGAGGCAGGGACACAGCAGGCAGGGCGGTGGTCAGGAACAGAGTCAGATGGTTGCCCTGGGTGAGCTGAGCTCCTAGACGAAAGGAAGAGTTCAGGAAACAGTTCTGAAGGCAAAGCTGCCTTTCTCTGAGACATCTCAGGTCCCAGGGGCAGCAGGAAACACATTGAGGATTTTCTTTTGCCTCTGCAAAAAAACAGATAGACTGTTGCTCAGCACCAGGCCAGCAGTCCCAGGGTGGCTTGGAGGGGAGCCAGCCTCAGCCCAGGGATGGGGAACTCTGCCCAGAGGTCATGCCTCTCTCCGCTTCCCTGGCCCCTGGGGTCCACTCTGAAGCTCAGATGCATTCGCTGAAGACACTGGGTCATGGTCACTTTGACTCTCGCCGATTCTCGCAGACTGGACACCTATGGCAAGGACTCAAAAGGGCACAGTCTGGCCTCTGCCATGAAGCTGGACAGGCCCACTCTCCGTGGGTTTCCCAGGCAAACAGCTCCATCTTTGCAGCCACGCCCTGCCTCTGATGGCTCCACCCCACCCACAGCCCGGCAGGAGCCTCACCCCAGTCCCACCCCAACCCAGCCCAGCCCCAGCCCCTTTCCTTCCCAGTCCAGCTCTGCTCCACCCCGCCCCACCCCAAACCCAAGTATTTCTCCAGAAGCTCCACCTCACCCCGGTCTTTCCCACACTCTTCCTCCCACACTGCTCCTCCCACCTCCTCCCCTCTCTTCCACTCGGCTGCTCACTTCCTGGTCCTCCTCTGGGTCCCACTCCAGGCCCCTAGTCTCGAGGCTCCTCCCCGTCTGACCTTCCAGGTGCCTCAGGGATTGGCGGATCTTAGTCTGTCTCCTAGCAGACAGGGCCAATGAGGGAATGCACCTTTGTTCCTACGTGCGTGTCTATGTAACTGCGTGCCTGCGTGCCTGCGTGCCTACGTACCTGCGTGCCTGCGTGCCTACGTACCTGCGTGCCTACGTGAGTAAGGGAAGCCATACACACTGGAAATGATGGGCGTCAGTGTTTGTGGGCACGATGCGACTGAGGCCAGCCGGTGCTGTCAGCTGTCTCGGTCCCAGTGGCAGATCACTGTCCTGCCTGGTGGCCGCAGCCCAGTCATCCCAAAGCGGTTGTGACTCTCTCTGCTTGCAGGAAGGCGGAGCCTGCCTCATGTATAGATGATACCTCCAGGCGGGGGTTTCCAGGCTCTGGGACAAGGAGTGCTTGCCAGGGGGCCAAGGCAGACCGTCTGGGCCCCTCCACGGCCACAGTCCTCGCCCGCTTTCTTTCCACGTGTGCATCCCAGTGATGCCCTGGGCCACATGGGAAGATGCCAGCAGACTTGCCCTCCAGCCTCCTACCCTGCCCCTGGACTATGACCTCACACAAGGCCCACCCTCCCGCTGCGAGTCGTCCCGACCCAAGCTTGACCCTGCAGGGCTCAGCTGCTTGTCCCCAGTTCCCCTCCTGGTGGGGCCCAACCACGAGTCCGTGGAGGGCAGCCCACTGACTGTGGCGGCCCCCGGCTCCTTCCAGAGTGGCAGTGTGAGGGAAGCAGTTGTTTTCTCCTGGATTGCAGAGTCTCCTGGGCTGTAAATCACGATCACTCCTGGGAGATGGGCTTATGTGCTATGGACTGAGACATCGTGGGGTCCCTGTCCCAGCCACATGAGGACAGGCCAGCTGCTGTGATGAGCAGAACCCACTCTGAGGGAACCTGCTCGTGTGTTTCTCATCAGTTGGGCCCTCCTGGAAACCCGTGGCTTGAGGCCCCTGCCAAGGAGAAGACCGTGGTAGCTGTTGTCCAAGATTGCTGTATTGCCACTGGTGACTTTCTCCCTGTTCCTCTGGTCTTCTTGCAGGTGAAGATGCCCAGTCAAGCAGGCAGAAGAGTGTTTTCTCTTCTGGCCACCAAGCAGGCACCCACTGCTTCAGGCTGTAGGAGTGCTTGCAGCCACTTCTTGCTCAGGGATTCCACCCACAGAGGTGAGATTTGGAGGCTCTCAGGAGGAAGGGGTTGGGTTGGCTGAGAAACTGAATGCTGGCCACTGGGCAAGCCTGGCATCCAGTCACATACCCCAGTAGAAGACACAGCAATGGCCAAGCCCCGGGGCCAGCCAGGTCCTTTGTAACCAAGCCAGACCCGGTGAAGAGTGTGACCCTTTGTCACCCAGCAGGTGGGCAAACGTTCAACTGAATGATGATGCTCAGGGCCAGCCAGTGCATGAGGCCATGACACCCTTGCCTGTGGTTGGTGGAGTGGAAACAGGGGAAGCCTTTGTGGGAGGCCATTTGCTGGTGTGTGTCAGCACCTCGGGTGTGTGCCATGTGCCCTGGGCCACCTCCTGCATGGTTTTTCAATGAGTGTGTGGTCTTGTCGAGTGGCTGTATTGGCAGAATGAGCTTTCCCTTCCCTTCCATCAAGAGGGAAGCATCAGTAACTTGTGGGACCCCTGACACTGGCAGGTGTAAACAGACACATGAAGATGTGCAGACGTGGAAGAGTGTGCCCGAGGTGCTGGGAGTGGAGAAGCCATCCCCCCACTCCCCACTTGCCCCTGCAGAGAGATGTCCGGACAGAGCTGACCCTCTGGCTTCATTTGCCTGCAGTCACATCCAGATCACACTGGGTGGCTCATACTAGGATCCGTGTTGGTTCAGGAGGCCCGGCAGCCGAGGTCGAGGTGTTGGCTGATGTTGGCTCTCATCAAGGCTGTGGAGTGTCTCTCCCATCTCTCCTCCATCTCTTCCAGGGCATTGCTGGCCTTGGTGGGTGTGTCTGGGCTTGGAGAGCTCTGCCTTCCTCTTCACCCCAGTTCCCTCGTGTGCCTATCTGTCTTTAAATGTGCCCTTTATATGGGGCCAGCTCTACTGTTAGGGGAGGGTCCATCCTTATTGTGCTCACTTGACCATCATCAGCTCTGTGAAGAACTTTCCTTTGTCTGTAAGGTCACACCAAGGTATTTGGGATTGGGACTCCAGCACCTGACTCTGAGGGTACACGATGTGAGTCCTCACACCCTACAAAGGCTCTGAGGAAGGAACACACTGGAATGTTCCAAGGATGGAAAGATGGCCTTTGTGGCTACTGGGGGTGAATCCAGGGTCGAGAAGAGCAGGCCACCAGGGTAGGAGCTAGATCACGTAGGGCCTCATGGGCCTGTGAGAACTGTGGCTCTGCTGTGCTCGGGGAGGGAAAGGTCCAGAAGGCCCTGAGCGGGGTGCCCCTGAGACCTTGTCCCCATCCTCACAGCCATGTGGAAACGGAGGCCCCTTGCAAGGTGCTGAGACCCTGCTGACGTTCAGGCTGGCGGCTCTGCTCCTCTGCCTCCACCCACCTCCAGTGAGCAGGGACCACCCCCCTCCAGTCACAGGGAAAGAAGTGAGAATGGTGGTGCGTGTGTTCAAGTCCCCTGCAGTCATGGGCTACATATCTATGCCTCCGTGCCTCCTCAGCCGTCGAACGAGGTGACGATAACCTAGTAGATTATTTGAAATCTGAATTCTGTGATCCCTGCATGGTGCCATCCTAGGCCCTGGTGATGACATGGAGTGCACCCATCCTAGTAGTTCCTGCTCTTCTTTTTCTTTCTCTAGGCTCTGGGCAGGGCTCGGGACATCTGCTGACAGTGGAGGCAGTGGTATGGGAAGGACTGGGTGGAAAGTGGCTCCCAAAGTTACACGGAAGACACCTGGCAGGGCTGTTGAGGTCCAGGGTGCCCCATGGCCGAGTCCACATTGGTTAGCATAGTTCTGCCCTCATTATCCCTGGGTTAAGACGGGGGATCTGCAGAGCATGGGCAATGATGGGACTGCAGAGCTGAAAGGTGGGGTGGTGGCAGGGAGTGGGGGAAGCCAAGCCCAGGACAATGCCTGTCTGTGCTGGGAGAGGACCAGAGTTTGGCCTCTGGGCTGTGAAGCCGGGGGGCTTGCCCTCCCTCCTCAGTGCTCTCAGGGTTTCAGGGCCCTCTGTCTTGGAATTCACCTCATGCCTTTCTCCCGCTGTCCCACCCTCCTTGCTGACCTCCCGACAGACTGCATGGGATGGATGGGTCCTCTGGGTTGCCACCCCACTATCAGTGGACTGCGTGGGGACAGATGGAAAGAGCCAGCCTTCTCTGACCCATGCATTCTGTGTCAGCAGATTTGGAGGATGCTCGGGCTCATGGGGCTGAGGTCCAGCCCAGGGCTGATTGCAGGCCACTGAATCACACTCCTGACCTTTGTGGTTTTGTGTTTCTGCAGCCACATGAAGACCTGGGAGCCCTGGGAGATGAAGTTCGACTGTCTGCTCTTCTGACGGCCTTATGCAGGTTTTGTCTTAAAACGGTGTCAAGACCGTGGAGATGGAGATGCCATGGCAGCCCATGCTACATGGCCACCAGCACTATACCCTGGCCGTCCACATGGCACACCGGGACTGGGAGGACGCGGCCTGGCGGGAGCTGCTGGAGCAGAGGCTGGGGATGAGCCCCACCCAGATCCAGGCCTTGCTGCGGGAAGGGGTAAAGTTCAGTCATGGAGTGATCGTGGGTAAGTGATGCCCTGCCTCCTGCTGCCCGCATGGCCCCCAGCACTGCCCTGGATCTTGGCCGGATTGTGCTTGTTTGTTTTCTGTTGAACTAGTTTGTGAGGTTGGGCGTGGCGGCTGAGGTTTCTTCAGAGGGACAGCAAGGGTCCCTGGGCTGGGAGCCAGCTGCCCAAGGTGCCTGTTCACCACTCTGGGCCTCAGTCCCCGTTTGTGCTTGAGGCAGAGGTGGGTCCAGGTCTGCACGTGGCACTTGTCTGTGTGTCTGTTTGTCTGTGTCCCCACATGTGTCTGTGTGCCTGGCAGAGACCGTGAGAGGCAGTAAAGCACCCAGCCTGGGTTCCATACCCACACTGCCTGAAGCAGGGCCTAAGCAAGTGCCCTGACTCCCAGGGGTGAGGCCCCACAGCAACACCTGTCTGCTGGTAAATTCCTTGGGGACCTGATGTCTGCTGGCCCCCGCTGGGGCCCTCCTGCTCTGTCCCTGTGGCCTGCAGTGGGCAGACTGAGAGCTGCCTGTGGCCTGGTGGGTTCATGGAGCACCAGGCCTCTCCCTTCCATTTTGCTCCCTCCCTCACTTGGCCTCGCCGTGAGTTCCCTTTGCCGAGGTGAGCCCGTCTGAAATGCTCAGCCACAGGACCCAGTTCACCTCGGGTTCCCTCCATGATACAGTCTTAGTCTCAAGCAGGTGCAACTTTGAATGACCTTGTTCTCATTCTGTGTCCTGTCTTTGCACACATCTCGTGGTCATCGGGGGCATTTTGCTGTGCCTAGAAAACCTAGGTCCCGACTAGGTGGAGGAGCTGGAGAATCAAGGCCTGCTACCTTACCTGCAACAGAAGTACATGACTGCGCTTGCCAACCCCCGCTGGCTGCTGCAGCCCATCAATGGGAGGGGCGGGAAGGACATCTTCCAGGTGGACATCCTCCAGCACCTGATCCTCTTTGGGCAGGAGGCCTGTCCAGACTGGGCTCTCGAGAGGAAAGTGACCGAGAGACCAGAACATGCTGATACCATGCAGTCACCATTGCGCTCTGGACTTGCCATCTGGTTCTGTCTGAATCAGCCCTGTGCTGTGGTGCCCACTTGGTGCGGGGCTGGGGGCAGGGACTCCCCTCATGTGATGCTGCTCTGGAATCAGTGAGAGTCTCTGGGACTTTGACCTTTATGAATTGATGGTGTTGCCAGTCGTTTTGGCCCTGCTGGATCTGGGTGGTTGAGAGAAATGTGTTGTGGAAACAGGTTAGTGTTTTTCCCTCTCTGTTCTGGTCCAAAGTCCTGGATGTTGGAACAATGACCAGGGGGTGATGGGGGAAGGCTGGGGACAGGGCTGTGCATTGGCAGGCAGGCAGAGAGGCCCACAGGCCCAGAAACAGGCCACTGTTTATCCTTGCACGTGACCCTTGTCCTACTGTAAAGTGTCCCTTGGCTCTCAAAGCATGTGTGTTGGACGCAGTGCCTGGCCGCCTCACGCCCAAAGAGAGGCTCCTAAATATAGCTGTGAGGGCAGAGCGACTAGGGCTGGTGTTCACCTTGTGGAAACCTTGTACTTGTCTTTGGGTTTGGGGTAATGTGTTTGCAAGGCACTTGGCAGCTGGCGTGACCCTGCTTTCCAGTGAGTCTCCTGGGGAGGCCCCTGGATAGGGAGCTGGGACGCTCAGCTGCTGATCAGAAACTTGTGGCATCGTTGGGGGACACTTGAGGATCTCTTCTGCTGCAGGGTGCATGACTCATGGAAGGTGACACCCCAAGGTCGGGAGCCCAGCTGGGCCATCTGCTGAGTGGCAGGCAAGGTCCAGAGACCTGTCCGTCCTGGGCTTGCCTCAGCACTCAGCTCATGAGTCAGATGCTTGGATGAATCTGTGAAATGCTGCTGTTTCAGATGAAAAGGGACCATGGGAACTGGACCAAAGCCTGCGTGGGGCGTGGGCTTCCAGCCTTTTCTGGCTCATCTTGTGCCATGTGTGAATACAATGGACAGATAGAAAGAACACAGACTCGCAGTTCTTGTTTGATTGTTTATTATCTCCACTGGAGTTTTGCTTTACTTTATTAGAGCCAGAAATCTATTTTGATTACAAAAGAGTGCTTTTGAGTGTCCCTAGGGATCTGGCAGCTCAGGGATTGGGTTTGTTCTTGACCTGCTCACAGAGGGCACACTTATAATCTGAGGATTCTCCCTGCTCCTCCTTTGACTCAGGGGTTTCGACTGGGACCATGACTGAAAAGAGCGCCATCAGGATGGAGTAACAGGTTGAAAGGTTGTTGCTGACCCATGAAAAGACTCTGGGATTCTTGGCCTCCGGAGGAGAATTCAGTCCGGGGCCAGAGACAAGGCTTGATCGCTCAGAGCTTTTGTGTAATAAAGTTTTACCAAAGTATAAACGAGATAGAGAAAGCTTCTGACATAGGCATCTGAAGGCGGCAGACAGAGTTCGCCCCTGCTAGTTTTTAGCTGGATGTTATATAGTCACTAGCAGTCTGTTAATGAAAGAAAGGAATGTCTTAAAACTCAGAATGGCACCAGGCCTCTCATCCATGAGATGTATTTTGGGATACTCTTGGCACCAGAGGAGTCATCCCAGGCCATAAAGCGATTGACTTGAATCTTGTAGAAGGGCAGATCACCATACAAATAGTTTCGTTTACATAGGTTAGGGGAACAATGTCTGAGTATAACATTATGGTTTGTCAAGTCAGTTCTGAGCCATTAGAGTCTGGGGTAAATGCATAGTATGTTAATACAGCTTGAGACAAACATTTCCATAAGAAAAATGCATTGGTTAACTCAAGGTTTGAGAATAGTCAACTTCAGGTGGAACCAGGTGTCATTATGGCAACACAGTATTTTAAGAGAAACCTCCTTTTAAAATTTGTGTCAGTTCAGTTCAGTTCAGTTCAGTCGCTCAGTCGTGTCCGACTCTACGACCCTGTGAACCACAGCACACCAGGCCTCCCTGTCCATCACCAACTCCCGGAGTCCACCCAAACCCATTTCCATTGAGTCGGTGATGCCATCCAACTGTCTCATCCTCTGTCTGCAGGAGCAAGGAGGAGACTGGGAGTGAGGAGGTTGAGGTGGATGCAGCCTCCCCCGCCTCAGCCCCCAACAGCTGCACATTCACCAGGTCCTGGGCCTCGCCTGGATCCTAAAGGTCTTCCTTGGGCTTGCTCAGCTCAGTCATCCTGACCATGAGTACGATGCCTGGGATCAAACCACAGACAGGCGTGAGGCAGGGGAATAGATGGGGATGACGGGCCTGGGGGAGAGAGGGGTTGTGAGTGGCCTTGGCTGAGAAATGCATCCTAAGTGGTCTGACACAGACCACTTACAGGTCTCCTCTTGAGGGGTGCTCTCAGACCTCACAGGGGCATGCCTCTGGGGCGACCAGTCCCCTGGCTGCCTGAAGGAGGATGTGAGGTGGCTCCCCAGGGTGCAGACAGCACAGTCCAAGATTTCTGGGGCTGACAAGGTGTGGGGGTTAGGCCCTTGTGGGGTCCCCTCTATTCTGGGAAGGGAAGCCCTGTTGCACACTTAGGACATCCTCCTTACTTGACTCCTAGCACTGGCTGGACCTCCCCTACTCTCTGACCTCAGGACATGGGCCTCAGACTTCTGCCTTCGCCTTCTGGTTCCTGTGAGAGACATGGAGGGGGCACCTCAGCAGTATCCTGTGGCATAGCCCTGAGCCTTCTGGGATGGTACAAGGGGTGGACTCTGTGAGGTCACCCCAGTTGTGCGGTGGGAGGTCTCCTTTGGGTTCCCTTGTAATGTTTACCTTTCCCGTGGCACAACCTGGTCCCTTCCCTCTGGGGGCCTGCATAGAAACTCAGAAAAAGAACAGAAAGTGCTAAGGAGCCCCACATGTGGCCACACCTGCTCAGGGCCTCTTGTAGGCCCTCAGCTCCTCCTGACATCCTGCCTGGCCTTCCAGCACTATCCACAGGGGTGGGGGTCTGCTCAGTCCTCCCTCGGGGTCCAGGAAGCCCACCCTCTGTGGACCTGAAGCCTCAGCCTTCCGCCTGATCACCTCAGGTCTCGAGGTCCCTAAGCCAGAGGTCAAGAAATTGCTCACCCTGTTCACCCCACTCTGTGGCCTCCAAGACCCCCATCAAAGGGAAGGATCCCTCCTCATGTTAGGGTCTAACTGCCTCATTCCTTTCTCTCATGGAGGCTGGGCTCCAGGCAAGATGCAGGATTATCCTGTCTTGCATTTTGAGGCCCTCCCTCTCTCATGAGGCGCCCAGTCTCTCTGAGACCTGCATGTGAGGAAGGCAGACGGGCCTAGTGTGGTCTTCTCACCTCAAGGGCTCCCACGTATGACTTCACGGCCAGGGATCTCTCAGGTTCCATCAATCCTCCCTCAGGGTCCCCTCAGTTCTCCTCAGGCACCTCACCTTGCCCCCGGGCAGGACCTGGATTCATGCCTCTCCCCAACTGAAGCCTTGTCCCTTATACCAGGGCCCCAATCTCTCGAAGACACGGATGTCAGGAAATCCGACCATGCCTGTTTCACTCATTCTATTCCACTGTCGCCCTGGACTGACAACAGAGACGGGCTTCTCTGAGGTGCCCTCTGATTGGGGTCCATGGTCCCCTAGTCCCTCTTAGGATCCTCAACTTGACACCCCGCAGGACCTGGGAAATTGTCTTCCTGAGTCCCCACTTCACATGTGAGGTCTCAGTCTGAGACCCAGATATCAGGAACTCCTCCCCCACACCGTGTCCATAGTATGAGACCTGTATGTCAGGAAGTCTGACCATGTTCTCCTGCATTCATCCTATCCCAGGGATGTCAAGGACCAACAGCAGGGACTGGCTTAAGTCTCCTCTGATTGGGGTCCAGGCTCCCCTCAGTCCTCCCTCAAGGTCCTCACCTAAACTCCTTCAGAACCTAAGAATCTCCCCTCCAATCTCTGAGGCTTCGCCCATTATATCAAGTCTCCAATGTCCCTGAGCCCCAGAGCTCATGCGCCCATGAGAGTCGTCCCGGGCTGACAGCAGGTGCCAGGACTGGAGGGATTCCCTGTTTCCTCCCTCAAGGTCCTCATCTTGAGCCCTGGCAGGTCCAGGGATGCCCCTTGTGTTTACCGGCTGCAGGACCATCACTCCAAGGCCATCACCTCACTGAGACCCCAAAGGGAAGCCTGTGAACGTGACACCAGGGCTCCAAACCCAGGGCTTCCCAGAGATGAGATGATGCCCTGGGCGTTCCTCCACTCTCCTTCTGCTCTTCACTTTGACTCTCAGCAGGTCTGAGCACCATCCTCTGTCCCTGACCTTGCTCCCCTTAGAACCAGGCCCTCCCTAGCCAGGACCCCTGAGAAGCAAGCGGGAGTAGGGGGCTCATTCCTACAACCCTGCCGTGGTCTCCCAGGGCTGATAGCAGTGTTGACCTGGATGTCCTGGGGCCCCAGAGCCCCCCTCAGGGTTCTACCTTGACTCCTAGCATAGCTGGGTTCCTTCACTCTGCTGACCTGAACCCGGGCACCTGACCCAGGCCCTCACTTCTCCCCTCCCAGCAGGATCAGTGACATTACATCTGGACACCACACCCCACAGTCATCCAGGGCTGTCAGGAGGGCTGCATGTGCACCCCCTGGGGACCCTCAGTCTCCTCTGGTCCTCACCTCGAGTCTCCACAGCACATGGGCCCCTCCCTCTGCCCACCTGAGAATGGCCCCAAAGACCAAGCCTATGACTCCCTGAGTTAACTGACAAAGTGGGGGGGGGTGTGGAGACTCAGCCTGACAGCCCAGACCAGGGCCCCCAGGAGTGCCAGTTGAGCTGGAGTTGTATTCCATAGGATCCTCTGTTCCGGGGTGACTGGACCCCATTGTCCTCTCTCAGGAGGGCACCTCGTTAACCTTTGAGAGAAGGCTGCAGTCCTAGCACAGATGCTGGATGGGGCTGCTGCTGTGCCCATGACCTTGGGGGAGCACCAGGAACCACTCACCTTCCCACCAGCGACCCTCAGTGTCACCACACTTCGGAAATTTTTGTGTAAATGATGCATTAGCTGAAGAGTGTGGGCAGCAGCAGGTGAGTTAGCAAGAACTCAGCAGCCTGGAGATGGCCTTGGCTGCTCATAGTGACTTCACACTTCTCCTCTCTGGGGTATCCCCAGGGTCGTCTCCTGGTGGCTCTCTTCGGCTGGCCTGCATGGATGCCCCCCCGCCCGCCGCCATGAGCCCTTCTTGTGCAGAGTGGCCAGAGGGGCACTCGGGGGCCACAACTTGTGAGTCGTGGGTTCAAAGTCCCCACTAGTCGGGCGACTTTAGACTCTTCCCCCAGGAAGGAGAGACGTTCAGGAGGAGGGTGGGTCGCTGACCTGCCCTGCCCCTGGGGCCTCTGAGGGCCAACTGCAGTTCGGCCCAGCCTCCACGATAGCCTGGCCGCTGTCTCCCCTCTACAACTCCCCAGAGCAACGCTCAGAGGCTGGAGGTGCTGCGTGAGTGAGGCTTGAGCATCCCCAGGTTTGCTGAGGGTGGGGGCATGCAGAGCTCATCATCTGAGGGGTTTGCACTGGGCCTTGGGAGGCCCCCTGGCCGTGACCTCAGACCCTGGCGATGGGGACCTTCCCTTCCTTTCCAGAGGCTCAGCAGACGGCTGAGCACCTTGCTGCCCAGTCACAGGCCTTGCTTGTGGGGTCGGGCGTTCACAAGACACAGGCCATTGGGACTCATCACCCTCCCCTGGCAGTTTGTAGCTCAAGTCATCCCAGGGCCTTGGTTCATGACAGTTCCCAGGGAGTCCCAGGCGGTTCCTCCTGCAGAGACCTGGCAATCCAGAGCACTGCCAGCTTTGCTCACCACAGGCTAAGCCTTGTTTCTGTCATCCAGAAATCAGCCTCTTCCAGCCTCCCCACCTCATCCATCTCTGGCCATGGCACCTCCCTTTGTGAAGGGACAGAGCAAAGGAACACAGGGGAAGAAGGGGCCACTGAGGACCCAAGATGAACGCTGTGCCGAGGGAGGCTCGGGCAGAGCTGGTGGGAAGTGAGTTGGCCACGGATCACCGGCTCCCCAGGGTCTTCCTGGTTGGGCCTCCAGGGTTACCGTTACCTAGTTGGAGCCCTTGTGAGGCAGGCCCCCTCTCTGAGACACCCTGTCTGGTTAAATTGCATTTCCACTCTCCTAGACACTGTCACCTGTTCGGCCCTGGGGACTGAATTAAACCTGTGCCTCTGGAGCTGCCTGGCCTCTCCTCTGGTGACCTGGGCATGTGTGGGGCTCGAGACAGTTTGATTGTCCAGGGCCAGCTCATCAAGACCATGCTCCCTCCCTGGAATCCTGTGTGACCTCAGGCTGCCACTTCTGCCTGGCCCAGGAGGATGTGTGCTTAGCCACTTCACTCTGCAGACATCAGTCAAAATCTACCAAGGACTGAGTGGTGGGTCTCTTTTGATATCAGGCAGTCTTGACTTTGTAAATAAAAGTTGCTTTTTGTGACAAGCAGGTGACTTGTGATTGCAATCTGCACGTCTCCCCTTTCTCTATAGATTTACAGGTAAGCAGGTGCCACACATGCTGAGGTTTCTGGGAATGTGGTCTTTAAGTAGCATCGTCTGCATGTGATTCCAGGTCAGGAGGCATATGGATGTCAAGACAGAAAAGCTAATGAAACCTTCTGAAATTTAAGCAGTTCCCCAGGCTGTGAACCTTCATAAGGGGCTGCATTTTGGCTTGGAATTGAGCAGCCCAGTCGGGCGTCACAGCAGCTCAGTGCTGAGGCTGACAGAGCCCTGGGCTGCACCACCCTGTGTCACTTCTCAGGGCCTCCTCTGCCTGCGACAGACTGCTAATAAGGGAGACCCAGCCTTCCGGTTCCGGTGATCTGCTGTGTGCGCTCTCCCCTCCCCTGACTTTGGAGCCATTGTCTCTGCAGCACGACCCTGGAGGGCTATTTGCTATGCTCCTCAGGACAAACACTCTTTTAAGAGAAACTGCATTATAAACTGGACACCCCAGCAAGCAGAGGGTGCTGATGTGTCACACCCTCGGAGTGCTCAGCTGAAAAGGGAAAAGAAAAGAGAAACAAGAAAATGTCACCAGGTGCAGACCCTGCAATGAAGCCAAGCCTCAAGCCTGCTGTCCAGACACCAGCGAGCCCCCAAACTGAACACCTGCAGGCCTCGGGCAGAGACCACAGGCTCTAGCCCTGTGCATCTCAGGACAGTAAGGGCTCTTTTGGGGCCCCCAAGAAGGGGAGGCCTAATTTCTCCTCTTCTGTCAAGTGAGTAGCCTGCTGGATGGACAGTGTCCCTGTACCTGTGAAGTCACTCCACCAGGCTCTTGTCAAGCCCTTGATGTGTCTTTTAAATGAGTGGGTCCAGAGCATCTGAAGGGCTTCCCCAGCTGTATATGAGGTGCCCGCACTGTGCTGAGGGTGGCTGGCTATCTATCTTGCCTTCACGGGCAAGCAGCTGCCTGAGGGGACTCAAAATGATCAGCTAGGCCCAGGATGGAGGCACTGAAGACGTGGGCTGGGCGGGAAATTCCTCATGTTATCAAGCGCTTTATTGCCGTACAGTGTTCTGACCACAGGGCTGCCTCTACCTCTCTGAATAGGGTGTATATTTGGCATCCTCTGGGGACGCACCTGAAGGGGGTGGGGATTACGGGAAAGAATGGCTGGAGATTATGGGAAAGAGGGGCTATCTGAGCAGTAATAGAAGGGGTTCTGGGGCTGAGCCACGATGTGCATCGAGGTGGTGCACAGAAGCACCAGCGTGGCTTCTGGGAGCTGCCAGGGGGCAGGCTGAAGATCTGGGTGGGCACAGTGGTGGGGCCCACCACCATCACAGGAGGAGCCATCTGGGCAGGAGGCCAGGTGAAGCAGAGCCACAGGACAGGTTCTCAATGGGCAGGGCCACCTCCTCAGGACAGGGACTAGTGAGGCTGGAGTCTGCGTCCCCTAGGGCTGCCAGGCATCAGGACCCATCAAGAGGGGTGTGGCTGCTGTCCCCGGACCAGCAGCAGGGACGGCATAGGTCCTGGCCATGGCGGTGGCAGGGGTAAGATCCAGGTGGCTTGCAGTCCCCTGGGCACCCTCAGGCCAAGGTGACAGGCTGTCCTATGGCTGCATTGTGCTGGGTGCAAGAGTGATGCCTAGGGCTTCCCTCCTGCCCTCCACCTGCTGAGACACAGACTTAACACCCCTCTCCTCTTCATCTGCCCCAGGAGGTATGGGCTGTCTCTCTCCAACAGGGGACTGCAGCAGAACTGTAACTGGGATTCACTGAGAGAGAGAGAGAGAGAGAGAGAATAGCAAAGTTCAATTCTCCTAAGGTTTACTGAAACTAGCACCCTCCTGGCTAGACCCCTGGGTGCTTTCACCCAGCCATTCCCAGGCCTCATGGAGAAAGTGGGACCCTGTCCCACAGGAGGCAGTGTCCCAGCTTGCACATCCTCAACACTCACTAACTCAACATTGACTCTCGCACTTGGAAAATGACTCAGAGTGGCCCAAGAGTATTGATACAAGACCCAGAGAGGGGACTCGACATTTGCAGTGGGCAGACTGCAGAAGCTTCTCTGCTTTCTCTGCAGGTGTTGATCCCTGGCCTGCACTTCCTCGGCTGACCAGGACACTTCCCAGGAAAGGACCTGTGTTCCCTGCACTAGACTTCTTTTCCACAGCTATGTGCGTCATGTGCTTAGTCACTAAGTCATGTGTGACTCTTTGCGACCCCACGGACAATAGCTCACCAGGCTCCTCTGTCCATGGGGATTCTCATGGCAAGAATACAGGAGTGGGTTGCTCTGCCCTGCTCCAGGGGATCTTCTCAACCCAGTGATAGATCCCAGGTCTTCCTCCTTACAGGTGGATTCTTTCAGGTCTGAGCCACGAGGGAGTCATAGAGGCACACAAACCCCTCTCCCCACCTGCTTCCACCCAGGGACCATACGCTGGTCCCCAGTCCTATCTTTACACATAGCTTTCCCGGCAGACCTGCCACCGTCCCTGGCGGCTCTGAGGTTGGCACCCACCCTGCCCCCAGGGCCCAGCAGGTACTCCCCTGCCTTTACCTTGCTCAGGAGACAGGGGGGCTCCTCTGTGAGCAAGTTGGTCAGGCAGAGCGAGGTGAGCAATCCCTGGCACATTTTGCTGAATCCATACAGGCTAAGCTGGTGGATGAAGCTCTTCATACAGTCTGTCTCAAACAGCTTGTCTGAGCCCACCCTCTCCAAAAGGTTCTCTAAGAGCCCCTCACGGATGCCTATGCAAGTGCCGTCCTCCCAGAAGATGGACAAAGAGCAGTGACTGTTGACGATGGTCCACCTCTTCCTGGGAAAGGGGAGGGAGAGGAGGCTGCCCTCTCCCCTCAGGCAGGGCACCACATTGGTGTGCAGCCTCTTCAACAAAGGCTCTCCACTCAAAGCCAGGAAAGCACTCTCTTCCAGCAGCAGCTTGAAGCTGCGGTGGCCCGTGGGCACGGGCTAGGCCAGGGCAACTGAAAGGTCCACAGGGAGGAGTGCAGCTCCCTGAGCTGAGGGCTGGAGCCCCTGTGTTTGGAAGAAAGCAAAGCCCCCCGAAGTCGGGCACCCTGTGCATCACGGGGCCCTCCTTGTCCACAGCCATGTGGACTGCGGTGCATCCCTCTCTCCTGGAAAAGGGACAGTACAGTGGCCAGGAGCAGTCCAGGCTCACAAGGGTGCTTGGCCCCTCACCAAAGGCCTCTGCTTGCTCGGGGCTGACATCACAAGACAGTCATTAAGTGACCTAATAAAGGGCCAGCTGCACCCAGGCTAGTCAGAGTGCCAGCTTCCTGGTCCATGGTCATCATGGCAGTGGGCACCATGACACTAGTGCACAGGTGGGAAGTTTCAGGCCCAGCCCTTGTGTAAACCATGCACGGCATTCTGGTCCTGGAGACCTGGGGCCAGGCAGACACATACAGACAGACCTGTGACCCTCAAAGTCAGCCCCTCCTCTGTGTTCACGGTTGACTTGAGGGTTGTGCATGGCAACCTTGGGCTCAAACACAGCCATGTCCAGAGTGGGGAGTCCATGGTCAAGGGTACAGCCACCCGGCCCTCTGTGCACTGTTGCTGGCCAAGCAGCCAGCCCCCACACAGACCCTCTCCAGGCCCTGCCATTGGTCTGTGGGAACCCCAGGGTGGGGGCTGTAGAGAAATTGGCTAAAGTCCCAGGGACACAGGAGGAGGACAGGCCATCATTTTCTGGGCTCCACAGCCTGCCCATGTCCACCCCCAGCTGCCCTTGCTCTGCACACCGCGGTCCCAGGAACATGGGAGGGGGCAGTCACCTGAGCCTTCACACACAGTGTGGCTGCCTTTCTTGAGACCGCCATCCATGGGACCTCCATCTGGCTCTGTGTCCAGGCTGTGACAGTTGCCGTCCTGCTCTGGGGCCTGATGCTCTAGCATCAAAGAGGCAGGCATGCAGGGCAACTCACATGGGCGGTCCACCCTGTTAATGCCCTCCACTCCAACTCTGCTCCTGGGGTTGAGGATTTTCCTGAGATTTCCAGAATCAGAAATGCCTCTGACCTTGAGGCATCAGCCAGCTGGGGCCCAGGAGCCCAGCCCAGTGGATGAGAGAGAGGGCTCAGGTGAGGAGATGCCAAGGCAGGCACCTTCGTGCTGCTGATCCCCTGGCTCACCCACTGTGACCTCTGCTTCCCCACATGGGTAATCCTAGGGGCACCTGTCTCACGGGGTCCTGAGGACTCAGGGGAGGTACAGGAGGTGGTGAGGTTCCTGACACTTAAGCCTGCCATGTGGTCATGGGGAAGCCGGCTGTATCTCACAGCATGTCTGCGTCTAAGGTGCATAAGGACTGATCTCCCAGTGGACCTTGGCTCCATGCTGGAAGCCTCCCATCATCAGCGAGGGGTTGGCTTCCTTGTCGATTCTTGCAAACTGGGGGCTGAAACACCTCCTGAATTAAATGTCTCTAGAGACAGCTCAGGTGAGCTAGATAGAATTGCCCAGTGTTTCCCATAGGCAGAAGCCCTACTCAGTGCCTCCTATGTGACCCAGGGATGCCTCAGATCCCTGAAAAGCCGAGTTCCATTTTAGACTGTCTGGGACCCTGCAAACACTCACGGCTGCCTCCTCAGCTATCAGGATTGTGGCAGGGCACGCCCTGCCAATGGCTGAATCCCCAGGCCCCACTTCCCTCTCTGTATGTTCTGGCTGTCCCTGCATACTCCTAAGAGATGCTCAACCACCCCTGCGCCCCTTGGCTGCCCATGGCAGCTTGAGGTTCCCTTCTGTTCTGGCCGAGAGACCTCCCATCTTCTTCATCCAGAAACTACTAGAGCTCACCGATGAATTCAGTGAAGTGACAGTATACAAAATCAATACGTAAAAGTTGATTCATATTTCAGTACACTAACAGTGACAAGCAGAAAAATAACTTCAGGATATTATCCCATTTACCATTAAATAATCCCATTTAACTGCATCCAAAAGAATAAACTACTCAGAAATAAACCTACCTAAGGAGGTAAAGCTTCCCTGGTGGGTCAGATGGTAAAGCATCTGCCTGCAATGAGGGAGACCCGGGTTCAATCCCTGGGTTGGGACGATCCCCTGGAGAAGGAAATGGCAATCCACTCCAGTATTCTTGCCTGGAAAATTCCATGGACCGAGGAGTCTAGTAGGCTTCAGTCCATGGGGTTGCAAAGAGTCAGACAGGACTGAGCAACTTCACTTCAAGGAGGTAAAAGACCTGTTCTTGGAAAACTCTAAGATATTGAGAGAAATATAACAGCACAAGATGGAAAATTATACCATGTTCTTGGGTTGGAAGAATCAGTTTTGTAAGATAACTATACTACCCAAGGCAACCTACAGATCCAATGTAATCCCTACCAAATTACCAATGGTATTTTTCACATAACTAGAAATTTGTATGGACACAAAAGACCCCAAATAGCCAAAACCATCTCTAGAAAAAAGAACAGCCTTGGAAGGACCTCCCTGGTGGTCCAGTGGTTTAGACTCCATTCTCTCAAAGAAAGGGGACCCAGGTTTGATTCCTGATCAGAGAACTAGATTCCACATGCAGCAACTAAGAGTTAGCAGGCTCCAACTGAGATTCACATGCCACAACTTAGAGTTCACATGCTGCGGCTGCAGGTAAAAACCCTGCATGCCACATCTAGAAAGATCCCAAGTGCCAAAACTGAGGGTTCCGAATGCCACGCCTGAGGATCCCACATGCCTCAATGAAAGCAAAGATCCCATGTGCCGTACCAAAGACCGGGCTCTGTCAAATAATGTAAAAAGAAAAAAAGAACAGCACTGGAGGAATCAAGCTTCTTGACCTTAGACTATACTACAAAGCTCTAGGAATCAAAACACTATGGTACTGGCACAAAAACAGACATACAAATCAATGAAATAGGATAGAAATCATAGAAATAAACCAATGCACCTATGGTCAATTAATCTACAACAAAGGAGGCAAGAATACAGTATACAGTGGAGAAAAGACACTCTCTCCAGTAAGTGGTGCTGGGAAAATTGGACAGCTGCATGTGAAAGAATGAAATTAGGACATTATCTAACACTATATACAAAAACAAACTCAAAATGGATTTAAGACTGATGTGTAAGGTTGATTATGTAAAACTTCTGCATGAAAACATGGGCAGAACACTCTTTGACATAAATCACAACAGCCTTGTTTTTGTATCCATCTCCTATAGTAACGGAAATAACAGCAAAAATAAACAAATGGGCTTCCCAGGTGGCACTACTGGCAAAGAACTTGCCTGCCAAGGCCGAATACATAAGAGAAGAAGGTTCAATCCCTGAGTTGGGAACATACCTTGGAGAAGGGCATGGCAACCCACTCCAGTATTCTTGCATGGAGAATTCCATGGACAAAGGAGGCTGGTGGGCTACAGTCCATAGGGTGGCAGAGAGTCAGACATGACTCAAGCTACTTAGCATAGCACAGGGACCTAATTAAACCTAAGAGCCATTGCCTAACAAAAGAAACCACTCAAAAAAATGAAAAGAACCTACTGAATGAGAGAAAATATTGCAAATGATTGATGTGGGGTTAATATCCAACATATATAAATAGCTTAAAAACACAGTGTCAAAAAAAAACAACAACAACACTGTGTCAGTAAAAAAAAAAAAAAAAAAAAACCACACACACACAAACACACACTTTAACAATGGGCAGAAAAACTGAATAGAAACTTTTCCAAAGGAGATATACAGACGGCTCACAGGCACATGAAAAGGTGCTCAACATCACTAATCCATCAGGGAAATGCAAACCAAAATCACAATGAAATGTCACCTCATACCTGTGAGAATGGCTATCATCAAAAAGAACACAAATAACAAATGGTACCAAGGATGTGGCAAAAAGGAATCTTTGTGCACTGTTGATGGGAATGTAAATTGGTGCAGTCACTGTGGAAAATAGTAGGGACGTTTCTCAGAAAAATAAATTGAGCTATGTGACCCAGCAATTTCATTCCTGGGTATATATCTGAAAAGAACAAAAACACTAATTTGAAAAGATACATGCACCCCAATGTTCACAGTAGAATTATTTACAGTTGTTAAGATATGGAAGCAATCTAAGTGTCCATCAATGGATGAATGGATAAATAAGGCATGGCACACACACACACACACACACACACACCACATACACATAATGGAATAGTACACAGCCATGAAAATGAACGGTATTTTGCCATTTGCAACAACATGGATGGACCTTGAGGGCAATATGCTAAGTGAAATGAGTCAGACCAAGAAAGACAAACACTGCATGATCTCACTTAGATGTTGAATTTAAAAAATAAAACAGACTAATAACCTCAGATAAGCAGATGACACTACCCTTATGTCAGAAAGTGAAGAGGAAATAAAGACACTCTTGATGAAGGTGAAAGAGGAGAGTGAAAAAGCTGGCTTAAAACTCAACATTCAAAAAATGAAGATCATGGCATCCGGTCCCATCACTTCACAGCAAATAGGTGGGAAACAATGGAAACTGTACAGACTTTATTTTCTTGGGCTCCAAAACCACTGAAGATGGTGACTGCAGCCATGAAACTAAAAGATGCTTGCTCCTATATTAAAGGAAATAACAGCAAAAATTAACAAATGGGCTTCCCAGGTGCCACTACTGGTAAAGAACTTGCTGGCCAAGGCAGAAGACATAAGAGAAGAAGCTTCAATCACTGAGTTGGGAAGATACCCTGGAGAAGGGCATGGCAACCCACTCCAGTATTCTTGGCTGGAGAGTTCCATGGACATAGAAAAGCTATGACAAACCTAGACAGTGTATGAAAAAACAGAGACACTGCTTTGCTGACAAAGGTCCATCTAGTAAAAGCTGTGGTTTTTCCAGTAGTCATGCATGGATGTGTGAGTTGGACCATACAGAAGACTGAGCACTGAAGACTTGATGCTTTTGAACTGTGGTATTGGAGAAGAATCTTGAGAGTCCCTTGAACTGCATGGAGATCCAACCAGTCTATCCTAAAGGAAATCAGTCCTGAGTTTTCACTGGAAGGACTGATGCTGAAGCTGAAACTCCAATATGTTGGCCTCTTGATGCAAAGAACTGACCCATTAGAAAAGACCCTGATGTTGGGAAATGTTGAATTCAGCAGAAGGGCAGGGAAGAGGGTCAGATGGTTGGACGGCATCACCAACTCAATGGACATGAGTTTGAGCAAGTTTTGGGAGATTGTGAATACTGGGAAGCCTGGAGTGCTGCAGTCCACGGGTTCTCAAAGAGTTGGACATGACTGAGCAACTGAACAACAACTGAATATTAAAATAGAAGAAGCTGACTCACGGACACAAAGAACAAATTAGTGGTTACCAGTTGGGAGAGGGAAGGAGATAGGGGCAAAGTAGGAATAGGGGAGTAAGAGGTACAAACTATTATGTATAAGTAAGCTACAAGGGTATATTGCAAAACATGGGGAATATAGCCAATATTTTGTGATATCTATAAATGGTGTATAACCTTTAAAATTGTAAATAACTATAGTGTGCATCTGTAACATATAGTTCTGTATAGCCACTATACTTAATTTAAAAAGTGAGTTTTCTTAATTGGTTCTGGGGTTTCTAGAATTAGCTCTGTAATCTGATTAGGATTACAGGTGCTAATGATTCTGTACTAAAGACAGCATCGATAGTCTATGGCAACAGATATATGGAAAATACCTCCTTTGGATATGCCTGATGAACCACTTAAAAGAAGTGCTGGATGCAAGGTGTTCTGTGACTGTGTATATGATACTTATGAACATTTTTGGAATATCGATACATATGATGAGCTTTCTGGTTGCCCCCAGTGTAGTTGGAAAGAGTGGTGAAAGAAAAGGATTAGCTCAGTTTACAGTAAAAGACCCAAAAGATTCTATGTGTACCCATAAGGAGACATGAATCTCCTATAGATACAGGGTTGAGATTGCTAATGATCACATGCAAATGCTCATCATTCAACTGGTTGAATTAGACTTGAACTTGAATTCTGCCCCTAGAGTTTCCAGTTAAAATGAGGGCCCTGACTTGGAAAGAATGGGATTCTGTGCACTGTGATAGAGCTGTGTGGGAAGACCCTGATGAAGCTGGGGACACTGAGCCCATTGAGTCTGGTGAGTCATTCTTGCCAGTAGAAGAATCCTCCCCACTGTCTGTGGGAAGCAGCCTCCTGACCCCAGTGGGATCAGCCTCCCCATATAAAGCTAGATCAGGCCAAAATGATTCACTAAGCATAAATTCTGTATTTAATATTGCAACTCAGGGAGTTAGAAAGGGCTCTTATTAGTTTGTCTGGTTGGTTGAACTATGCACCAAAAGTTGACCCACAGTGAGTGGAAATGCCAGACCTGTGTTGGTTTAATACAGAGGAAGCCATTCAGAGGTTTATGGAGATTTGACTGTTGGTGTGGATTTGTCATTTAACGCCTGCTCACCCATACCGGGAGAATCCCAAAGACATGCCTTTTATCAAGACTGTGAGGGGAGCCACTTGAAGAACTCTGTGATTGCTCTTCTCTGCAGGCCAGAACTCACGGTAGGAACTGCAGTCTCTGAACTGGGAAACCTAAAGGCAGTGGGAGTATTTAGATCCCCAGATGGCCAGAGCAAAGTGGCTGCACACAACCACCAAGGGCATGGTAGGCCTGGTTACAGTAATGGAGAGCAGAGTCAAAGCACCAATCAGAAGAGTCTGACTTGGGCAGCTCTATGGTTTTATCTAGCTGTTCACGATCTTCCTAGAAGTAAAAGAGTTAGGAAGCCCAGGAAGTTCTTACATGATCTGTACAAGCAGAGATGTCACCAGTCAAATGAACAAAAGTTTATTCTGAATGACAAAAGCAGAGACTCTCAGTCCTTTGATCAATCCCCAGACTTGAGCCATTAAAACTCTCGGAAGAAAATGCAGAAGTACATTTTTTTTCTGCTGTTTTTTTTTTTTTCATTTATTTTTATTAGTTGGGGGCTAATTACTTTACAATATTGTAGTGGTTTTTCTCATATATTGACATGAATCAGCCATGGATTTACATGTATTCCCCATCCTGGTCCCCCCTCCCACCTCCCTCTCCACCCGATCCCTCTGGGTCTTCCCAGTGCACCAGGCCCAAGCACTTGTCTCATGCATCCAGCCTGGGCTGGTGATCTATTTCGCCCTAGATAATATACATGTTTCGATGCTGTTCTCTCGAAACATCCCACCCTCGCCTTCTCCCACAGAGTCCAAAATTCTGTTCTGTCCATCTGTGTCTCTAAACAGAGGTACATTTTTATGACGTTGGATTTCAGAAGTCGATTCTTAGATATGACACGAAATGCATAAAGAACAAAATGAAAAAAGACAGTGTGGGTGAACTTCGAAAACACCATGCTAGGTGAAGGAAGCCAGCCACCAAAGACCACATATTATGATTCCACTTATATGAAATATCCAGAATAGGGAAATCTACAGATAAGGAAAGAAGATTAATGGTTACCTCAGGC
The DNA here is from genome assembly GCF_033118175.1 of Dama dama. Classification (NCBI taxonomy): domain Eukaryota; kingdom Metazoa; phylum Chordata; class Mammalia; order Artiodactyla; family Cervidae; genus Dama; species Dama dama. The sequence goes on from NC_083714.1 coordinate 57,562,772, forward strand.
TGGGGGCTTCCCAGATGGTGCAGTGGTATAGAATCCACCTGCCAATACAGGAGACACAGGTTCAATACCTGGCTTGGGAAGATCCTCTGGTAAGGAAATGGCTACCCACTCCAGTATTCTTGGCTGGGAAATCCTATGGACAGAACGGCCTGGCAGGCTGCAGCCCATGGGATTGCAAAGAGTCAGACATGACTTAGCAACTGAACACACACACATACATGGCTGGGGTGGGCTGGGGGAAGGTGGTGGTGAATACAGTCTCTGTAAACGTTCATCCACTTTGGTTCGTACTGGTGTGCTGGAAATTTTCTAAAATTGATTGTGGTTATGCTTGTCTGACTCTTCAAACACACCAAAAATAATTGCATTTTACACTTTAAATGGGTGAATCGTGTGCTATATGAATTTGTATGAATAGACATATTTCAAAGAATGTTTAAAAAGAAGAAATAGAATATCTAAATGAAACTATTAAAAGTCAGGATTTCGGAGACTTCCCTGGTCATCCAATGATTAGGTATCGGCCTGCCACAGAGGGGAACAGGTGTTTGATCTCTGGAAGATTCTGTGTGCCATGGAGCAACTGGGCCCATGTGCCCCAAGTACTGAAGCCCGTGCACCCTTAGAGCCCATGCTCCACAGCAAGAGAGTGGTCTCCATTAGCTGCAACTAGAGAAAGTCTGCATGCAGCAAAAAAGTCCCAGCACAATCAAAAATAAAAGAAATTTCTTTTAATAGTAAGAATTTTGAATTAGTATGTAAAAATTCTTTCCACAAAGAAAAGCCCATGTTCAGATGGCTTTACTGGTGAATTCCACCAAGCATTAAAATAATGAAGACTGATTTTTCCAGACTGTACCAAAGTGTTAAAGAGAGGGGAAACACTTCCCAACTCTTTCTACCCAGCCAGTATTATATACCAAACTGAATAAAGTCAGCACAAGGAAAGACAATGATACACCATGACAAATGTAGAAAATGCTCAACGATATGCTGATCAGCTGGATCCAGCACCACATAAGAGGGATGATACAGCATAGTCAAGTTGGGTTTATCCCGGATATGCAGTTGTTTTAACATGTGCAAATCAATTAATGTCATGTATTTATTAATGGAAGAAAGGACAAAAACCACGGGATTACCTCAATATATACAGGAAAAGCATTTGGTGAAATCCAACACCCTTTTATAATGACAACTATTCAATGAGTTAAGAATAGGAGAATAACTCCTCAACCTGATAAGGGTATCTATAAAGGAAAACTTAGAGCAAACATCATACTCAATACTGAGATGCATTGAATGATACACTGAAAATGAGGGAAGAGTAAAATTTCTGGTATGTAAAATATATGTCAATAAAATTGGTAGAACAGTTGTTCGTCTTGGTCTCCTGGGTGCTATTTCTGACTGGTAGAGAGAATGAGCACCTACCAGGAACTTGTTGCTTGCCTCTCTGGAGAGTAACTGAGCTTGGTAGTTTCAATCACCATGGCACATTCTCTACCCTTCACCCTTTCCCACCCACCACCTGTTACCCACAGGTACCATCTTGGCTCGGCACAGTGTGACCCTGGGAAAGGAGAGAAGAGAAAAGCAGAGGGAGTCATATGTGGGGGAACAGGACTGGGAGACATGTCAGTATGAGAGAAAGGATGCTTTTAGCATTTCCACAACGGTTGCCAACCATTTAAAATTGGGAGAGGCCACATCAAAATCTGGATTTAGAGCTCAATTAAAAACAAATGGTGGGGGTGGAGCACTGACACCAGTTGGCTCTTGTGTCAGGCCAGTATGTCTCCTACATCTGGGCAGCTTCATTCATTTTTATCAGCCATCGAGCCCCCACCAGCATCTGCATTTCTGTGTTCCATTTGTCTTGCCCTGCACCACAACCTGCTGTTCTAGCCACAGAATGACCCTATTGGGACTGCTCACATAGGACTGCACTTGACCCTTCTGGGTTAGCGGTACATGCAGTGACATTCCCCTCTCTCTCCTATTGCTAGCTCTTCCACGAAGCCTCCTCCCATTCTGCCATCCATATCTGACCTCACTCTTCAGTCTCTCTTCTGAACTTGGCTCAGATCTGAGTAGGCAAACCCCACACCTGCCTCTGCCCTAGGTATCTGCATGCTGTTCTAAGGCCTTCACTAGACTCCCATCCTGGTTTCTGTCGTACCCCCTAGATACCCTGCACATAGTCAGTTCAGTTCATTCCCTCAGTCGTGTCTGACTCCTTACCACCCATTGGACAGAAGCTTGCTAGGCCTACCTGTCCATCGCCAACTCCCAGAGTTTACTCAAACTTATGTCCATTGAGTCGGTGATGCCATCCAACCATCTCATCAGTAGGTGCCTAATATTTGACACACTGGATGGTCCTGCTCGCCTGGCCTGATGCTGAGGAAGGAAAGTTGCTATCACCATAGGAAAACATTCAGCAGAGAAAATCATGGTACACTAACTCAGAGGAGCAGTGACAAGTGAAGGGATTTAGCAGCAAAGACAATGGGAAAACACGTCTTGCTTGAACTGAGCTAAGCTTGTTCAGCGATATGACAATTCAGAGATATCTCACGATGTGGCTCAGCAGTAAAGAATCTGCCTGCAATGCAGGAGATGAGTGTTCAATCCCTGGGTTAGGAAGAGCCCTTGGAGGAGGAAATGACAACCCATTCTAGTATCCTTGCCTGGGAAATCCCATGGACAGAAGAGCCTGGCGGGCTGCAGTCTATGGGGTCGCGAAGAGTCGGACACAACTGAGCGAGTGAGCACACAGGATCTCACTCAGATTGGAAGTGGCCTCATTCCATCCAACAGCAATGTTCTCCTGACAGTGGCTGGTAAATGGTATGTTGGCAGCTGAGGGAGTGAAAGGTGACCTGGCCTGTGCAGCCAGTGCTTGCAAATGCGACAATCATGCTTTCCGACAATCCCATGGGCAAAGCGCTACTGCTCTCTCCCACTAGAACAGGCTAGACTGCAGGGTTGATGTACAGAGCACAGAAATCAGTATTTATTGCCTGTCTCCACCTGAGAAACCACAGGGAGAGTAGGAGAAAGCCAAGAACAGAGGTTCGGAAGTGGGATGGGGCTGGGAAGAGAAGTCCTAACTTCTCTTTTCCTTTAAACCATTAAGATCATTTTTTTTCTCCGTGGACCTTGCTCTTCAGTCACGGAGAAATTTCTTCTCAAGAATGAATGAAAGCATGCTCCTAAGGAACTGAGAACAACTCTTGCTAGGTGAGTAACTAACTGGAGCTTCCAGAGTCTCCACTGAAGAAATCAGGCTCAATTACTTCTGACTATTCGTTCTTGCTGAGTTGTTCATGGAGCCCACCAGGCTCCTCTGTCCATGGAATTTCCCAGGCAGGAATTCTGGAGTGGGTTGCCATTTCCTCCTGCAAGGAATTTTCCCAGCCCAGCTCCTGCATTGCAGGCGAATTATTTGCCACTAGGTGGCGGTAGGGGTTAAAGAACCCGCTGGCCAACGCAGGACACGATTGAAGAGATTTAGCAGGCACGCAGGAGCCACTGGGGAAACCACTCCTGACTATGGAAGACACAATGACCCTGCATTCACAGACTATACAAGGCAGAGGACCACAGCACAAGGGGCAGTGAACACGTGGTAACTTCCCCCCTTCCCTTCCTGGAAGTGAACATGTCAGTCTCTCAATCGTGTCTGACTCTTTGTGACCCCATGGAAGCCTGGCCAGTCTCCACTGTCCATAAAATTCTGGGGTTGCCATTCCGGTCTCCAGGGCTTCTTCCAGACCCAGGGATCGAACCTGGGTCTCTCGCATTGCAGGCAGATTCTTTACCATTGAGCCACAAGGGAAGCCCCTCCGCCTTCTGGAGATCTCGTTAATATGCAGATCCTCGCTGTGTAGCTGGGTGGAGCCTGAGATAGCAGTTCTCTTCTCTGCACCCAGGTGATGCGGATGCTATTGGTCCAATCCAGCGGTGGACTGCACAGGAGGGCAGGAGTTGGGGTGGGGGTAGGGGCGTGGGTTGCAATGGAGACAAAGCAGCCAGATTGGGCCTTGGCTCTCCCCAGACCCAGGTGGACACACCCTGGTGGTCCTTGAGAGGTTCGGGATTTGTTCAAGCAGCCCTGGCTCCTCGCGGCTACTTTTGGCTCCTCCCTTCTTAGAGGTCAGATTCCCTGGTGTCTAGGAATCATGGTAAAGCACCTGCCTGCAGTGCAGGAGACTCGGGTTCAATTCCGGGGTTAGTGCAGAAGACCCCGGTTCAATTCCCTGAAGAAGGGAGTGGAAACTCATTCCAGTGATGCCTCAAGATTTCCATGGACGGAGGAGACTGGCAGAGAGTCGGACACAACAGAGCGACTTTCACTTTTTCCTAAAGATTCACCAAAGTATGGTGATGGCCCTGTAACCGGTCACTGTGAGCAGGAAAATGTCTGTGTGTAACGTTGGCCACAGGATGGGACAGGCTTGGTCTAGCGAATGATCTCCCCAGTCTGTCCTTTCCCGAAGTGCCAGGGAGATGAGTGGGATCATCTTTTAGGGATGGCTTGGGGAACATAGGGGAGACCCCCACACCTCTCCCCAGTCTCTCTCCTCAAGGAGACCCCAGGTCCACTCTGGAGGTGCCCCGCAGCGCCTGACAGCTCTCCCTCATCCTTAAGCTTCTTTGATTCCCACCGGCCAAGGGCAGAGCCTCCAGGCTGCACCACACGGAAGGAGTCCTGGGGGCTGGGGGTCCAGGGGACCTGATGTCTCCGCCAGAGCAGGCAAGTCCTTGGCCCCAAGCACGCAGGTGCCCCAGGGATGCTGGCCCACAGAAGTTTCCTCCCTGTCAGGGCATCTCTCCATGGGTGCAGGTGGCAGCCCGCACTGCTCTCTTTGCTGTCCCTCCTCCAGGACCCCACGGTGCCCCCTCGGGGGGACCATGCAGACCCTGGTCTCTCCGGTGACCAAGGCCATCTTCGTGGCTCTGTTCCTCTTTGCTATCCTGCTCATCCTCTACGTGAACCCGTGGTACATTTGCTGGGACCTGGACAACGACCCCCTCTGAAGCAGGTAAAGCGCTGCCTCAGCCCCCTGAGGCCCCAGCCCTTCGACCGGCATTCATCCCTGGAATCTGCATCTCTTCCCAAGACCCCACACTCTTCCTATGGATTCTGTGTTGCTCCCCAGGACCCCAAGCCCTCTCCCAGTCCCGCATCCCTCCCCGTACTCTGGGTGCTCCCATCTCCGACCTCGTGCTTCTTCCTCCTGAGAGCGCCTGCCCTTCCCTTGTTTCTGAATTCCTTCCCAAGACCCTAGCGCCCTATCTTAAGCTCAGCATCCATTCCCTGGACCCCGTTGACCTCCCTGGACCCCTGGAGTCCTCTTGGAAATTCCCAGGACTCCAGTTCTTCACAAGACCCTGTGGCTCCATCCTGATCCTCTGATCCTGAGCCCTCTCCCCGGAACCCCCTCTCTTCCGTGGAGCACTCTTCCCTCTCCCAAGCCTCGAGGCCCTCTCCCCATCTCTGAAATCTGCTCATTGCCCCAACTCCCCACCACAGCCCTGCATCCTCTTCTGTCCCCACACTCTGCAGCTTCCTCCAGACCCTGGAGAAGCCCACCGTCTGTCTTCAAAAACTCATAGGCCACTGGCCAGCACCCCTCGTCCTTCCGCAGGCCCCGAGCCCCCCTCTCTCATGACCTTCCCAGGGCACCTGGGCCTTCTCCCAAGCTTGTACCCTTCCCGGGGTCTGTTGCTCTTCTCTGGATTCTGCCCCCACCAACCCCTGTCCCCAGCCCTAGTCCCTGCTCCCCTTTCTAGCTCCTGGCAGGTGCACAGAGTCACTTCACTACCCCTCCCACTCTGCTGTTGGGTTCTGTGTCTGAGCAGCAGGTGACTGAAGGCCAGTGGGGGAACTTTTGGTGGCCAGGGCCCTCCTGTAACCACCCCCCACACCATTGGCTTTCCACACTGCCCTTGCTTGTCCCTGGCGTTGATGTGCTTTCCTCCCTCCTGCAAGTAGAACACCGGAGTTGCTTGAGCCTATACACCAGCAAGCAAATCGTGATTGGACACATCACTCCTGTGTCCTGAGTTGCCTCACGTCAGGTTCAGTCCCACAAAGAAGTTCCTGACACTGGGGCTGAGCTCGACCCTGGAGATTAAAGGGTGCACCAGGGATGAATTCTTTGGTGGACATGGAGTGATAGAGGCTGGACCACACTAGTTAGATCAATCCTTCTAGCTTTGCTTTTCTGATGGGGCGGGTCCATCTGTGGGCAGATGGTTATTTGGAACTTGACCAGGTGGACACTGGGGCATCATCCACTAAGGCTGCTCTGGGAGAAGTAGGTGGGAACGTGGGCAGGGAGTGCAAGGCTGCTGCCTTTGGTGGCCTTGGCATCACTCAGACATGAAGGTGGGCCCAAAGGCACGGTTGAACAGTGACTTGAAGGGAGTTCACCCCAGATTCTCCCTGGAGAGGCCAAGGATGTCCAGCAGGAAGGAGTATGGCATCACCAATGGACACTCTGGATGGACATGTGTAGGGCAGTGCAGGTGCATGGTGTGAGAGCTGGATTCCCGTCCCAGACCAGCTGATTGCCAGCTGTGCCATTGCTCACAGTACATCTCCACGCATCTATTATTTTATCTGTAAATGGAAATTAATGACCCATTGATGTCACACTTATTGAACTAATATATTTAAACTGATAAACAGTCTTACATGCAGAAAATCTGCAATTAGCAGTGGTAGTTACTTGTGGACAGCCAACCATCCTCTAATGATAACCTATTCTTTTACTTATTTGGGGGGCATAAGTTACATGGAGTAAAATTCACTATATTCCGTGTACACTGCTAAGTTTTGACAAACACATTAAGCTCTGTAACTGCCACTATAAGCAAGATATGAGTACCTTCTATTGATAAACTAATACTAAAAATATTTTCCTTTCCATGTCTTTAAGTTCAAGAAAACCAGGATCTAAAGCTTGCTTTGAAGTAGCAAGAGCAATATTCATTTATATTTATATTCAATATAAATGTTCATTACTTGTTTAATATTTTAGCAGTTTGAGATTTGCATGGTATTGGTTTACTGCCCCACGATAATGCTTCATTACATTTTTCACCAGTATTCATGATACTTTACGTTAAAAAGAGATTGTATTTTTTTTACATCACCCTAGCAATAAAAATACTTTCTTGATAATATACATGTTTTGATGCTGTTCTCTTGAAACATCCCACCCTTGCCTTCTCCCACAGAGTCCAAAAGTCTGTTCTGTACATCTGTGTCTCTTTTTCTGTTTTGCATATAGGGTTATCATTACCATCTTTCTAAATTCCATATATATGTGCTAGTATACTGTAATGGTCTTTATCTTTCTGGCTTACTTCACTCTGTATAATGGGCTCCAGTCTCATCCATCTCATTAGAACTGATTCAAATGAATTCTTTTTAATGGCTGAGTAACATATTATCTATGGTGAAACAGATCACCAGCCCAGGCTGGATGCATGAGACAAGTGCTTGGGCCTGGTGCACTGGGAAGACCCAGAGGGATCGGGTAGAGAGGGAGGTGGGAGGGGGGATCAGGATGGGGAATACATGTAAATCCATGGCTGATTCATGTCAGTGTATGAGGAAAAGCACTACAATATTGTAAAGTAATTAGCCTCCAACTAATAAAAACAAATGAAAAAAAAAAATACTTTCTTGAAAACAACAACAAAAAATCATATAGCCCAGAACTGAAAGGAGCAATCATTCCACACAGCCCACCCCCATCCTGCTTCCCAGAAGAGGTAGTATTGTTAACCATTCAGTCTTTCTGTTTCCTGCCTTTCTTTGCGCCCCACCCCCTACCCCGTTCTCAGTCTCCCGCTCAAACACACAGTGCTATTCGTTTATATTCTTCATATTAAATGGGATTCTATGTTAGATTTCAGAGGACCAGAAAGGAATTCCCAAGCAGAAGAAACTCTCTCAAGTAAGTGCCAGGGCCCTGCTCCCCTGTCCTCTCCTCCTGCCCTCAGACACTGCTGGGGAAGGGACGCCTGCGAACCAGGTCTATGAGCAGATTGCTTTGAGCTTCTTTTGTGAAATCCTCTGAAGAAAGGTGTTACATGAAGTGCAAAGACTATTTTTTAAGAGTCAGGTGGGAAGCACTGGGTATTTCCATACAGGGCAGAGGAGGTGCAAGGCCCACATTTCTGTGTGGCCCATTTCTTGAGAGTCCACTTCCCCCGGGAGTGCCAGCCAGCTCCGTGCCTCTTGTTCTGCCCCTTAGGCTGCAGGGTGGAATGCCAGATTGGCTGTCCAACACTGCTGATGTGGGTTGCTTCTGAACTGGAGACTTCCTCCCCTTACCTACAGAAAGCCCAGAGCCTATCTCAGTGGTCCTGCCAGTGCTCCTAGATAGTTCCTCATCAGCAGTGTAGAAGGCAGATTTGAGGTCCTGGGAGTAGACAGCAGTTAGAAGACCAGAAATAATGAGGGCCTGAATTCAGACCATGGCCCATAGGAGAAAGCGGGGTCGAGACATCTCTGACTTAGAATTGGTGGACATTGGTGGTTGGATGAGTGTGGAGGCTCAGGTACTGGCATGGGTGGGAAAAAGACAGGAGACACAAAGCCAATCCAGTTTTGGCCAGCCTAGTCAGGTAAGAGGCCACTTAACATGTCAGTGGCTCTGGGGAAAAGGCGGTTCCCTAAGCCTGTGTTTCTGGCTCCTGATAACATTGCCATCTTGATTTTCATTCCTCTCATCCTACCACCCAGTGTGTCCAACCAAGGGCCTGGCTCAGAGAGCAGTAGCCTAGTTATACCTCTTGAGGCTTCACTTGTAGCTTTCATTTCTGTAGAGGCCACTGCCTTTGTTCTCACTTGGCAAAGGTATTTGTCCCCATAGATGGGGCCTACGCAGAGCCCATGGCATATTGACCAGAATATGTGTGAGAGTCAGCTTGTACACACAAGCAGGTCCCTGCCTGACTGTGCAAACCAGAGCCTCCCCACTACTAACTCAGCCTCTGAAGCAATTCCAACCGCGTGTTCAAACCTTGGTGTGTGACATGGATTATGGCGTTTTCCTTTCTTCCAATTCCTCCTTGAGAATGAACTTGTGTCCTGCAGCATCGAACAGCAGATCTGAATCTCTGAAGCAGGTCAGTGAGCTTAGAACTTCAACTCCCCCTTCCCAAACCCCGAACAGGTGTTACCACCCTAGAGTGTTGATCCAAGCCTGGCCTCCCCTACCATCTGCTGGTGCTTATTCAGGGAAGTTAACACACATGATGAGTGCCAGGGACCCTCGTGTTTGGGATGCTGATGTTACTCTTGACACTGCAGCTGATAGCCAGTCAGCAGATGCCTCACAAGGGCTTTGGAATACCTGCCCTTTTGCTACATCCCTTCAGCCTGAACAGCAAGAATGCTGGGAATGTTGCTGCCCTGTCATGGATTGGAGGCTGTAGGTGAGTTTCAGCTGTTATCAGAGACAAGCAAACGACTAAAGCCATGGGTTGCACTTTCTTCATATCCTTCCAAAAGTTGTCCTTTTAAAATGTTACATCCCTCCTCTAGGTGTTGCACCAGTAAGCTCAACCAGAGAGAACCTTTCATGTGTGTGTGAGTGTATATATACCTCTACTTCCAAGCCCTACCCAACATCTGAATCCCCTTCTAGAAAATGACTAGCTACAAATTACCCTTCACATCCTTCTCTAGAAAGAAAAGCCATTCTCTGGAACCTAACCCATTCAATTAGCTAAAGGTTGGTTCCAGTTGGAACAAGTATCAGTACTTCCTTCTTTTTTCCCCTTAAGTTTTTAGTTCATTCCTTTCTAACGGTTGAATAATAAGTCATTGAGCAACTGAGCTATCTGGGAAGCCCTGCATAGATACACATTCTATTTATTCATCAATTAGTGTACATTTGGGTTTACATCAGTATAAATTGGTACACTGGTATATACCAATATACTGGTATACCCTGGTACAATGGTATTGATATACATGTATCAGGAGTGAGCAGCAGACTATCTGAAGATTAGATCAGAGAAGTCAGAGAGAGTCATTCATGGAGGACCAGAATAACCAGAATAACCTAGAATAAACTAGGAGGACCAAGATAACTTTTCTTGCCATATACAATCCCTCAGGGCCTTTCCAGGTTCAACATCATATACATCTAAAAGCAAAGGTGGCAGGGAAGACGGAAGGAGGAGTTTCCATTATGTTACAAGTGAAAACACAAGTGTGGACAAACCTACTAGCATGCCCTTGAATCCTTCAGCTTCTCCACCAGCCTGACATCTCCCAGGAAATTGGGTCACAGTTGATTGGCTACCTCCCACGTGCCTGGAATTGTGGCAGCTCTTGACATGATTCAGGAATTACGCCCCAAGGTAAGGCCTGCAAAGTTTCTTGAGACACTGGGCAATTTTGAGTAACGGCAGTTTTAATGTATTCACAACTAATTTTAAAGCAACTTGTTTGGGGTCCCTATAACAGAAGTGGCCCCTACAAAGAGCTGTTTTTCTGAGAGCATCACAGGAAGCTGCCTGTCTGGCTCATCTCACTGGAGCTCCGTCCCTGTAGGGAACTGTCTTTGCAGGCGCTGGGTTATTTTGTCTACCCTGGGCTACTGACCACCAGTGCTGGAAAGCAACATGCATCTTCAGGTACCAGGGAAGCTAGACATATGGAAAAACACAGAGCTGGGCTCAGAAGAGCACAGAAATGATGGAACTAATTAGAAGCTGATCACAAACAGTGAGTATTCTTGTAGATATGAATTTTCCACTTGGGCCAAGGCTCCCAGTTACCTCTGCTATAGCAGCAGGATGTGTTTGATGGCCAACAAAAGCACATGTCCATGAGAAGGATGTTCAGGTCAATACAGTTCAGTCCCTCAGTCCTGTCTGACTGTGACCCCATGGACTGCAGCACGCCAGGCCTCCCTGTCTGTCACCAACTCCCAGAGTTTACACAAACTCATGTCCGTTGAGTCGGTGATGCCATCCAACCCTCTCATCCTTTGTCGTCCCCTTCTCGTCCTGCCCTCAATCTTTCCCAGCATCAGAGTCTTTTCAAATGAGTCAGCTCTTTGCATCAGGTGGCCAAATTGTTGGAGTTTCAACTTCAACATCAGTCCTTCCAGTGAACACTCAGGACTGATCTCCTTTAGGATGGACTGGTTGGATCTCCTCGCAGTCCAAGGGACCCTCAAGAGTCTTCTCCAACATCACAGTTCAAAAGCATCAATTATTGGGCTCTCAGGTTTCTTTACAGTCCAACTCTCACATCCATATGTGACTACTGGAAAAACCATAGCCTTGATTAGGCGGACCTTTGTTGGCAAAGTAATGTCTCTGCTTTTTAATATGCTCCCTAGGTTGGTCACAACTTTCCTTCCAAGGAGTAAGTGTCTTTTAATTTCATGGCTGCAGTCACCATCTGCAGTGATTTTGGAGCCTCAAAAAATAAAGTCAGCCACTGTTTCCACTGTTTCCCTCTCTAGTTGCTGTAAAGTGATGGGACTGGAGGCCATGATCTTAGTTTTCTGAATCTTTGAGCTTTAGGCCAAAAAAGTTGAGCTTCAAGCCAACTTTTTCACCCTCCTCTTTCACTTTCATCAAGAGGCTCTTCGTTTTTTCTTCACTTTCTGCCATAAGGGTGGTGTTATCTGCATATCTGAAGTTATTGATATTTCTCCCAGCAATCTTGATTCCAGCATGAGAGGGTGGTAGAAAAGGCATAAATGAGTGTTTGGGGATGAGCAGCACATGTCAGGATGTTGATCTACTGATACTTATTTATTTACATGGGAAGAGGCTAAGGAATAGCAAACATCTGGTTTCAAATCATTACTGTGACCTCTGTGATCTGAAATGGCAGCAGAGATGACTGGGACAGTGAAACGCATGTTATACCCTGCAGTTTAGCTAATAGAGGCTTAAGTCTTGGGAAGGGAGGCCATCCATGTGTTCTGTCAAAAACTCTAGGAATAGAGCTCCCGATGTATTTATTTGGCTCCGGCTCAGTCAAAAGCCAGAATCTCAAGTCTATTGTGCCCTGTTGCTTGTTTTAGCAAATAAGATCATCTCCATGATGTACTGTATAAGCTGCAGTGTACTGATAAGCAGTTACCATTGTTATTATGATGTATTTATGCATCCTGCAATAAGCCGGTACATTCAGGATGTTAAGGGACTTCACAGAATTGACCACTGGGTGGTTGCAGAAACAGTAAGAACAGTCGAGAGGTGCAATAGCAAACTCTGGAGCATGGAAGGATCCGAGGGTTTCCAGGCCTCCATTAAGGATAACCATACAGCATGCTTTGCACAAGGCCTAGTGTTTCAAGTTCATCACAGCTCAGTGGAGCACAAGTTTTAGCCCTGTTTTACAAACTTTCCAAGTTCCATTTACTGAGCTGAATGACAGAATCCTACACAGCAGTGTCTGGTGAGGTCAGAATTTGCTGATTTAATAAGCACTCGCTTGGCATTTACTATGTGCCAGCTGCTGTTGAATGTGCTTTACAGATATTACCTGGTTTTGTCCTCATAGCTGCCCCAGGAGTTAGGTACTATTGCTATCTGTGGTTTACAGATGACGGAACTGAGTAACAGAGAGGCTGAAAGCTTACACAAGGTCACACAGCCAGCAAGTGGCAGAGTCAGGATTGAAATCCAGGCTGGCTGGATTCAGAGCCTCTGTTCTTTGACAACTCCATTAAACCTAAGTCTGACTAAATATTCTTACTTAAAAACAAACATATATGTAATTACCCATTTTTGTTGTCTATATGCCTTGGCACTTCTAGAACATAAAGAAGGAACTTTCTTATGTGGCCATTTATTGTTATTCAGTTGCTAAGTCTTGTCCAACTCCTTGTAATCCCGTGGACTGCAGCACGCCAAGCTCCTCTGTCCTACGCTATCTCGCGGAGTTTGCTCAAATTGTGATGCTATATAACCATCTCCCCCTCTGCAGCCTCCTTCTCTTTTTGCCTTCAATCTTTCCCAGCATCAGGGTACCCTTTATGGATCACAGCCTTGTTGAGGCAAAGGGGCTTGCATAACTCAATGAAGCTATGAGCCATGGCATTCAGGGCCACCCAAAACAGACAGGTTACAGTGAACAGTTGTGACAAAACGTGGTCCAGTGGAGGAGAAAATGGCAATCCACTCCATAATCTTGCCTCGAGAACTCCGTGAAGAGTATGTGGCCAGATCCCCTATTAGATGATGGTTGCTCAAGTCAAAGTTCACATGTCATGCTTTGTGGTCCTGGTGGCCACCTTGGGCCTTGGAGGTCAGTGGAAGATCAGAAAATTTCTTACAGATCACATGATCTGGTCAGATCAAGTATATTTGGCTCCCAATACATATCAACATGACCATAAACACAAATGGGGGCAATGACACAAGTACATATCTGCAAACCTCTGTAGGAGAGGTGCCTGAAACTTACACAGCCAACATCAACAAACCATTTTAGCCCATGGGTAACTGTAAAAAGTCCCACTTTCCAGGAAACTCAGATCAAATCTGTGAAGCAACAAGATGGTGGCAAGAGAGAGCTCCTCATAGGATGACAAGCTAAGCCAGTGTCACACAAGTGCTGGGGGAACCGTGGTTGCATTTAGGATGAAATGACCCATCAGGCACAATAGGAAGGCAAGTTAAGCTTGGGGCTAGGAGTGGAGTGTGCTACAGAATGGTTACAGAAGTGTGAGATGGAGCCCTCCCCTAAAATATTCCCCAAGAAGATTAAATTTTTGAACATCTAATTACTTTGAATATAGTCCAAATAAACTGATTTTCCCCATTTAGAACCTGCTTTCTTGGCATACCCTGAAAAACTGCACCCTAACCTCAGATATGCAGATGACACCACACTTATGGCAGAAAGTGAAGAAGAACTAAAGAGTTTCTTGATTAAAGTGAAAGAGGTGAGTGAAACAGTTGGCTTAAACTCAACATTCAGAAAAATATGATCATGGCATCTGGTCCCATCACTTCATGGCAAATAGATGGGGAAACAGTGGAAACGGTAACAGACTTTCTTTTTGGAGGCTCCCAAATCACTGCAGGTGGTGACTGCAGCCATGAAATTAAAAGACACTTGTTCCTTGGAAGAAAAGTTATGCCCAACCTAGACATTAAAAAATTAAAAAGCAGAGACATTACTTTCCCAACAAAGGTCTGTCTAGTCAAAGCTATGGTTTTTCCAGTAGTCATGTATGGATGTGAGAGTTGGACTATAAAGAAAGCTGAGTGCCAAAGAATTGATGCTTTTGAACTGTGATGTTGGTGAAGACTCTTGAGAGTCCCTTGGGTGGCAAGGAGATCCAACCAGTCCATCCTAAAGGAAATCGGTCCTGAGTGTTCATTGGAAGGACTAATGTTGAAGCTGAAACTCCAATACTTTGGCCACCTGATGCAAAGAGCTGACTCATTTGCAAAGACCCTGCTGCTGGGAAAGATTGAAGGTGGGAGGACCTAAGGGGATGACAGAGGATGAGAGGGTCGGATGGCATCACTGACTCAATGGACAAGAGTTTGAGTAAACTCTGGGTGTTGGTGATGCACAGGGAGGCCTGGCTTGCTGCGGTCCATGGGGTTGCAAAGAATCGGCTATGACTGAGGGACTGACCTGAACTGAAACCTGCTGGGCATAGATAACAGTAACTGGGCATAGATGAGATAAATATAACTTGCAACCGTAAGACTTCAAGCCACTGCTGCCTTTTGGAGCTCTCTGACCCAGGGATTCCCCACTGTGCAAGAAGGTGACATCGCTCTCTGATTCCTTTTCCTCTGGGACTTCCATTACATCTTGCCCTTCTGGGTGTTGAGTTTTTGCCACCATATCTCTGCAAGATCTCTTGTTGTGAGGGACTTCCCTTCACATGCCATCTTGTCGAAGTACTGCCCACATAAACTTGTCACATGCCACTGCCACGCCATGGTCATAATCAGTCCTCACATTCTCAGACTCACAAACAATTATTTGTGTGAGTCTAGAATCAGCTTTAAAATTACATACACCAGATCGTTAGTTGTGGATATTTCTGAAGATGGGGCTGAAATTTGAAGAAACTTTGTAGATGGAAAAATATGATTTCTCTGAAGTTCTAATTAGAAGTTTTTTCGAGAAGAGTGCATGCACTATTATCACTGTAAATACAATACTTCAGTAACTCTAACAACACCTTTATTATTTAGTGTTAGTCACTCAGTCATGTCCAACTCCTTGAGATCCCATGGGGTGTAGCTCGCCAGGCTCCTCTGTCCATGGGATTCTCCGAGCAAGAATACTGGAGTGGGTTGCTGTGCTCTTCTCCAGGGGATCTTTCCGACCCATGGATTGAACCCAGGTCTCCTGCACTGCAGGTGGTTTCTTTACCATCTGAGCCATCAGGAAAGCCAAAATAGTAGCTATATATCAGCTAAAGTAACTGCTAGTTGACACAACAGGCAAAACCTGAAATTTGAACGGCTCAACGTGGGCTTCCCTGGTGGCTCAGACTGTAAAGAAACCACCTGCAACACAGGAGACAGAAGATGCAGGTTCTATCCCTAGTTTGGGAAGATCGCCTGGAGAAGTGAATGGCAACCCACTCCAGTATTCCTGCCTGGGGCATCCGAGAAGAGCCTGGTGAACCTCAGTCCATGGAGCTGCAAAGGATCGGACATGACTGAGCACCTGACACTAACTCTGACCTCAGGGGGCCCAAGTTCACATGCTGTTTCCATTCTGGAGTTTTACCATTGGACTGCCATGTTTGCTGCTGAGTGAAAGAGAAAGCACAGAGATGGCATACTGGCTTCAGATGTGACCAACAATGCACCTGCTTGTATCTTGGTGGCGATGGCTAGTCCCATTACCCTTCATAACTGCAAGTGGACAGGCGATGTAGTGTCCCCTGTGTCTGGGGTGGAGGAAAGGAAGACAAGATACGGAAGAGCACTTGTAGTCCCTCTCATACAGTGATCCATAATATGCACTCAATTAAGAGTGGCCATTATCATTTGTTATGACTAGCTTCTTCATTTCTTGGAAGAGTTTCTGAGAAGGCCATATTTGCCTTGATATTCTTCAGATATTTAAGTGCCTTCTATATGTCAAATGTTTTCAAACACAGTGTCACATTAATCTTTTTTTTTAAATTAATTAATTAATTTTAATTTGAGGCTAATTACTTTACAACATTCTAGTGGGTTTTTTTTGCCATACATTGACATGAATCAGCCATGGGTGTACGTGTGTTCCCATCCTGAACCCTCCTCCCACCTCCCTCCCCATCTTGTCCCTCAGGGTCATCCCAGTGCACCAGCCCTGAGCACCCTCTCTCATGCATCGAACCTGGATTGGCGATCTATTTCACATATGATAATATATATGTTTCAGTGATATTCTCTCAAATCATCCGACCCTTGTCTTCTCCCACAGAGTCCAAAAGTCTGTTCTTTACATCTGTCTCTCTTTTGTTGCCTTGCATATAGGGTCATTGTTACCATCTTTCTAAATTCCATATATATTGGTGTTTTTCTTTCTGACTGAGTTCACTCTGTATAATAAATAGACTCCAGTTTCATCCACCTCATTAGAACTGATTCAAATGCATTCTTTTTAATAGGTAATATTCCATTGTGTCACATTAATCTTAAGAGGAGCATGTACATGTCAGTCAGGTGGATTTGCACATCACCACATAGCACATTTCTGTAATTCCCTTTGTGTTCCTGACTGTAATACTGACTGTAGCGTCAGTCGATTGAGAAGGGTCTCTTTCCTTTTGTGCAAGGGTATCTTCTCCTGGGAGTCTCGGCTGCCTCCACACAACTGGACTTCCCTGAGCACCTGCCCGGGTACCATTAGACACACTGACTACCATGACCTTCCTGTGGGTCAGGTACCAGACAAGAGGCCAAGGAAGCCTGGCTAATTATTTTTTCTTTTAAAATTTGAGCTACCAAGGAACTATATTTTCATCTCAGAGCAGGATCCCTCACTTTTCAAGAGTTCAGCTTTGAAAACCTTGGCTCCACTTCTGGGGTCTTTCCTCATCTATCCTGTAAGGTGGAGGCTTTGGATTTTGACCACCTACTAAGCTCATTCATCTGGGCATGGGTCCGGTGGCCAGTTTCAAAGACACTCATTAAAATCTGGCTGCAAATGTCGGGGGCGGTGAGAGTAAAAATCCCTCTCTTTAACTTCAGGTTTATGTCCAAGGTACCAGCTGATTACATGGCAAATGGGAGCGCTCACACACCAAATGGGAAAGCATTTGGAGAATGTGTTAAAGTTGCCCAGAAGGATTACCAGGTGTCTAAATTTTACTAGCCAAAGCAAAGGGACTGTAGATGTCAGAGGGATTCCAGAGTGAGGGCTGGGATAGCCAGAGGACTTCTTCAGGGAGTCGGAATGCTCTGTCTAGGGAAGGACAGGAGATCCTCCTGTGCAGCATTGAGCAGGGGCAGCAGCGAGGAGCTGCTCAGCCTGGCAGGTTCAGTTAGGCAGGAGGTCCCATGGCAGCAGCAGGAACAGGGCACTGCCCTCACACAGGAGGTGCTGGGACTGGAAAGAAATCCTGGCCGCCGGTAGAGTCAGCTCTCAGCAAACCCCAGAGCAGCCCTACAGCACTTCTGATTCTCCTTGTCCCCTTCCTTCCACGGGCCTGCTTTTTGTCACCTCTGAGGCAGAGGCATCGTATAGCACTGAGAGGAGGAAGGTGTGAGAAGTTGGAAGGTCAGGCCGAGGCCTGGGGTGGGCGGGAAGGGAGGGGTCTCCAGAGGAATTGAGATCAGGGTTCTGAGCCTACCCTGGCCCTCACTAGCATTTGGTCCTGGGAAGATGCCCAAGCCCCCCGGCCTCAGTTCTTCATCTGGGAGGCGAGCGGGTGTGGGGAGCTCCATGTGTTGGGCTGCAGGATGCGCCTGAGGGACTGGGCAGAGCTTGCAGGGCCTGGTGGCTGTTGGCACTCTGATGGGAATGCATCAAACATTTCACATTTAAGTATGTTTGCTGTAGATATTAGGAAATGGAAGTTCCTTTCTAATCTTAATTTGTTAAAGTTGTGCTCATATTGAATTGATTTCAGAGGCTTTTCCACATCCATTGACATGCTTCAATGATTTCCCCTAATTTACTATTTTGGAGAATTATAATTGAGCTATTTTCTAGTTTGAATCATATTTTCATTCTTTAGCCATAACCTGTCTGTTCATGTAATTCACTGCTATACTGAATATGCTATTAGTTTGCTTAGGATATTTGCTACTGTGTGGGTGAACTTTGGTCAAGTGTTCTTTGCATGGCAGGAGTGGGGGTACTCATCTGGTTTTATGGTAAAGGAAAGCTAGTCTGAGAAAATAAATAATTCCCCAGTTTTCTTGTGTGCTTCACAAGAGTTTACTGAAGATGGTGATTAACTTTCCCTGACGATTGGTAGAACTGGCCATCCAAACTGCCTGTCTTGGAACATCAGAGGGTAGCTTGGGTGTTGAGTACAGTTAAAGTTCGGATTGTTTAAAATTTTCTATTTCTTTATGGACCAATTTGGTCGTTTAAAAAATAAAATTGTCCATTTCACCCAGAATTTCAAATTTAATTGCATGATAGTTATAATAAAACTTTATTATTATAAGAGAAACTGCAAGACACATACAGCAATAGAGAATGGCTTAAGGGACCCAATATACTTTGCAGCCAGCATCAATCATCTGCAGTACATGGCCAATCTGGTTCCAATGTACCTTTACCTTCTCCACATCTCTGCCAATGGACTAATGTGAAGGTAGTCCAAGACATCAGGGTGTTTCATCTCTAAGTATGTCAGTATGCATATCTAAAACACAAGGAGTCTTTTATAAAACATAAACCCAAAACAATGATCATTCCCCCAAATTTAAATGTTTTAACAAGAGCAGATATATAGCAATTTCCCACCTTTATCTTATACCTTAATTTGTTTTTTAGTTTGTTTGTATCACAACAACCAGAAGGACCATATTCATTCTGAAAAGCCTCTGAAATCAACTCAAAAAAATTTTTTTTTATGTTCCTTAAGTCTTTTTCAATCAATAGGGAAACTTTTTGCATCATCTTCTTTTCCTATAGTTTTTGTTGTGAAAAAAAGCAGGTTTTGTATTTTTCAAGTTTCCCATAATATAGATTATGTTGAATGAAACAGTTTGATGTCATTTAGCACGTTTGGCCCCTCAGTTCAGTTCAGTTCAGTTCAGTCACTCAGTCGTGTCTGACTCTTGCAAACCCATGAATCACAGCATGGCAGGCCTCCCTGTCCATCACCAACTCCCAGAGTTTACCCAAGCTCATGTCCATCAAGTTGGTGATGCCATCCAGCCATCTCATCCTTTACCGTCCCCTTCTCCTCCTGCCACCAATCCCTCCCAGCATCAGGGTCGTTTCCTATGAGTCGACTCTTCGCATGAGGTGGCCAGAGTATTGGAGTTTCAGCTTCAGCATCAGTCCTTCCAATGAACACCCAGAGCTGATCTCATTTAGGATGGACTGGTTGGATCTCTGAAAGGTTGTTGCTGAACAATAAGACGTGGGATTCTTGGCCTCCGGAGGAGACAAATTCAATCCGGGGCCAGAGACGAGGCTGGATCATTCAGAGCTTTTGTGTAATCAAGTTTTATTAAAGTATAAAGGAGATAGAGAAAGCTTCTGACATAGGCATCAGAAGGGGGAGGAAAGAGTACCCACCTCCTAGTCTTTAGCTGTAAGTTATATAGTCACTCACAGTCTGTTAATGAAAAGAAAGGAATGTCTTAGAATTTAGAATGGCACCAGATAATTCATCCCTGGCCATAAAACGATTGACTTGAATCTTGTAGAAGGGCAGATTACCAAACAAATAGTTTCGTTTACATAGATTAGGGGAACGATATCTGAGTAAGTAGGTTAGGCCACTTGGCGGAACTTACAGAGTCTGGGGTAAATTAACATAGCTTTACGATAAACATTTCCATAAAAAATGTATTGGTTAACTCAAGGTTTGAGAATAGTTAGCTTCAGGTGAAACCAGGTGTAATGGCAACACAGCATTTTAAGAGAAACCTCCTTTTAAATTTGTATAGAGAAGAAAAAAATATCGCTGGTTTGTTTCCTCCTGCCGCTTAAGAGAGATAAAAATGTCTGGCACTTACAGCCTATTTCTTCCGTTTGGAGACCCCTGGCCTTCCTGCCTGTTGACCTCTCATCTCCTTGCAGTCCAAGAGACTCTCAAGAGTCTTCTCCAACACCACAGTTCAAAAGCATCAATTCTTCCGCACTCAGCTTTCTTCACAGCCCAACTCTCACATCCATACATGACCACCGGAAAAACCATAGCCTTGACTAGACGGACCTTTGTTGACAAAGTAATGTCTCTGCCATCATGGCCAACAAAAGAGTCCAAAATGCAGTACTTGGATGCAATCTCAAAAACGACAGAATGATCTCTGTTTGTTTCCAAGGCAAACCATTCAATATCACGGTAATCCAAGCCTATGCTCCAACCAGTAACACTGAGAACCTGAAGTTGAACAGTTCTATGAAGACCTACAAGATCTTTTAGAACTAACACCCCAAAAAGATGTCCTTTTTATTATAGGGGACTGGAATGCAAAAGTAGGAAGTCAAGAAACACCAGGAGTAACAGGCAAATTTGGCCTTGGAGTACAGAATGAAGCAGGGCAAGGCTAATAGAGTTTTGCCAAGAGTATGCACTGGTCATAGCAAACACCCTCTTGCAACAAAACAAGAGAAGACTCTACACATGACATCTCCAGATCATCAACACCGAAATCAGATTGGCCCCTCAACAGTTTTTTAAATTGGTAGTAAAAGGTGGATGCTTGATTAACTTGTTTATTTACAAGCCTGCTACCTAGGTGACACCATGTACTTCCATTAAGAAGAACATAATGCCTGTTGTCCTTTGTGCTGAGTTGGCAGTCACTGATGATCCTCACCTTCATTTACCCACTGGAGGTTGCAGAGGGGCAATTTTCAAATTCTCTCATTCAATTTTAGCTTATTACCTGAAATACTTTCGTACGGAGAAAATTTTCCTTGATCACCATTTGCTCATCTTGAGGGAATCATATAACATATTTGCTGTGTTTTTACAACATTTAAATATCTTTTGCATCTATAGTTTATACACTTTTAATTTATATTGTTTACATGTTATATTTTTTCTTTAGTATCTGGTCATATTTTGGAAAAAATGCCTTTTTCATAAATATTTTCAAGTAATTGGCATTTCTTGTTTGGCCTTACTGCTTTCTAATTCATTATTTCTACACTTATCCTCATTATCCCCTACCTTCTATTACTTAAGGTTTCATATGATGTTCATTACCTAGCTTCTTGCATTTCTTGGGTGATTTAAATATTTCTTGTTTTCTAATACATCTATTTAAGGTTATATATTTTCCTTTGAGTATCATTTTGACTCTGTTACACAAGCCATGCTATTTAACTTCATGTATATTGCTTGAATTTTTTACAAGTTGACTAAATCACTCTATTATGTATGCTATTTGAATTTTTCAATATATACCCCAAAACGAGTGAGTGTAAAAAATTAGTTTTGAGAAGGCTCTGAAGATGATGGTGAAAGATACTTTATTTGGGGAAAGTTTCAGAGCCCAGGGGTATTTTGTTTTATTATTATTTTTATTAATTACAGAAGAGACAAACATTTTTAACTGCTGGTGACAGAGATGGGTTTATGCCAGGAATGCAAAGGAGTTTAACACTAGAAGATCAGTCATTATAATTGGCTGCATGTAACAGCCAAGGATTGTCCAGGAAAATAGTAGCCACTGCAAATATGTAAAATGGAGGGAACTTAATGCATGAGGTTGGTTGCAAAAGTGGTAAGAAGCCAAGCAGGAGAGAATTGGGAAACCCAATTATTAGCAACATGAGGAAATCACTCACCTCTAGGATGGAAGGACAAAGAAAGGAGATCGTGTTACTGGAACTTGGGTGTTGGATTCAACAGGATTCAGAGCCAGGATGGGTCAATCTCATGGTTGAATGGCAGGAGCCATGGAGAATATGGAACCATTGAAGGACAAGCCACCTGATGCAGAAAGTGAAAGTGAAGTCACTCAGTCATGTCCGACTCTCTGCCACCGCATGGACTGTAGCCTACCAGGTTCTTCTCTCCATGGGATTTTCCAGGCAAGAGTACTGGAGTGGGTTGCCATTTCCTCCTCCAGGAGATCTCCCTGACCCAGAGATTGAAGCCGGGTCTCCCGTATTGTAAGCAGACACTTTACTATCTGAGCCACCAGGGGAGAAGTCAGAGGAAGGAGAAAAATCTTTGACTTCTCTGTCTTCCAGGATTCTAATCTCCTGCTGGTGCCTCTGGTAAGCTGAACCAAAATGGCAGCCAACTGTTTGCTAGTTCGACTGCAGCCTGTTGGAGTCGGCTCCTGTATACACTAGAACAGAGCAAGGAGGAATGAGGGATGGATCTGGGAATGCATAAGCCCAGGATTGCCTTATTACAATAACAGATTGACTGAGAAAAATCAGACCAATGTCAATACAGAAAAGCATCAAATAAAAATCAACATCCAGTCATCATAAAAATAAGTGTTAGTCCAAAGTATTCAACTGTGATAATGTGTTTTGGGGAGGAAGACCAGAGAGACAAAGTGCCATTCTTATCACATCATATCAAGGGTACATTCTATCAACATGATTTATCACCACTGATATTTACCTTGATCACCTAGCTGAAGGAGTGTTTGTCAGGTTTTCTCCTCTCTTGAGCTCAGAGGCAGAAATAAGGAAGAGAGGAAGCTAGCACTTGGATCATTTCCTAAATAACCAGCCCAGAAATCACTATTAACAATGGCTAACTTGTGACACAAATTACAACCCAACAAAAAATATTAAGCCCTGTTTCCTGCAGTGAAACAGAAGTCTTCCAACATGGAAAGCAATAAATGGGATCATGGTGTAAACAGAGAATATATGGGGGTTTGCGTCCAACTTAGAGGGACCCTGATTATCAGAGGAAGGGGTGTGGACCTTATTTTACATGCTAAGTGGCTTCAGTCGTGGCAGACTCTTTGCAGGGCTATGGATTGTAGTCCTCCAGGCTCCTCTGTCCATGGGATTCTCCAGGGAAGAATACTGGAGTGGGTTGCCATTTCCTTCTCTAGGAGATCTTCCCAACCCAAGGATCGAACCTGCATCTCTTATGTCTCCAGCATTGGCAGAAAGGTTTGTTTCCACTGGCAACACCTGTGAAGCTTTTTCTTTTATGGGTGGTAGAGAATTAAGCAGCAGAGTGACATGTTCACACCTGGGCTCCTCTCATCCTCCTCAGTTCCTTTTGGGTGTGGGATTTGGATCTGTTTTCTTCTATACTATCCTCACTGGGTATGAGGAAGGCTTAAATGTTCTCAGTTTGTGATGTACTTACGAATACCTCAAAAGAAGGGCAGCATTTAAACTCCCATCTAAGAACAATCCTTTGCTCATTTTGAGGTCAAAGTGTTTCAATAAGACACCCTTTCAGCTCACCTGTGTTCTCTTTATTCTTTCAGGTCAAACTCCATCCAGTGACTGCTCAACATCATGGCCCCAAACCCAAGAAAGCATGAAGTCTTCATGAGGAGCTGAAAACACCAGATGAGCATCCACATTGTGTATTATGGACTCCCTAAACTATGGTCATGTGCAATATTGCATTTCTATCTAAAAATACTGGAAATAGAACTGCCATGGGTAGCTTTAAAAAATCCCATTTTTCGTGAAAATCTGATGACTGCTGTGAAAGAACAAAATGATGGCAAGAAAGAACTCCTCAGAAAATGACAATCTGAGCCCATGTCCTCCAAGTGCTGGGTAACGAAAGTGGCATTTAGGAGGAAATGACCAACCAGGCACAATAGGAAGGGAAGTTAGGTTTGGAGTAGTACAATATTCTGATGACTTCCAGAAGTATAAAACCCAGTCTTTCCTAAAGTATTCTCTGGCACATATCAAGACACAGAGACCTTTGACCCTTGTAACAGGATAAACATTCTGGCCCTTCCCTGATAGTGTATATCTTAAATGTCAGTACACAAGAAACAAGTGCCCGCACAGTCTGAACTCCAGGCCTGGCCTTCCTGTCACTATTACACAAAAGTGAGTGTATGAAACGAGTATGTAGTAATTCTGTTTCACTTTTGCTTAAGTCAAAAGGACCTGAGACTGTGTTTGGTTAGCAAATCCACCCTTCTAGCAACAGAGAGGTCAAGACAGTAAGGTGATAGATACCTAAGCACAAAAAATAGGCCTATGACCAATGTTCATCACAGCACTGTTTATAATAGCCAGGACATGGAAGCAACCTAGATGCCCATCAGCAGATGAATGGATAAGGAAGCTGTGGTACATATACACCATGGAATATTACTCAGCCATTAAAAAGAATTCATTTGAATCAGTTCTAATGAGATGGATGAAACTGGAGCCCACTATACAGAGTGAAGTAAGCCAGAAAGATAAAGGCCATTACAGTATACTAACACATATATATGGAATTTAGAAAGATGGTAATGATAACCTTATATGCAAAACAGAAAAATAGACACAGATGAACAGAACAGACTTTTGGACTCTGTGGGAGAAGGCGAGGGTGGGATGTTTTGAGAGAACAGCATCGAAACATGTATATTATCTAGGGTGAAACAGACCACCAGCCCAGGCTGGATGCATGAGACAAGCGCTCGGGCCTGGTGCACTGGGAAGACCCAGAGGGATCGGGTAGAGAGGGAGGTGGGAGGGGGGATCGGGAAGGGCAATACATGTAAATCCATGGCTGATTCATGCCAATGTATGACAAAAACCACTACAATATTGTAAAGTAATTAGCCTCCAACTAATAAAAATAAATGGAAAAAAAAATAAAGCTACCCATGGGTTAAAATAGTTCTGTCTCTGTTGGCTATGTAAGTGTCAGGCACCTCTCCTACAGATGTTTGCAGAGGCGTATTTGTCACTGCTCCTGTTTGTGTTTGTGGTCATGTTGACCTGTTTCATGTATTGGGAGCCAAATAAAGTTGATCCAACTAGATTGGAGGAGCTGTGAGTAAGACATTATTTAGCGAACACTTTCTGATCTCCCACTAATAGTTGTAGTACTATACAGGTTATGCATTTCATCAGGGGTGTGTTGGGTAGTTTCTGGATTTTGAGGAATTGTACAATTCTATTTAAGTTCTTGAATTTATCTACTGTACATAAATTTGTTCTTAGTATTTCCTTTTTATCCTTCCACCATCTTTAGTGTAGGGCTTATAGAGTTGTAGTGCTAGTCAGCATTTCATTCCTGATATTAGTCATTTGTCTTCTCTTTTTCAATTTTGCTTATATGGCTAGAGTTTTATCAATTTGTTGATCTTTTCAATGAATCAGTTTTCTTTTTTCCCCGTAATTCCTTTCCTTATTTTTGATTTTAGTTTTTTTTCTTTCCCTCTTGTGTTTTTGGTTTGTTTGTTTTCAGATTGCTTTGGGTAAAGTTTTCTCTTCTTTTTCTAAGTTAAGGTGGAAGCATAGATTATTGATCTATTAGTCTTTATTCTTTCTTAATCTAAACATTAAATGGTATAATTTTCCCTCTTAACACTGATTTAGCTGCATCCCATAAATTGTAATACATTGCACTTTCCTTTTAATTCATCCCAGTGCAGTTTCTGCTTCCTTGAGAATCTCTCTTTGACCTATGGATGGTTGATTAATTTCTAAGTGTTTTGAGATTTTTCTTCTCCTTCCATATTGTTTGCCTTCCAGTTTCATTCTTTTCTTGTCAGAGAACAAAGTCTGCATCATTTAAATTTTTTCAATTAGTTTTGATGATATAGGATGCTATCTTGGTGAATGTTTCCCATGTGCTTGAAATAAATGTGCATTTTGCTCTGGTTGATACAGTGATACTTAGATGCATAGTGTTTGTGAATCACACAGGGCCCAGCCTGCCCCTTGGGGAATGGTGCAGTTCTCCAAGCTTCTGGTATTCTGCCTCTGGTGAGAGTCCTACATGCACAGCTCAGGTCGAACTTAGGAGTTCCTACAGCTTGCTGGAATCCCTTGTTCATATTTGGTCTTCTCCACTCTCTGCCCTCACTCTTTGGCTACCAGGAGGCTCTCCTTCTGGTCCTCTCACTCAAAGTGGCGGGGGGGGGGGTGGGTGGGTTTAGTTTCCTCACTCTGTTGTGTACTTCCCTTGAATGGATTCGCCTAGATGACCAAGTGGTGAGAGAATACAAAAATAGTGCAACAGTCACTTCTCACAGAAGTTTTCTTTACAAAGAGTAATACCACCCTCCCTCAAAATTTTAGGTGTCTGCCATGCTATTAATGAGTCTTCCACCACAGGGTTACAGATTTGGGCCTGGGGCTTTTGCTTCTACCCATGTTATAAATCCCTCAGTATATTCATGCTATTTTGCTTTATTACAGGGATCAGCAAACTTTCCCAGTAATGGCTAAGTTGTAAATACCTTTGACTTTGTACGCCATATTTTCTGTGAGATAGGCAGATTTTGTATTTTATGGTTTATTATATACATAATAATTTTGTGTTTAATGTATTCATATTTAATGTTTATGATTTGTTACTTAATTGATCGATTTACTTTATTATAATATTATAATAGTAATTAGCTTATATTATATTTTAATATTCAGTCTTTACCCCATGTTCTTTTTTGTTAGAGGATCATTTCACATCGAGCATACCACATTCTATGTAGCTGTCATATTTCCTTAAACTTCTCTTTGCAGTGACAGTTTCTCAGACCTTCGTGGTTTTTTTATTTTTTTTTTTGATGACCTTGACAATTTTGAGGCATCCTGGTTAAGAATATTGTAGGGACTTCCCTCATGGTCCAGTAGTTGGGACTCTGTGCTTCCACCGCACGGGGTGTGGGTTTGATCCTTCATTAGGGAACTAATATCCTGCATGCTGAGTGGCCAAAATAATTTAAAACATCCAACTAGGTTGTGGCAACCACGAGTCCCTCTTTATCCCTCACCACTTTACTCTTGAGCTCCACACAGTGCAGGACACTCTGACTGTCCACTGAGTTAAGGGTGGGGTGCACAGCTACTTGAATATCATGGTCCTTTTCTCAAATAAAAGGACAATTTCATGGACTCCTACAAGAAAGTGATGGAGTTCTAGGAAATCAATCACAGCCACTCTCAGTTCAGCACAGCTTCTGAAGACATTGGTGCTTACTCATCACAGGAGCAACTGCTAACACTTGGTGGGAGACATGAAGTTACTATGTTAGAGATCATTTCTCCAGTTCCAAGAGGGGGAAAAGGGTGTCCTCAAGATCTCATCTTGGAGAGCCAGTTCTCTTTGCAGCCCCTTCCATCTGGCAGGGGTTGGGAGAAAGTGTTTTATGGAGGAAGAGTGGGAAAGACCCAGGTAAGTCGAAGCAGGGGTAGAGTGGCCATTGTCCTGGCCTCTGTAAACCTGGACATTGCGTTCAAACCTAGAGTGGGGGAAATAGCCTGGGAAGCCCACAGTCAGGGCAATGTGACCTAGAACAAAGGTTCCTCTACATCAAGAAGGAAAGTCTCTGTTTATTATCTCTACAGATATTGCAACATAGATGCTCATGTCTTTGGGAGTGATTCTGGCTCCTGACTCCTGGGCGGGGAGGTCTTGGCTCTAATCCAAGGCAGGTGGGTCTCTCTTTGTATTGCTTCATTCAGATAACTGGAACCAAGAGTAATTCATCCCTTTGTGAAGGATTAATCAAGTGTGTTTCAAGTTCACTTCAAAGACAGTTCAACTGATGAAAATATACAAGACCCATTACACATGAGGGCCATAGGCAGGTGCAAAATTCAGAATCGGACTTTAGGAGAGCAGAGCTCTATGGAGATACTGTTAGACAGTCTTCACCCATGTCTGCTGGTCTGTTGCATCTTGCTCTGTCATGTGGTGTTTACTAAACTTGACTGTGTGGTGGTAATCGTCAAAGCTGGGGAATGGACTCACATTGTTCTCTATTTGCATGTGGGGGGAGAGGTGACGCTTTCTGAGTAATCGATCTTTGAACCAGGAAAGCGATTCTTAACCTGCATGTGTCCTCTAGTCCCGTTAGGTATTCCTGCTGTTGAGTCAGGGAAGGTAAGGGAATTTGAAATTTAAAAAGCCTGACAGTGTACAGATGCCAACTTTAAGAAATTAGAACAAGCAGAAAAGGATTCTGATCTGCAGAATCCTTGTGGGATGTGGGAGTGTCATGTGGGATGCTGTACTGGAGCCAGAAGCGACAGTAGCTCCTAAGGGACGTTTAAAATTTCACTCACACTGTTTCTTGCTCCAATCTGGAAGTATCACATGGGTGAATGACACCACCATTGCAGTTATGTTTACTCCACTAGAAGAGAAGCCTTGCTAGCAAGGAGGGATGGAGTTCAAGCAAAAATCTTGACATGTTGATA
This sequence comes from Dama dama, assembly GCF_033118175.1. Classification (NCBI taxonomy): domain Eukaryota; kingdom Metazoa; phylum Chordata; class Mammalia; order Artiodactyla; family Cervidae; genus Dama; species Dama dama. The sequence goes on from NC_083714.1 coordinate 57,591,267, forward strand.
TGATACATTTATAAATGGTGACATCGTATTAGCTACCACCTCCATTCTATCACATTTGTGTGTGTCTGTGTGTGTGTGTGTTCAGAATGTAGAAGTTCTACTCTCTTAGCAACAGTCAAGCATTTGATGCAGAATAGAGCTACAAGCATCCTGCTGTACACTGGATTCCACAACTTGTTAGTATTCTAAGTGTGGGCTAGTACCCTGTGAACAGTCTCTCCCTATTTCCCCATCCCCTAATTCTTTGTAAACACCACTCTCTTCCCCATTTCTCTGTTTGTCCTTTGTCCTTTTTAAATTTATTTTTATTTTTGTCCTTGTTGCTCAGCATGTGGGTTTTTAGTTCTCCAACCAGGGATCAAATTCATGTTCCCGGGATTGGAAGTGCAGAGTCTTAGCCACTGGACTACCGGGGTAGTCCCAGTTTGTCCTTTTTAGATTCCACATGTAAGTGATAACAAACCGTATTTATCTTTTTCAGTGTCACTTATTTTACTTAGCATAATGCCCTCAAGCTCCTTTCAAGTTGTTGCAAATGGCAGAATATGTTGACTATGTCACATCTTCTTTATCCGTTAATCCACTGAGGGACACTAAGATTGTATCCATATTTTGGATACTGTGAACAATGCTGTAATAAATGTAGGAGTGAAAATATCTTTTCGATATCTTATTTTCATTTCCTTTTGAATGTACACTCAGATGTGGAATTGCTGGATCATATGGTAGCTTCCTTGATAGTGTTCTTTGATTCACAGACTTTTATTCATTTATTTATTTATTTGATCAGGTCCAATTTATATATGTCTTTCTTTTTTTTTTTTGCCTTTGTTTTTGGTGTCATATCCATGGAATCTTTACCACCTAAAATATTTCTAGATATATACATAAACACATGATAGGAAGTACATCTATAATTCTTTGCTCTCTCAACCAAGAGGTCCCCTGACCAATGACCCTTCAGTACCAATGAACACAATGAGTGTACAGATCGAGATTTGCCAATACCTTTTGACAATAAAAGGAACAAGGGGTTCCATGGAAAAATTGATGATTCTAGAATTGGATCAGGAAATATGGAAAATGAGCCTGGAGCATCTTTGCAGCATGTGAAAAAAAGTACTCAAAATTTTTTCAAAAAAGGAAGCAAAATGTCCAGGGATATGACAAAGTTATTTACAAAGGCAGCTGACAGGAAGAACTCCCAATAGCCAATCTGAGAACAATTTGAAAATAAAAATATATAACGTTGTATTGGATTTTAACCCAAAGTGTAGTATAAATGCCATGAGTCCATACTGAGAAAAATTAATGATTTCTTAATTTCACAAACAAGGATAGACAAATCTCCCACAGAGAAAAATTCCAGTTTATGCAGACACTCCCACTTCTAGAGATTGGAGCGTAACTCCCTACCCCTGAAGCCACGGACCATACATCGTGACTTTCTTCCAAAGAGGACAGATGGAAAGGGGACATAAAGCAATCACTTTATTGCATAGACACCTGACAAGCACTACCTCAGCCACATGATCAATGAGAGCATCACCAATGATGAATTGTACTAATAGAATACACACTTGCTATGCTGTGATGAGAATGGGATTTTACATCTGTAATATTCCTCCCCCAAACTCGTAATCCCAGACTAGTCATGAGTAAAATATCAGATAAATCTCCCAATCAAGGGACATTGTTCAAAACATCAAAACTGTCAAGATCATCCAAAACAAAGAACTGTTAAAGCTAAGAGGAACCCAAGGAGACATTACAACTAAATGTTAGGGTGGTTTCCTGGCCAGGATCCTGGAGCAGGTAAAACCTATAGAAATCTGAGTAAAGTGTGGGCTTTAGTTGATAATAAATAATGCATCAATACTTCCTCATTAATTGTAATAAATGTATCATATTAATGTAAGATATTAGGAATAGGGGAAACTGGGAGAGGGCATATGAGAATTCCACTATTTTCACAAATATTATTCAAATCTTAAAGGATTACAAAGGAAATGGTCAAAATAAAGTCTATTGACAGTTTCAAAATAAAAGACACAAGGAAACTTATGGCAAAACATGCTGAGTATGTTAAAAAAGGAAATAGAAAGGAAACCAAGCACAAGCACACGGAACTTCCAAGTGTGAAACAACCCTTCCTAAATTATCTTTAGCTTTTCCTCTCCCTTAACCTCCAGTCTCATATAATACACTAACTGAGCCTCTTCCACCACAGAAACATCTCTGGATCCAATTTTTCTCAAGCCCCACAAACACTGCCCTTATCCAAACTCATAGATGTTTTCCCTGGATATGACAAGAGCCACCAATCGAGGCCAGGTATAGACCTAGAACCCTGTATTGCTCAAAAACCACTTTAAGACGTCTGCCAGTGTTATTTGCCACAGATGTCTGACAAGGTCCAGGCAGGGGTCAGTGTCTTGCCAAAGAAACAAGGGTCCAGAGCAACACTTTAGCTGTGCGTATGTGTGAACGTGCTTAGTCACTCAGTATGTTCGACTCTTTGTGACCCCACAGACTGTAGCCCACCCATGCCCTTGGGCTCCAGTCTATGGGATTTCCCAGGCAAGTAGAGTGGAGTGGGATGCCATTTTCTCCTCCAGAGTATCTTCCCACACAGGGATCGAACTTGTGTCTCCCACATTGCAGGCACATTTTTTAATACTGAGCCTCCAGGGAAGCCACGAGGAAACACAGGGACTTCTCAGAGGAGCAGAACATTCACTGAATCCTTAAGCCAGGGGAGGCGCCTGTCCAAGTGGTGATGGCCTGGGCAAGATCAGCTTGGGAACAGGGTGGTGTGTTTTCACACAGAGGCGGCTGCTGAAGATGTTGGATCCTGAAAATGACCTCCAGATAAGTCGGTGGGGGCAGGGGGCAGTTTGGGCCTCCTAGCAGCCAAAGGCCTGAGGTTCTTATGTACCCAGAGCTAGATCCCATCCACACCTAACAGTCATATCCAATAAGGGGCATGAGGAGTACCTGTTATGATGGCTGTCACATGTCCATCCTGGAGTGACCCCCCGGGGCTGTGGTCCTGGCCTTGGCCTCAGAGCACAGATGTCCTCATGGAGGCCAGGGAGGCAGCTCACCTGCAGCAGCATCTCCTCCCCACTCCCTCTCCTGACCAGCCCTGGGCAGGTCAGATGGGATCTCCAGGGGCTTGCTGCTTCCACCTCTCTGGGGCAGCCGACTCTTTGCAGCCTCCACCCCTGGGACCTCAGTGTCCGCTCCTGCCTGGTTCCTTTCCAAATCCTCATTTGAATCTGGAGACTCTGGCACCTAGGAGGGCGTCCTGGGTACCACCCTTGCCATCTGCTAGAGCCTGTCCTCTGTTCAAACAGCCTGACTGGCTCCTAGTTGGCTCTGCGGGTGGCTGACCAGACACCCCTTTGCCTCTCATACTCAGGCTCAAAAGCCATGACCTTACAGTCACATTTAGAAGACCCTGAGTTTTCTCCAACACATGGGATTCCACAGTGAATGGTCTGATACACCTCGGGATCATAGAGATGCGCCCCATGAACCCACGGCAATGATTACTACTGACCGACCATAAGGAGAGCCAAGTCCCGCCAACTCCACCTGTAGCACCGTGGAAGGGGATGCTGCTCTGGGACTTCTAGATAAAGATACACACATGAGGTCATCAGGACCAGGGCCTAAGCCACTCTCAGTGGGGGGCAGGTAGGACAAAACCCAAGGCCAGGTTCTGAGGGAGTGGGGGCACTGTGGGCAGCAGGGGTGTGTCGGGGCGGGGGGGGGGCTCGTGGCTGGGGCCCATGAGAAGGATGCTCCCAACTCCAACAGGGACCTTTGACAGCTGGCTGCTGTCCTCCCGATGGAGACCGAGCAGAACCCCGAGGGGACTGACAGTGCAGCTCTGCGTGGGTGGGGTCATGCTGTGGGTTGGGGGTGCGTGGAATTCCTGTAGCCAGCACCCTGCGGGCAGCCTCTCTCAAGGGTCAGAAGTGCAGGACTTTAGTCTTTGGAAGAAAAACCTCACTCGGAGTGCTCTGTGTCTTAGTGTTGTCCTGACTTGAGGATTAACTCCCAGGTGCCTGTGTCCCTTCAAAACAAATGGTCATGACAAAAATGCTTCTTCTCAAAGTTCACTGATCATGGGTCATGGCATCACCTTTCCTAAGAGGCCTGGCAGGCTCATGTCCCCATTTGTGCAGGGAGAGAGGAAGACAAGAGGTGGTGGAGCACCTAACATCTCTCCAATTCCATACTGCCTAACAGATGCTCAACAAAGAGCAGCAGTTAGAATTTATAATGACAAAATCTCAAAAAAAAAAAAATGACAAAATCTCCTATGTTTTGGGGAAGAGAGTCTGAGCAGGTCACATGGGTCTTGAAATTCTCCACCTTTTCCAAGTGTCCATTGACTATGTGGCAGTGACCACATGTGTGGCCAGAATCACATCTCCTGTTCCCATTGTTCTCTGGCACTCAGCAGGGAGAGCTACCCCTTAGAGCTGCCCCTTCAGCCCCTTGCACCCACACGCACACCCCACTGCAGTGACCTCACCAGTTCCTTAGGCCCAGAACTCGCTCCTGTCATTTGATGCCAGGCACAGTCTTAGCCTGTGAGTCTCTGCTGTCTCCACACTTCTGAACCTGCGTGAACCCGGGGACGCTGGTGGATGTTGCATCTTTCCTGGCTAGCACTTATTTCTCGTGTTATTCAGATCTTAGACTCTGTCCCTCTCTCCTCTGGAAATAGTTTTGTTTTCAAGACACCTCATAGGATTGGCAGCTCAATAGGAAACGGAATAGAAAACCAGTCAAAATTGCTGTTCTGTGTGTTTTCCTCCTAGAGGTTATATTATTCAATTTGGCTGTTAGTGTGTGTTTGAGGGGGTGGGAAACAGTGTCTTTCCTGGCTGGGAATCAAAGTTCCCAGGATCCAGTCAGCCAGCAGGATTTCTCCACGTTCACTCATTTCACCCCTCTGAAATCTAGACCATGCTCACAAGTGGCCAAAATAAAGTCCAGATGACCAAGTAAAGGCTCATTTCAATATATTGGTAATCAGCTTTCCCAGGACAGAGAGAAGAGGGCCATCCCAGGGAATACTTGGCCATACTTCAAAGCAACATTCACATTTCTCCAGGATTCTGCGCAGATGGTGGGGCAGTGGTAGAAAACACCTCCTTTGCCCCTGTGGTTAACAGCAATGCAACAACTGTCAGGACCCCTTCCTTCCCACCCCAGAAAGAGATCTCTCTGTGTTTTATCCAAGATGCAAAAGGACACCTCACACCAATGATTCATTTCAGACTTTCCTGTCACCCCCAAGATACACTGTCGGCAGGTCTGAGGGATGCCATCATGCAGCCTCATCACGATGACCTCCCACAGAAGGAACCCAGCTTCCCAAAGCCCCAGAACACCCTGGCTCAGATACTGACATTCCAGTGCTCCTCCTGGAGCCTCACTGCCCCGCCCCATGCTGCCTTGTTTAGTGGGACTAGGGGACTTCTCTTCACCTTCTTTGTGTGACTAGGGCTACTAGAGCATCGCTCTAGGTGTGGGGGTGTCCTGCTTCTCCTAGTGTCCCCACTGCAAACCCAGCCTTTCACGGAGCAGAGGCTCCATAAAGGTCTTTGGAATACACGAGCCAGTGAGCAGGGGGCTCAATTAATTATCTGCTACTTCCTTAAATAACCCAGGCAAATCCAAATGCACAAGAGATAATTTAGTTTTTGAAAATGACACACAAGAAGGACAGAAGCATGAATTCTCTACAATTATTTTTATCATCTAGTTCGTCCCCCATCAATGTTACTGCTAAGTAAGCCCACTTTTCCAAAACACTTCTAATTCCAATTCCACTCCATTCTGTTCAGGACCACAAAACACAATGGAAGAGTTTCCAATATCTTTTACAAAACAGCAAAACTCTTGTTCATGAACTGGATAAGCACAAACACACTGTGATCAGCATCATTCATGAAGCTAAGACACTGAAGTTTATTTAGTCTTCTATGAAAACAAGCAAAGTTTGAAATTTTTCTAAGGAAAACAGGTGAATCTCCAAGTCATCATAGAGAACAGGAACCCAAAGATGCTATACACTGGTTCCCCAAAGTGCCCCAGGGCCTCACTACTGAGAAGGCTGACCGCTCCGTCTTCAATCCCAGAGGGAAGGATCACCTGGATCCTGCTCTGGCTCAGGCAGCCTCATCCTCCTCCCTTGCAGCCTCTACAGACAGGGGTGGGAAGGCCCTCGAAGCCCTTTCTTTGACCCTGAGCAGAAATGCCATGACCTCCCGCTTGCTGGTCTCTGCATAGGCCCGGGGACCCCACAGGAACTCATAGCGAGCAGGGTAGCTGTAAGGCACCTGCCGGTACTCCAGGTACCCCTGCTGCACCCACACGTGTGTCAGAAGTGTCCTGGGCTCCCCAAAGACACAGTGCACACTCCCAACACACACACCCAATCTGCTGAGTGCTCCCCAGACCTTCTCCTCAGGGGCGCGGTCTCCATTCCTCATGATCAGGCTGAGGATCAGCACCAGGAGGCCGGCCTTGGGCATGCTCTGCCCACCGCTCAGCATCACATCACAGGTGAGGCCCAGGTTGGGGACCATGACGTAGATGTGCTCCCTGGGGTCCACCTCCTTCACCTCCACACCACAGACCAGCTCCAGGCACTGTGAGGCTTGGCTGAAGACCACCGGGAAGTGCTCCTGGTTATCCCTGAGGACCTTCTTCAGTATTTCCGCCTGGGAGGTCAGCTCCTTGGCTAGATACTTGAAGAGCAGGAACTTTATTAGGTTAGCTTTCATCTCCTTCAGAGCCTCCTGGGGCAAGGACTCCCCAGTGGCTATGGAGGACACTGTGAGGGAGGAGGCTGAGGCAGATGCAGCCACCCCTGCCTCAGCCCCCAAGAGCTGCACATTCACTGGGCACTGGGCCTCGCCAGGGTCCTGAAAGTCTTCCTCGGGCTTGCTCAGCTCACTCATCTCGACCACGAGCGCGATGCCTGGGATCAAACCACAGACAGGAGTGGGGCAGGGGAATAGATGGGGATCACAGGCCAGGCTAGGGGAGAGAGGGGCTGTGAATGGCCTCAGCTGAGATCCACACCCTGGGCGGTCTCACACGGGCCACTTACAGGTCTCCTTTTGAGGGGTGCTCTCAGACCTCACAGGGGCAAGCCTCCAGGGCAGCCAGTCCGCTGGCTACCTGAAAGAGGAAGTGAGGTGTCTCCCCATGGTGCAGTCAGCACAGTCTGAGATTTCCAGGGCTGACAAGGTGGGGGATTAGGCCCTTGTGGGGTCCCCTCTGTTCTGGGATGGGGAGCTCCTGGTGCACACTCAGGGCACCCTCCTCACCTTGACTCCTGGGACTGCCTGGACCACCTCTGCCCTCTGACCTCAGGACTGGAGCCTCAGTCCTCTGCCTTCCTCTCCTGGTTCCTGGAGCTCCTGTGAAAGAAAGGGAGGGGGCAGCTCTGCGGTATCCTGTGGCACAGCCCTGAGCCTTCCATGACAGTACGAGGGGTAGACTCTGTGAGGTCCCCCAAGTTGTGTGGTAGGAGGTCCCCTCAGGGCTCCCTTGTAGTGCTCACCTTTCCCCTAGCACGACCTGGTCCCTCCCCTCTGAGGACCTGCATGGAAATTCTGAACAAGGTCCGAGCCTGAACAGAAAGCGCTGAGGGGCTCCACATGCAGCCACACCTACCCAGGGTTTCCTGTGGGTCCTAGGCTGGGGAGATGCTCAGTCCTCAACTCCTCCTCACGTCCTGCCTTGGCCTCCCAGCACTGACCACAGGGGCGGGGGTCTCCTCAGTCCTCCCTCGGGTTTGGGGAGTCCAGCCTCTGCCGACCTAAAGTCTCCACCCTCCGCCGGAAAAACCTCACCTCCGAAGGTCCCTAAGCCAGAGGCCAAGAAACTGCTCACCCCGCTCTACGGCCTCCAAGAGTCCACATAAGGGCCAGGATCCCTGCCTCCCTGTTGGGGTCTTTCTGCCTCCTTCCATCGTCGCATGCAGCCTGGACTCCAGGCAGGACCGGGGACTGTCCCGTCCGCCATTTTGAGACCGTGCCGCTTTCACGAGATCCCCAGTCTCTCTGAGAACAGCATGTTTGGAAGGCAGACAGGCAGTGTGCTCTTCTTACCCAAAGCTCTCCAAGGGCCGACTACAGGGGCGGGGATCTGTGGGGTTCCGTCGGTCCTCACGCAAGGTCCCCTCAGCCCTCCTTCAGGCACCTCACCTCGCCTCCGAGCAGGACCCGGGATTCTCGGCTCTCGCCAACTGAAGCCCCGCCCCTTATACCAGGGCCCGGTCTCTCCAAGACCCGGATGTCAGGAAGTCAGACCATGCCTGCTGCACTCATTCTACCCCCACGGTTGCCCTGGACTGACAACAGAAACGAGCTTCTCTGAGGTGTCCTGTGATTGGGGTCCAGGGTCCTCTAGTTCTCCTCCTCAGGGTCCTCAACCTGACACCCCGCCGGATCTGGGAATTGGACCACCTGAGGCCCCACCCCATATGCAAGGTACCCAGTCTGAGACTCGGATGTCAGGAAGTCAGCCCCCATACCAGGTCCCCAGTCTGAGATCCGGATGTGAGGAAGTGAGACCACGCACGTTGGGCTCATCCTACCCCACGGCCGCCAAGGACCAACAGCAGGTACAGGCTTCTCTGAGGTCTCTTTTGATTGGGGTCAGGGTCCCCTCAGTCCTCGCTCAGAGTCCCCAAATTGAAACTCCGCAGGAGCTGGGCTTCTTCCCTCTGCTCACCTGAGGACACGCCCCCTCTCCCAGGTCCCCAGTTTCTCTGAGACCTGGATGCCAGGTAATGCAGCATGAGCTCATCCACCCTCTGTGCTCGCTGAGCCTTGATGTGAGGGTCCCACCTCTGGTCAACACAGGGGGCATCCCCGGATCTGCCAGGGCTCAAGATGAGGTCCCTGAGGGAGATTATAAGGAACCCCACAGATCCCTGCCCCTGCTGTCAGCCCTGAGCCACCCTGCTGGTGGGATGAGCACTTGGTAATCTGTTCTGACTTCTGCATCTGTGTCTCAGATACATTAGGCAACTGTCAGAAGGGGCAGGGCCTCAGATGGGCAGAGGGGAAGATCTTAGTTCTTTGGAGGGTCAAGGTGAGGATGCTGAGGGAGGACTGAGGGGACCCTGAACCCCAAAGCAGAGTAGGCTCTGGGAGGACATAGGGTGGATGAACGTATGCTGCATTTCCTGACATCCAGGTCTCAGAGAGACTGGGGACCTGGTATAGGGGGCTGACTTCCTGACATCCAGTCTCAAACTGGGGACCTGGTATAGGCAACTGGCTTCCTAACATACGGGGTTCAGACTGGGGTCCTGATATAGGGAGCAGACTTCCTGACATCTGGTTCTCAGGGTGACTGGAGTCCTGGTTTAAGGGCTGGGGGCTTAGTAGGGGAGAGGAGAGAATCCGAAGACCTACCCAGAGACAAGATGAGGTCCCTGACGAGGACTGAAGGGACCCCACAGATTCCCGCCTCTGTTGTCAGCCCTGGGAGCCCCTGGGGCGAGAAGAACACACTAGACCTGTCCTGACTTCCTGACATCCCGGTCTCTGAGAGACTGGGGACCTGGTGTGAGGAGTGGGGACTCAGGGGCGGAGAGGACAGAGCCCAGGTGAGTCGGTTTTTCCCATCAGGTGACCAGCTTTAGCATCAGTCCTTCCAATGGATATTCACAGTTGATATCCTTTAGGATGGGCTGGCTTGATCTCCTTGCTGTCCAAGGTACTTTCAAGAGTCTTCCCCAGCACCACAGTAGTACTATTTTATACATAGTCGTGTGTATCTGTTAATCTCAAACTCCTAATTTATCGCTTCCCCTGCTCTTCCTCTTTGGTAACCATAAATTTGTTCTCTGCGTCTGTTTCTGCTCTGTAAATAATTTCTTTTGTAGCATCTTTTTAGATTCCACATATAAGTGATACCATACAATATTTGTCTTTCTCTTTCTGACTTACTTCTCTTAATATGATAATCTCTAGGTCCATTTATGTTGCTACAGATGGTATTACTTCATTATTTTCCGTGGCTGAGAAGGATTCCTGTGTGTGTGTGTGTGCGCGTGCGCGCACGCATGTGCATGTGTGTGTGTGCGCAAACCACATCTTCTTCCTTCTTTATCTAATCATCCGCTGATGGACATTTAGGTTCCTCCATATCTTGTCTGCTGTAAAGAGTGTTGCAATGAACATTGGGGTGCATGTATATTTTCATATTAGAGTTTCTGTCTTTTCCAGGTATATATTTAGGAGTGGGATTGTTGGATCATCTGGTAGTTCTGTTTGTAGTTGTTTAAGGATCCTCCATACGGTTCTCCCTATTGACTGTACCAATTTACATTTCACCAACAGTGTACAAAGGTTCCCTTTTCTCTGCACCCTCTCCAGCATTTATTCTTCACAGGTTTTTATGATGATGACCATTCTGATCAGTGTAAGGTGATACTTCATTGGAGTGTTGATTTGTATTTGGATGTTAATTAGGAATGTTGAGTTTCTCTTCACGTGCCTGTTGGCCATCTATGTCGTCTTTGAAGAAAGGGTCTTCTTTGGAGAAAGGGTTTTGTGTCAGGGTCACACAGGCTGGGTGGCTCAAACTATGAACCATGTTGGTTCAGGAGGCCAGCAACTGAGGTCAAGGTTTTGACTGACGCTGGTTCTCATGACGGAGGTGGAGGGTCTGTCCCATTTCTCCCCGCTCACTTCTGGGGCTTTGCTGGCCATGGTGGCCGTGTCTGGGCTTGGAGAGCTCCACTTTCCTCTTCACCTGGAGTTCTCCTCTGTGTCTGTCTGTCTCTAAATGTGTCCTTTGTATGGAGACAGCCGTCCTGTTAGAGGAGGTTCCATCCGAATGAGCTCACTTGACCACCGTCAGCTCTGAGAAGACCTTTCCTTTGTCTGTAAGGTCACGCCGAGGTACTTGGGCTTGAGACTCCAGCACCTGACTCTGAGGGGACAGGGTGTTACTCCTCACACCCTACAAAGGCTCTAAAGTAAGAACACACTGGATTGTTCTAAGGATGAAAGGATGGCCTGCGTAGCTACTGGGGGTGAATCCAGGGGTGAGGAGAGCAGGCCACTAGGGTAGGAGCCAGATCAGGTGGGGCCTTGTGGGCCTGTGGGAGCTGTGGCTTTGCTGTGTTCGGGGAAGGAAAGGCCTGTAAGGCCCTGAGCTGGGTGCCTCTGGGACTTTGTCCCCATCATCACAGAAACTTGGAAATGGAGGCTCCCTGCGAGGTGCTGAGATGCTGCTGATGTTCAGGCCCGTGGCTCTGCTCCTCTGCCTCCACCCCCCTCAAGTAAACAGGGAACCCCAACCAGGTACAAGGAAAGAAGTGAGAATGCAGGGGCGAGTGGTCAGGTCCCTTGCAGTCATGGGCTATCTCTCTATCCCTCGGCTCCTCCTCAGCAGTCAAATGAGGTGACAGCAACCTAGCAGGTTATTTGAGGTTTGAATTCTGTGATCCTTGTGTGGTGCCATCCCAGGCCCTGGCAAGGACATGACCGTCCCAGTAGTTTCTGCTCTCTGTTCTACTCTAGGCTCTGGGCAGGGACCAGGGCATCTGCTGACAGTGGAGGCCATGGTGTGAGAAGGGATGGGAGGAAGGTGGCTCCCAAAGATGAAGACACCCGGGAAAGACACCTGGCAGGGCGTCTGAGGTCCAGGGCAGCCCCAGGGTCGAGGCCAGATTGGTTAGCACAGATCTGCACTCAGCAGCCCTGGGCTAAGATGGGGGATCTGCAGAGCATGGGCAGTGATGGGGCCAGGGAGCTGAGGGGTGGGGTGGGGCCCAGTGTTGGGGGAAACCAAGACTAGGACTGTCCCTGTCTGTGCTAGGAGAGGACCAGAGCCCAGCCACTGGGCTGTGAAGCCAGGGAATCCACCCTCCCTCCTGAGTGCTCCCAGGGTTTTGACTCCCTCTTTCTTCAAACTCACCTCATGCCTCTCTCCTGCTGTCCTGCCCTCCTTCCTGACCTCCCCACAGACTGCATGTGATGGATGGGTCCTCTGGCTCGCCAACCCCTGTCAACAGACAGTGTGGAGATGGGTGGAAGGAGCCAGCCCTCTGTGACTCTCCCCTCTGTGTCAGCAGGCTTGGAGGATGCTCAGACACGTGGGGCTGATGTCCGGCCCAGGGCTGTGAGCTTGCAGGCCTCTGTGTCAGGCTGCTGGCCCTTGTGGATCTGTGTTTCCACAGCCATGTGAGGCCCTGGGAGCCCTGGGAGATGAAGTTCAGTTGTCTGTCCTGAAAGACTTATCCAGGTTTCTTCTTAAATGATGTCCAGAACCTGGAAACACGGTCCGTGGCCTGTGCTATGCAGACCTGGCACTGTACCCTGGCTGTCCACATCAGGCAGCGGACTGGGAGGATGCAGCCTTGTGGGAGCTCCTGGAGCAGAGGCTGGGGATGAGCCCCGCCCAGATCCAGGTCTGCATGTGGCACTTGTCTCTGTGCATGTACATATGTGTGTGTGTGTGTGTGCCCGGCAGAGAACATGAGAGGCACCACAGCACCCAGCCTGGGTTCCCCATCCCCACTGCATGCAGCAGGGCCTGAGCAAGTCCCCTGACTCCCCAGAGGTGAGGCCCCACAGCAACACCTCTCTGCTGGTGAATCACCTGGGGACCTGATATCCACAGGCTTCCCGCCGGGGCCCTCCTGCTCTGACCCTGCGGCCTGCAGTGGTCAGACTGAGAGCTGCCCACGTCCTGGTGGGTTCCTGGAGCGCCAGGCCTCTCCCTTTCATTTTTCTCCCTCCCTCACTTGGCATTGCCCTGAATTCCCTTTGCCAACGTGAGCCCACTGAAAGGCTCAGACAGAGGATCCAGTTCACCAAGGTTCCCTTCCGTAATGCGATCTTACTCTCTAGCAGGCGTGACTTTGAATCACCTTGTTCTCCTTCTGTGTCCTGTCTTGGCACACAGATCTCGTGGACATTGGGGTCACTTTGCTGTGCCCAGAAAACCTAGGTCCTGACGAGGTGGAGGAGCTGGAGAATCAAGCCCTGCTGCCCGACCTGCAACAGAAGTAATGACTGCGCTTGCCAACTCCCAGTGGCTGCTGCATCCCGTCCCGGGGAAGGCTGGGAAGGACATCTTCCAGGTGGACATCCCCGAGCACCTGATCCCCTTTGGGCAGGAAGCCTGTCCAGACTAGGCTTTCAAGTGGAAGGTGACTGAGAGACCAGGTCATGGTGACACTGTCCAGTCGCCACTGTGCCCTGGACATGCTCGTCTGGTTCGGTCTAAATTGGCCCCGCCCTGTGGTGGGCTGCCCACTTGGGGCAGGGCTGGGCCCAAGACTATTATCGTGTGTTGCTGCCCCGGACTCAGCGAGAGTCCCCGGGACTTTGCCCTTTACGAGAAAATGGCATCGCCTCTCGTTTTGGCCCTGCTGGGTCTGGGTGGTTGTGAATGTGTTGTTAAGAAACCAGTTAGTGTTTTTCCCTCTATGTTCTGGTCCAAACTCCCCAGTTTTGGAAGTGTCCAGCAGGTGATGGGGGAAGGCCAGGGGCTGGGCTGAGTGTCAGCAGCCAGCGAGGCCTCAGGCACGTGGAGAGGCCTGCAGGCCCAGAAACAGGCCGTGGTTTGTCTTTGCAGGTGACCCTTGCCTTGCTGTAGAGTGTCCCTTGGCTCACACAGTGTGTATTGGATGTGCTGCTTGGCTATTCCACGCCCAAAGACAAGGGCTGGCGTTCACCACCCTTGTACTTGACTTTGGAAACCTTGTACTTGGCTTTGCGTTTGGGGTCATGTGTTTGCAAGGCCTTTGGCTGGCGGGGTCACCCTGCTTTCCAGTAGGCCTCTTGGGGAGACCCCTGGATTGGGAGCTAGAGACTCTCAACTACTGATCAGAAACTTGTGGCATCACTGGGGGACCCAGGAGGAGCCCCTTCTGCTTTAGGGTGCATGACTCATGGAAGGTGACACCCTCAAGGTCAGGAGCCTGGCTGGGCTGTCTGCTGAGTGGCAGGCAAGGCACAGGGACCAGCCCGTCCTGGGCTCGCCTCAGCACTCAGCTTGTGGGTCAGAACTTTGGCCGAGCGTGTGAAATGCTGCTGCTTCAGATGAAAATGGACCTTGAGGACTGGACTGAAGCTGGCCTGGGGTGTGGGCTTCCAGCCTCATATGGCTCATCCAGTGTCATGTGTGAATAGCATGGACAGACAGAAAGAACACAGACTCACAGTTCTTGTTCAATTCTTTATTTACTCCAGTGAAGTTTTGCTTTACTTTATTAGAGCCAGAAATAGATTGTTTTATTACAAGGCAGTGCTTTTGAGTGTCCCTGGGGACCTGGCAGCTCAGGGATTGGGGTTGTCCTTGAACTGCTCACAGAGGGCACACTTGTAATCTGAGGACTCCTTCTCCTCGTCCACTTCAGGGGCCTCGTTTGGGGCCACAACTGAAACAGCCGCCTTCACGATGGAATAATAGGTGCTGTACATAATCATCTCATCACTGAACCATAATCTGGGTACTCTGGGAACTCTCCAGCAGTTCCCCTGTGGTGTCCCTTCCAGCAGTAGCTGGGGGTACAGACGTGGCATTGCTGGACGTACCCTCTCCACTGGGGCCACCCTGCTCACTGGGAAGATGGTTTGCCCCGGCCTGCACGGCTACACTGCCCATAAACCAAAGGCCACAGAACACAAAAGAGTGCAGGGGGTTCTGTGAGCCGTTGGGGATCCCTCCAGGGCCTTCTTGTCAGCTTCTTGGGTGGACTCATTGTGATGGAATCGAGGAGAGTGTCTGGTCATCAACACTCGCTTCTTTCTCTTTGGAGTCATTGTTGTGCTGGTGGTGGGCTGAGCAGTTGTTATGGGGTCGCCTTTTGTCCAGATGTTCTGCAGGAAGAGAGGCTTGTCTCTCTGAAAGCTGGAGTTGAGACAGATCTGAGAGGAAATGGATTACTTTAGCCAATGTGGGGGAGAAAAGCCATTCCTTGCCACCCTCCTCCCCACCACAGCCCTGGACTTCCCTAAGGAGGGAGACAAGGTCTCTTCATTCCTGGTAGGTTATGAGGCCCTAGTGAGTGTGCTCCCTAGAGCTCCCCCGGGGCCAGCCTCACTTGAGGTGTTACTGGCCATCCCTGACATCAAGTGGCCTCTCAGGGTCTGGAGGCACCCATGTGGATCCTGTCTAAGGGGGTTTGTGGAACACGAAAGGCCCTGCTTTCTTCTCTTTCCTTGACCACCCTCTCATGAGAAAAAAAGTTCTCCTGGGAAACTAAACCTGTCTAGTGCTCGGCTCATCTAGTCTAGTCTCCCTGGAAGGGATTTCTTTGGTGCCATCATCCTCTTCTTCCCCACAGAGCTACCCGAAGGATGGATTTTACTGAACTCATACAGGTTCAGTTCACAGATGAAACTGGATGCTGTCTGTCTGGAAGATCCTGTCCACAGCTCTGCCCTGGAGGACCTCTGTCTGGAAGAGATCTGCCTTGATGACCACTGTGTCTCCCTTGTCGTTCTAGTACACAGAGGTGAAGACCACATGCTCTACGATCATCCAGAGCTTCCTGTGGAAGGACAGCCTGAGGACAGTGTTGTTCTCTTGCTTGTTGGCTGTTTCTGGGTTTGGGCCCTGTGGGCGGCGGGTTGTATTGGGAGCCCAGATCTGGGCTCTTGCGTTGGTCACCCTGCTTCGCCAAAACCTCCCCTGAATGCACATTTGCACTGTGGAGGAATCAGGGGGGTCCCCTGCTGCGGGCTCCC
This sequence comes from Dama dama, assembly GCF_033118175.1. Classification (NCBI taxonomy): domain Eukaryota; kingdom Metazoa; phylum Chordata; class Mammalia; order Artiodactyla; family Cervidae; genus Dama; species Dama dama. The sequence goes on from NC_083714.1 coordinate 57,607,025, forward strand.
CATCAGGTGATGGGGCCAGCAGGGCTGCATGTGCTTCATTGGAACTCTGACTATCCATGGAGCCAGTCTAGCTGAGGAGCATTCTCTACCCAAGCAGTGAACACTCAGGGCAGAAGGACCTCAGACCAGGGTCGGGGTGCCCCATAAATAGTCTCTGGAGATTCTAGAATCTGGCAGCCAATTAAGTGGTCAGCTCCCTTAATTGTTTCATGATGTCACAGAAGTAATGTGGAAAGGCAGCCCTGGCCCAGTGTGGGGGAGGAGGGATGTGGACAGAGATGGGGTCCCCAGCTTGTTTCTTGTCTGAAAGTACAGAAAAGCGTGTTTCAGTTTGCCTGCAAAGGCTCTCATCTGCTGCCAGGCACCTGGTTTCAGGGGGCCAGGCCCTGGATGGGTTGACAAATGTGCCCCTGGCTCCACCCCCCTCCCTACCAACAGGCAGGCCTGTGGCTGCCTTCTGTTAAAGGGCCAGGCCCTGGCAAGTCCTGGCTCAGCTTCTACCGAGAGAGACCCCAGGGGTCAGATGGGCCCCTGGCGAATGTCCCTCCCAGAAGATGGGGTCTGTAGTAAGCTGGATGGCCTAGCCTGAGTTGTTGGTCCCACCCCCCCCAACCCCCATCCCTGTCCTTGCCCCTCTTCGGGCTTTGGTCTCTTCCAGCTGGTGCTTCCGGTAGGTAGGTCCTGCTCAGATGGCTCCAAAGTCAGAGTCCTGTTGTCCTGCCCCCACCGCCCCCCAGGTCGAGCTCTCCCCAGAGTAGGGCCATGCTCGAGCACAGTGGGAATGACCTCACATTCCATACTTGACTGTTCCCCAAGCACCTGAGACACAGACTCCACATGATGCCATGTGAGAGGGCACAGCCAGGTTCTCTGCTGAACTTGCAGCCTCCTGAGTTCTGCCCGCCCCCGGACATCATCCCACTGAATATTACAGGTAGTCATCTTCAGTTTCCATTTCTTCCTATAAAGACCGCTCACATGGCCCTAGAGTGCTCACCTTGGGAACACCTGGGTGTGTGCTTTTCCCGCCCCCTTCCCAGAGTCTCAGACTTGAATTCAGGCTCGCTGGAGGCTGCCTCGAAATCTCTGTTTCCTTTCATAAGTGGGGTGGTTTGGCTTCTGCTGTCCCCGGCCCTGGCCTCCCATGGCCAACTTGGGTGTCGCGTGGGTACATGCCCTTTGAAGGAGTTGACTGGGGGCTCAAGGTACAGCCTGTTCTGTTGAAAACAAGCACTTCACTGGTCCTCTCCGAGGCCAGCTCTGATCTTCTCTGTCCCTGCCCCTGCCCCTGTCCCCACCACCACTGTGGACCTGTTCTGCCTTACCCAGATGGCTGGTACATTGAATGATTTTGTTGCCTCACAGGTTAGGTGCTTTTCAAGGGGCCTCCTTTACACACACTCACTCCCAGGGACAGTTCTGAGTTGTTGAGCTAGATGTGACCAAAGAAGCCCCTGTCTACCTGTATTTGAAAACGGATGAGAGCCTGGGTGTGGGACTGGATGAAACCCAAGTGAGAGTCACCTGTCTTCACTACACATGGACAATGGTGCAGTGGGTTTGGAGATGCATGTTCTCAGACCTTTGTGGGCCACTGTTCTTCAAAATCACCATGTAGGGGACAGAACAGCACCTTGGAAAGGCCCGCTTGTGACGACCCTAGGGCACTGTGCCCCTAGAGACAGTTTGCCATTAGTTCTGCCATGCAGCAGGGTCATTTGCCTGTGTGAGGGCCACAGCCTGGTGTCCGAAAGGGGAGAGCTAAGAGGGTGTGGAAGAGGCTCTCCCAGGGCATTTCAGCCTGAGGACTGGTGGCCAGAATGGAGCTTGCAGCCTCGACTTGGGCTTGCTCCGTTGCCTTTGCCCTTCTAAACAGGTTGACAAAGCATTTCTTCAGGTTGGTTCATCGGACTGGTACATGACCCTGGAGGCTGTGATTGTCCATGGAGGCTCCTGGTGGCTCCTCCGAAGGGGGCCGAAGACTGGTATCTGTGGGCAGCCTGCCTTGGTCGTTCCTCGTATGGAGCCTGTACTCCAGGCAAGACCTGCAATGTCCTGTCTGCAATTTGGAGGCTCCGCTGTTTTCACCTGTCTTTCCGACAGGGATGTCAGGCAATGCAGCACAAGGTCTTCCTGCCTGGGGACTATCAGGGTTCCCTCTGGTCTCAGATCTAGCTACCCTCAGTCCTCCCTCAGGGTGTTCACCTTGACTTCTGGTAGGACCTAGGCTCTGTCCTCTCCCCACCGTAGTCCCTGCTCCTCACACCATGTCCCCAGTCTCACAGACCCCGATGTCAGGAAGTCAGGACAGATTCAGTATGCTCTTCTCACAGGGCCTGGGACCTGTAGGGTTCCATCAGTCTTACCTTGGGGTCCCTAGAATCTTCACTCAGGGGTCCCTTCAGTCTTCCCTCAGGGACCTCAACTTGTCTCTGTGTAGGACTTTGGATTCGCTCCTCTGCCCTACTAATGCCCCATCCCTTATATCAGGACTCCAGTCTCTCTGAGACATGGATGTCAGGAAGTCCACTCCCTATACTAGGACACCAGTCTGAAATCCAGATATTAGGTAGTCAGCCACCTATACCAGGTTCCCCAGTCTCTCTGAGACCCAGATGTCAGGAAATGCAGCATGTGTTCCTTCCGCCCTATGTCCTCCCAGAGCCCACTCTGCCCTGGGGCCCAGGGTCCCCTCAGTCCTCCCTCAGCGTCCTCACCTTGACCCTCCAAAGAACTAAGATCTTCCCCTCTGCCCATCTGAGGCACTACTTCTTCTAACAGTTGCCTCATGTCTCTGAGGTGCAGAGACGGAGGTCAGAACAGGCTGCCAAGTGCTCATCCCACCTCCAGGATCGTCCAGGCCTAACAGCAGGGTTAGGCATCTGTGAGGTTCCTTATATCCCCCCTACGGGACCTCATCTAGAGCCCAGGCAGATCTGGGGATGCCCCTTGTGTTTACCCGAGGTGGGACCCTCACATCAAGGCTCAGGGAGCACAGAAGGTGGATGAGCTCCTGCTGCATTTCCTGACATCCAAGTCTCAGAGAAACTGGGGATATGGGAAAGGGGGCGTATCCTCAGGTGAGCAGAGGGAAGAAGCCCAGCTCCTCCAGAGTTTCAACATGAGGACCCTGAGGGAGGACTTAGGGGACCCTGGAACCCAATCAGAGGAGACCTCAGAGAAGGCTGTAGCTGCAGTTGGTCCTTGGCGGCCCTGCGATAGGATGAGCCAAACGTGCATGGTCTGACTTCCTGACATCCCGGTCTTGGAGAGACTGGGTCCCAGGTATAAGGGGCAGGGCTTCAGTTGCGGAGAGGCGAGAATCCCAGGTCCTGCCCGGAGGCAAGGTGAGGTGCCTGAAGGAGGACTGAGGGGACCCTGAGTGAGGACTGAGGGGACCCTGAGTGAGGACTGATGGAACCCCACAGATTCCCGCCCCTGTAGTTGGCCCTGGGAGCCCTCGGGGTGAGAAGAGCACACTAGGCATGTCTGTCTTCCTCACATGAGGGTCTCAGAGAGACTGGGGATCTCGTGAAAACAGCACGGTCTCAAAATGGTGGACAGGACACTCCCCGGTGCTGCCTGGAGTCCAGTCTCCATGCCAGGAAGGACTGAGGAGTTTAGACCCCAACAGGGAGGGATCTTGGCCCTTGCAGAAAGGTGTTGGAGGGCCCAGAGTGGGGTGCACAGGGTGAGCAGTTTCTTGACCTCTGGCGTAGAGACCTCGGTAGGTAAGATTTCTCGGGTAGAGGCCAGAGGCTTCAGATCGGCAGAGGCTGGACTCCCCAACCCAGATGGAGGACTGAGCAGACCCACGCCCCTGTGGTCAGTGCTGGGAGGCCAGGCAGGGCGTGAGGAGGAGCTGAGGACAGAGCATGTCCCCAGCCAAGGACCCGCGGGAGGCCTTGGGCAGGTGCGGCTACATGTGGGGCCCCTCAGCACTTTCTATTCAGTCTCGGGTCTTGTTCTGAGTTTCCCTGTATGCCTCCAAAGGGGAGGGTCCAAGCCGTGCCAGGGAGGAAAGGTGAGCACTACAAGGGCACCCCGAGGGCACCTCCCAACACACAGCTGGATGTACTCACTGAGTCCACCCCTCTTACCATCACGGAAGGCCCAGGGCTGTGCCACTGTATAGGCCCTAGATGTTCCCTCCATTTCTCACACAGGAGCTCCAGGAACCAGGAAGCGAAGGCAGAGGTCTAAAGCCTGTGTCCTGGAGATGAGAGAGCAGAGGAGTCCCAGGCAGTATCTGGAGTCAAGGTGAGAGGGTGCCCTGAGTGTGTACTAGAGGCTCCCCATCCCAGAACAGAGGGGGGCACAAGAAGGCCCTAATCCCCACCCCCACATTGTGGGCCCCGGAAATCTCAAGCTGTGCTGACCACACCCTGGGAAGCCACCACACTTCCTCCTTCAGGTAGCCAGGGGACTGTCTTCCTAGGAGGAGTACCCCTGTGAGGTCTGAGAGCACCCCTCAAGAGGAGACCTATAAGTGGCCTGTGTCAGACCACCTGGGATGCGTTTCTCATCCGAGGCTGCTCACATGCCCTCTGCCCCAAGGCCTGTGGTCCCCATCTGAACCTCTGCCTCAACTTCCGTGTCTTGTTTGATCCCAGGCATCATGCTCGTGGTCGAGATGAGTGAGCTGAGTAAGCCCAAAGAAGACCTTCAGGACCCAGTTGAGGCCCAGGGCCCAATGGAGGCACAGCTCTTGGAGGCTGAGGAGGACGAGGCCACATCCCACTTGGCCTCCTACCTCCCAGCATCCTCCTCCGCTCCTGTGGAGGCCTTGCCCCAAGAAATTCTGAATGAGATGGTGGCTAACCTGATGAAGTTCCTTCTCCTCAGTTATCAAGCCAAGGAGCTGACCTCCCAGGCAGAAATGCTGAAGGTCTTCAGGGATAACCAGGAGCACTTCCCAGTGGTCTTCAGGCAAACCTTGCAGTGAATGCAGCTGGACTTTGGCATGGAGGTGAAGGAGGTGGATGCCAGGCAGCACATCAACATCCTGGTCACCACCCTGGGCCTCACCTGCAATACGATGCATAGCGGTAGGCAGGGTCTGGCCAAAGCCGGCCTCCTGGTGCTGGTCCTCAGCCTCACCATATGGAATAGAGACCATGCCCCTGAGGAGGAGGTCTGGGGAACACTCAGCAGGATGTGGTTGTGTGCTGAGAGTGAGCACTGCGTCTTTGGGGAGTCCAGGGAGCTGCTGCCCCACATGTGGGTGCGGGAGGGGAACCTGGAGTACCAGCAGTTGCCTGACAGCCACCTTGCCTGCTATGAGTTCCTGTGGGGTCCCCAGACATATGCAGAGACCAGCAAGTGGCAATTCACGGCATTTCAGCTCAGGGTCAAACAATGGGCTTTGAGGGCCTTCCCATCCCTGTCTGCAGAGGCTGCCAGGGAGGAGGATGAGGCAGCCTGAGCCACAGCAACAGCCAGGCTGGTCCTTCCCTCTGTGATTGAACAGGGAGCAGTCAGCCTTCTCAGAAGTGAGGGCCGAGGCCAGTTGGGGGAACCAGTGTGTAGCATCTTTGGGTTCCTGTTCTTTACCATGGTATGGAGATTCATCTCTGATTTCTTTAGAAAATTTTCAAACTTTGACTGATTTCATGGAAGGCTACATTAACTTCAGTGTCTTATCTTTGTGAATGATGTTAATCCCAGTATGTTTATGGTTACCCAGTTAACAAACAACAGTTTTACTGTTTTGTAAAATTGATTGAAGCACACCAGCTGTGACGGACCGCGCAGAAGCATGGCCTTGAGGAGCTACCCCTAGCCCAAGGTCAGGGGTAGCGACCGAGAGCGCCAGGCTGTGATGGCGCAGGTGCGGCCGAGAGGAGCTACCCCACGTCCGAGGTCAGGGGCGGTGACCAAGAGCAGCTACCACTTGCCCCAGGGCAGGGGCGGCGGATGAGAGGAGCAACCCCATGTCCAAGGAGTGGCAGCTGAGGAGCTATTTCATGTTCAAGGTCAGGAGGGGCGGCCGTGAGGAGATATCCCTCATCCAAGGTAAGGAGCAGTGGCTGCGCTTTCCTGGAGCAGCCATGAAGAGATATCCCACGTCCAAGGTAAGAGAAAACCAAGTAAGATGGTAGGTGCTGAGAGAGGGCCATCAAAGGGCAGACACACTGAAACCATAATCAGAGAAAACTAGCCAATCTGATCACAGGACCACAGCTTGTCTGACTCAATGAAACTAAGCCATGCCCTGTGGGACCACCCAAGACGGACGGGTCATGGTGGAGAGGTCTGACAGAATGTGGTCCACTGGAGAAGGGAATGGCAAACCACTTCAGTATTCTTGCCTTGAGAACTCCATGAACAATATGAGAAGGCAAAATGAGAGGATACTGAAAGGGGAGCTCCCCAGGTCGGTAGGTGCCCAATATGCTACTGGAGATCAGTGGGAAATAACTCCAGAAAGGATGCAGAAATGGAGCCAAAGCAAAAACAATACCCAGTTGTGGATGTGACTGGTGATAGAAGCAAGGTCCGATGCTGTAAAGAGCAATATTGCATAGGAACCTGGAATGTTAGGTCCATGAATCAAGGCAAATTGGATGTGGTCAAACAGGAGATGGCAAGAGTGAATGTCGACATTCTAGGAATCAGCGAACTAAAATGGACTGGAATGGGTGAATTTAACTCAGATGACCATTATATCTACTACTGTGGGCAGGAATCCCATAGAAGAAATGGAGTAGCCATCATGGTCAACAAAAGAGTCCAAAATGCAGTACTTGGATGCAATCTCAAAAATGACAAAATGCAATCTCAAAAATGTTCGTTACCAAGGCAAACCATTCAATGTCACGGTAATCCAAGCCTATGCCCCAATCAGTAACACTGAAGAACCTGAAGTTGAACGGCTCTATGCAGACCTACAAGACCTTTCAAAACTAACACCCCAATATGATGTCCTTTTCACTATAGCAGACTGGAATGCAAAAGTAGGAAGTCAAGAAACACCTGGCAAAACTTGGCCTTGGAGTACAGAATGAAGCAGGACAAAGGCTAATAGAGTTTTGCCAAGGGAATTCACTGGTCATAGCAAACACCCTCTTCCAACAACACAAGAGAAGACTCTACACATGGACATCACCAGATGGTCAACACCGAAATCAGACTGATTATATTCTTTGCAGCGAAAGATGGAGAAGCTCTACACAGTCAGCAAAAACAAGACCGGGAGCTGACGGTGGCTGAAAGATGATGCTGTGAAAGTGCTGCACTCAATATGCCAGCAAATTTGGAAAACTGAGCAATGGTCACAGAACTGGAAAAGGTCAGTTTTCACTTTAGTCCCAAAGAAAGGCAATGCCAAAGAATGCACAAACTACCGCACAATTGCACTCATCTCACACACTACTAACGTAATGCTCAAAATTCTCCAAGCCAGGTTTCAGCAATATGTGAACCATGAACTTCCAGATGTTCAAGCTGGTTTTAGGAAAGGTAGAGGAACCAGAGATCAAATTGCCACCATCCCCTGGATCATCGAAAAAGCAAGAGAGTGCCAGAAGAACATCTATTTCTGCTTTATTGACTATGCCAGAGCCTTCGACTGTGTGGATCACAATAAACTGTGGAAAATTCTGAAAGAGATAGGAATACCAGGCCACCTGACCTGCCTCTTGAGAAACCTGTATGCAGGTCAGGAAGCAACAGTTAGAACTGGACATGGACCAACAAACTGGTTGCAAATAGGAAAAGGAGTACGTCAAGGGTGTATAATGCCACCCTGCTGATTTAACTTCTATGCAGAGTACATCATGAGAAATGCTGGGCTGGAAGAAGCACAAGCTGGAATCAAGATTGCCGGGAGAAATATCAATAACCTCAGATATGCAGATGCCACCACCCTAATGGGAGAAAGTGAAGAGGGACTAAAGAGGCTCTTGATGAAAGTGAAAGAGGAGAGTGAAAATGTTGGCTTAAAGCTCAACATTCAGAAAACTAAGATCATGGCATCTGGTCCCATCACTTCATGGGAAATAGATGGGGAAACAGTGGAAACAGTGTCAGACTGTATTTTTGGGGGCTTCAAAATCCCTGCAGATGGTGATTGCAGTCATGAAATTAAAAGATGCTTACTCCCTGGAAGGGAAGTTATGACCAATCTAGACAGCATATTAAAAAGAAGAAACATTACTCTGCCAACAAAGGTCCATCTAGTCAAGGCTATGGTTTTTCCAGTGGTCATGTATGAATGTGAGAGTTAGACTGTGATGAAAGTTGAGCACCGAAAAATTGATGCTTTTGAACTGTGGTGTTGGGGAAGACTCTTGAGAGTCCCTTGGACTGCAAGGAGATCCAACCAGTCCATCCTAAAGGAGATCAGTCCTGGGTGTTCATTGGAAGGACTGATGCCAAAGCTGAAACTCCAGTACTTTAGCCACCTCATGTGAAGAGCTGACTCATTAGAGAAGAGGATGATGCTGGGAGGGATTGGGGGCAGGAGGAGAAGGGGACGACAGAGGATGAGATGGCTGGATGGTATCACTGACTCGATGGACATGAGTTTGTGTAAACTCCAGGAGTTGGTGATGGACAGGGGCCTGGCATGCTGCGGTTCATGGAGTCGCAAATAGTCAGACACGACTGAGCGACTGAACTGAACTGAAAAGTGATTGGGAACTCTTCTATTGTGTTTTCTGGTCCTGAACATGATACAATGGAATTGGAATTGGAACTGTTTTGAAAACGCGAACTTACTTAGCAATAGTGTTGAATGGAGAAGAATTAGATGATAAAAGTAATTGTAGTGAATTCATGCTTGTTTCCTTCTTGTGTGTCACTCCCCGTAACTAAGTTATCTCTGTTTATTCAATTTTCCTGGGTTATTAAAGAAAGTATCAGGCAATCTGAGTCCTCTGCTCACTGGCTCATTTATTCCAAAGATCTTTATGGAGACTCTGCTCCATGATATGCCCTATGTTAGCAGTGGGGACACTGTAGAAGCAGGACACCCCCACATTGAGAGCGATGGTCTAGGAGCTGCAGTCACATGAGGTTTGTCTTGGGGGTGAGTGGAATCTCTGAAATGGATTATTGCTGTGAGGTGTCCTTTTGCTTCTTGGATAAACCCCAGAGAGATCTCTTTCTGGGGCAGGAAGAAAGGGGTCCCGTCTCTTGTCGCATACCTGTTGACCACAAGGATGAAATAGGTTTTTTCTACCCTCCATCTGCTAGGAATCCTAGGGAAATGTGAATCTTGCTCTTTTATGTATGGCCCTGTATTCCCTGTGCAGGCACTCCTCTCTCTGCCCTGGGAAGCTGATTACTAAGTACATTTGAAATGACAGTTTATTTGGTCATCTGGGCTTTATTATTTTCCCTTGTGAGCATGGTCTAGTTTTCATATGGACGAAATGAGTGAAGAGAAGCTGCAAGAGTGGACAGGACCTGCTGTTAGACTAGAATCCTAGGATCTTTGAGTGAGCTGTGCCCAGCTGGGAAAGACACTGCTCCCCACCCCAAGCACACCCAAACACCCAAACTGAATAATATGTCCTCCAGGAGGAAACCACAGAACAGCAGTTTTGAGTGGCTTTTTATTCCATTTCCAATTGAGCTGCCAATTCTCTGAGGTGTCTTGAAAACAAAACAATTTCCAGAGGAGAGAGGGACAGAGTCTGAGATCTGAATAACATGAGAAATAAGTACTAGCCAGTAAAGATGCAACATCAACCAGCGTCCCTAGGTTCAGGCAGGTTCAGAAGTGTAGAAGCAGTAGAGACTCACAAGTTAAGGCTGTGCCTGGCATCACAAGGCAGGAGCGAGTTCCGGGCCTAAGGAGGTAGTGAGGTCACTGCAGTGGGGGTGCAGATAGGTGCAGGGGGCTGAAGGGGCAGCTCTCCCTGCTGAGTGCCAGAGAACAATGGGAACAGGAGATGTGATTCTGGCCACGTATGTGGCCCCTGCCACATAGTCAATGGACACTTGGAAATGGTGGAGAATTTCAAGACCCATGTGACCTGCTCAGACTCTCCTCCCCAAAACAAAGGAGATTTTTAACCACTGCTCATTGTTGAGCATCTGTTAGGCAGTGTGGAATTGGAGAGATGTCAGGTGGTTTTGTCTTTCTCTCTCCCTGCACACATGGGGTCATGAGCCTGCCAGGCCTCTTCACTTAGGATGACCCATGGCCAGTGAATTTTGAGAAGAAAAATATTTGTTTTGAAGGGACACAGGCACAGGGGAGTTAATCCTCAAGCCAGGACAACACACAGACACAGACCACTCGGAGTGTGGTTCCTCTCCAAGAGACTAAAGTTCTGCACCTCTGACCCTTGAGAGAGGCTGCCCCACAAGGAGCTGGCTGCAGGAATTCTCCCCACCCGTGAGCTGCACTGTCAGCCCCCTCAGGGCTGTGCTCAGCCTCCATCAGGAGGGCAGCAGCTAGCTGCCAAAGGGCCCTGTTGGGGTTGGGTGAATCCTCCTCGTGGGCCCCAGCCCCAAGGCCCCCCAACCCTGCTGCCCACAGTGCTCCCTGTTCCCTGGAACCTGGCCTTGGGCTTTGTCCTGCCTGTCCCCCACTGAGAGTGGCTTAGGCCCTGATTACCTTATGTGTGTATCTTTATCTGAAAGTCCCAGAGCAGCATCCCCTTCCATGGTGCTTTAGGTGGAGCCGGCAGGATGTGACGCAGCCCCTGGTCGAATCTGTTCTATGGAGGGTCAGTCGTAGTCATTGCTATGGAAGTCCAGGTTACATCTCTCTGATCCCGAGGTGTATCAGAGCATTCCTTGTGGAATCCCATGTGTTGGAGTAAACTCAGGGTCTTGTGAATGTGACTGTGAGGTCCTGGCTTTTGAGCCTGAGTGTGAGAGGCAGAGGTGTGTCTGGTCAGCCACCCACACAACCAGCTAGGACTTTGGTGTCCCCACTCGGGCTGTTTGAGCATAGGGCTGGCTCTAGCAGATGGCTGGGAGGACGCTCATCCAGGTGCCAGAGTCCCCAGAATCCAATGAGGATTCAGAAAGGAAGCAGGCAGGAGAGGACTCTGGAGTCCCAGGGGTGCAGGCTGCAAAGAGGATTGGCCACTCCAGAGAGGTGGAAGCAGCAAGCCCCTGGAGATCCATCTGACCTGCCTGGGGCTGGCCGGGAGAGTGAGGGGGGAGCAGAGGTCACTGCAGTTGAGCTGCCACCCTGGCGTCCATGAGGACATCTGTGCTCTGGGGCCAAGACCGGGACCACAGCCCCTGGGGGCACTCCAGGATGGACATGTGACAGCTCTCATGAGAGGTACTCCTCATGCCCCTTATTGGATATGACTGTTAGGTGTAGTTGGGATCTTGCTCTGGGTACATAAGAACCTCAGGCCTTTGGCTGCTAGGAGGCCCAAACTGCCCCCTGCCCCCACCGACTTATCTGGAGGTCATTTCCAGGATCCAGCATCTTCAGCAGCTGCCTCTCTGTGAAAACACACCACCCTGTTCCCAAGCTGATCTTGCCCAGGCCATCACCATTTGGACAGGCGCCTCCCCTGGCTTAAGGATTCAGTGAATGTTCTGCTCCTCTGAGAAGTCCCTGTGTTTCCTCGTGGCTTCCCTGGAGGCTCAGTATTAAACAATCTGCCTGCAATGTGGGAGACACAAGTTCGATCCCTGTGTGGGAAGATACTCTGGAGGAGAAAATGGCATCCCACTCCACTCTTCTTGCCTGGGAAATCCCATGGAGTCAGGAGCCTGGGGGTGGTGGGCGTGGGGGGACTATGGTCCATGAGGTCAGAAAGAGTTGGACATGACTGAGCGACTAAGCATACTCACACGTACGCAGAGCTAAAGATTTGCTCTGGACCCTTGTATCTTTGGCAAGACACTGACCCCTGCCTGGATCTTGACAGACTTCTTCTGTGGCAATTAACACTGGCTGACATCTTAAAGTGGTTTTTGAGCAAGTACAGGGTTCCGGGTCTATACCTGGCCTCGGTTGGTGGGTCTTGCCATATCCAATATGCAAGATATGCGGGTCGCATATCTTGCAAAACATCGATGAGGTTGGATCAGGGAAGTGTTTGTGGAGCTTGAGAAGAAAGTGGATCCAGAGATGTTTCTCTGGTGGAAGAGGCCCAGTTAGTATATTATATGGGATTGGAGGTAAGGGAGAGGAAAAGTGTAAGAAAATGTAGCAAGGGTTGTTTCACACTTACAGGTTCTGTGTGCTTGCGTTTGGTTTCCTTTCTATTTCATTTTTTAACATACTCAGCATGTTTTGCCTGAAGTTTCATTGTCTTTTTTATTTTGAAAATAGACTTTATTTTCATCTTTTCCTTTGTAACCCTTTAACCCTTGTGATCCTTTAAGATTTGGGAAAATCAATTGTGAAAATAGCAGAAATCTCTTAGGCCCCTCACCCAGTTTCCCCTATTCCTAATATCTAATATTAATATGATACATTATTACAATTAATGCAAAAGTATTGATGCATTATTTATTACCAACTAAAGCCCATACTTTACTCAGATTTCTATAGGTTTTACCCACTCCCAGATCCTGGCCAGGAAACCACCCTAACGTTTAGCTGTAATGTCTCCTTGGGTTCCTCTTAGCTTTAACATTTCTTTGTTTGGGATGATCTTGACAGTTTTGAGGAGTACTCGGTAGTTGTTTGGTACAGTATTCCTTGACTGGTATTTGTCTGATACTTTACTCGTGACTAGTCTGGGATTACAAGTTTGGTGGAGGAATATTACAGATGTAAAATTCCATTGTCATCACATTGTGTCAAGTGTATATACTATTAGCACCATTGATCCCTGATGATGCTCTCATTGATCATGTGGCTGAGGTAGTGCTTGTCAGGTGTCTATGCAATAAAGTGATTGTCCTATGCCCCCTTTCCATCCTATCCTCTTTGGAAGAAAGCCACAATGTGCAGTCTATGCTTCGGGGTGGGAAGTTATGCTCCACTTTCTAGAAGTGGGAATGTCTGCATAAACTGGAATTCTTCTGTGTGGAACACTTGTCTATCCTTGTTTGCATAATTAAGAAATCATTTATGTTTCTCAGTATGGACTCATGGTATTTTTATTACACTTTGGGTTAAAATCCAATACAACATTATATATTTTTATTTTCAGATTGTTCTCATATTGGCCACTGGGAGCTCTTCCTCTCAACTCCCTTGGTATACACCTTTGTCATACCCCTAGAAATATTGCTTCCTTTTTTGAAAGTTCTTTGAACATTTCTATTTTTTCACAACCTACAAGTTGCTCCAGCCTGATTTTCCATATTTCCTGACCCAATTCTAGAATCATCAATTTTTCCATGGAGCCCTTGTTCCTTTTGTTGTCAAATGGTATTGACAAAACTAGATCTGTGCACTAAGCGTGCTCATTGGTACAGAAGAGTCATTGCTTCTGGGCACACATTGGTTGACAGGGCAAAGAATTATATGTGTACTTCTTATCCTGTGTTCATTTATATATCTAGAAATATTTTAGATGGTAATGATTTCATGGATATGACACCAAAGCCACCGGCAAAAAATAAAAAGTAAAACAGATAAATTGAACCTCATCAAAATTAAAAAAAAAAGTCTGTGCATCAAAGAACATAATCAAGGAAGCTACCATATGATCCAGCAATTCCACTTCTGAGTGTATATTCAAAAGGAAATGAAAATAGGATATTGAAAAGATATCTGCACTCCTACATTTATTGCAGCATTGTTCACAATATCCAAAATATGGATACAACATAAGGGTCCAGCAGTGGATGTGAATGGATAAAGAAGATGTGACATATTCAATATACAGTCACCTGAGAGATGGGAATCCTGTCGTTTGCAACAACTTGGAAGGAGTTTTAGGGCATTATGCTAAGTAAAGTAAGTGAGACAGAAACAGATAAAGACGATTTGTTATCAATTATAGGTGGAATCTAAAAAGGACAAACCAGGACTTCCCTAGCAGTCCAGTGGCTAAGACACTGCACTTCCAATTCAGGGAGCATGGATTTGATCCCTGGTTAGGGAACTAAGATCCCACATGCTGAACAGCAAGGCCAAAAATAACAAAATAAAAACATATAAAGAAATTTAAAAATTAAAAAGACAAACAGAGAAACAGAAGAGAGTGGTGCTTACCAAGGGTTAGGGGATGGGGAAATAGGGAGAGATTGTTCACAGGGTACCAGCCCCCACTTATAATACTAACAAGTTTTGGGATCCAGTGTACACCAGGATGCTAATAGCTCACAATTCTGAGTCAAATACTTGACTGTTGCTAAGAGAATAGAACTTTTACATTCTCACCACAAAAAAAAAAAAATGTGACAGGATGGAGGTGGTAGCTAGCACTATGTCAGTAATCACTTCACCATTTATAAATGTATCATATCAACATGTCAAGATTTTTGCTTGAACTCCATCCCTCCTTGCTAGTGAGGCTTCTCTTCTAGTGGAGTAAACCTAACTGCACTGGTGGTGTCATTCATCCATGTGATGCTTCCAGATTTCAACAAGAAACAGTTCTCAGTGTGAGGGAAATTTTAAACGTCCCTTAGGGGATGCTGTCACTTCTGGCTCCAGTGCAGCATCCCACATGACACTCTGGAAAACCAGTCTGCAGATCAGAATCCTTTTCTGCTTGTTTTCATGTTTTACAGTTGGCATCTGTACACTGTCAGACTTTTTAAATTTCAAATTCCCTTACCTTCCCTGACTGAACAGCAGGAATACCTAATGGGACTAGAGGACACATGCAGGTTAAGAATCGCTTTCCTGGTTCAAAGATCGATTACTCAGAAAGCGTCACCTCTCCCACCACACACAAACAGAGAACACTGTGAGTCCATTTTCCAGCTTTGACAACTACGACCACACAGTCAAGTTTAGTAAACACCACATGACAGAGCAGGATGTAACAGAGCAGCAGACAAAGGTGAAGGCTGTCTAACAGTATCTCCATAGTGCTCTGCTCTCCTAGAGTCCTATTCTGAATTTTGCAGCTGGTCTATGGCGCTCAAATGTAATAGATCTTCTATACTTTCATCAATTGACCTGTCTTTGAAGTGAACTTGAAACACACTTGATTAATCCTTCACAAAGTGATGAATTACTCTTGGTTCCAGTTATCTGAATGAAGAGATACAGAGGGAGACCCACTTGCCCTGGATTAAAGCTAATGCCTCCCTGCCCAGGGGTCAGGAGCCAGAATCACTCCCAAAGAGATGAGCATCTATGTTGCAATATCTGTAGACATAATAAACAGAGACCTTCATTCTTAATGTAGAGGAGCCTTAGTTCTAGGTCACATTGCCCTGACCATGGGCTTCCCAGGCCATTTCCCCAGCTCTAGGGTTGAACCCAAAGTCCAGGT
This sequence comes from Dama dama, assembly GCF_033118175.1. Taxonomy (NCBI): domain Eukaryota; kingdom Metazoa; phylum Chordata; class Mammalia; order Artiodactyla; family Cervidae; genus Dama; species Dama dama. The sequence goes on from NC_083714.1 coordinate 57,622,357, forward strand.
ATACAGAGGCCAGGACAAGGGCCACTCTACCCCTGCTCTGACTGTATCTGGGTCTTTCCCACTCTCCCTCCATAAAACACTTTCTCCCAACCCCTGCCAGATGGAAGGGGCTGCAAAGAGAACTGGCTCTCCAAGATGAGATCTTGAGGACACCCTTCCCCCCTCTTGGAACTGGACAAATGATCTCTAACATAGTAACTCCATGTCTCCCACCGAGTGTTAGCAGTTGCTCCTGTGATGAGTAAGCACCAATGTCTGCAGAAGCTGTGCTGAACTGAGAGTGGTTGTGATTGATTTCCTAGAACTCCATCACTTTCTTGTAGGAGTCCATGAAATTGTCCTTTTATTTGAAAAAAAAGACCAAGATACTCAAATAGCTGTGCACCCCACCCTTAACTCAGTGGACAGCCAGAGTGTCCTGCACTGTGTGGAGCTCAAGAGTAAAGTGGTGAGGGATAAAGAGGGACTCGTGGTTGCCACAACCGAGTTGGATGTTTTAAATTATTTTGGCCACTCAGCATACAGGATCTTAGTTCCCCATCCAACGATCAATCCCGCACCCCCTGCAGTGGAAGCACAGAGTCCCAACTACTGGACAATGAGGAAAGTCCTTACAATATTCTTAACCAGGATGCCTCAAAATTGTCAATGTCATCAAAAAAAAAGAGGAAAATCTGAGAAACTGTCACTGCAAAGAGAAGTTAAGAAAATATGACAGCTACATAGACTGTGGTATGCTGGATGTAAAATGATCCTCTACCAAAAATGAGCATGAGGTAAAGACTAAATAAAAAAAGATAATATAAGCTAATTACTATTATAATATTATAAATATTAAATAAATTAAGCCTTAATACTAAGGAAATCAATCAGTTAAGTAACTAAATTAGTCATAAACATCAAATATGAATACATTAATCACAAAATTATTATGAATATAATACAAAAATAAAATTCAAAATCTATCTATCTCAGAGAAAATATAGCCTACAAAGTCAAAAATATTTACAATTTAGCCATTTACTGGGAAAGTTTGCTGATACCTGGTGTGCAGAAAAGTAGCATGAATATACTGAGGGATTTATAACATGGGTAGAAGCAAAAGCCCCAGGCCTAGATCTGTAACCCTGTGGTGGGAGACTCAATAACAGCATGGCAGACACCTAAAACTTTGAGGGAGGGAGATATTTCTCTCTGTAAAGAAAAACTTTCATGAGAAGTGACTGTTGTGCTATTTGTATTACCTCACTGCTTGGTCATCTAGGTGAATCCATTCAAGGGAAGTACACAACAGAGTGAGGAAACTAAATCACCCCCACTCTGAGTGAGAGGACCAGAAGGAGAGCCTCTTGGTAGCCAAAGAGTGTGGGCAGAGAGTGGAGAAGAGCAAATATGAACAAGGGATTCCAGCAAGCTGTAGGAACTCCTGAGTTCAACCTGAGCTATGCATGTAGGAATCTCACCATAGACAGAATACCAAAAGCAGGGAGAACTGAACCATTGCCCAATGGACAGGCTGGGATCTGTGTGAATCACAAAGACTATGCATCTAAGTATCACTGCATCAACCACAGCAACATGCACATTTATTTCAAGCACATGGGAAATATTCACCAAGATAGCATCCTCTATCATCAAAACAAATTTATAAAATTTAAATGATGCAGAGTTTGTTCTCTGACAAGAAAAGAATCAAGCTAGAAATCAAACACTACGGAAGGAGGAGAAAAATCTCAAAACACTTGGAAATTAAACAACCATTCATAGATCAAAGAGAGAATCTCAAGGAAGTAGAAACTGCATTGGAATGAATTAAAGTGAAAGAGCCATATATTGCAATTCATGGCACGCAGCTAAATCAGTGTTAAGAGGGAAAATTATAGAATTTAATATTTAAATTAAGAAAGAATAAAGACCACAAACAATAATCTACACTTCCACCTTAGATTAAATAAAGAAGAGAAAACTTCACCCAGAGCAATCTGAAAACAAACAAACCAAAAACACAAGAGAGATAAATTGAAATCGAAAATAAAGAAAAAAAAAATCCTGGAAAAAAACTGGTTCATTGAAAAGATCAACAAAATTGATAAAGTTCTAGCCAGATAAACAAAATCAAAAAAGGGAAGACAAATGACTAATATCAGAAATGAAATACTGACTATTGCTACAATTCTACAAGCCTGACACTAAAGATGTTAGAAGGAAAAAAAAGGAAATACTAAGAACAGATCTATGTACAGGACATAAATACAAGAACTTAAATGGAATTGTAAAATTCCTCAAAATCCAGAAACTACCCTATTCATCCCTGATGAAATGCATCAATTTATAATACTACGACTATTAGAGAATGGATATCACATTTTCAAACTTTCTAAAAAGAAAATCTTTAGAACCTCAGAAATATCAAAAAACTCAAGCAGAATTTGTCAGAGCCAACTTTATCAGAACTGAAGAATAGTCAAAAGTTTGTAGCAACTAAGCTATCAAGATTGTGAGCTCCTCTGGGTAAGGGTTACTGGTCATGCTCTGTGGTCCTGGTGTCCACCATGAGCCTTGGCACTCAGTGGGAGATCAGAAAGTGTTTGCTAAATAATGTCTTACTCACGGTGCCTGCAATCTGGTTGGATCAACTTTATTTGGCCCCTAATACATGTAACAGGTCAACACGACCATAAACACAAACAGGAGCAATGACACAATTACGCCTCTGCAAACATCTGTAGGAGAGGTGCCTGACACTTACATAGCCAACAGAGACAGAAACATTTTAGCCCATGGGTAGCTTTTAAAAAATCCCATTTTTCATGAAAATCTGATCACTGCTGTGAAAGAACAAAATGATGGCAAGAAAGAGCTCCTCAGAAAATGACAATCTGAGCCCATGTCCTCCAAGTGCTGGGTAACCAAAGTGGCATTTAGGAGGAAATGACCAACTAGGCACAATAGAAAGGGAATTTAGGTTTGGAGGAGTACAATATTCTGATGACTTCCAGAAGTATAAAACCCAGTCTTTCCTGAAGTATTCTCTGGCACATATCAAGACACAGAGACCTTTGACTCTTGTAACAGGATAAACATTCTGGCCCTTCCCTGAGAGTGTATGTGTTAAATGTCAGTACACAAGAAACAAGTGTCTGCACAGTCCGAACTCCAGGCCTGGCTTTCCTGTCACTGTTACAGAAAAGTGAGTGTATGAAACAAGCATTTAGTAATTCTGTTTCACTTTTGCTTAAGACAAAAGGACCTGAGACTGTGTTTGGTTAACAAATCCACCCTTCTAGCAACAGAGGTCAAGAGAGTAGGGTGATAGATACCTAAGCACAAAAATAGGCCTATGACCAAAATTCAGATGGAAATGAAATATTTCACATGACCATAGATTAGGGAGACCATAATACACAATGAGGATGCTCAGCTCGTGTTTTCAGCTCCTCAAGACTTCATGCTTTCCAGGGTTTGGGGCCATGATGTTGAGCAGTCACTGATGGAGTTTGACCTGAAAGAATAAAGAGAACACAGGTGAACTGAAAGGGTGTCTTATTGAAACACTTTGACCTCAAAATGAGCAAAGGATTGTTCTTAGATGGGAGTTTAAATGCTGCCCTTCTTTTGAGGTATTCATAAGTACATCACAAACTGAGAACATTTAAGCCTTCCTCATACCCAGTGAGGATAGTATAGAAGAAAACAGATCCAGATCCCACACCCTAAAGGAACTGAGGAGGATGAGAGGAGCCCAGGTGTGATCATGTCACTCTGCTGCTTAATTCTCTACCACCCATGAAATAAAAGCTTCCCAGGTGGCACCAGTGAAAAATAACCTGCCTACCAATCCTGGAGACATAAGAGATGCAGTTTGGATCCCTGTATTGGGAAGATCTCCTAGAGAAGGAAATGGCAACCCACTCCAGTATTCTTCCCTGGAGAATCCCATGGACAGAGGAGCCTGGAGGAATATAGACCATAGGGTTGCAGAGAGTCTGACACGACTGAAGTGACATAGCATGTAAAGTAAGGTCCACACCACTTCCTCTGATATTCAGGGTCCCTCTAAGTTGGACACAAACCCCCATATATTATCTATTTACACCATGATCCCATTTATTGCTTTCCATGTTGGAAGACTTCTGTTTCACTGCAACAAATTGGCTGAATATTTTTTGTTGGGTTGTAATTTGTGTCACAAGTTAGCTACAGTTAGCAGTGATTTCTGGGCTGGTTATTTAGGAAATGATCCAAGTGCTAGCTTCCTCTCTTCCTTATTTCTGCCTCTGAGCTCAAGAGAGGAGAAAACCTGACAAACACTATTTCAGCTAGGTGATCAAGGTAAATATCCATGTGATATATCATGTTGATAGTATGTACCCTTGATATGATGTGATAAGAATTGCACTTTGTCTCTCTGGTCTTCCTCCGCAAAACTCATTGCCCCATTTGAATACTGTGGACTAACACTTATTTTTATGATGACTGGATGTTGATATTTTTATTTATTTATTTATTTATTTATTTTCATTTATTTTTATTAGTTAGAGGCTAATTACTTTACAATATTGTAGTGGGTTTTGTCATACATTGGCATGAATCAGCCATGGATTTACATGTATTCCCCATCCCGATCCCCCCGCCCGCCTCCCTCTCTACCCGATCCCTCTGGGTCTTCCCAGTGCACCAGGCCCGAGCACTTTTCTCATGCATCCAACCTGGGCTGGTGATCTGTTTCACTATAGATAATATACACGTTTCGATGTCGTTCTCTCGAAACATCCCACCCTCGCCTTCTCCCACAGAGTCCAAAGTCTGTATGTTGATATTTATTAGATGCTTTTCTGTATCGATGTAGGTCTGATTTTTCTCACTCAATCTGCTATTGTAATAAGGCAATCCTGGTATTATGCATTCCAAGATCCAGCCCTCAGTCCTCTTTGTGCTGTTCTAAATTATACAGGGGCCGACACCGGCAGGCTGCAATCAAACTAGCCAACAGTTGGCTGCCATTTTGCTTCAGCTAACCAGAAACACTGGGAAGAGATTAGAAGTCTGGAAAACAGAGCAGTCAAAGATTTTTCTCCTTCCTCTGCATCAGGTGACTTGTCCTTCAATGGTTCCATATTCTCCACGGCTCCAGCCATTCAGCCATGAGATTGAGCCATCCTGGCTATGGATCCTGTTGCTTCCAACACCCAGGTTCCAGTAACACAATCTCCTTTCTTTGTTGTTCCATCCAAGAGGTGAGTGATTTCCTCGTGTTCTAATAATTGGGTTTCCCAATTCTCTCCTGCTTGGCTTCCTACCACTTTTGTAACCAACCCCACACATTAAGTTCCCTCCATGTTAAATATTTGCAGTGGCTTCTATTTTCCTGGACAATCCTTGACTGTTACATGCAGCCAGTTATAATGACTGATCTTCTAGGGTTAAACTTCTTTACATTCGTGGCATAAACCCAGCGCTGTCACCAGCAGTTAAATATGTTTGTCTCTTCTGTAATTAATAAAAATAATACTAAAACAAATACTAAAACAAAATACTCCTGGGCTCTGAAACTTCCCCCAAATAATGTATCTTTCATCATCATCTTCACAGCCTTCTCAAAAGTAATTTTTACACTCACTAGTTTTGGGGCATATATGGAAAAATTCCAATAACATAAGTGATTATAGAGTGTTTTAGTCAAATTTTAAAAAAAGAATTCAGCAATATACATGAAGTTAAATAGTGTGACTTGTGCAACAGGGACAAAATGGTACTCAAAGGGAAATATATAGCCTTAAATAGATGTATTAGAAAATAAGAAATATTTAAATCATCCAAGAAATCCAAGAAGCTAGGTATGAACATCATAGGAAACCTTAAGTAATAGAAGGTAGGAAATAATGAAGGTAAGTATGGAAATAATGAATTAGAAAGCAGTAAGGACAAAAGACAAATGCTAATTACTTGAAAATATTTATGAAATGTACATTTAAAAAAAAAATATGACCAGATACTAAAGAAAAAAATAATACATAAACCATATAAGTTAAAACTCTATAAACTATAGATGCAAAAGATATTTAAATGATGTAAAAACACAGCAAGTATGTTATATGATTCCCTCAAGACAAGCAAACGGTGGTCAAGGAAAAGTTTCTCTATATGAAAGCATTTCAGGTAATAAACTAAAACTCAATGAGAGAATTTGAAAATTACCCCTCTACAACCCCCAGTGGGTAAATGAAGGTGAGGATCATCAGTGACTGCCAACTCAGCACAAAGGACAACAAACATTATGTTCTTAATGGACGTACACGGTGTCACCTAAGTAGCAGTCTTGTAAATAAACAAGTTAATCAAGCTTCTACCTGTAACTACCTGTTTAAAGAACTGTTGAGTGGCCAAACGTGTTAAATGACATCAAGCTGTTTCATTCAACATAATCTATACAATGGAAAACTTGAAAAATGCAAAACATGCTTTTTTCACAACAAAAACTACAAGAATAAAAGATGATGCAGGGGAAACCTCCTGATTAAAAAGAACTCAAGGAACATAAAGAAAATCAAAATAAATATACCTTATTTCTGATCCAAACTAATTTTTTTAATTTATAAGGTAAATGTGAAAAATTACTAGATATTTGTTCTTGTTAAGACATTTAAACTTTTAGGGATGATCATCGTTTTCTGTTTACGTTTTATCAAAGATTCCTTGTCTTTTAGAAATGCATACTGACATACTTAGAGATGAAACATCCTAATGTCTTGGACTACCTTCACATTAGTCCATTGGCAGAGATGTGGGGAAGGTGAGTGTACATTGGAACCAGACCGGCCATGTACTGTAGATGACTGATCCTCTCTGCCAAGTATATTGGGTCCCTTATACCATTCTCTACTGCTCTATATGTCTTATAGTTTCTGTTATAATAATACAGTTTTATTATAAATATCATGCAGTTAAATTGGAAATTCTGGGTGAAATGGACACTTTTTTTAAAAAAAAAGGACCAAATCAGTCCATAAAGAAATAGAAAACTTTAAAAAATACAGACGTTAACTGTAGTGAACACCCAAGCTACCTTCAACTGTTCCAAGACAGGCAGTTTGGGTGGCCAATTCTACCAATGATCAGGGAAAACTAGTCTCCAGCTTATGTAAACTCTTGTGAAGCACACAAGAAAACTGGGAATTTATTAAACTTATTTTCCCAGACCAGCTCTCCTTGACTATAAAACCAGATGAGTACTCCCCCTCCTACCATGAAAAGAACACTTGAGCAAAGTTCACCCTCACAGTAGCAAATATTCTAAGCAAACTAATAGCATATTCAATATAGTAGTGAATTACATGAACAAACAGGTTATGACTAAAGAATCAAAATATGATTCAAACTTGAAATTAGCTAAAGTAAAATTCTCCACAATAACAACTTAGGGCAAAACATTGAAGCATGCCAATGGATGTGGAAAAAGCCTCTGAAATCAATTCAACATGAGTGCAGGTTTTGACAAAGTAAGATTAGAAAGGAACTTCCATTTCCTAATATCTACAGCAAACATACTTAAATGTGAAATGTCTGATACATTTCCATTAAAGACAGGAAGAAAACAAAGATGCATGCTCTCCCTTGGACAATGCATAAATTCACTGCAACACAGAATTGTGCACATCAAAGGAAGTAAGATTATTAATATTGAAAAAGATAATATTTGTGACAATATGATAATCTACATAGGGAATTCACAGAAATCAATACACAGAATACTTGAAATAATAAGAGACCAGGTAAAAAACTTTGTATGGAAGATTACTAGAGCAAAACCAAGAGCTTTACCACAGACACACACAAAGCAGTGACTATTTAGAACATGTAATTTAAAAATGTCCCATTCACAACAAAAATACAGAAATTGCCTAAGAAGTCTAACAAAAACATGTAAAATCTTAATAGAGGCTACAATACAGATTTGTGGTTAGATATGGGTAAGAAAAAAGTCTTCAGCAGTATACCATATTCATTTATGGGGAAAACTGTTATAAAGAGGTCAAGTCTGCTTAAATTATTTATGGATTTTGTGCTTTTCCTGTAGCTCTCAAGATGGTGGTGAAGTGTAGTCTGCTGTCTTCTGTTCCCAAAAGCTAAACAACAAAACATGAGAAGCCTCTGGAGGAGAGTGAATTCTGTGTTGAACAGGATAATAAAATAAAATGCAGGAGGAGAGAGCAGGGGAGTGTCTGGGGGCAACAGTGTGAGAGATTCCTGCTTGGCTGTCACAGTGCCAACAGCTGCCAGGCACTGCAAACTCTTGTCTCGTCCCTCAGGCACATCCTGCAGCCCAACACACAGGGCTCCTCAAACCAGTTCACTTCCCAAATGAAGAACTGAGGCTGTGGGGCTTGGGCATCTCCCCAGGATCATGTGCTAGTGAGGGCCGGGATGGGCTCAGAGACCCTGTATCAATTCCTCCAGAGCCCCCACCCTTCCCGCCCACCCTAGGCCACTATGGAAAGTGACAAGGAGAATCAGAAGCACTGTGGGGCTGCTCTGTGCTTTGCTGAGAACTGACTCTGCCGGGGGCCGGGATCTCTGTCCCATGCCAGCGCTTCCCGCGTGAGGGCAGCACCCTATCCCTGCTGCTGCCATGGGACCTCCTGCCCAACTGAACCTGCCAGGCTGACCAGCTCCTCGCTGCTGCCCCTTCTCAAGGCTGCACAAGAGGATCTCCTGTCCTTCCCCACACAGAGCATTCCAACTTCCTGCAGAAGTCCTCCGGCTGTCCCAGCCCTCACTCTGGAACACCTCTGACACCTACAGTCCCTTTGCTTTGGATAGTAACCTTTAGACACCTGGTAATCCTTCTGGGCAACTTCCACACATTTGCCAAATGTTATCCCTTTGAGTTTGTGAGTACTCTGATTTGCCACATGATCAGCTGGTTCTTTGGATATAAACCTGAAGTTAAAGAGAGGGATTTTTATACCTCCCTGACACTTGCAGCCGGATTTTAATGGGCTATCTTTGAAACAGGCCACCGAACACATGCCCAGATGAATGAGCTTACTAGGTGGTCAAAATCCAAATACTCCATTCTAGAGGTAAATGAGAAAGGACCACAGAAGTGGAGCCAAGGTTTTCAAGGCTGAACTCTTGATAACTGTGGGACCCTCCTCTGAGGTGAAAAAATAGTTCCTTGGTACCTCAGATTTTAAAAGTAAAAGTAATTACCCAACCTTCCTTGGCCTCTTTTCTGGTACCTGACCCACAGGAAGCTCATGGTTGTCAGTATGCCTAATGGTACCTGGGCAGGTGCTCAGGCAAGTCCAGTTGTATGGAGGCAGCTCAGCCTCCCAGGAGAAGTTAGCCTTTCATTAAAAGGAAAGAGATCGTTCTCAGTCAACTGACGATACAGTCAGTGTTATAGTCAGGATCGCAAAGGGAAGTACAGAAAGGTGCTATGTGGTAATGTGCAAATTCACCTGACTGATATTTACATGATCCTCTTTAGATTAATGTGCATTGTGTTTGAAAACATCTGACATATAGGAGGCAGTTAGATATCTGGAGGATATCAAGGCAAATGTGTCCTTCTCAGAAAGTCTTCCATGAAATGAAGAAGCTAGTCATAACAAATGATAATGGCCACTCTGAATTGAGCACCTACTCTGGATCACAGTATGGGAGAGACTACAAGTGCTTGTCCGTATCCTGTCTGTCTTTCCTCCACCCTAGACATGGGGGATGCTTCATTGTCTGTCCCCTTGTGATTAGGAAGCATCCTCTGACTAGCCATTGCCACTGAGATATGAGCAGGAGCATTGTTGGTCACGTCTGGAGCCAGTATGCCATTTCTGTGCTTTGTCTTTCACTCAGCAGCAAACATGGCAATCCAGTGGTAGAACTCCAGAATGGAAACAGCATGGAAACTTGGGCCCCCTGAGATCAGAGTTAGTGTTAGTCATTCAGACATGTCCAACTCTTGCTGCCCCATGGACAGCAGCACACCAGGACTCCCTGTCCATCATCAACTTCTGGAGTTTACTTAAACCTATGTCCACTGAGTCAGTGATTCCATGCAACCATCTCATCCTCTGTTGTCCCCTTCTCCTCAAGCCTTCAGTCTTTCCCAGCATCAGGGTCTTTTCAAATGAGTCAGTTCTTCACATCAGATGGTCAAAGCATTGGAGTTTAAGCATCAGCATCACTCCTTCCAGTGAACATTCAGGACTGATTTCCTTTAGGATGGACTGGTTGGATCTCCTTGCAGTCCAAGGGACTCAAGAGTCTTCTCCAACATCCCAGTTCAAAAGCATCAATTGTTCTACGCTCAGCTTTCTTTATAATCCAACTTTCATAGCCATACATGTCTACTGGGAAAACCATAGCTTTGACAAGATGGACTTTTTTTTTTTTTACAAAGTAATGTCTCTGCTTCTTAATAAGCTGTCTAGGTTGGTCATATCTTTTCTTCCCAGGAGCAAGCATCTTTTCATTTCATGTCTGCAGTCACCATCTGCAGTGATTTTGGAGCCCCCAGAAATAACAGCTGTCATGTTTCCCCATCTATTTGCCATGAAGTGATGGGACCAGATGCCATGATCTTAGTTTTCTGAATGTTGAGTTTTAAGCCAACTTTTTCACTCTCCTCTTTCACTTTCATTAGTTCTTCACTTTCTGTGGCAAGTGTGGTGTCATCTGCATATCTGAGGCTGGGGTACAGTTTTTCAGGGTATACCAAGAAGGCGGGTTCTAAATGGTGAAAATCAGCTTATTTGGACTACAATGAAAGTAATTAGATGTTAAAAAATTTGAGTTTGTTCAGGAATATTTTAGGGAAGGGCTCCATCTAGCACTTCTGTCACCATTCTATAGCACACTCCACTCCCAGCCCCAAGCTTACCTTGCCTTCCTATTGTTCTTGATGGGTCACTTCCTCTTAAATACCACCACAATTCCCCCAGCACTTGGGGGATACTGGCTCAGTTTATCATTCTATGAGGAGCTCTCTCTTTCCACCATCTTGTTCTTTCATAGCATTGATTGGATTTTCCTTGAAAGTGGGATGTTTTAAAGTTACCCATGGGCTAAAATGGTTTGTCTATGTTGGCTGTGTAAGTATCAGGCACCTCTCCTACAGATGTTTGCAGGAATGTACTTGTGCCATTGTTCCTGTTTGTGTTTACGGTCATGTTGACATTTATTGGGGGCTAAATAAAGTTGATTCAACCAGATCATGTGATCTGTGAGATATTTTCTGATCTTCTACTGACTGCCAAGGCCCGTGGTGGCCACTAGGGCCACAGAGTATGGCATTTGAACTCTGACTTGAGCAACTCATGATCTAATAGGGGGTCTGGCCACACACTCTTCATGGGGTTCTCAAGGCAAGAATACTGGAGTGGATTTCCATTTCCTCCTCCAGTGGACCATGTGTTGTCACAACTCTTCAATGTGACCCATCCTTCTTGGGTGGCCCTGAATGCCATGGCTCATAGCTTCATTGAGTTATGGAAGCCCTTTTGCCTCGACAAGGCTGTGATCCATGAAGGGTACCCTGATGCTAGGAAAGATTGAAGGCAAAAGGAGAAGGAAGCTGCAGAGGATGAGATGGTTAGATAGCATCACCCAAGCGATAGGCCTGAATTTGAGCAAACTCCACAAGATAGTAGAGGACAGATTTGCCTGGCGTGTTTCAGTCCATGGGGTCACAAAGAGTCATACATGATGTAGCAACTGAATAACAATAAATGGCCACATAATAAAGTTCCTTCTTTACATTCTAGAAGTGCCAAGGCATATAGACAATAAAAATGGATAATTCTAAATATGTCAGGAAGCTTCCATAAGCCTTTTGTCCTTCTCCGTCAGAGAGTAGACAAACAGAAAACCATAATCACAGAGAACTAACCAATCTGATCACATGGACCACAGCCTTGTCTAATTTAATGAAACTATGAGCCATGCTGTTTAGGGCCAGCCAAGATGGACAGGTTACAGTGAAGAGTTGTAACAAAACTCTTTAAGAAAATTAGAGATACCAAGGGAACTTTTCATGCAAAGATGGGCATAATAAACGACAGAAATGGTATTGACCTAACAGAAGCAGAAGATATTAAGAAGAGGTGGCAAGAATACACAGAAGAGCTATACAAAAAAGATCTTCATGACCCATATATTCATGATGGTGTAACCACTAACCTAGAGCTAGACATCCTGGAATGCGAAGTCAAGTAGGCCTTGGGAATCATCATTACAAACAAAGCTAAGTGATGGATTTCCAGTTGAGCTATTTCAAATCCTAAAAATGATGCTGTGAAAACACTGCACTCAATATGCCAGCAAATTTGGAAAACTCAGCAGTGGCCACAGGACTGGAAAAGGTCAGTTTTCATTCCAATCCCAAAGAAAGTGAAAGTGAAAGACGCTAAGTATGTCTGATTCTTTGTGACCCCATGGACTATACAGTCCTTGGAATTCTCCAGGACAGAATACAGGAGTGGGTAGCTTTTCCCTTCTCCAGGGGATCTTCCCAACCCAGGGATTGAACCCAGGTCCCCCGCAATGTGGGCAGATTCTTTACCAGCTGAGCCACAAGGGAAGCCCAAAGAAAGTCAATGCCAAAGAATGTTCAATCTACCGCACAATTGCACTCATCTCTCTTGATAGTCAAGTAAGCTAAAAATTCTTCAAGCCAGGCTTCAGCAATACGTAAACCATGAACATTCCAGATGTTCAAGCTGGATTTAGAAAAGACAGAGCAACCGGAGATCAAATTGCCAACATCCGGTGGATCAATGAAAAAGCAAGAGAGTTCCAGAAAACCATCTACTTCTGGTTTATTGATTATGCCAAAGCCTTTGACTGTGTGTACCACAACAAACTATGAAAAATTCTTAAAGATATGGGAATAACAGACCACCTGACCTGCATCCGGAGAAATCTGTATGCAGGTCAAGAAGCAGCAGTTAGAACTGGACATGGAATGGCAGACTGGTCCCAAACCAGGAAAGGAGTATGTCAAGGCTGTATATTGTCACCGTGCTTATTTAACTTATATGCATAAATGAGAAACATCATGAGAAATGTGGGACTGGGTGAATCACAAGCTGGAATCAAGATTGCTGGGAGAAATATCAACAGCCTCAGATATGCAGAGGACACCACACTTGTGGCAAAAAGCAAAGAAGAACTAAAGAGGCTCTTGATGAAAGTGAAAGTGGAGAGTGAAAAAGTTGACTTAAAACTCAACATTCAGAAAACTAAGATCATGGCATCTGGTCCCATCACTTCATGGCAAATAGATGAGGAAACAGTGACAGACTATTTTTGTGGGCTCCAGAATCACTGAAGTTATTGACTGCAGCTGTGAAATTAAGACACTTGCTCCTGAGAAGAAAAGTTATGACCAACCTAGACAGCTTATTAAGAAGAAGAGACATTACTTTGCCAACAAGTGTCCATCTAGTCAAAGCTCTGGTTTTTCCAGTAGTCATGTGTGGCTGTGAGAGTTGGATTATAAAGAAAGCTGAGCACTAAATAATTGATGCTTTTGAACTGTGGTGTTGGAGATGACTCTTGAGAGTCCCTTGGACTGTAAGGAGATCCAGCCAGTCCATCCTAAAGGAAATCAGTCCTGAATATTCACTGGAAGGAGTGATGCTGAAGCTTAAACTCCAATACTTTGGCCACCTGATGTGAAGAACTGACTTATTTGAAAACATACAGATGCTGGAAAAGATTGAAGTCTTGAGGAGAAGGGGACAACAGAGGATGAGGTGGTTGCATGGCATCACTGACTCAATGGACATGATTTAGAGTAAACCCCGGGAGTTGGTGATGGACAGGGTGGCCTTGCATGCTGCAGTCCATGGGGCACAAAGTATCAGATAAGACTGAGCGACTGAACTGAACTGAACTATATATATATATATATATATATATATATATATATAGTTTATATATATATATATGTATGTATAAAATATTTAGTCATACTTAGGTTTAAAGGAGTTTGCAAAGCACATGGCTATGAGCAAGGGCTCTGAGTCCAGCCAGCCTGGATTTCAATCCTGACTCTGCCACTTCCTGGCTGTGTGATCTTGTGTAAGCTTTGGACCTCTCTGTGCCTCAGTTTGCTCATCTGTAAACCATGGATAGCAATAGTACCTAACTCCTGGGGCAGTTATGAGGACAAAACCAGGTAATATCTGTAAAGCACATTCAACAGCACCTGGCACATAGTAAATGCCAAGTGAGTGCAGTTTAAATCAAATTCTGACCTCACCAGACACTGCTATGTAGCCTCAGGAATCTCATTCAGCTCAGTAAGTGGAACTTGGAAAGTCTGTAAAACAGGGCTAAAACATGTGCTCCACTGAGCTGTGATGAACTTGAAACACTTAGCCCCCTGCAAAGCATGCTGTATGGTTATCCTTATCCTTGACAGACGCCTGGAAGCCCTCAGATCCTCCTACGCTCCAGAGTGTGCTATTGCACCTCTCAACTGTTCTTACTGTTTCTGCAGCCACCCAGTGGTCAATTCTGGTGAAGCCTCTTAACATCCTGAATGTAGTCCATGACTACAACAGCTTACTGCAGGATGCACAAATACATCATAATAACAATGGTAACTGCTTACCAGTACATTGCAGGTTATACAGTGGATCACGGAGATGATCTCTTTTGCTAAAACAAGCAACAGGGCACAGTAGGCTTGAGATGCTGGCTTCTGACTGAGCCCGAGTCAAATAAATACTTTGGGAGTTATTTTCCTGGAGTTTTTGACAGAACACATGGATGGTCTCCCTTCCCATGACTTAAGCCTCCAATAGCTAAACTTCAGGGTATAACTTGCTGCATTTCAGTTTCCCAGTCACCTCTGCTGCCCTTTCAGATCACAGAGGTCACAGTAATGATGTGAAACCAGATGTTTGCTATTCCTTAGCCTCTTCTCATTTAGATACATAAGTATCACTAGATCAACACCCTGACATGTGCTTCTCATCCCCAAATACTCATTTATGCCTTTTCCACCACCATTTTATGGACACGTGCTTTCATTGCCCATCAAACACATCCTGCTGCTATAGCAGAGGTAACTAGGAGCCTTGGCCTGAGTAGAAAATTCATATCAACAGGAATACTCATTATTTGTGACAAGCTTCTAATTAGTTCCATCATTTTGGTGCTCTTCTGAGCCCAGCTCTGGATTTTCCCATATGTCTGCTTCCCTGGTCCTTGAAGATACATGTTGCTTTCCGGGACTGGTGGTCAGTAGCTCAGGGTAGACAAAATAACCCAGCACCTCCAAAGGCAGTTCCCTACAGGGAAGAAAGAAGTGCCAGTGAGAAGAGCCAAACAGGCAGCTTCCTGCAATTCTCTCAGAAAAACAGCTGTTGTAGGGACCACTTCTTTTGAAGGGACCCCAAAGAAGTTGCTTTAAAATTACTTGTGAATATATTAAAACTACCATTACTCAAAGTTGCCAGTGTCTCATGAAACTTTGTAGGCCTCACCTTGGGGCTTAATTCCTGAATCATGTCAACAGCTGCCACAATTCTAGGCACACTGGAGGTAGCTAATCAACTGTGACCCAATTTCCTAGGAGATATCAGGCTGGTGGAGGAGTTGAAGGAATCAAGGGTATGCCTGTTGGTTTGTCCACACTTGTGTTTTCACTTATGATATAATGGAAACTTCTTCGATCTTCCCTGCCACCTTTGTTTTTAGATGTATGTGATGTTGAACCTGGAAAGGCCCTGAGGGATTGCATCAGGCAGGAAAGGCTAGATTATTCTGGTCCTCCATGAGTGACTCTCTTTGACATTTCTTATCTAATCTTCAGAGAGTCTTCTGCTCATTCTTGATATATGTATATGAATACCAATATACTAGTGTATACCAATATATTGGTATATGGCAGTGTACCAATTTATACTGATATAAAACCAAATGTACAAAAATTGATGAATAGACAGAATGTGTATCTATGCAGGGCTTCCCTGATGGCTCAGTTGTTCAATGACATATTATTCAACCATTAGAATGGTATGAACTAAAAACTTAAGGGGAAAAAAAGAAAGAAGTACTGATATTTTTTCCAACCCGAACCATCCTTTAACTATTTGAATGGGGGTAGGTTCCAGAGAATGGCTTTTCTTTCCAGAGAAGGATGTGATGGGTCATTTCTAGCTAGTGATTTCCTAGAGGGGGATCAGATGTTGGGTAGGGCTTGGGAGTTGATGTATGTACACACACACACACACGTCAAAGGTCCTCTCTGACTGAACTTACTGATGCAACAACTAGAGGAGGGATATAACATTTTATAAAGGACAACTTTGAGAAGAATATGAGGAAAGTGCAATATTAGTGCAATATTAGTCATTTGCTTGTCTCTGATAATAGCTGCAACTCAGCTACAGCCTTCAATCCATGAGAGGGCAGCAGAATTCCCAGGGATCTCGCTGTTCAGGCTAAAGGAACATAGCAAAAGTGCAGGTATTCCAAAGCCTGTGTGAGGCATCCACTGACTGCTTGTCAAGTACAATGTCAAGAGTAACATCAGCACCCCAAATGTGTGGGTCCCTGGCACCCATCGTGTTTGTTAACGTCCCTGAACAAGCACCAGCAGACAGTAACTGAGGCCAACCTTGGAGCAGCACTCTAGGGTGATAGCACCTGTGTGCAGTTGGGGGTGGGTGCAGTTGAACTTCTAAGCTCACTAACCTGCTTCAGGGATTCAAATGTGCTGTTCAATGCTGCAAGAGACAAGTTCATTCTCAAGGAGGAATTGGAAGAAAGGAAAACTCCATAATCCATGTCACACACCAAGGTTTGAACATGCTGTTGTAATTGGCTCAGAGGCTGTTCTTTAAGTTGAGTTAGGAGAGGGTTAGGCTCTGGTTTTTACAGTCAGACAGGGACCTGTTTGTGTGTATAAGCTGACTTTCACACATATTCTGGTCAATATACCATGGGGTCTATGCATGAGTGCTGCATAGACCCCATCTGTGGGCACAAATAACTTTGCCAAGTGAGAACAAAGCCAGTGGCCTCTGCAGAAACCAAAGCAATAAGTGAAGCCTCAAGAGGTATAACTAGGCTTTTGCTCTCTGAGCCAGGCTCTTGGTTAGACACATTGGGCAGTAGGATGAGAGGAAGGAAAATCAAGGAAGCAATGTTATCAAGAGCCAGGAACACAGGCTTAGGGAACCTCCTTTCCCCAGAGACACTGACATGTTAACGACATCACTGGCCTCTTACCCAGCTAGAAGTGGATCAGGTTTGTGTCTCCTGGCCTTTTTCCACCCACTCCAGTACCTGAGCTTCCACACTCATCCAACCAGCAAGGTCCACCAATTCTAAGACAGAGATATCTCAACCCCACTTTCTCCCATGGCCACGGTCTGAATTCAGGACTTCATTCTTTCTGGAATTCCAGCTGAAAACAGTGGAAACAGTGACTGACTTTATTTTGGGGGGCTCCAAAACCACTGGAGATTGTGACTGCAGCCATGAAATTAAAAGACGCTTACTCCTTGGAAGGAAAGTTATGACCAACATAGACAACATATTAAAAAGCAGAATTTTCTAGTTAAAAAAAAATAAAATAAAAAGCAGAGACATTACTTTGTCAACAAAACTCCATCTAGTCAAGGCTATGGTTTTTCCAGTAGTCGTGTATGGATGTGAGAGTTGGACTATAAAGAAAGCTGAGCGCTGAAGAATTGATGCTTTTGAACTGTGGTGTTGGAGAAGACTCTTGAGAGTCCCTTGGACTGCAAGGAGATTCAACCAGTGCATCCTAAAGATTATTCCTGGGTGTTCATTGGAAAGACCGATGTCGAAGCTGAAACTCCAATACTTTGGCCACTTGATGAGAAGAACTGACTCATTTGAAAAGACCCTGATGCTGGGGAAGATTGAGAGCAGGAGGAGAAGGGGACGGCAGAGGATGAGATGGTTAGTTGGCATCACTGACTCAAAGGACATGGGTTTGGGTGGGCTCTGGGAGGTGGTGATGGACAGGGATGCCTGGCGTGCTGCGGTTCATGGGGTTGCAAAGAGTCGGACATGACTGAGCGACTGAACTGTACTGAATTGCTCTCTACTCCCAGGACCTCAAAACTGTCTTCCACACTGCTGATGAGGAACTATCTAGAAGCACTGTCAGGACCACAGAGATAGGCTTTGGGCTTTCTGTAGGTAAGGGGAGGAAGTCTCCAGTTCAAAAGCAACCCACACCAGCAGCATTGGACAGCCAATGTGGCATTCCACCCTGCAGCCTAAGGGGCAGAACAAGAGGAATGGAGCCGGCTGCCACTCGTGGGGGAAGTGGGCAGTCATGAAGTGGGCCACCCAGAAATGTGGAACTTGCCCCTCCTCTGCCCTGTATGCAAATGCCTGGTGCTTCCCACCTGACTCTTAAAAATAGTCTTTGAACTTCATATAGCACCTTTCTTCAGAGGATTTCACAAAATAAACTCAAAGTGATCTGCTTAAAGACCTGGTTTGCAGGCATCCCTTCCCCAGCAGTGTCTGAGGGCAGGAGAAAATAGGGGAGCAGGGCCCTGCCACTACCTTGGGAGACTTCTTCTACTTATGATTTCCTTCCTGGCCCTTTGCAATCTAAAGTGGAATCCCATTTAATATGAAGATTATAAACAAATAGCACTGTGTGTTTGAGCATGAGAGTGAGAAGGGGGAGAGCAAAGAAAGGCTGGAAACAGAAGGACTGAGTGGCTAACAGTGCTACCTCCTCTGGGGAGGAGGGTGGGGGCAGGCTGTGTAGAATGATTGCTCCTTCCACTTCTGGGCTGTATGATTTTTTTTTTTTTGCAAGAAAGTATATTTATGGCTTGGGTAACATTGAAAAAAAAATGTGTTTGTAATGTGAAGTATCAAGAATATTGTTGAAAAAAGTAATGAAGAATTTTGTTGGGCTGGTAACATGCTGGTAACACGTTGGGCAGTAACATGCAAATCTCAAACTGCTAAAACAGGTAATGAGCATTTATATTGAATATAAATATAAAAGAATATTGCCCTTGCTTCTTCAATACAAGGTTTAGATGCTATTCTTCTTGAACCTAAGACATGGAAAGGAAAATATTTTTAGTATTAGGTTATCAATAGAAGGTACTCACAGTTTGCTTGTAGTGGCAGTTACACAGCTTAATGTGTTTGTCAAAACTTAGCAGTGTACATGGAAAATAGTGTATTTTACTCGATGTAACTTATGCTCCCCAAATAAATAAAACAATAGGTTATCATTAGAGAATGGTTGGCTGTCCACAAGTAACTATCACCACTAATTGCATATTTTCTGCATGTAAGTCTGTTTATCAGCTTAAATATATTATTTCACATAATTCCCTCAATAATCGTGACATTAATGAGTCATTAATTCCAATTTGCAGATAAAATATTAGATGTTTGGAGATGTACTGTGAGCAGTGGCACAGCTGGCAGTCAGCTGGTTTGGAATGGGAATTCAGCTCTCACGCCATGCACCTGCACTGTCCTACACATGTCCATCCAGGTGGTCCATTGGAGATGCTGTACTCCTTCCTGCCAGACACCCTTGGCCTCTCCAGCGAAAATCTGGGGTGAACTCACTTCAACTCTCTGTTCAACCATGTGTTTGAGTCTGCCTTCATGTCTCAGTGATTCCAAGGGCACCAAAGGCAGCAGTCTTGCACTCCCTGCCCACATTCCCACCTACTTCTCCCAGAGCAGCCTCAGTGGATGATGCCCCAGTGTCCACCTGGTCAAGTTCCAAATAACCATCTGCCCACCGATGGACCCGTCCCATTGGAAGAGCAAAACTAGAAGTGATTGATTTAACTAGCGTGTCCCAGCCTCTATTACTCCATGTCCACCAAATAATTCATCCCTGGTGCACTCTTTAATCTCCAGGGTTGAGCTCAGCCCCAGTGCCAGGAAGTTATTTGTGGGACTGAACCTCATTTGAGGCAACTCAGGACACAGGAGTGACATGTCCAATCATGATTTGTATAGGCTCAAGCAACCCTGGAGTTCTACCTGCAGGAGGGAGGAAAGCACATTCATGCCAGGAACGAGCAAGGGTAGTGTGGAAAGCCAATGGGGTGGGGGAGTGGAGACAGGAGGCCCCTGGCCACCAAAGTCCCCCCACTGGCCTTCAGTCACCTGTTGCTCAGACACAAAACCCAACAGCAGAGTGGGAGAGAGCAGTGAAGTGAGCCTGTGCACCAGCCAGGAGCTAGAAAGGGGAGCAGGTACTGGGGGTGGGAACAGGGGTTGGTTGGGGAAGAATCTAGAGAAGGGTGAAGGACCTTGGTAAGGGCAAAAGATTGGGAGAAGGCCCAGGCATCCTAGGAAGGTCATGAGAGAGGGGAGGCCCAGGACTGGAGAAGGACGAGGGGGTGATGCCGGGTGGCCTATGGCTTTCTGATGAGACAGTGGGTTTCTCCAGTGTCTGGAGAAAGCTGCAGAGTATGGGGTGAGAAGAGGATGTGGGGATGTGGTGGGGAGTAGGGCCAATAAGCAGATTTCAGAGATGGGGAGAGGGCCTCAGGCTTGGGGGAGGGGAGAGTGCTCCAAGGAAGAAAAGGGGGTCCGGGAGAGGGCTCAGGATCAGGATCAGGATGGAGCCACAGGGTCTTGGGAAGAACAGGGAGTCCTGAGGATTTCCAAGAGGACCCCAGGGGTCCAGGGAGGTCAACGTGGTAAGAGAGGTCACTAGGTTCCTAGGAAGGGGCGCAGGGTCCGGGGGAGGAATTTGGAAACAAGGGAAGGGCAGGGGATCTCTGGAAGAAGCACGGGGTTGGAGATGGGTGCACCCAGAGTACAGGGAGGAATTTGGGACTGGCAGAGGGCTTGGGGTCCCAGGAAGCAACTCAGAATCCATAAGAAGAGCATGGGGTCATGGGAAGAGATGCAAATTCTGGGGACGAAGCTGGGGTCACAGGGTTGGGGCCTCAGGGGGCTGAGGCAGCGCTTTATCTGCTTCAGATGGGGTTGTCCAGACCCCAGAAAATGTACCACAGGATCACATAGAGGATGAGCAGGATAGCGAAGAGGAACAGAGCCACGAAGATGGGCTTGGTCACTGTGGAGAACAGAGCCTGCATGGTCCTCCCAAGGGGGCACCATGGGGTCCTGAAGGAGGGATAGTGATGAGAGCAGCATGGGCTGCCACTTGCACCCAGGGAGAGACGCCCTGACAAGGAGGAAACTTCTGTGGGCCAGCATCCTTGGGACAACTGTGCACTTGGGGCCAAGGGCTTGCCCGGTCGGTGGAGACATCAGGTCCCCTGGACCCCCAGCCCACAGCTCCTTCCATGTGGTGCAGCCTGGAGGCTCTGCCATTGGCCGGTGGGAATCAAAGAAGCTTAAGGATGAGGGAGAACTGTCAGGTGCTTCAGAGCACCTCCAGAGTGGACCTGGGGTCTCCTTGAGGAGAGAGACTGGGGAGAGGTGTGGGGGTCTCCTTTGTTCCCCAGGGCATCCCTAAAAGATGATCCCACTCATCTCTCTGGCACTTCAGGAAAGGACAGATTGGAGAGGTCATACACTAGCCCCAGCCTGTCCCAACTGGTGCCCAAAATTACACACTGAAATTTTCCTGCACACAGTGACCTGTTGCAGGGCCCCATCCTTTGGTGGGTCTTAAACAAAAAGTGAAAGTCGCTCTGTCATGTCTGACTCTCTGCCAGTCTCCTCCATCCATGGAAATCTTGAGGCAAGAACGCTGGAATGGTTTGCCATTCCCTTCTGCAGGGGATTTTCCTGACCCTGGAATTGAACCCAGGTCTGCTGCCCTGGAGGCAGGTGCTTTACCATGATTCCCAGACACCAGGGAATCTCTGATCTCTAAGAAGGGAGGAGCCAAAAGGAGCCACGAGGGGCCAGGGCTGCTTGAACAAATCCCGAACCTTCTCAAGGACCATCAGGGTGCGTCCACCTGTGCCTGGGGTGAGTAAAGGACCACTCTGGCTGCTTTGTCTCTATTGCAACCCACCCAACCCCCCACCCCACTCCTGCCCTCCTGTGCAACCCACCAGTGGTTCTGGACCAGCAGCATCCCCACCACCTTGGTGCAGAGAAGAGAACCAAGATCTCAGACTCCACCCAACTACACAGCGCAGATCTTCATATTAACGAGATCCCCAGAATGGAGAGGGACTTCCCTGGTGGCTCAGATGGTAAAGAATCTGCCTGCAATGCAAGAGACTCAGGTTCGATCCCTGGGTCGGGAAGATGCCCTGGAGAAGGGAATGGCAACCCCAGAATTTCATGGACAGAGGAGACTGGCGGCTTCCATGGGGTCGCAAAGAGTCCGATGTGACTCAGAGCCTCACACTTTCACTTTCAGGATGGGGCAAGTCACCATGTGTTCGCTGCCCCTTGTGCTGTGGTCATCTGCCTGGTATAGTCTGTGAATGCAGGGTCATTGTGTCTTCCATAGTCAGAAATGGCTTCCCCAGTGGCTCCTGCATGCCTACTAAGTCACTTCAGTCCTGTATTGTGTTGACAAGCGCGTTCTTTAACCACTACCGCCTGCCAGTGGTAAATAATTCACCTGCAATGCAGGAGATGCAGGACACACGTGTTTGATCCCTGGGTCAGGAAAATTCCTAACGGGAGGAAATGGCAACCCATACTAGCATTCCTGCCTGTGAAATTCCATGGACAGGAGAGCCTTTTGGGCTACAGTCCATGAACAACTTAGCACAAACACATAGTCAGAAGTAATCAAGCCTGATTTCTTCAGTGGAAACTTTCTAGAAGCTCCAGTTAGTTATCTAGCAAGAGTTGTTTCCAGTTTTTTAGGAGCATGATTTCATTCATTCTTGAGAAGACATTTTTTCATGACTGACGAGCAAGGACCACGGAGACAAAAACTGATCTTAATGGTTTAAAGGAAAACAGAAGTTAGTACTTCTCTTCCCAGCACCCGCTCCACCTCCAAACCTCTGTTCTTGACTTTGTCCTACTCTCCAAGTGGTTTCTCAGGTAGAGACAGGTAATAAGTAGTGATTTCGGTGCTATGCACGTCAACCCTGCAGTCTAGCCTGTTCTAGTGGGAGGGAGAAATAGCATTTTGCTCATGGGGTTGTCAGGAAACATGACTGTCAGATTTGCAAGCACTGGCTGCACAGGCCAGATCACCTTTCACTCCTCCAGCTGCCACCATGCCATTTACCAGCTACTGTCAGGAGAGAACTTCTGCTGGAAGGAATGAGGCCACTTCCAATTTGAGTGAGATCCTGTGTGCTCAGTCGCTCAGTTGTGTCCAGCTCTTTGTGACCCTGTGGACCACAACTGCCAGACTCTTCTGTCCATGGGATTTCCCAGGCAAGAATACTACAGTGGGTTGTCATTTCCTCCTCTAGCGGCTCTTCCCAAACCAGGGACCAAACCCTCATCTCCTGCATTGTAGGCAGATTCTTTTTTTTTAAGTAGCAAAACCAAAGCAAAACTTTTGTTTATTTATTTATTATTTATTTAACTTTACTATATTGTATTGGTTTTGCCATACATCGACTTAAATCCACCATGGGTGTACATGTGTTCCCCATCCTGAACCCCACTCCCACCTCCCTCCTCAACCCATCCCTCTGAATCATCCCAGTGCACCAGCCCTGAGAACCCTGTCTCATGCATTGAACTTGGACTGGTGATCCATTTCACATATGGTAGTATACATATTTCAATGTCATTCTCCCATATCATCCTGCCCTTGCTCTCTTCCAGAGTCCAAAAGACTGTTCCATACATCTGTGTCTATTTTGCTGTCTCGCATACAGGGTTATCATTACCATCTTTCTAAATTCCATATATATGCATTAGTATACTGTATTGGTGTTTTTCTTTCTGGCTTACTTCACTCTGTATAATAGGCTCCAGTTTCATCCACCTCATTAGAACTGATTCAAATGTATTCTTTTAATGGCTGAATAATATTCCATTGTGTCTATGTATCACAGCTTTCTTATCCATTCATCTGATGATGGACATCTCGGTTGCTTCCATGCCCTGGCTATTATAAACAGTGCTGTTATGAACATTGAGGTACACGTGTCTCTTTCAATTTTGATTTCCTCAGTGTGTATGCCCAGCAGTGGGATTGCTGGGTCATGTGACAGTTCTATTTCCAATTTTTTAAAGGAATCTCCACACTGTTCTCCACAGTGGCTGTACTAGTTTGCATTCCCACCAACAGTGTAAGAGGGTTCCCTTTTCTCCACAGCCTCTCCAGCATTTATTGCTCGTAGACTTTTGGATAGCAGCCATTCTGACTGGTGTGAAATGATACTTCACTGTGGTTTTGAATAGCCTATCTCTGATAATGAGTGATGTTGAGCATCTTTTCATGTGTTTGTTAGCCATCTGTATGTCTTCCTTGGAGAAATGTCTATTTAGTTCTTTGACCCATTTTTTGATTGGGTCTTTTATTTTTCTGAAATTGAGCTGCAGTAGTTGCTTGTATATTTTTGAGATTACTTCTTTGTCCATTGCTTTGCTTGCTATTATTTTCTCCCATTCTGAAGGCTGTCTTTTCACCTTGCTTATAGTTTCCTTTGTTGTGCAGAAGCTTTTAATTTTAATTAGGTCCCATTTGTTTATTTTTGCTTTTATTTCCAATATTCTGGGAGGCAGGCCATAGAGGATCCTGTTGTGGTTTATGTCAGAGAGTGTTTTGCCTATGTTTTCCTCTAGGAGTTTAATAGTTTCTGGTCTTATATTTAGATCTTTAATCCATTTTGAGTTTATTTTTGTGTATGGTGTTAGAAAGTGTTCTAGTTTCATTCTTTTATAAGTGGTTGACCAGTTTTCCCAGCACCACTTGTTAAAGAGATTGTCTATTCTTCATAGTATATTCTTGCTTCCTTTGTCAAAGATAAGTTGTCCATAGGAGCATGGATTCATCTCTGGGCTTGCTATTTTGTTCCATTTATCTATCTTTCTGTCTTTGTGCCAGTACCATACTGTCTTGATGACTGTGGCTTTGTAGTAGAGCCTGAAGTCAGGCAGGTTGATTCCTCCAGTTCCATTCTTCTTTCTCAAGATTGCTTTGGCTATTCAAGGTTTTTTGTATTTCTTTCTTTCTTTTTTTTTCTTTTTTGTTTTTTTTTTGTATTTCCATACAAATTGTGAAATTACTTCCTCTAGTTCTGTGAAGAATACTGTTGGTAGCTTGATAGGGATTGCATTGAATCTATAGATTACTTTGGGTAGTATATTCATTTTCACAATATTGAATCTTCCGATCCATGAACACGGTATATTTCTCTATCTATTTGTGTCCTCTTTCATTTATTTCATCAGTGTTTTATAGTTTTGCATGTACAGGTCTTTTGTTTCTTTAGGTAGATATACTCCTAAGTATTTTATTCTTTTCATTGCAATGGTGAATGGTATTGTTTCCTTAATTTCTCTTTCTGTTTTCTCATTATTAGTGTAAAGGAATGCAAGGGGTTTCTGTGTGTTAATTTTATATCCTGCAACTTTATTATATTCATTGATTAGCTCTAGTTATTTTCTGGTAGAGTCTTTAGGGTTTTCTATGTAGAGAATCATGTCATCTGCAAACAGTGAGAGTTTCACTTCTTCTTTTCCCATCTGGATTCCTTTTATTTCTTTTTCTTCTCTGATTGTTGTGGCCAACACTTCCAAAACTATGTTGAATAGTAGTGGTGAAATTGGGCACCCTTGTCTTGTTCCTGATTTTAGGGGAAATGCTTTCAATTTTTCACCACTGAGGATAATGCTTGCTGTGGGTTTGTCATATATAGCTTTTATTATGTTGAGGTATGTTCCTTCTATTCCTGCTTTCTGTAGGGTTTTTATCATAAATGGATGTTGAATTTTGACAAAGGCTTTTTCTGCATCTATTGAGATAATTGTATGGTTTTTATCTTTCAATTTGTTAGTGTGGTGTATTACATTGATTGATTTGTGGATATTAAAGAATTCTTGCATCCCTGGGATAAAGCCCACTTGGCCATGATGTATGAACTTTTCAATGTGTTGTTGGATTCTGTTTGCTAGAATTTTGTTAAGGATTTTTGCATCTATGCTCATCAGTGATATCGGCCTGTAGTTTTCTTTTTTTTTTTTTTTTTGTGGCATCTTTGTCTGGTTTTGGAATTAGGGTGATGGTGGCCTCATAGAATGAATTTGGAAGTTTACCTTCTTCTGAAATTTTCTGGAAGAGTTTGAGTAAGATAGCTTCAATTTCCGTGCTTGTGATGGGTCTGTTAAGATCTTCTATGTCTTCCTGGTTCAGTTTTGGAAAGTTATACTTTTCTTGGAATTTGTCCATTTCTTCCAAGTTCTCCATTTTATTGGCATAGAGCTGCTGGTAGTAATCTCTTATGATCCTTTGTATTTCTGTGTTGTCTGTTGTGATCTCTCCATTTTCATTTCTAATTCTGTTGATTTGGTTCTTCTCCCTTTGTTTCTTAATGAGTCTTGCTAACAGTTTGTCAATTTTGTTTATCTTTTCAAAAAACCAGCATTTAGCTTTGTTGATTTTTGCTATGGTCTCTTTTGTTTCTTTTGCATTTATTTCTGCAGTAATTTTAAAAATTTCTTCCCTTCTACTAACCCTGGGGTTCTTCATTTCTTCCTTCTCTAGTTGCTTTAGGTATAGAGCTAGGTTATTTATTTGACTTTTTTCTTGTTTCTTGAGGTACGTCTGTAATGCTGTGAACCTTCTCCTCAGCACTGCTTTTACAGTGTCCCATAGACTTTGGGTTTTTGTGTTTTCATTTTCATTCGTTTCTATGAATGTTTTGATTTTGTTTTTGATTTCTTCTATGATTTGTTGGTTATTCAGAAGTGTGTTATTTAACCTCCATACGTTTGAATTTTTAATAGTTTTTTTTCCCTGTAATTAAGATCTAATCTTACTGCATTGTGGTCAGAAAAGATGACTGGAATGATTTCAACTTTTTTTGAATTTACCAAGGCTAGATTGATGGCCCAGGATGTGATCTATTCTGGAGAAGGTTCCGTGTGCACTTGAGAAAAAGGTGAAATTGATTGTTTTGAGGTGAAATGTCCTATAGATATCAATTAGGTCTAGCTGATCCATTGTGTCATTTAATGTTTGTGTTTCCCTGTTAATTTCCTGTTTAGTTGATCTATCCATAGGTGTGAGTGGGGTATTAAAGTCTCCCATTATTATTGTGTTATTGTTAATTTCCCCTTTCATACTCGTTAGCATTTGCCTTACATATTGTGGTGCTCCTATGTTGGGTGCATATATATATTTATAATTGTTATATCTTCTTCTTTGATTGATCCTTTGATCATTATAAAATGCCCTTCTTTGTCTCTTTTCACAGCCTTTATTTTAAAGTCTATTTTATCTGATATGAGTATTGCGAGTCCTGCTTTCTTTTGGTCTCCGTTTGCATGAAATATTTTTTTCCAGCCCTTCATTTTCAGTCTGTATGTGTCCCTTGTTTTGAGATGGGTCTCTTGTAGACAGCATATGCACAGGTTTTGTTTTTGTATCCATTCAGGCAGTCTTTGTCTTTTGGTTCCGGCATTCAAACCATCTACATTTAAGGTAATTATTGATAGGTATGTTCCTGTTGCCATTTACTTTGTTGTTTTGGGTTCGCATTCATACAACCTTTCTGTGTTTCCTGTCTCGAGAAGATCCTTTAGCATTTGTTGAAGAGCTGGTTTGGTGGTGCTGAATTCTCTCAGCTTTTGCTTGTCTGTAAAGCTTTTGAATTCTCCTTCATATCTGAATGAGATCCTTGCTGGGTACAGTAATCTGGTTTGTAGTTTATTCTCTTTCATTCCTTTAAGTATGTCCTGCCATTCCCTTCTGGCCTGAAGAGTTTCTGTTGATAGATCAGCTGTTATCCTTATGGGAATCCCTTTGTGTGTTCCTTGTTGTTTCTCCCTTGCTGCTTTTAATATTTGCTCTTTTTGTTTGATCTTTGTTAATTTGATTAATATGTGTCTTGGGGTGTTTCACCTTGGGTTTATCCTGTCTGGGACTCTCTGGGTTTCTTGGACTTGTGTGACTATTTCCTTCCCCATTTTGGGGAAGTTTTCAGCTATTATCTCCTCGAGTATTTTCTCACGGCCTTTCTTTTTGTCTTCTTCTTCTGGGACTCCTATGATTAGAATGTTGGGGCACTTCACATTGTCCCAGAGGTCCCTGAGATTGTCCTCATTTCTTTTGATTCTTTTTTCCTTTTTCCTCTGCTTCATTTATTTCCACCATTTTATCTTCTACCTCACATATCCTATCTTCTGCCTCCGTTATTCTACTGTTGGTTCCCTCCAGAGTGTTTTTGATCTCATTTATTGCATTATTAATTTTTAATTGACTTTTTTAAAAATTTCTTCTAGGTCCTTGTTAAACATTTCTTGCATCTTCTCAATCCTTGTCTCCAGGCTATTTATCTGTAACTCCATTTTGTTTTCAAGATTTTGGATCATTTTTATTGTCATTATTCTAAATTCTTTTTCAGGTAGATTCCCTATCTCCTCGTGTTTTTGTTTTTTTTTTTTTTGGCTTGGTGGGCATTTTTCATGTTCCTTTACCTGCTGGGTACTTCTCTGCCTTTTCATCTTGTTTCGATTGATGTGTTTGGAGTTGCCTTTCTGTATTCTGGTGGTCTGTGTTTCCGTTTTATTGTGGAGGTTCCTCCCAGTGGGTGGGGTTGGACGATTGGTTTGTCAAGGTTTCCTGGTTAGGGAAGCTTGCGTCAGTTTTCTGGTGCATGGAGTTGGATTTCTTCTCTCTGGAGTGCAATGGAGTGTCCAGTAGTGAGTTTTGAGATGGGTCTATGTGTTTGGTGTGACTTTGGGCAGCCTGTATGTTGACGCTCAGGGCTATGCTCCTGCATTGCTGGAGAATTTGCGTGGTATGTCTTGCTCTGGTACATATTGTCTCTTGGGTTTCAGTGTAGATATGGAGGCTTTTGGATGATCTCTTATTACTTAATGTTCCCTGTAGTCAGGAATTCTCTGGTGTTCTCAGGTTTTGGGCTTAAGTCTCCTGCCTCTGGGTTTCAGTCTTATTCTTCCAGTAGCCTCAAGACTTCTCCAACTATACAGCACTGACAATAAAACTTCTCAGTTAATGGTGAAAAGATTCTCCACCATGAGGGACACCCACAGAGGTTCACAGAGTTACATGAAGAAGAGGAGAGGGAGGAAGGACACAGAGATGAGCAGGAGGAGAAAAAGGGGAACTCAAGAGGAGAGAGACAGATCTACGCAGTTCTCTCTTTCCAAGGTGTTCTCCATGGCCCAGACACCTACAGAGATTCACAGAATTGGATTGGGAAGAGAAGGGGAAGGGAGGAAATAGAGGTGTTCTGA
The DNA here is from genome assembly GCF_033118175.1 of Dama dama. Taxonomy (NCBI): domain Eukaryota; kingdom Metazoa; phylum Chordata; class Mammalia; order Artiodactyla; family Cervidae; genus Dama; species Dama dama. The sequence continues at coordinate 57,651,688 of NC_083714.1, forward strand.
GGTAGAAAACAGAGAGTCAGAGTGGGAGAGAGTAATCAACACACTCCTGAGTAAAAATGGGTACTGAATATTGGATTCTTAAATGTCCAAAATTGATGTCAAATACTGAAAAACAAAGATTAAAAATCTAGAGTAGAGGTTAGACTCTTAAAAATACAATATTAAAAACAAAAATACAAAAAGTTTAAGAAATATATATGAAGTTCGCTTTAAAAACAGAGTCTTTTTTTTGCAAGGTTATAGTGAAATGTAAATGAAAATTAAGGAGTAATAGAGGACTTTAAAAGAAAATAAATAAAATAAAATAAAAACTTTTTAAATTAAAAATAGTAAAATATATGAAAATGAAGACTCAATAGAGGAGTAATAGAGGGCTTTAAAAGAAAATAAAAGGAAAAAAAATTAATTAAAAAATAGTAAAAATATATGAAAATGAAAATGAAAATTAAGGAGTAATAGAGGAATAATAGGGAATTTTAGAAGAAGATAAAGGAAAAAATAAAATAAAATCATTTAAAAAAGGAAAAAAAAAGAAAAAATTTAATTAAAAAATAGTAAAAATATATCTAGGAATTTCTCTGTAGCTGTTGCGGGCAGTGTGGGTTTGGTTCAGTTTCAGATAGCTCCTTGTTCCAACTTACACTTCTTGATATCTATAGGCCCCTTCCAGTGTAGTCAGTGTTAACTACAGGTATTTTAATCTGTTGCACCTGTCACTTCTGAAGTGGTTCCCTTTATTTATTTGGCTTCTGTTTGCAGGTCTTGTCAGTGTCTAATTTCTGCCCTGACACAAGCGGGTGGAGGTGGTCGCTTGTTTAGGTTAGCTTGTTCAGTCGTGCTGTGGGGAGGGAGGGGCACCACACACAAATATCACTGGCCTGTGTGGGGAGCACTCGCAGTGTTCCAGCCACACTGGGTTTGCCCCCGCTCACGCGTGTGTGCTTTCCGCATCTACAGTGCTCAGGCTCCAGGCTGCTCTATAGGGAGCAAGCCCTGAGTTGCATGTGGTTCCAGTTTTTGGGTACTCCACAAAAGCACAGACTCGGTCGGGCCTGTGTTTTGTGCCTTCCCTGGCCAAGCAGCTCAGGCAGCCAGGAGCTTGATGAGCGAACTCTCCCCAGGTGCAGTGCGCCTTATCCCCTCCGCGGTCCCAGCCTCAGTTTCTGTGCGCACTGGTTGGGCACGCCTTGTGTCTGTTCTGGGGAGCTGGTCTCTAGCCGCGACCCTCCCAGCAGATGTCAACCATCCAGAATCTCAGGAAGTCTTTGGTTAGAAACTGGAAGCTTGTTTGCAGTTTGGTAGGGGATGCCGTCTCTGGGGCTGAATTTGCCCCTTTCCCCTCCCCACTGCCTCCTGCCTCTGGCGGTGGATGGGCCGGTCCACAGTCGGCTAGGTCCTCTCTGGATTTGCTCAGTCCTTCCTTTGTTCCTAAGCAATGCTGCCCACTCCTCTCCGTTCAGCCCCCACTTGTTGGTGGCAGATGCGAGCGTCTGGGGTACTTTTCTGCTGGGGGTTGCTTTTAGACATGTAATCTGTGGGTTTTATTTACTTTTCCTCCTGGTTAGGTTGCCCTCCGAGATTCGAAAACTTCCCCCAGACCCGCCAGTGAGAGGGTTTCCTGGTGTTTGGAAACTTCCTCTATTAGGACTCCCTTCTGGGATGTGTCTCCACCCCTAACTCTTTTGTCTCGCTTTTTATCTTTTATATTTTGTCCTACCTCCTTTCAAATACAATGGGCTGCTTTTCTGGGAGCCTGATGTCCTCTGCTAGCGATCAGAAGTTGTTTTGTGGCATTTGCTCAGCATTCAACTGTTCTTTTGATGAATTTGTAGGGGAGAAAGTGGTCTCCCCATCCTATTCCTCTGCTATCTTAGCTCCTCCAGAAGACCTGTACTTTGAAAATTGTAAGATATTGATAAGAGAAATTGAAGACAGCACAGCAAGATGGAAAACTATACTGTATTCTTGGATTGGGAGAATAGATTTTGTAAGATGACTATAGTACCCAAGGCAATCTACAGATTCAATGTAATCCATATCAAATTGTCAATGGCATTTTTCACAGAACTAGAAATTTGTGTGGACACAAAAGACCCCAAATAGCCAAAACAATCTTGGGAAAAAGAACAGAGCTTGAGGGACTTCCCTGGTGGTCCAGTGGCTAAGCCTCCATGCTCTCAATGTAGGGGGCCCAGGTTTGATTCCTGATCAGAGAACTAGATCCCACATGCAACAACTGAGAATTAGCATGCTGCAACTGAGATTCACATGCCACAATTTAGAGTTCATGTGTTGCAGCTCAAGACCCTGCATGCCACATCTAAAAAGATCCCAAGTGCTGAAACTGAGGATTCCAAATCCCGCATCTTAGGATCCCACATTTCTCAATGAATATCAAAGATCCCATGTGCCACAAAAAAGACCAGACACTGTCAAATAAAGTAAAAGGAAAAAAGAACAGAGCTGGAGGAATCAAGCTTCTTGACCTTAGACTATACTACAAAGCTATAGGAATCAAAACAGTATGGTACTGGCACAAAAACAGACATACAGATCAATGATATTGGATGAAAATTGTAGAAACAAACCTATGTACCTATGGTCAATTAATCTATAGCAAAGGAGGCAAGAATCCCATATACAATGGAGAAAAGAGAGTCTCTCCAGGAAGTGGTGCTGGGAAAACTGGACAGCTGCATGTAAAATAATCAAATTAGAACATTATCTAACACTATATACAAAAATGAACTCAAAATGGATTTATGATCTACGTGTAAGATTGAATATGTAAGACTTCTGAATGAAAACATGGGCAGAACACTCTTTGACATGAATCACAACAGCAGTGTTTTTGGATCCATCTCCTCAAGTAAAGGAAATAAAAGCAAAAATAAACAAATGAGTTTTCCAGGTGGTGCTACTGGTAAAGAACTTGCCTGCCAATGCAGAAGAGATAAGAAATGAGGGTTCAATCCCTGGGTTGGGAAGATACACTGGAGAAGGGCATGGTAACCCACTCCAGTATTCTTGCCTGGAGAATTCCATGGCCAGAGGAGCCTGGCGGGCTACAGTCCATAGGGTTGCAAAGAGTCAGACATTACTGGAATGGCTTAGCATAGCGCAGGGACCTAATTAAACCTAAAAGCTCTTGCACAGCAAAACAAACCATTTAAAAAATGAAAAGGACCTAGTGAATGAGAGAAAACATTGTAAATGACTGATTTGGGGTTAATATCCAACATATATAAATAGCTCAAAAACACAATGTAGGAAAAACCAACCACTTTAAAAACTGGCAGAAAAACTGAATAGAAACTTTTCCAAAGGAGATATACAGATGGGTAACAGACATATGAAAAGATGCTCAACATCACTGACCCATCAAGTAAATGCAAATCAAAATCACAATGAGATGTCACCTCATACCTGTGAGAATGGCTATCATCAGAAAGAACACAAATAACAAATGTTGCCAAGGATGTGGCAAATGGGAATCTTTGTGAACTGTTGGTGGGAAAGTAAATTAGTGTAGTCACTTTGGAGAATAGTTTGGAATTTCTCATAACTTTAAAATTGAGCTATGTGACCCAGAAATTCTATTACTGGGTATATATCCAAACAAAACAAAAACAAAAACACTAATTTGAAAAGATACATGCACTCCAGTGTTCACAATATGGTTATCTATAATTGTCAAGATATGGAAGCAATCTAAGTGTCCATCAATGGATGAATAGATAAATAAGGCATGGTGCGCACACACACACATACACACATAATGGAATATTGCTGCTGCTGCTAAGTCACTTCAGTCGTGTCCAACTCTTGGCGACCCCATGGACTGCAGCCTATCAGGTTCCTCCATCCCTGGAATTTTCCAGTCAAGAGTACTAGAGTGCAGTGCCACTACCTTCTCTGAATGGAATACTATACAGCCATAAAAATGAATGGCATTTTTGCCTTTTGCAGCAACATGGATGGACTTGGAGGGCAATATGCTAAGTAAAATGAGTCAGACAGAGAAAGACGAATACTGTATGATCTCACTCAGATGTTGAATTTAAAAAATAAAACAGACTAATAACATCAGATATGCAAATGAAACCACCCTTATGGCAGAAATTGAAGAGGAACTATAGAGCCACTTGATGAAGGTGGAAGAGGAGAGTGAAAAAGCTGGCTTAAAATTCAACATTCAAAAAATGAAGATCATATCATCTTGTCCCATCACCTCATGGCAAATAGATGCAGAAACAATGGAAACAGTGATAGACTTATTTTCTTGGTCTCCAAAATTACTGCTGATGGTGACTGCAGCCATGAAATTAAAAGATGCTTGCTCCTTGGAAGGAAAGCTATGACAACCCTCGACTGCATATTAAAAAGCAGAGACATTGCTTTGCCAACAAAATTCCAACTAGTCAAAGCTATGGTTTTACCAGTAGTCATGTATGGATGTGACAGTTGTCCGTAAAGAAGGCTGAGCAAAGGAGACTTGATGCTTTTGAACTGTGGTGCTGGAGAAGACTCCTGAGAGTCCCTTGGACTGCAAGGAGAGCCAACCAGTCCATCCTAAATGAGATCAGCCCTGGGTGTTCATTAGAAGGACTGATGCTGAAACTGAAACTCCAATACTTTGGCCACCTATTGTGAAGAACTGACTCTTTAGAAAAGACCTTGATGTTGGGAAGGATTGAAGGCAGGAGAAGAAGGGGAGGACAGAGGATGAGATGGTTGGATGGCATCACCTACTCAGTGGACATGTGTTTGAGCAAGTTCCGGGAGATGGAGAAGGACTGGGAAGCATGGTGTGCTGAAGTCCACGGGGTCACAAGTAGTCAGACATGACTGAGCAACTGAACAACAACTGAATAATAACATAAAAGAAGCTGACTCACAGACACAGAGAACAAATTAGTGGTTACCAGTTGGGAGACGGGAGGAGGAAGGGGCAAGGTAGGAATAGGGGAGTAAGAGGTATAAACTGTTATGTATAAAAGAAGCTGAAAAGGTATATTGCAAAACATGGGGAATATAGCCAATATTTTATAATAACTATAAATGGAGTATAACTTTTAAAATTGTAAATCACTGTATTGTACATCTGTAAAATAAAGTTCTATATAGCCACTATACTTCAATTAAAAAAATGAATTTCCTCAGTTGGTTCTGGGGTTTCTAGAATTAGCTCTGAAATCAGATTAGGTTTAACGCTGCTAATGACTCTGTAGTAAAGACAGAGATGGTAGTCCACGGCAATAGATATACGCAAAATATCTGCTTTGGATACACCTGATGAACCACTTTAAAGAAGTGCTGGGTGCAGGGTGTTCTGTGACTGTGTATATGATACTTTTGAGCATTTTTGGAACATCAGTAGACCTAATGAGATTCTGGTTGCTCCCAAAGTAGTTGGAAAGGTAGTGAAAGAAAAGGATTAGCTCAGTTTACAGTAGAAAACCTAACAGATTCTATGTGTACCCATAAGGAGACCCTTATCTCCTGTAGATGCAGGGTGGAGATTGCTAATGATCACATGCAAACGCTCATCTTGCAACTGGTTGAACTGCACTAGAAGTTGAATTCTGCCACTAGAGTGTTTCCTGTTAAAATGAGGGTGCTGACTGGAAAGAATGGTATTCTGTACATTGTGATAGAGCTGTGTGGGGGAGATCCTGAAGATGCTGAGGAAACTAAGCCCGTAAAGTTTGGCGAGTCATCCTTTCCAGTAGAAGACTCCTCCCCACCCTCAGTTGGAAACAGCCTCCTGACCCCCAGTGGGATCAGCCTCCCACATAAAGCTCAGTTCAGTTCAGTTTGGTCACCTAGTCATGTCCTATTCTTTGCAACCCCATGGACTGCAGCACGCCAGGCCTCCCTGTCCATCATCAACTTGCAGAGTTTACCCAAACTCAAGACCATTGAGTCGGTGATGCCATCCAACCATCTCACCCTCTGTCGTCCCCTTCTCCTCCCACCCTCAATCTTTCCCAGCATCAGGGACTTTTCAAATGAGTCAGTTCTCCACATCAGATGGCCAAATTAAAAACAACAACAACAACAACTAGATCAGGCCAAAATGATTCACTAAGCATAGATTCTGCATTTAATATTACAACTCAGGGAGTTAGAAAGGGCTCTTATCCATGTGTCTGGTTGGCTGAATTGTGGGCCAAAATTTGGCCCACTGTGAGTGAGTTGGAAATGTCAGACCTGCCTTGGTTTAATACAGAGGAAGGCATTCAGAGGTTTGCGGATATTTCACTTTTAGTGTGGATTTGTCATTTAAGACCTACTTATCCATACTCAGAGAGTCCCAAAGACATATCTTTCACCAAGGCTGAGAGGGGAGTCCCAGAACCCTTGAAGAACTCTGTGATTGCTCTTCTCTGCAGGCCAGAACTCACAGTAGGAACTGTAGTCACTGAATTAGGAAACCTAAATGCAATGGGATTATTTAGATCCCCAGATGGCAGGAGCCAAGTTGCAACACAAAACCACCAAGCGCAAGGTGGGCCTGGTTACACTAATGGAGAGAAGAGTCAAAGCACCAATCAGAACAGGATGACTTGGGCAGCTCAACAGTATTATCCAGTTGCTCATGATCTTCCTAGAAGCAAAAGTGTTAGGAAGCCCAGTAAACTCTTACTTGATTTGTATAAGCAGAGATGTCACTGGTCAAATGAACAAAAATCTATTCTGAATCACAAAAACAGAGAATCACAGTCCTTTGATCAATTCAGACTTGAACCATTAAAACTTTGAGAAGAAAATGAAGACATTGATTTCAGAAATGAAGTTAGATTTCAGAAATGGATTCTTTGATGTGACAGTAAATGCATGAAAAACAAAATGAAAAAAGAAAAACAAAATGAAAAAAGAAAATGTGACTGAACCTCAAAAACATAATGCTAGGTGTAGGAAGCCAGCCACCAAAGACCACATATTACAATTCAATTTATATGAAATATCCAGAATAGTGAAATCTAGAATAAGGAAAGAAGATAAAAGGTTACCTAAGGCTGGGGGCTTCCGAGGTGGCACACTGGTATAGAATCTGCCTGCCAATGCCCGAGACACAGGTTCGATCCTTGGTTTGGGAAAATCCCCTGGAGAAGGAAATGGCTACCCACTCTAGTATTCTTGCCTGGGAAATCCCATGGACAGAAGCACCTGGAGGGTTGAGGTCCTTGGAGTCGCAAAAAGTCTGACACAACTGAGCCACTGAGCACACAATATCTGACTCAAACTGCAAGTGGCCTCATTCCTTCCAACAACAATACTCTCCTGACCATGGCTGGTAAATGGCATGGTGGCAGCTAGGGGAGTGAAAGGTGATCTGGCCTGTGCAGCCAGTGCTTGCAAATGTGACAATCACGTTTTCTGATAACCCCATCAGCAAAGCGCTACTTCTCCCTCCCACTAGAACAGGCTAGACTCCAGGGTTGACGTGCAGAGCACAGACATCACTATTTATTGCCTGTCTCCACCGGATAAACCACCTGGAGAGCAGGAGAAAGCCAAGAGCAGAGGTTTGGAGGTGGGGTGGGGGCTGGGAAGAGAAGTCCTAGCTTCGGTTTTCCTTGAAACCATTAAGATCGATTTTTTTCTCCATGGTCCTTGCTCTTCAGTTATGAAAAAAAAATTTCTTATCCAGAATGAATGAAATCTCACTCCTAAGGAACTGAGAACAACTCTTGCTAGGTGAGTAACTAACTGGAGCTTCTAGAAAGTCTCCACTGAAGAAATCAGGCTCGATTACTTCTGACTATGCGTGCATGCTAAGTCATTCATGGACTGGCCTACCAGCCTCCTCTGTCCATGGAGTTTCCCAAGCAGGAATGCTGGAGTGGGTTGCCATTTCCTCCCGCAAGGAATTTTCCTAATTCAGGGATGGAACCTGCATCTCCGGCAGCTCCTGCAGTGCAGGTGAATTATTTACCTCTAGGTGGCGGTAGGGGTTAAATAACTCGCTTGCCAACGCAGGACATGACTGAAGTGACTTAGCAAGCACACAGGAGCCACTGGGGAAGACATTCCTGACTATGGAAGACACAATGACCCTGCATTAACAGACTATACAAGGCAGAGGACCACAGCACAAGGGGCAGTGAACACGTGGTGACTTGCCCCCTCTCCCTCCTGAAAGTGAACCTGTGAGTCACTCAGTCCTGTCTGACTCTTTGCGACCCCATGGAAACCACCAGTCTCTGCTGTCCATGAAATTCTGGGGTTGCCATTCCCTTCTCCAGGGCATCTTCCCGACCCAGGGATCGAACCTGAGTCTCTCGATTTGTTGGCAGATTCTTTACCATCTGAGCCACTAGGGACGGCCTGCCCCCTCCTGGAGATGTGGTTAATGTGCAGATCTTCACTGTGTAGCTGGATGGAGTCTGAGATCTCAGTTTTCTTCTCTGCACCCAGGGGATGGGGATGCTGCTGGTGCAGAACCACTGGTATGCTGCAGAGGAGGGCAAGTGTCAGGGTGGGGGCAGGGAGGGTGGGCTGCAATGGAGACAAAGCAGCCAGAGTGGGCCTTGGCTCACCCCAGGCACAGGTGGGCGCACACTGGTGGCCCTTGAGAACGTTCGGGATTTCTTCAATCAACCCTGGCCCATCGCGGCTACTTTTAGCTCCTCCCTTCTTAGAGATCAGAGATTCCCTGGTGTCTAGGGATCATGGTAAAGCACCTGCCTGCAGTGCAGGAGACCCGGGTTCAGTTCCAGGGTTAGGAAAATCCCCTGGAGAAGGGAATAGCAACCCATTCCAGTGTTGCCTGAAGTTTTTCATGGAAGGAGGAGACTGGCAGAGTGTCGGACACGACTGAGCGACTTTCGCTTTACCTTAAAGATCCACCAAAAGATGGTGACGGCCCTGGAAATGGTCACTGTGTGCAAGAAAATGTCAGTGTGTAATGTTGGGCATGGGATGGGACAGGTTGGGACTAGCGTATGACCTTCCCAATCTGTCCTTTCCCAAAATACCAGAGAGATGAGTGGGATCATCTTTTAGGGACGCCCTGGGAAACATAGGGGAGACTCCCACACCTCTCCCCAGTCTCTCTCCTCGAGACCCCAGGTCCACTCTGGAGGTGCCCTGCAGTGCCTGGCTTTTCTCCCTCAGCCTTAACCTTCTTTGACTCCCGCCGGCCAAGGGCAGAACCTCCCAGCTGCACCACATGGAAAGAGTTGCGGGCTGGTGTCCAGGGGTCTCCACTAGATCAGGCAAGCCCTTGGCCTCAAGCACGCAGTTGCCCAGAGATGCTGGCCAGCAGAAGTTTCCTACCTGACAGGACTTCTCTCCACAGGTGCAGGTGGCAGCCCACTCTGCCCTCTTAGCTGTCCCTCCTTCAGGACCTCATGGTGCCCCCTTGGTGGGACCACGCAGGGCCTGGTCTCCCCAGTGACCAAGGCCATCTTCATGGCTCTATTCCTCTTCGCTATCCTGCCCATCCTCTACGTGATCCTGTGGTACATTTGCCGGGATCTGGACAACGATCCCATCTGAAGCAGGTAAAGTGCTGCCTCAGCCACTGGCGGCCCCAGCCCTGTGACCCCGAGTTCATCTCAAGAATCCGCCTCTCTTCCCAGGACCCTAGTTCCTTCTCTTAGTCTGTTGACCTCCCTGGACCCTCAGGATCCTCTTGAAAATCCCAGGACTCCGTGTTGTTCCCGAGACCCTGTGGCTCCATCTTGATCTCTGATCCTGAGCCTTTTCCCCAGACCCCCTCTCTTCCTTGGAGCACTCTCCCCTCCCCCAAACCCCCGGCCCTCTCCCCATCTCTGAAATCTGTTTATTGCCCCTACTCCTCACCACAGCCCAGCATCCTCTTTTGAACTCACAATCGTCAGCTTTCTCCAGACACTGGAGAAACCCAGTGTCTCTTCAGAAACCCATAGCCCACTGGCCAGCACTCCTCGTCCATCCCCAGGCCCAGAGTCCCCCTCTCTCATGACCTTCCCAGGACGCCTGGGCCTTCTCCCAAGCTGTGCCCTTCCCGGGGTTCTACACCCTTCTCCAGATTCTGCCCTGACCAACCCCTGTGCCCACGCCCAGTACCTGCTCCCCTTTCTAGCTTCTAGCAGGTGCACAGGCTCACTTCACTGCCCTCTCCTACTCTGCTGCTGGGATTTCTGTCTGAGCAGCAGGTGACTGAAAGCCAGTGGGGGGACTTCTTGTGGCCAGGGGCCTACTTTCCTCACACCCCACCCCATTGGCTTTCCACACTGCCTTTTTTCCTGGCATGGATGGGTTTCCTCCCTCCCACAAGAACTCTGGGGTTGCCTGAGCCTATACACCAGCAAGCAAATCGTAATTGGATACGTCACTCCTGTGTCCTGAGTTGCCTCAATGAGGTTCAGTCCCACAAAGAGGATCCTGGCACTGTGGCTGAACTCGACCTTGGAGATTAAAGGGTGCACCAGGGATGAATTCTTTCATGGACATGGAGTAATAGTGGGTGGATCATGCTAGTTAGATCAATCACTTCTAGTTTTTCTCTACTGATGGGTTGGGTGCATCTGTGGGCAAATGTTTAGTCAGAACTTGACCAGGTGGACCCTGAGGCTTCATCCACTGAGGCTGCTCTGGGAGAAGCAGGTAGGATATGGGCAGGGAGTGCAAGGCTGATGCCTTTGGTGGCCTTGGCATCACTTGGATATGAAAATGGACACAAACATACAGTTGAGCAGAGACTTGAAGTGAGTTCACCCAAGATTCTCCCTGGAGAGGCCAAGGGTGTCCCGCAGGAAGGAGTACGGTATCTCCAGTGGACCCTCTGAATGGATATGTGTAGGGCGGTGCAGGTGCATGGTGTGAGAGCTGGATTCACGTTCCAGACCAGCTGACTACCAGTTGTGCCATTGCTCACATTACATCTCCAAGCATCTATTATTTTATCTGTAAATTGGAATTAATGACTCATTAATGTCATGCTCATTAAGGGGATTATGTGAAATAATATATTTAAGCTGATAAACAGTCTTACATACAGAAAATCTGCAATTAACAGTTGTAGTTTCTTGTGGACAGCCAAATATCCTCTAATGATAACCTACTGTTTTACTTATTTGGGGGGCATAAATTACATGGAGTAAAATTCACTACTTTCATTATACACTGCTAAGTTTCAACAAACACATTAAGTTGTGTAACTGCCACTACAAGCAAGATATGAGTACTTTCTATTCATAAACTAATACTGAAAATATTTTCCATTCCATGACTTTAAGTTCAAGAAAAACAGCATCTAAAGCTTGTTTTGAAGAAGCAAGAGCAATATTCATTTATATTTATATTCAATATAAATGCTCATTACCTGTTTAACTTTTTAGCAGTTGGAGATCTGCATGGTACTGCTTTACTGCCCCATGAAAATGTTTCATTTTTTTCACCAATATTCATGATACTTTACATTACAAAGAGATTTTTTTATATTACTCAAGCAATAAATATACTTCCCAGCAAAAAAAAAAAAAAAAAAATCATTCAGCCCAGAAGTGAAAGGAGCAATTATTCCACACAGCCCATACTGATCCTCCTCCCCAGAGGAGGTAACACTGTTAACCATTCAGTCTTTCTGTCTCCTGCCTTTCTTTGCTCCCCTCCCCCTTCTCAGTCCACGCTCAAACACACAGTGCTATTTGTTTATATTCTTCATATTAAATGGGGTTCTACTTTAGATTTCAGAGGGACAGGAAGGAATTCCCAAGCAGAAGAAAGTCACCCAAGGAAGTGGCAGGACCCTGCTCCCTGTCTTTTCCTCCTGCCCTCAGACACTGCTGGGGAAGGGACGCCTGCGAACCAGGTCTGTGAGCAGATTGCTTTGAGCTTCTTTTGTGAAATCCTCTGAAGAAAGGTGTTACACGAAGTGCAAAGACTATTTTAGAAATAGTCAGGCAGGAAGCACTGGGCCTTTGAAAATGACATGAAATGAAAAGAAATGAAAGGATGCTTGCTCGTGGGAAAAAAAGTTATGACCAACCTAGACAGCTTATTAAGAAGCAGAAACATTATTTTGCCAACAAATATCCATCTAGGCAAAGTTATGGTTTTTCCAGTAGACATGTATGGCTATGAAAGTTGGATTATAAAGAAAGCTGAGCACCGAATAATTGATGCTTTTGAATTGCAATGTTGGAGAAAACTCTTGAGAGTCCCTTGGACTGCAAGGAGATCCAGCCAGTCCATCATAAAGGAAATCCGTCCTGAATATTCACTGGAAGGAGTGATGCTGATGCTTAAACTCCAATGCTTTGACCATCTGATGTGAAGAACTGACTCATTTGAAAAGACCCTGATGCTGGGAAAGACTGAAGGCTTGAGGAGAAGGGGACAACAGAGAATGAGATGGTTGCATGGCATCACTGACTCAGTGGACATAAGTTTGAGTAAACTGGGAGTTGATGATGAACTGGGAGTCCTGGTGTGCTGCCATCCATGGAGCAGCAAGAGTTGGACATGTCTGAATGACTAACACTAACTCTGATCTCAGGGGGCTCAAGTTTCCATGCTGTTTCCATTCTGGAGTTCTACCATTGGATTGCCATGTTTGCTGCTGAGTGAAAGACAAAGCGCAGAAATGGCATACTGGCTCCAGACGTGACCAACAATGCTCCTGCTCGTATCTCAGTGGCAATGGCTAGTCAGAGGATGCTTCCTAACTACAAAGGGACAGGCAATGAAGTATCCCCCATGTCTAGGGTGGAGGAAAGACAGACAGGATACGGACAAGCACTTGTAGTCTCTCCCATACTGTGACCCATAGTAGGTGCTCAGTTAAGGGTGGCCATTATCATTTGTTATGACTAGCTTCTTCATTTTGTGGAAGATTTTCAGAGAAGGCCAGATTTACCTTGATATCCTCCAGATATCTAAGTGCCTCCTATATGTCATATGTTTTCAAACAACAATGTCACATTAATCTGAAGAGGATCATGTAAATGTCAGTCAGGTGAATTTGCACATTACCACATAGCACCTTTCTGTACTTCCCTTTGTGATCCTGACTATAACACTGACTGTAACATCAGTCGACTGAGAATGGTCTCTTTCCTTTTGATGCAAGGTTAACTTCTCCTGGGAGGCTGAGCTGCCTCCATACAACTGGACTTGCCTGAGCACCTGCCCAGGTACCATTAGGCACACTGACAACCATGAGCTTCCTGTGGGTCAGGTACCAGAAAAGAGGCCAAGGAAGGTTGGGTAATTACTTTTACTTTTAAAATCTGAGGTACCAAGGAACTATTTTTTCACCTCAGAGGAGGGTCCCACAGTTATCAAGAGTTCAGCCTTGAAAACCTTGGCTCCACTTCTATGATCTTTCCTCATCTACTACCTAGCATGGACTATTTGGATTTTGACCACCTAGTAAGCTCATTCATCTGGGTATATGTTTGGTTGACTGTTTCAAAGAAGATACCCCATTAAAATCCGGCTGCAAGTGTCAGGGAGGTATAAAAATCCCTCTCTTTAACTTCAGGTTTATATCCAAAGAACCAGCTGATCATGTGGCAAATCAGAGTACTCACAAACTCAAAGGGATAACATTTGGCAAATGTGTGGAAGTTGCCCAGAAGGATTACCAGGTGTCTAAAGGTTACTATCCAAAGCAAAGCTTCTGCACGTGTCAGAGGTGTTCCAGAGTGAGGGCTGGGACAGCCGGAGGACTTCTGCAGGAAATTGGAAAGCTCTGTGTGGGGAAGGACAGGAGATCCTCTTGTGCAGCCTTGAGAAGGGGCAGCAGCGAGGAGCTGGTCAGCCTGGCAGGTTCAGCTGGGCAGGAGGCCCCATGGCAGCAGCAGGGACAGGGCGCTGCCCTCACGCGGGAGGCGCTGGCATGGGACAGAGATCCCGGCCCCCAGCAGAGTCAGTTCTCAGCAAACCACAGAGGAGCCCCACAGTGCTTCTGATTCTCCTTGTCACTTTCCTCAGCGGCCTGGGGTGGGCGGGAAGGGCGGGGGCTCTGGAGGAATTGAGACTGGGGCTCTGAGCCCACCCTGGCCTTCACTAGCATGTGGTCCTGGGAAGATGCCCAAGCACCACGGCCTCAGTTTTTCATCTGGGAGGCGAGCGGGTGTGAGGAGCCCTGTGTGTTGGGCTGCAGGATGAGCCTGAGGGATGAGACAGAGCTGCAGTGCCTGGCATCTCTTGGCACTGTGATGACCAAGCAGGAATCTCTCACACTGTTGCCCCCAGACACTCCCCTGCTCTCTCCTCCTGCATTTTATTTTATTATCTTGTTCAACACAGAATTCACTCTCCTCCAGAGGCATCTCATGTTTTGTTGTTTAGCTTTTGGGAGCAGAAGACAGCAGCCTATACTTCACCACCATCTTGAGAGCTACAGGTAAAGCACAAAATCAATAAATAATTTAAGCAGACTTGACCTCTTTATAACAGTTTTCCCCATAAATGAATATGGTATACTGCTAAAGACTTTATTTCTTACCCATATCTATCTACAAATCTGTACTGTAGCCTCTATTAAGATTTTATATATTTTTGTTAGACTTCTTAGGTAATTTTTGGACTTGTGCTGTGAATAGGGTATTTTTAAATTACACATTCTAAATAGTTACTGCTTTGTGTGTGTGTCTGTGGCAAAGCTCTTGGTTTTGCTGTAGCAATCTTCCATACAAAGTTTTTTCTGGTCTCTTATTAATTTGAGTATTCCATGTATCGATTTCTTTGAATTCCCTATGTAGATTACCATATTGTCACAAATATTATCTTTTTCAATATTAATAATCTTACTTCCTTTGATGTGCACAATTCTGTGTTGCAGTGAATTTATGCATTGTCCAAGGGAGAGCATGCATCTTTGTTTTCTTCCTGTTTTTAATGGAAATGCATTGGGCATTTCACATTTAAGTATGTTTGCTATAGATATTAGGAAATGGAAGTTCGTTTCTAATCTTACTTTGTCAAAAGTTGTACACATGTTGAATTGATTTCAGAGGCTTTTTCCACATCCATTGGCATGCTTCAATGTTTTGCCCTAAGTTATTATTGTGGAGAATTATACTTGAGCTAATTTCAAGTTTGAATCATATTTTCATTCTTTAGCCATAACCTGTCTGTTCATGTAATTCATTACTATATTGAATGCACTATTAGTTTGCTTAGGATATTTGCTACTGTGAGGGTGAACTTTGCTCAAGTGTTCTTTTCATGGTAGGAGGGGGAGTACTCATCTGGTTTTATAGTCAAGGAGAGCTAGTCTGGGAAAATAAGTTTAATAAATTCCCAGTTTTCTTGTGTACTTCACAAGAGTTTACATAAGATGGAGATTCGTTCTCCCTGACCATTGGTAGAATTGGCCACCCAAACTGCCTGTCTTGGAACATTTGAAGGTAGCTTGGGTGTTGACTACAGTTAATGTTTGTATTTTTTAAAGTTTTCTATTTCTTTATGGACCGATTTGGTCTTTTTTTTTTTTTAAGTGTCCATTTCACCCAGAATTTCCAATTTAATTGCATGATATTTATAATAAAACTGTATTATTATAACAGAAACTATAAGACACAAACAGCAGTAGAGAATGGTACAAGTGACCCAATATAGTTGGCAGCCAGCATCAGTCATCTGCAGTACATGGCGGGTCTGGTTCCAATGTACACTCACCTTCCCCACATCTCTGCCAATGGACTACTGTGAAGGTAGTCCAAGACATCAGGATGTTTCATCTCTAAGTATGTCAGTATGCATTTCTAAAAGACAAGAAATTTTTGATAAAACATAAACCAAAAACAAGGATCAATCCTAAAAATTTAAATGTTTTAACAAGAGCAAATATCTAGTAATTTTTCACATTTACCTTATACATTAAAAAAAAAAAATTAGTTTGGACCAGAAATACGGTATATTTACTATGATTTTCTTGAGTTCCTCGAGTACTTTTTAATCAGGAGGTTTCCCCTGCATCACCTTTTATTCTTGTAGTTTTTGTTGTGAAAAAAGCATGTTTTGTATTTTTCAAGTTTTCCATAATATAGATTATGTTGAATGAAACAGTTTGATGTCATTTAACACGTTTGGCCCCTCAACAGTTCTTTAAATTGGTAGTTACCGGTAGAAGCTTGATTAACTTGTTTAATTACAAGCATGCTACCTAAGTGACACAATGTACTTCCATTAAGAAGAACATAATGCTTGTAGTCCTTTGTGCTGAGTTGGCAGTCATTGATGATCCTCACCCACTGGGGGTTTCAGAGGGGTAATTTTTAAATTCTCTCATTCAGTTTTAGTTTATTACCTGAAATACTTTCATATGGAGAAACTTTTCCTTGACTACCATTTGCTTATCTTGAGGGAATCATATAACATATTTGCTGTGTTTTTACATCATTTAAATATCTTTTGCATCTATAGTATATAGAGTTTTAACTTATATTGTTTATGTACTTTTTTTTCTTTAGTTTCTGGTCATATTTTCAAAAAAAGTCTATTTAATAAATATTTTCAAGTAATTGGCATTTGTTTTCTGTCCTTACTGCTTTCTAATTCATTATTTCTATACTTCATTATTTCCTACCTTCTATTACTTCAGGTTTCCTATGATGTTCATACCTAGCTTCTTGGATTTCTTGAGTGATTTAAATATTTATTGTTTTCTAATACATCTATTTAAGGCTATATATTTCCCTTTGAGTACCATTTTGTCTCTGTTGCACAAGTCACACTATTTAACTTCATGTATATTGCTGAATTTTTTACAAGTTGACTAAATCACTCTATTACTTATGTTATTAGAATTTTTCCATATATGCCCCAAAACTAGTGCATGTAAAAATTACTTTTGAGAAGGCTGTGAAGATTATGATGAAAGATATTTTATTTGGGGAATGTTTCAGAGCCCAGGGTTATTTTGTTTTAGTATTATTTTTATTAATTACAGAAGAGATAAACATATTTAACTGCTGGTGACAGAGCTGGGTTTATGCCAGGAATGCAAAGGAGTTTAACACTAGAAGATCAGTCATTATAATTGGCTGCATGTAACAGTCAAGGATTGTCCAGGAAAATAGAAGCCACAGTAAGTATTTAACATGGAGGGAACTTAATGCATGGGGTTGGTTACAAAAGTGGTAGGAAGCCAAGCAGGAGAGAAATAGGAAACCCAATTATTAGCAACACGAGGAAATCACTCACCTCTTGGATGGAATGACAAAGAAAGGAGATCTTGTTACTGGAACCTGTTGGATTCAACAGGATCCAGAGCCAGGATGGGTCAATCTCATCTTTGAACGACTGGTGCCATGGAGAATATGGAACCACTGAAGGACAAGCCATCTGATGCAGAGGAAGGAGAAAAATTTTTGACTGCTCTGTCTTCCAGGATTCTAATCTCTTGCTGGTGTTTCTGGTTAGCTAAAGCAAAATGGCAGCCAAGTATTAGTTAGTTTGATTGCACCCTGCCAGTGTCGGCCCCTGTATAATCTAGAACAGAACAAGGAGGAATGAGGGCTGGATCTGGGAATGCAGAAGCCCAGGATTGCCTTATTACAATAACAGATTGACTGAGAAAAATCAGACCTACACTGATACAGAAAAGCATCGAATAAAAATCAACATCCAATCATCATAAAAATAAGTGTTATTCCAAAGTATTCAACTGGGATAATGAGTTTTGGGGAGGAAGACCAGAGAGACAAAGTGCAATTCTTATCACATCATATCAAGGGTAGACACTGTCAACATGATTTATCACCATTGATATTTAGCTTGATCACCTAGCTGAGTAGTGTTTGTCAGGTTTACTCCTCTCTTGAGCTCAGAGGCAGAAATAAGGAAGAGAGGAAGCTAGCACTTGGATCATTTCCTAAACAACCAGCCCAGAAATCACTGCTAACTGTAGCTAACTTGTCACACAGATTACAACCCAACAAAAATATTCAACCTATTTCCTGCAGTGAAATAGAAGTCTTCCAACATGGAAAATAATAAATGGGATCATGGTGTAAATAGAGAATATATGGGGGTTCGTGTCTAACTTAGAGGGACCCTGAATATCAGAGGAAGGGGTGTTACATGCTAAGTAACTGCAGCCGTGGCAGACTCTTTGTGGGCCTATGGATTGTAGTCCGCCAGGCTCCTCTGTCCATGGGATCCTCCAGGCAAGAATACCTGAGTGGGTTGCCATTTCCTTCTCCAGGAGATCTTCCCAATACAGGGATCAAACCTGCATCTCCTATGTCTCAGGGATTGGTAGGCAGGTTCTTTTCCACTGGCGCCACCTGGGAAGCTTTTCTTTCATGGGCGGTAGAGAATTAAGCAGCAGAGTGACATGATCACACCTGGGCTCCTCTCATCCTCCTCAGTTCCTTTAGGGTGTGGGATCTGGATCTGTTTTCTTCTATACTATCCTCACTGGGTATGAGGAAGGCTTAAATGTTCTCAGTTTGCAATGTATTTATGAATACCTCAGAAGAAGGGCATCATTTAACTCCCATCAAAGGATAATCCTTTGCTCATTTTGAGATCAAAGTTTTTCAAAACAACACACTTTCAGTTCACCTGTGTTCTCTTTATTCCTTCAGGTCAAACTCCATCCAGTGACTGCTCAACATTATGGCCCCAAACCCTGGAAAGCGTGAAGTTTTGAGGAGCTGAAAACACCAGATGAGCATCCTCGTCGTGTATTACCGTCTCCCTAACCTATGGTCATGTGAAATATTTCATTTCCATCTGAATTTTGGTCATAGGCCTATTTTTGTGCTTAGGTATCTATCACCCTACTCTCTTGACCTCTGTTGCTAGAAGGGTGGATTTGTTAACCAAACACAGTCTCAGGTCCTTTTGTCTTAAGCAAAAGTGAAACAGAATTACTAAATGCTTGTTTCATACACTCACTTTTCTGTAACAGTGACAGGAAAGCCAGGCCTGGAGTTCGGACTGTGCAGACACTTGTTTCTTGTGTACTGACATTTAACACATACACTCTCAGGGAAGGGCCAGAATGTTTATCCTGTTACAAGAGTCAAAGGTCTCTGTGTCTTGATATGTGCCAGAGAATACTTCAGGAAAGACTGGGTTTTATACTTCTGGAAGTCATCAGAATATTGTACTCCTCCAAACCTAAATTCCCTTTCTATTGTGCCTAGTTGGTCATTTCCTCCTAAATGCCACTTTGGTTACCCAGCACTTGGAGGACATGGGCTCAGATTGTCATTTTCTGAGGAGCTCTTTCTTGCCATCATTTTGTTCTTTCACAGCAGTGATCAGATTTTCATGAAAAATGGGATTTTTTAAAAGCTACCCATGGGCTAAAATGTTTCTGTCTCTGTTGGCTATGTAAGTGTCAGGCACCTCTCCTACAGATGTTTGCAGAGGCGTAATTGTGTCATTGCTCCTGTTTGTGTTTATGGTCGTGTTGACCTGTTACATGTATTAGGGGCCAAATAAAGTTGATCCAACCAGATTGCAGGCACCGTGAGTAAGACATTATTTAGCAAACACTTTCTGATCTCCCACTGAGTGCCAAGGCTCATGGTGGACACCAGGACCACAGAGCATGACCAGTAACCCTTACCCAGAGGAGCTCACAATCTTGATAGCTTAGTTGCTACAAACTTTTGACTATTCTTCAGTTCTGATAAAGTTGGCTCTGACAAATTCTGCTTGAGTTTTTTGATATTTCTGAGGTTCTAAAGATTTTCTTTTTAGAAAGTTTGAAAATGTGATATCCATTCTCTAATAGTCGTAGTATTATAAATTGATGCATTTCATCAGGGATGAATAGGGTAGTTTCTGGATTTTGAGGAATTTTACAATTCCATTTAAGTTCTTGTATTTATGTCCTGTACATAGATCTGTTCTTAGTATTTCCTTTTTTTTCCTTCTAACATCTTTAGTGTCAGGCTTGTAGAATTGTAGCAATAGTCAGTATTTCATTTCTGATATTAGTCATTTGTCTTCCCTTTTTTGATTTTGTTTATCTGGCTAGAACTTTATCAATTTTGTTGATCTTTTCAATGAACCAGTTTTTTTCCAGGATTTTTTTTTTCTTTATTTTCGATTTCAATTTATCTCTCTTGTGTTTTTGGTTTGTTTGTTTTCAGATTGCTCTGGGTGAAGTTTTCTCTTCTTTATTTAATCTAAGGTGGAAGTGTAGATTATTGTTTGTGGTCTTTATTCTTTCTTAATTTAAATATTAAATTCTATAATTTTCCCTCTTAACACTGATTTAGCTGCGTGCCATGAATTGCAATATATGGCTCTTTCACTTTAATTCATTCCAATGCAGTTTCTACTTCCTTGAGATTCTCTCTTTGATCTATGAATGGTTGTTTAATTTCCAAGTGTTTTGAGATTTTTCTCCTCCTTCCGTAGTGTTTGATTTCTAGCTTGATTCTTTTCTTGTCAGAGAACAAACTCTGCATCATTTAAATTTTATAAATTTGTTTTGATGATAGAGGATGCTATCTTGGTGAATATTTCCCATGTGCTTGAAATAAATGTGCATGTTGCTGTGGTTGATGCAGTGATACTTAGATGCATAGTCTTTGTGATTCACACAGATCCCAGCCTGTCCATTGGGCAATGGTTCAGTTCTCCCTGCTTTTGGTATTCTGTCTATGGTGAGATTCCTACATGCATAGCTCAGGTTGAACTCAGGAGTTCCTACAGCTTGCTGGAATCCCTTGTTCATATTTGCTCTTCTCCACTCTCTGCCCACACTCTTTGGCTACCAAGAGGCTCTCCTTCTGGTCCTCTCACTCAGAGTGGGGGTGATTTAGTTTCCTCACTCTGTTGTGTACTTCCCTTGAATGGATTCACCTAGATGACCAAGCAGTGAGGTAATACAAATAGCACAACAGTCACTTCTCATGAAAGTTTTTCTTTACAGAGAGAAATATCTCCCTCCCTCAAAGTTTTAGGTGTCTGCCATGCTGTTATTGAGTCTCCCACCACAGGGTTACAGATCTAGGCCTGGGGCTTTTGCTTCTACCCATGTTATAAATCCCTCAGTATATTCATGCTACTTTTCTGCACACCAGGTATCAGCAAACTTTCCCAGTAAATGGCTAAATTGTAAATATTTTTGACTTTGTAGGCTATATTTTCTCTGAGATAGATAGATTTTGAATTTTATTTTTGTATTATATTCATAATAATTTTGTGATTAATGTATTCATATTTGATGTTTATGACTAATTTAGTTACTTAACTGATTGATTTCCTTAGTATTAAGGCTTAATTTATTTAATATTTATAATATTATAATAGTAATTAGCTTATATTATCTTTTTTTATTTAGTCTTTACCTCATGCTCATTTTTGGTAGAGGATCATTTTACATCCAGCATACCACAGTCTATGTAGCTGTCATATTTTCTTAACTTCTCTTTGCAGTGACAGTTTCTCAGATTTTCCTCTTTTTTTTTTGATGACATTGACAATTTTGAGGCATCCTGGTTAAGAATATTGTAAGGACTTTCCTCATTGTCCAGTAGTTGGGACTCTGTGCTTCCACTGCAGGGGGTGCGGGATTGATCGTTGGATGGGGAACTAAGATCCTGTATGCTGAGTGGCCAAAATAATTTAAAACATCCAACTCGGTTGTGGCAACCACGAGTCCCTCTTTATCCCTCACCACTTTACTCTTGAGCTCCACACAGTGCAGGACACTCTGGCTGTCCACTGAGTTAAGGGTGGGGTGCACAGCTATTTGAGTATCTTGGTCTTTTTTTTCAAATAAAAGGACAATTTCATGGACTCCTACAAGAAAGTGATGGAGTTCTAGGAAATCAATCACAACCACTCTCAGTTCAGCACAGCTTCTGCAGACATTGGTGCTTACTCATCACAGGAGCAACTGCTAACACTCGGTGGGAGACATGGAGTTACTATGTTAGAGATCATTTGTCCAGTTCCAAGAGGGGGGAAGGGTGTCCTCAAGATCTCATCTTGGAGAGCCAGTTCTCTTTGCAGCCCCTTCCATCTGGCAGGGGTTGGGAGAAAGTGTTTTATGGAGGGAGAGTGGGAAAGACCCAGATACAGTCAGAGCAGGGGTAGAGTGGCCCTTGTCCTGGCCTCTGTATACCTGGACTTTGGGTTCAACCCTAGAGCTGGGGAAATGGCCTGGGAAGCCCATGGTCAGGGCAATGTGACCTAGAACTAAGGCTCCTCTACATTAAGAATGAAGGTCTCTGTTTATTATGTCTACAGATATTGCAACATAGATGCTCATCTCTTTGGGAGTGATTCTGGCTCCTGACCCCTGGGCAGGGAGGCATTAGCTTTAATCCAGGGCAAGTGGGTCTCCCTCTGTATCTCTTCATTCAGATAACTGGAACCAAGAGTAATTCATCACTTTGTGAAGGATTAATCAAGTGTGTTTCAAGTTCACTTCAAAGACAGGTCAATTGATGAAAGTATAGAAGATCTATTACATTTGAGCGCCATAGACCAGCTGCAAAATTCAGAATAGGACTCTAGGAGAGCAGAGCACTATGGAGATACTGTTAGACAGCCTTCACCTTTGTCTGCTGCTCTGTTACATCCTGCTCTGTCATGTGGTGTTTACTAAACTTGACTGTGTGGTCGTAGTTGTCAAAGCTGGAAAATGGACTCACAGTGTTCTCTGTTTGTGTGTGGTGGGAGAGGTGACGCTTTCTGAGTAATCGATCTTTGAACCAGGAAAGCGATTCTTAACCTGCATGTGTCCTCTAGTCCCATTAGGTATTCCTGCTGTTCAGTCAGGGAAGGTAAGGGAATTTGAAATTTAAAAAGTCTGACAGTGTACAGATGCCAACTGTAAAACATGAAAACAAGCAGAAAAGGATTCTGATCTGCAGACTGGTTTTCCAGAGTGTCATGTGGGATGCTGCACTGGAGCCAGAAGTGACAGCATCCCCTAAGGGACGTTTAAAATTTCCCTCACACTGAGAACTGTTTCTTGTTGAAATCTGGAAGCATCACATGGATGAATGACACCACCAGTGCAGTTAGGTTTACTCCACTAGAAGAGAAGCCTCACTAGCAAGGAGGGATGGAGTTCAAGCAAAAATCTTGACATGTTGATATGATACATTTATAAATGGTGAAGTGATTACTGACATAGTGCTAGCTACCACCTCCATCCTGTCACATTTTTTTTTTTTTGTGGTGAGAATGTAAAAGCTCTATTCTCTTAGCAACAGTCAAGTATTTGACTCAGAATTGTGAGCTATTAGCATCCTGGTGTACACTGGATCCCAAAACTTGTTAGTATTATAAGTGGGGGCTGGTACCCTGTGAACAATCTCTCCCTATTTCCCCATCCCCTAACCCTTGGTAAGCACCACTCTCTTCTGTTTCTCTGTTTGTCTTTTTAATTTTTAAATTTCTTTATATGTTTTTATTTTGTTATTTTTGGCCTTGCTGTTCAGCATGTGGGATCTTAGTTCCCTAACCAGGGATCAAATCCATGCTCCCTGAATTGGAAGTGCAGTGTCTTAGCCACTGGACTGCTAGGGAAGTCCTGGTTTGTCCTTTTTAGATTCCACCTATAATTGATAACAAATCGTCTTTATCTGTTTCTGTCTCACTTACTTTACTTAGCATAATGCCCTAAAACTCCTTCCAAGTTGTTGCAAACGACAGGATTCCCATCTCTCACGTGACTGTATATTGAATATGTCACATCTTCTTTATCCATTCACATCCACTGCTGGACCCTTATGTTGTATCCATATTTTGGATATTGTGAACAATGCTGCAATAAATGTAGGAGTGCAGATATCTTTTCAATATCCTATTTTCATTTCCTTTTGAATATACACTCAGAAGTGGAATTGCTGGATCATATGGTAGCTTCCTTGATTATGTTCTTTGATGCACAGACTTTTTTTTTTAATTTTGATGAGGTTCAATTTATCTGTTTTACTTTTTATTTTTTGCCGGTGGCTTTGGTGTCATATCCATGAAATCATTACCATCTAAAATATTTCTAGATATATAAATAAACACAGGATAAGAAGTACACATATAATTCTTTGCCCTGTCAACCAATGTGTGCCCAGAAGCAATGACTCTTCTGTACCAATGAGCACGCTTAGTGCACAGATCTAGTTTTGTCAATACCATTTGACAACAAAAGGAACAAGGGCTCCATGGAAAAATTGATGATTCTAGAATTGGGTCCGGAAATATGAAAAATCAGGCTGGAGCATCTTGTAGGTTGTGAAAAAATAGAAATGTTCAAAGAACTTTCAAAAAAGGAAGCAATATTTCTAGGGGTATGACAAAGGTATATACCAAGGGAGTTGAGAGGAAGAGCTCCCAGTGGCCAATATGAGAACAATCTGAAAATAAAAATATATAATGTTGTATTGGATTTTAACCCAAAGTGTAATAAAAATACCATGAGTCCATACTGAGAAACATAAATGATTTCTTAATTACGCAAACAAGGATAGACAAGTGTTCCACACAGAAGAATTCCAGTTTATGCAGACACTCCCACTTCTAGAAAGTGGAGCATAACTTCCCACCCCTGAAGCATAGACTGCACATTGTGGCTTTCTTCCAAAGAGGATAGGATGGAAAGGGGGCATAGGACAATCACTTTATTGCATAGACACCTGACAAGCACTACCTCAGCCACATGATCAATGAGAGCATCATCAGGGATCAATGGTGCTAATAGTATATACACTTGACACAATGTGATGACAATGGAATTTTACATCTGTAATATTCCTCCACCAAACTTGTAATCCCAGACTAGTCATGAGTAAAGTATCAGACAAATACCAGCCAAAGAACATTGTACCAAACATCTACTGAGTACTCCTCAAAACTGTCAAGATCATCCCAAACAAAGAAATGTTAAAGCTAAGAGGAACCCAAGGAGACATTACAGCTAAACGTTAGGGTGATTTCCTGGCCAGGATCTGGGAGTGGGTAAAACCTATAGATATCTGAGTAAAGTATGGGCTTTAATTGGAAATAAATAATGCATCAATACTTTTGCATTAATTGTAATAATGTATCATATTAATATTAGATATTAGGAATAGGGGAAACTGGGTGAGGGGCCTAAGAGATTTCTGCTATTTTCACAATTATTTTTCCCAAATCTTAAAGGATCACAAGGGTTAAAAGGGTTACAAAGGAAAAGATGAAAATAAAGTCTATTTTCAAAATAAAAAAGACAATGAAACTTCAGGCAAAACATGCTGAGTAGGTTAAAAAACAAAATAGAAAGGAAACCAAATGCAAGCACACAGAACCTGTAAGTGTGAAACAACCCTTGCTACATTTTCTTACACTTTTCCTCTCCCTTACCTCCAATCCCATATAATATACTAACTGGGCCTCTTCCACCAGAGAAACATCTCTGGATCCACTTTCTTCTCAAGCTCCACAAACACTTCCCTGATCCAACCCCATCGATGTTTTGCAAGATATGCGACCCGCATATCTTGCATATTGGATATGGCAAGACCCACCAACCAAGGCCAGGTATAGACCCGGAACCTGTACTTGCTCAAAAACCACTTTAAGATGTCAGCCAGTGTTAGTTGCCACAGAGGAAGTCTGTCAAGATCCAGGCAGGGGTCAGTGTCTTGCCAAAGATACAAGGGTCCAGAGCAAATCTTTAGCTGTGCGTACGTGTGAATATGCTTAGTCGCTCAGTCATGTCCGACTCTTTCTGACCTCATGGACTATAGTCCCCCCACCCCCACCACCCCCAGGCTCCTGACTCCATGGGATTTCCCAGGCAAGAAGAGTGGAGTGGGATGCCATTTTCTCCTCCAGAGTATCTTCCCACACAGGGATCGAACTTGTGTCTCCCACATTGCAGGCACATTGTTTAATACTGAACCTCCAGGGAAGCCATGAGGAAACACAGGGACTTCTCAGAGGAGCAGAACATTTACTGAATCCTTAAACCAGGGGAGGCGCCTGTCCAAGTGGTGATGGCCTGGGCAAGATCAGCTTGGGAACAGGGTGGTGTGTTTTCACAGAGAGGCAGCTGCTGAAGATGCTGGATCCTAGAAATGACCTCCAGATAAGTCGGTGGGGGCAGGGGGCAGTTTGGGCCTCCTAGCAGCCAAAGGCCTGAGGTTCTTATGTACCCAGAGCAAGATCCCAACTACACCTAACAGTCATATCCAATAAGGGGCATGAGGAGTACCTCTCATGAGAGCTGTCACATGTCCATTCTGGAGTGCCCCCAGGGGCTGTGGTCCCGGTCTTGGCCACAGAGCACAGATGTCCTCATGGACGCCAGGGTGGCAGCTCACCTGCAGTAACCTCTGCTCCCCCCTCACTCTCCCGGCCAGCCCCAGGCAGGTCAGATGGATCTCCAGGGGCTTGCTGCTTCCACCTCTCTGGAGTGGCCAATCCTCTTTGCATCCTGCACCCCTGGGACTCCAGAGTCCTCTCCTGCCTGCTTCCTTTCTGAATCCTCATTGGATTCTGGGGACTCCAGCACCTGGATAAGTGTCCTCCCAGCCATCTGCTAGAGCCCACCCTATGCTTAAAAAGCCCGAGTGGGGACACCAAAGTCCTAGCTGGTTGTGTGGGTGGCTGACCAGACACACCTCTGCCTCTCATACTCAGGCTCAAAAGCCAGGACCTCACAGTCACATTCACAAGACCCTGAGTTTACTCCAACACATGGGATTCCACAAGGAATGCTCTGATACACCTCGGGATCAGAGAGATGTGACCTGGACTTCCATAGCAATGACTACGACTGATCCACCATAGAGCAGATTCGACCAGGGGCTGCGTCACATCCTGCCGGCTCCACCTAAAGCACCATGGAAGGGGATGCTGCTCTGGGACTTTCAGATAAAGATACACACATAAGGTAATCAGGGCCTAAGCCACTCTCAGTGGGGGACAGGCAGGACAAAGCCCAAGGCCAGGTTCCAGGGAACAGGGAGCACTGTGGGCAGCAGGGTTGGGGGGCCTTGGGGCTGGGGCCCACGAGGAGGATTCACCCAACCACAACAGGGCCCTTTGGCAGCTAGCTGCTGCCCTCCTGATGGAGGCTGAGCACAGCCCTGAGGGGGCTGACAGTGCAGCTCAGGGGTGGGGAGAATTCCTGCAGCCAGCTCCTTGTGGGGCAGCCTCTCTCAAGGGTCAGAGGTGCAGAACTTTAGTCTCTTGGAGAGGAACCACACTCCGAGTGGTCTGTGTCTGTGTGTTGTCCTGGCTTGAGGATTAACCCCCCTGTGCCTGTGTCCCTTCAAAACAAATATTTTTCTTCTCAAAATTCACTGGCCATGGGTCATCACACGATCCATCCTAAGTGAAGAGGCCTGGCAGGCTCATGACCCCATGTGTGCAGGGAGAGAGAGGAAGACAAAAGGTGGTGGAGCACCTGACATCTCTCCAATTCCACACTGCCTAGCAGATGCTCAACAATGAGCAGTGGTTAAAAATCTCCTTTGTTTTGGGGAGGAGAGTCTGAGCAGGTCACATGGGTCTTGAAATTCTCCACCATTTCCAAGTGTCCATTGACTATGTGGCAGGGGCCACATACGTGGCCAGAATCACATCTCCTGTTCCCATTGTTCTCTGGCACTCAGCAGGGAGAGCTGCCCCTTCAGCCCCCTGCACCTATCTGCACCCCCACTGCAGTGACCTCACTACCTCCTTAGGCCCGGAACTCGCTCCTGCCTTGTGATGCCAGGCACAGCCTTAACTTGTGAGTCTCTACTGCTTCTACACTTCTGAACCTGCCTGAACCTGGGGACGCTGGTTGATGTTGCATCTTTACTGGCTAGTACTTATTTCTCATGTTATTCAGATCTCAGACTCTGTCCCTCTCTCCTCTGGAAATTGTTTTGTTTTCAAGACACCTCAGAGAATTGGCAGCTCAATTGGAAATGGAATAAAAAGCCACTCAAAACTGCTGTTCTGTGGTTTCCTCCTGGAGGACATATTATTCAGTTTGGGTGTTTGTGTGTGCTTGGGGTGGGGAGCAGTGTCTTTCCCAGCTGGGCACAGCTCACTCAAAGATCCCAGGATTCTAGTCTAACAGCAGGTCCTGTCCACTTTTGCAGCATCTATTCACTCATTTCATCCAAATGAAATCTATACCATGTTCACAAGTGAAAATAAAAAATTCCAGATGACCAAAGAATCTGTTATTTCAATGTCCTTGTTAATCAGCTTCCCAAGGCGGAGAAGAGGGCTAGCACAGGGAATACTGGCCATATATCAAAGAGCAAGATTCACATTTCTCTCGGACTCCTAGCAGATGGTGGATAGAAAACACCTATTTCATCCCTGTGTGTCGGGAGCCGTTATGGGAGGTCCCGCCCGTGACGTGGTCATGAAGAAAATACCGGGCAGGCAAGGCCGTCCAAGACCCCA
Organism: Dama dama; assembly: GCF_033118175.1. Lineage (NCBI taxonomy): Eukaryota > Metazoa > Chordata > Mammalia > Artiodactyla > Cervidae > Dama > Dama dama. Next base: position 57,680,008 of record NC_083714.1, read on the forward strand.
TCCATGACGAGGTCACGAGGAAAATACCTGACAGGCAAGGCCGTCTAGGATAAGGGACCCTCCAGGTTGGCCTCGGCCTCTACCCTACCCTATATCCTCCCTCCTTTTCTGCTGTTGTTCTTGTTTGCCCTGCTGCGGATTCTTGTGTTGCCTGCCGAGAGCTCTCCTGCTCCTCTTTCACTGAGTGAGGACCAACTTAAAACCCTAATTAATAAATCTCCTGGACGCTGGTACCCTATGAAGGGGCCAGGGATGAAGGAAATGCTTCAGTTCAAACCCTTTTGCTGGCATTCTGGCTTGTTTGATAAATGTGTGCTCTCATTGCACAAAATGCTCATGATTGTTCTAAACATCCTAAACATAGTACGCTAACAAAAGAAACTATTAAGCATAGGCCCCTTCGCGGGGTGAAAAAAGCTCCACAAATATTATAGCCACAAATGTGCCTAATAGAAAATAGTTTAGAGATTAGCTGGCGACTTTTTGCAGGTAATTAACTTTTGGACTAAGAGCCTATTTTGTGCCATATCTGCTGTTTTTGCAATCCTTTGCATTTCTGTTCTGTGAAAATGTAATCCTATCTAGTTCCCATAGAGATGACGCTTATTAGAAAGAAAATAGATTAATTATAAGAAAGACAGGGTCGGCTACTGAAGTTGCTTAAAGTTGCACCAGGTGCAAACCATAAATTGTCAACAGGCCTGAAAGCCAAAAGATATTATATATAGAGATTAACCATTAAAAAGGCCCTAATAGGCACAGAGCCCTTTGGGGGGTGAGGAAGCCCTATTAAAAAATACAAAAAATATTGTTTTTTTTTTTTTGGGGGGGGGGTTTTGTCATACAGTGATATGAATCAGCCATAGATTTACACGTATTCCCCATCCCGATCCCCCCTCCCACCTCCCTCTCCACCCGATTCCTCTGGGTCTTCCCAGTGCACCAGGCCCGAGCACTTGTCTCATGCATCCCACCTGGGCTGGCGATCTGTTTCACCATAGATAGTATACATGCTGTTCTTTCGAAACATCCCACCCTCACCTTCTCCCACAGAGTTCAAAAGTCTGTTCTGTATTTCTGTGTCTCTTTTTCTATTTTGCATATAGGGTTATCGTTACCATCTTTCTAAATTCCATATATATGTGTTAGTATGCTGTAATGTTCTTTATCTTTCTGGCTTACTTCACTCTGTATAATGGGCTCCAGTTTCATCCATCTCATTAGGACTGCAAGCATCACCCTCAATGGTGAAAAATTGAAAGCATTTCCCCTGAAATCAGGAACAAGACAAGGGTGCCCACTCTCACCACTACTATTCAACATAGTGTTGGAAGTTTTGGCCACAGCAATCAGAGCAGAAAAAGAAGTAAAAGGAATCCAGATAGGAAAAGAAGAAGTGAAACTCTCACTGTTTGCAGATGACATGATCCTCTACATAGAAAACCCTAAAGACTCTACCAGAAAATTACTAGAGCTAATCAATGAATATAGTAAAGTTGCAGGATATAAAATTAACACACAGAAATCCCTTGCATTCCTATATACTAACAATGAAAAAACAGAAAGAGAAATTAAGGAAACAATACTATTCACCATTGCAACAAAAAATATTGTTTTAAAAGTGGTTATTAGATCAATGTTTGATTGATGTTAATGTGCTGAGGTTATGCAGTGGACACTATTGTTAATATGGTTAAAGATATAGTAAAATAAGAGTTTAGCCCTAGTGTAAAAACAATAAGATAACTGTTAATTTTAACCAGGAGTGCTAAACAGGGGCTGCCTCACCAGAGCCACAGAGTCTTTGTGTGTTAAACTTTTTAGATAAATTTAGCTGAGAATTTCTGCAAAAAGACTGACTTTTATGTTAACAGGATTGTATGTCTATTATGTTACAACTTGCTGTACCATGAGACTGCCACTTTTCTGTTTTCTGCTAACCTCAAGGCCAGAAGATAATGTACAAAAAATCTATGGGAAAAGACTCTCATGAACAAAAATATACAGAGCACACCTGGTTTCGTGAAGGACAAGCTGATATAATGTTAAACTAAGTCTGTATGCTTATCTGCCCCTTAGAAATGTACCAACTTAGGGTATAAAGGCTACGGTGAAAAATAAAGCAACTGCCAGACTCTGCTGCATATTCCTGGTCTGGTCTCTTTCTTTCTCTCTCTCTCTCCCTAGCAGACTTGGCCCTATCAAGGCCAGTCCTACATGTCTCTCTCTCGCAGACGCTGTTCATCCTGAGGGTTCCCCTGGATCCTGCCAGGGCTGGACCCCGGCACCTGTGGTCAACAGCTATGGGACAAGAGCCGGGACCCCTTCCTTCCTGTCCCAGAAAGAGATCTCTCTGGGGTTTATCCAAGAAGCAAAAGGACACCTCACAGCAATAATCCATTTCAGAGATTCCACTCACCCCCAAGACAAATCTCATGTGACTGCAGCTCCTAGACCATCGCTCTCAATGTGGGGGTGTCCTGCTTCTACAGTGTCCCCACTGCTAACATAGGGCATATCATGGAGCAGAGTCTCCATAAAGATCTTTGGAATAAATGAGCCAGTGAGCAGGGGACTCAGATTGCCTGATACTTTCTTTAATAACCCAGGAAAATTGAATAAACAGAGATAGTTATGGGGAGTGACACACAAGAAGGAAACAAGCATGAATTCACTACAATTACTTTTATCATCTAATTCTTCTCCATTCAACACTATTGCTAAGTAAGTTCGCGTTTTCAAAACAGTTCTAATTCCAATTCCATTGTATCATGTTCAGGACCAGAAAACACAATAGAAGAGTTCCCAATCACTTTTCAGTTCAGTTCAGTCGCTCAGTCGTGTCTGACTCTTTGTGACCCCATGAACCGCAGCATGCCAGGCCTCCCTGTCCATCACCAACTCCTGGAGTTTACACAAACTCATGTCCATCGAGTCAGTGATACCATCCAGCCATCTCATCCTCTGTCGTCCCCTTCTCCTCCTGCCCCCAATCCCTCCCAGCATCATCCTCTTCTCTAATGAGTCAGCTCTTCACATGAGGTGGCTAAAGTACTGGAGTTTCAGCTTTGGCATCAGTCCTTCCAATGAACACCCAGGACTGATCTCCTTTAGGATGGACTGGTTGGATCTCCTTGCAGTCCAAGGGACTCTCAAGAGTCTTCCCCAACACCACAGTTCAAAAGCATCAATTTTTCGGTGCTCAACTTTCATCACAGTCCAACTCTCACATTCATACATGACCACTGGAAAAACCATAGCCTTGACTAGATGGACCTTTGTTGGCAGAGTAATGTCTCTGCTTTTTAATATGCTGTCTAGATTGGTCATAAATTCCCTTCCAAAGAGTAAGCATCTTTTAATTTCATGACTGCAATCACCATCTGCAGGGATTTTGAAGCCCCCAAAAATACAGTCTGACACTGTTTCCACTGTTTCCCCATCTATTTCCCATGAAGTGATGGGACCAGATGCCATGATCTTAGTTTTCTGAATGTTGAGCTTTAAGCCAACATTTTCACTCTCCTCTTTCACTTTCATCAAGAGCCTCTTTAGTCCCTCTTCACTTTCTCCCATTAGGGTGGTGGCATCTGCATATCTGAGGTTATTGATATTTCTCCCGGCAATCTTGATTCCAGCTTGTGCTTCTTCCAGCCCAGCATTTCTCATGATGTACTCTGCATAGAAGTTAAATCAGCAGGGTGGCATTATACACCCTTGACGTACTCCTTTTCCTATTTGCAACCAGGCTGTTGTTCCATGTCCAGTTCTAACTGTTGCTTCCTGACCTGCATACAGGTTTCTCAAGAGGCAGGTCAGGTGGCCTGGTATTCCTATCTCTTTCAGAATTTTCCACAGTTTATTGTGATCCACACAGTCGAAGGCTCTGGCATAGTCAATAAAGCAGAAATAGATGTTCTTCTGGCACTCTCTTGCTTTTTCGATGATCCAGGGGATGGTGGCAATTTGATCTCTGGTTCCTCTACCTTTTCTAAAACCAGCTTGAACATCTGGAAGTTCACGGTTCACATATTGCTGAAACCTGGCTTGGAGAATTTTGAGCATTACGTTAGTAGTGTGTGAGATGAGTGCAATTGTGCGGTAGTTTGTGCATTCTTTGGCATTGCCTTTTTTTGGGACTAAAGTGAAAACTGACCTTTTCCAGTTCTGTGACCATTGCTCAGTTTTCCAAATTTGCTGGCATATTGAGTGCAGCACTTTCACAGCATCATCTTTCAGGATTTGAAATAGCTCAACTGGAATTCCATCACCTCCACTAGCTTTGTTCATAGTGATGCTTTCTAAGGCCCAATTGATTTCACATTCCAGGATGTCTGGCTCTAGGTGAGTGGTCACACCATCGTGATTATCTGGGTTGTGAAGATCTTTTTTGTACAGCTCTTCTGTGTATCCTCGCCACCTCTTCTTAATATCTTCTGCTTCTGTTAGGTCCATACCATTTCTGTCCTTTATCAAACCCATCTTTGCATGAAATGTTTCCTTGGTATCTCTAATTTTCTTGACGAGATCTCTAGTCTTTCCCATTCTGCTGTTTTCCTCTATTTCTTTGCAATGATCGCTGAGGAAGGCTTTCTTATCTCTCCTTGCTATTCTTTGGAACTCTGCATTCAACTGGGAATATCTTTACTTTTCTCCTTTGCTTTTTGCTTCTCTTCTTTTCACAGCTGTTTGTAAGTCCTCCTCAGACAACCATTTTGCCCTTTTTCATTTCTGTTCCATGAGGATGGTCTTGATCTTTGTCTCCTGCACAATGTCACAAACCTCCATCCATAGTTCATTAGGCACTCTGTCTATCAGATCTAGTACCTTAAATCTACTTCTCACTTCCATTGTATAGTCATAAAGGATTTGATTTAGGTCATACCTGAATGGTCTAGTGGTTCTCCCTACTTTCTTAAATTTAAGTCTGTATCTGGCAATATGGAGGTCATGATCTGAGCCACCGTCAGCTCCCAGTCTTGTTTTTGCTGACTGTGTAGAGCTTCTCCATCTTTCGCTGCAAAGAATATAATCAGTCTGATTTCGGTGTTGACCATCTGGTGATGTCCATGTGTAGAGTCTTCTCTTGTGTTGTTGGAAGAGGGTGTTTGCTATGACCAGTGAATTCCCTTGGCAAAACTCTATTAGCCTTTGTCCTGCTTCATTCTGTACTCCAAGGCCAAGTTTTGCCAGGTGTTTCTTGACTTCCTACTTTTGCATTCCAGTCTGCTATAGTGAAAAGGACATCATTTTGGGGTGTTAGTTTTGAAAGGTCTTGTAGGTCTTCATAGAGCCGTTCAACTTCAGGTTCTTCAGTGTTACTGATTGGGGCATAGGCTTGGATTACCGTGACATTGAATGGTTTGCCTTGGTAACGAACATTTTTGAGATTGCATTTTGTCATTTTTGAGATTGCATCCAAGTACTGCATTTTGGACTCTTTTGTTGACCATGATGGCTACTCCATTTCTTCTATGGGATTCCTGCCCACAGTAGTAGATATAATGGTCATCTGGGTTAAATTCACCCATTCCAGTCCATTTTAGTTCGCTGATTCCTAGAATGTCGACATTCACTCTTGCCATCTCCTGTTTGACCACATCCAATTTGCCTTGATTCATGGACCTAACATTCCAGGTTCCTATGCAATATTGCTCTTTACAGCATCGGACCTTGCTTCTATCACCAGTCACATCCACAACTGGGTATTGTTTTTGCTTTGGCTCCATTTCTGCATCCTTTCTGGAGTTATTTCCCACTGATCTCCAGTAGCATATTGGGCACCTACCGACCTGGGGAGTTCCCCTTTCAGTATCCTCTCATTTTGCCTTCTCATATTGTTCATGGAGTTCTCAAGGCAAGAATACTGAAGTGGTTTGCCATTCCCTTCTCCAGTGGACCACATTCTGTCAGACCTCTCCACCATGACCCGTCCGTCTTGGGTGGTCCCACAGGGCATGGCTTAGTTTCATTGAGTCAGACAAGCTGTGGTCCTGTGATCAGATTGGCTAGTTTTCTCTGATTATGGTTTCAGTGTGTCTGCCCTTTGATGGCCCTCTCTCAGCACCTACCATCTTACTTGGTTTTCTCTTACCTTGGACGTGGGATATCTCTTCATGGCTGCTCCAGGAAAGCGCAGCCACTGCTCCTTACCTTGGATGAGGGATATCTCCTCACGGCCGCCCCTCCTGACCTTGAACATGAAATAGCTCCTCAGCCGCCACTCCTTGGACATGGGATTGCTCCTCTCATCCGCCGCCCCTGCCCTGGGGCAAGTGGTAGCTGCTCTTGGTCACCGCCCCTGACCTCGGACGTGGGGTAGCTCCTCTCGGCCGCACCTGCGCCATCACAGCCTGGCGCTCTCGGTCGCTACCCCTGACCTTGGGCTAGGGGTAGCTCCTCAAGGCCATGCTTCTGCGCGGTCCGTCACAGCTGGTGTGCTTCAATCAATTTTACAAAACAGTAAAACTGTTGTTTGTTAACTGGGTAACCATAAACATACTGGGATTAACATCATTCACAAAGATAAGACACTGAAGTTAATGTAGCCTTCCATGAAATCAGTCAAAGTTTGAAAATTTTCTAAAGAAATCAGAGATGAATCTCCATACCATGGTAAAGAACAGGAACCCAAAGATGCTACACACTGGTTCCCCCAACTGGCCTCGGCCCTCACTTCTGAGAAGGCTGACTGCTCCCTGTTCAATCACAGAGGGAAGGACCAGCCTGGCTGTTGCTGTGGCTCAGGCTGCCTCATCCTCCTCCCTGGCAGCCTCTGCAGACAGGGATGGGAAGGCCCTCAAAGCCCATTGTTTGACCCTGAGCTGAAATGCCGTGAATTGCCACTTGCTGGTCTCTGCATATGTCTGGGGACCCCACAGGAACTCATAGCAGGCAAGGTGGCTGTCAGGCAACTGCTGGTACTCCAGGTTCCCCTCCCGCACCCACATGTGGGGCAGCAGCTCCCTGGACTCCCCAAAGACGCAGTGCTCACTCTCAGCACACAACCACATCCTGCTGAGTGTTCCCCAGACCTCCTCCTCAGGGGCATGGTCTCTATTCCATATGGTGAGGCTGAGGACCAGCACCAGGAGGCCGGCTTTGGCCAGACCCTGCCTACCGCTATGCATCGTATTGCAGGTGAGGCCCAGGGTGGTGACCAGGATGTTGATGTGCTGCCTGGCATCCACCTCCTTCACCTCCATGCCAAAGTCCAGCTGCATTCACTGCAAGGTTTGCCTGAAGACCACTGGGAAGTGCTCCTGGTTATCCCTGAAGACCTTCAGCATTTCTGCCTGGGAGGTCAGCTCCTTGGCTTGATAACTGAGGAGAAGGAACTTCATCAGGTTAGCCACCATCTCATTCAGAATTTCTTGGGGCAAGGCCTCCACAGGAGCGGAGGAGGATGCTGGGAGGTAGGAGGCCAAGTGGGATGTGGCCTCGTCCTCCTCAGCCTCCAAGAGCTGTGCCTCCATTGGGCCCTGGGCCTCAACTGGGTCCTGAAGGTCTTCTTTGGGCTTACTCAGCTCACTCATCTCGACCACGAGCATGATGCCTGGGATCAAACAAGACACGGAAGTTGAGGCAGAGGTTCAGATGGGGACCACAGGCCTTGGGGCAGAGGGCATGTGAGCAGCCTCGGATGAGAAACGCATCCCAGGTGGTCTGACACAGGCCACTTATAGGTCTCCTCTTGAGGGGTGCTCTCAGACCTCACAGGGGTACTCCTCCTAGGAAGACAGTCCCCTGGCTACCTGAAGGAGGAAGTGTGGTGGCTTCCCAGGGTGTGGTCAGCACAGCTTGAGATTTCCGGGGCCCACAATGTGGGGGTGGGGATTAGGGCCTTCTTGTGCCCCCCTCTGTTCTGGGATGGGGAGCCTCTAGTACACACTCAGGGCACCCTCTCACCTTGACTCCAGATACTGCCTGGGACTCCTCTGCTCTCTCATCTCCAGGACACAGGCTTTAGACCTCTGCCTTCGCTTCCTGGTTCCTGGAGCTCCTGTGTGAGAAATGGAGGGAACATCTAGGGCCTATACAGTGGCACAGCCCTGGGCCTTCCGTGATGGTAAGAGGGGTGGACTCAGTGAGTACATCCAGCTGTGTGTTGGGAGGTGCCCTCGGGGTGCCCTTGTAGTGCTCACCTTTCCTCCCTGGCACGGCTTGGACCCTCCCCTTTGGAGGCATACAGGGAAACTCAGAACAAGACCCGAGACTGAATAGAAAGTGCTGAGGGGCCCCACATGTAGCCGCACCTGCCCAAGGCCTCCCGCGGGTCCTTGGCTGGGGACATGCTCTGTCCTCAGCTCCTCCTCACGCCCTGCCTGGCCTCCCAGCACTGACCACAGGGGCGTGGGTCTGCTCAGTCCTCCATCTGGGTTGGGGAGTCCAGCCTCTGCTGACCTGAAGCCTCTGGCCTCTACCCGAGAAATCTTACCTACCGAGGTCTCTACGCCAGAGGTCAAGAAACTGCTCACCCTGTGCACCCCACTCTGGTCCCTCCAACACCTTTCTGCAAGGGCCAAGATCCCTCCCTGTTGAGGTCTAAACTCCTCAGTCCTTCCTGGCATGGAGACTGGACTCCAGGCAGCACCGGGGAGTGTCGTGTCCACCATTTTGAGACCCTGCTGTTTTCACGAGATCCCCAGTCTCTCTGAGACCCTCATGTGAGGAAGACAGACATGCCTAGTGTGCTCTTCTCACCCCGAGGGCTCCCAGGGCCGACTACAGGGGCGGGAATCTGTGGGGTTCCATCAGTCCTCACTCAGGGTCCCCTCAGTCCTCCTTCAGGCACCTCACCTTGCCTCCGGGCAGGACCTGGGATTCTCGCCTCTCCGCAACTGAAGCCCTGCCCCTTATACCTGGGACCCAGTCTCTCCAAGACCGGGATGTCAGGAAGTCAGACCATGCACGTTTGGCTCATCCTATCGCAGGGCCGCCAAGGACCAACTGCAGCTACAGCCTTCTCTGAGGTCTCCTCTGATTGGGTTCCAGGGTCCCCTAAGTCCTCCCTCAGGGTCCTCATGTTGAAACTCTGGAGGAGCTGGGCTTCTTCCCTCTGCTCACCTGAGGATACGCCCCCTTTCCCATATCCCCAGTTTCTCTGAGACTTGGATGTCAGGAAATGCAGCATGAGCTCATCCACCTTCTGTGCTCCCTGAGCCTTGATGTGAGGGTCCCACCTCGGGTAAACACAAGGGGCATCCCCAGATCTGCCTGGGCTCTAGATGAGGTCCCGTAGCGGGGATATAAGGAACCTCACAGATGCCTAACCCTGCTGTTAGGCCTGGACGATCCTGGAGGTGGGATGAGCACTTGGCAGCCTGTTCTGACCTCCGTCTCTGCACCTCAGAGACATGAGGCAACTGTTAGAAGAAGTAGTGCCTCAGATGGGCAGAGGGGAAGATCTTAGTTCTTTGGAGGGTCAAGGTGAGGCCGCTGAGGGAGGACTGAGGGGACCCTGGGCCCCAGGGCAGAGTGGGCTCTGGGAGGACATAGGGCGGAAGGAACACATGCTGCATTTCCTGACATCTGGGTCTCAGAGAGACTGGGGAACCTGGTATAGGTGGCTGACTACCTAATATCTGGATTTCAGACTGGTGTCCTAGTATAGGGAGTGGACTTCCTGACATCCATGTCTCAGAGAGACTGGAGTCCTGATATAAGGGATGGGGCATTAGTAGGGCAGAGGAGCGAATCCAAAGTCCTACACAGAGACAAGTTGAGGTCCCTGAGGGAAGACTGAAGGGACCCCTGAGTGAAGATTCTAGGGACCCCAAGGTAAGACTGATGGAACCCTATAGGTCCCAGGCCCTGTGAGAAGAGCATACTGAATCTGTCCTGACTTCCTGACATCGGGGTCTGTGAGACTGGGGACATGGTGTGAGGAGCAGGGACTACGGTGGGGAGAGGACAGAGCCTAGGTCCTACCAGAAGTCAAGGTGAACACCCTGAGGGAGGACTGAGGGTAGCTAGATCTGAGACCAGAGGGAACCCTGATAGTCCCCAGGCAGGAAGACCTTGTGCTGCATTGCCTGACATCCCTGTCGGAAAGACAGGTGAAAACAGCGGAGCCTCCAAATTGCAGACAGGACATTGCAGGTCTTGCCTGGAGTACAGGCTCCATACGAGGAACGACCAAGGCAGGCTGCCCACAGATACCAGTCTTCGGCCCCCTTCGGAGGAGCCACCAGGAGCCTCCATGGACAATCACAGCCTCCAGGGTCATGTACCAGTCCGATGAACCAACCTGAAGAAATGCTTTGTCAACCTGTTTAGAAGGGCAAAGGCAACGGAGCAAGCCCAAGTCGAGGCTGCAAGCTCCATTCTGGCCACCAGTCCTCAGGCTGAAATGCCCTGGGAGAGCCTCTTCCACACCCTCTTAGCTCTCCCCTTTCGGACACCAGGCTGTGGCCCTCACACAGGCAAATGACCCTGCTGCATGGCAGAACTAATGGCAAACTGTCTCTAGGGGCACAGTGCCCTAGGGTCGTCACAAGCGGGCCTTTCCAAGGTGCTGTTCTGTCCCCTACATGGTGATTTTGAAGAACAGTGGCCCACAAAGGTCTGAGAACATGCATCTCCAAACCCACTGCACCATTGTCCATGTGTAGTGAAGACAGGTGACTCTCACTTGGGTTTCATCCAGTCCCACACCCAGGCTCTCATCCGTTTTCAAATACAGGTAGACAGGGGCTTCTTTGGTCACATCTAGCTCAACAACTCAGAACTGTCCCTGGGAGTGAGTGTGTGTAAAGGAGGCCCCTTGAAAAGCACCTAACCTGTGAGGCAACAAAATCATTCAATGTACCAGCCATCTGGGTAAGGCAGAACAGGTCCACAGTGGTGGTGGGGGCAGGGGCAGGGGCAGGGACAGAGAAGATCAGAGCTGGCCTCGGAGAGGACCAGTGAAGTGCTTGTTTTCAACAGAACAGGCTGTACCTTGAGCCCCCAGTCAACTCCTTCAAAGGGCATGTACCCACGCGACACCCAAGTTGGCCATGGGAGGCCAGGGCCGGGGACAGCAGAAGCCAAACCACCCCACTTATGAAAGGAAACAGAGATTTCGAGGCAGCCTCCAGCGAGCCTGAATTCAAGTCTGAGACTCTGGGAAGGGGGCGGGAAAAGCACACACCCAGGTGTTCCCAAGGTGAGCACTCTAGGGCCATGTGAGCGGTCTTTATAGGAAGAAATGGAAACTGAAGATGACTACCTGTAATATTCAGTGGGATGATGTCCGGGGGCGGGCAGAACTCAGGAGGCTGCAAGTTCAGCAGAGAACCTGGCTGTGCCCTCTCACATGGCATCATGTGGAGTCTGTGTCTCAGGTGCTTGGGGAACAGTCAAGTATGGAATGTGAGGTCATTCCCACTGTGCTCGAGCATGGCCCTACTCTGGGGAGAGCTCGACCTGGGGGGCGGTGGGGGCAGGACAACAGGACTCTGACTTTGGAGCCATCTGAGCAGGACCTACCTACCGGAAGCACCAGCTGGAAGAGACCAAAGCCCGAAGAGGGGCAAGGACAGGGATGGGGGTTGGGGGGGGGTGGGACCAACAACTCAGGCTAGGCCATCCAGCTTACTACAGACCCCATCTTCTGGGAGGGACATTCGCCAGGGGCCCATCTGACCCCTGGGGTCTCTCTCGGTAGAAGCTGAGCCAGGACTTGCCAGGGCCTGGCCCTTTAACAGAAGGCAGCCACAGGCCTGCCTGTTGGTAGGGAGGGGGGTGGAGCCAGGGGCACATTTGTCAACCCATCCAGGGCCTGGCCCCCTGAAACCAGGTGCCTGGCAGCAGATGAGAGCCTTTGCAGGCAAACTGAAACACGCTTTTCTGTACTTTCAGACAAGAAACAAGCTGGGGACCCCATCTCTGTCCACATCCCTCCTCCCCCACACTGGGCCAGGGCTGCCTTTCCACATTACTTCTGTGACATCATGAAACAATTAAGGGAGCTGACCACTTAATTGGCTGCCAGATTCTAGAATCTCCAGAGACTATTTATGGGGCACCCCGACCCTGGTCTGAGGTCCTTCTGCCCTGAGTGTTCACTGCTTGGGTAGAGAATGCTCCTCAGCTAGACTGGCTCCATGGATAGTCAGAGTTCCAATGAAGCACATGCAGCCCTGCTGGCCCCATCACCTGATGGGGAGCCCGCAGCAGGGGACCCCCCTGATTCCTCCACAGTGCAAATGTGCATTCAGGGGAGGTTTTGGCGAAGCAGGGTGACCAACGCAAGAGCCCAGATCTGGGCTCCCAATACAACCCGCCGCCCACAGGGCCCAAACCCAGAAACAGCCAACAAGCAAGAGAACAACACTGTCCTCAGGCTGTCCTTCCACAGGAAGCTCTGGATGATCGTAGAGCATGTGGTCTTCACCTCTGTGTACTAGAACGACAAGGGAGACACAGTGGTCATCAAGGCAGATCTCTTCCAGACAGAGGTCCTCCAGGGCAGAGCTGTGGACAGGATCTTCCAGACAGACAGCATCCAGTTTCATCTGTGAACTGAACCTGTATGAGTTCAGTAAAATCCATCCTTCGGGTAGCTCTGTGGGGAAGAAGAGGATGATGGCACCAAAGAAATCCCTTCCAGGGAGACTAGACTAGATGAGCCGAGCACTAGACAGGTTTAGTTTCCCAGGAGAACTTTTTTTCTCATGAGAGGGTGGTCAAGGAAAGAGAAGAAAGCAGGGCCTTTCGTGTTCCACAAACCCCCTTAGACAGGATCCACATGGGTGCCTCCAGACCCTGAGAGGCCACTTGATGTCAGGGACGGCCAGTAACACCTCAAGTGAGGCTGGCCCCGGGGGAGCTCTAGGGAGCACACTCACTAGGGCCTCATAACCTACCAGGAATGAAGAGACCTTGTCTCCCTCCTTAGGGAAGTCCAGGGCTGTGGTGGGGAGGAGGGTGGCAAGGAATGGCTTTTCTCCCCCACATTGGCTAAAGTAATCCATTTCCTCTCAGATCTGTCTCAACTCCAGCTTTCAGAGAGACAAGCCTCTCTTCCTGCAGAACATCTGGACAAAAGGCGACCCCATAACAACTGCTCAGCCCACCACCAGCACAACAATGACTCCAAAGAGAAAGAAGCGAGTGTTGATGACCAGACACTCTCCTCGATTCCATCACAATGAGTCCACCCAAGAAGCTGACAAGAAGGCCCTGGAGGGATCCCCAACGGCTCACAGAACCCCCTGCACTCTTTTGTGTTCTGTGGCCTTTGGTTTATGGGCAGTGTAGCCGTGCAGGCCGGGGCAAACCATCTTCCCAGTGAGCAGGGTGGCCCCAGTGGAGAGGGTACGTCCAGCAATGCCACGTCTGTACCCCCAGCTACTGCTGGAAGGGACACCACAGGGGAACTGCTGGAGAGTTCCCAGAGTACCCAGATTATGGTTCAGTGATGAGATGATTATGTACAGCACCTATTATTCCATCGTGAAGGCGGCTGTTTCAGTTGTGGCCCCAAACGAGGCCCCTGAAGTGGACGAGGAGAAGGAGTCCTCAGATTACAAGTGTGCCCTCTGTGAGCAGTTCAAGGACAACCCCAATCCCTGAGCTGCCAGGTCCCCAGGGACACTCAAAAGCACTGCCTTGTAATAAAACAATCTATTTCTGGCTCTAATAAAGTAAAGCAAAACTTCACTGGAGTAAATAAAGAATTGAACAAGAACTGTGAGTCTGTGTTCTTTCTGTCTGTCCATGCTATTCACACATGACACTGGATGAGCCATATGAGGCTGGAAGCCCACACCCCAGGCCAGCTTCAGTCCAGTCCTCAAGGTCCATTTTCATCTGAAGCAGCAGCATTTCACACGCTCGGCCAAAGTTCTGACCCACAAGCTGAGTGCTGAGGCGAGCCCAGGACGGGCTGGTCCCTGTGCCTTGCCTGCCACTCAGCAGACAGCCCAGCCAGGCTCCTGACCTTGAGGGTGTCACCTTCCATGAGTCATGCACCCTAAAGCAGAAGGGGCTCCTCCTGGGTCCCCCAGTGATGCCACAAGTTTCTGATCAGTAGTTGAGAGTCTCTAGCTCCCAATCCAGGGGTCTCCCCAAGAGGCCTACTGGAAAGCAGGGTGACCCCGCCAGCCAAAGGCCTTGCAAACACATGACCCCAAACGCAAAGCCAAGTACAAGGTTTCCAAAGTCAAGTACAAGGGTGGTGAACGCCAGCCCTTGTCTTTGGGCGTGGAATAGCCAAGCAGCACATCCAATACACACTGTGTGAGCCAAGGGACACTCTACAGCAAGGCAAGGGTCACCTGCAAAGACAAACCGCGGCCTGTTTCTGGGCCTGCAGGCCTCTCCACGTGCCTGAGGCCTCGCTGGCTGCTGACACTCAGCCCAGCCCCTGGCCTTCCCCCATCACCTGCTGGACACTTCCAAAACTGGGGAGTTTGGACCAGAACATAGAGGGAAAAACACTAACTGGTTTCTTAACAACACATTCACAACCACCCAGACCCAGCAGGGCCAAAACGAGAGGCGATGCCATTTTCTCGTAAAGGGCAAAGTCCCGGGGACTCTCGCTGAGTCCGGGGCAGCAACACACGATAATAGTCTTGGGCCCAGCCCTGCCCCAAGTGGGCAGCCCACCACAGGGCGGGGCCAATTTAGACCGAACCAGACGAGCATGTCCAGGGCACAGTGGCGACTGGACAGTGTCACCATGACCTGGTCTCTCAGTCACCTTCCACTTGAAAGCCTAGTCTGGACAGGCTTCCTGCCCAAAGGGGATCAGGTGCTCGGGGATGTCCACCTGGAAGATGTCCTTCCCAGCCTTCCCCGGGACGGGATGCAGCAGCCACTGGGAGTTGGCAAGCGCAGTCATTACTTCTGTTGCAGGTCGGGCAGCAGGGCTTGATTCTCCAGCTCCTCCACCTCGTCAGGACCTAGGTTTTCTGGGCACAGCAAAGTGACCCCAATGTCCACGAGATCTGTGTGCCAAGACAGGACACAGAAGGAGAACAAGGTGATTCAAAGTCACGCCTGCTAGAGAGTAAGATCGCATTACGGAAGGGAACCTTGGTGAACTGGATCCTCTGTCTGAGCCTTTCAGTGGGCTCACGTTGGCAAAGGGAATTCAGGGCAATGCCAAGTGAGGGAGGGAGAAAAATGAAAGGGAGAGGCCTGGCGCTCCAGGAACCCACCAGGACGTGGGCAGCTCTCAGTCTGACCACTGCAGGCCGCAGGGTCAGAGCAGGAGGGCCCCGGCGGGAAGCCTGTGGATATCAGGTCCCCAGGTGATTCACCAGCAGAGAGGTGTTGCTGTGGGGCCTCACCTCTGGGGAGTCAGGGGACTTGCTCAGGCCCTGCTGCATGCAGTGGGGATGGGGAACCCAGGCTGGGTGCTGTGGTGCCTCTCATGTTCTCTGCCGGGCACACACACACACACACATATGTACATGCACAGAGACAAGTGCCACATGCAGACCTGGATCTGGGCGGGGCTCATCCCCAGCCTCTGCTCCAGGAGCTCCCACAAGGCTGCATCCTCCCAGTCCGCTGCCTGATGTGGACAGCCAGGGTACAGTGCCAGGTCTGCATAGCACAGGCCACGGACCGTGTTTCCAGGTTCTGGACATCATTTAAGAAGAAACCTGGATAAGTCTTTCAGGACAGACAACTGAACTTCATCTCCCAGGGCTCCCAGGGCCTCACATGGCTGTGGAAACACAGATCCACAAGGGCCAGCAGCCTGACACAGAGGCCTGCAAGCTCACAGCCCTGGGCCGGACATCAGCCCCACGTGTCTGAGCATCCTCCAAGCCTGCTGACACAGAGGGGAGAGTCACAGAGGGCTGGCTCCTTCCACCCATCTCCACACTGTCTGTTGACAGGGGTTGGCGAGCCAGAGGACCCATCCATCACATGCAGTCTGTGGGGAGGTCAGGAAGGAGGGCAGGACAGCGGGAGAGAGGCATGAGGTGAGTTTGAAGAAAGAGGGAGTCAAAACCCTGGGAGCACTCAGGAGGGAGGGTGGATTCCCTGGCTTCACAGCCCAGTGGCTGGGCTCTGGTCCTCTCCTAGCACAGACAGGGACAGTCCTGGTCTTGGTTTCCCCCAACACTGGGCCCCACCCCACCCCTCAGCTCCCTGGCCCCATCACTGCCCATGCTCTGCAGATCCCCCATCTTAGCCCAGGGCTGCTGAGTGCAGATCTGTGCTAACCAATCTGGCCTCGACCCTGGGGCTGCCCTGGACCTCAGACGCCCTGCCAGGTGTCTTTCCCGGGTGTCTTCATCTTTGGGAGCCACCTTCCTCCCATCCCTTCTCACACCATGGCCTCCACTGTCAGCAGATGCCCTGGTCCCTGCCCAGAGCCTAGAGTAGAACAGAGAGCAGAAACTACTGGGACGGTCATGTCCTTGCCAGGGCCTGGGATGGCACCACACAAGGATCACAGAATTCAAACCTCAAATAACCTGCTAGGTTGCTGTCACCTCATTTGACTGCTGAGGAGGAGCCGAGGGATAGAGAGATAGCCCATGACTGCAAGGGACCTGACCACTCGCCCCTGCATTCTCACTTCTTTCCTTGTACCTGGTTGGGGTTCCCTGTTTACTCGAGGGGGGTGGAGGCAGAGGAGCAGAGCCACGGGCCTGAACATCAGCAGCATCTCAGCACCTCGCAGGGAGCCTCCGTTTCCAAGTTTCTGTGATGATGGGGACAAAGTCCCAGAGGCACCCAGCTCAGGGCCTTACAGGCCTTTCCTTCCCCGAACACAGCAAAGCCACAGCTCCCACAGGCCCACAAGGCCCCACCTGATCTGGCTCCTACCCTAGTGGCCTGCTCTCCTCACCCCTGGATTCACCCCCAGTAGCTACGCAGGCCATCCTTTCATCCTTAGAACAATCCAGTGTGTTCTTACTTTAGAGCCTTTGTAGGGTGTGAGGAGTAACACCCTGTCCCCTCAGAGTCAGGTGCTGGAGTCTCAAGCCCAAGTACCTCGGCGTGACCTTACAGACAAAGGAAAGGTCTTCTCAGAGCTGACGGTGGTCAAGTGAGCTCATTCGGATGGAACCTCCTCTAACAGGACGGCTGTCTCCATACAAAGGACACATTTAGAGACAGACAGACACAGAGGAGAACTCCAGGTGAAGAGGAAAGTGGAGCTCTCCAAGCCCAGACACGGCCACCATGGCCAGCAAAGCCCCAGAAGTGAGCGGGGAGAAATGGGACAGACCCTCCACCTCCGTCATGAGAACCAGCGTCAGTCAAAACCTTGACCTCAGTTGCTGGCCTCCTGAACCAACATGGTTCATAGTTTGAGCCACCCAGCCTGTGTGACCCTGACACAAAACCCTTTCTCCAAAGAAGACCCTTTCTTCAAAGACGACATAGATGGCCAACAGGCACGTGAAAAGAAACTCAACATTCCTAATTAACATCCAAATACAAATCAACACTCCAATGAAGTATCACCTTACACTGATCAGAATGGTCATCATCATAAAAACCTGTGAAGAATAAATGCTGGAGAGGGTGCAGAGAAAAGGGAACCTTTGTACACTGTTGGTGAAATGTAAATTGGTACAGTCAATAGGGAGAACCGTATGGAGGATCCTTAAACAACTACAAACAGAACTACCAGATGATCCAACAATCCCACTCCTAAATATATACCTGGAAAAGACAGAAACTCTAATATGAAAATATACATGCACCCCAATGTTCATTGCAACACTCTTTACAGCAGACAAGATATGGAGGAACCTAAATGTCCATCAGCGGATGATTAGATAAAGAAGGAAGAAGATGTGGTTTGCGCACACACACACATGCACGTGCGTGCGCGCGCGCACACACACACACACAGGAATCCTTCTCAGCCACGGAAAATAATGAAGTAATACCATCTGTAGCAACATAAATGGACCTAGAGATTATCATATTAAGAGAAGTAAGTCAGAAAGAGAAAGACAAATATTGTATGGTATCACTTATATGTGGAATCTAAAAAGATGCTACAAAAGAAATTATTTACAGAGCAGAAACAGACGCAGAGAACAAATTTATGGTTACCAAAGAGGAAAAGCAGGGGAAGCGATAAATTAGGAGTTTGAGATTAACAGATACACACGACTATGTATAAAATAGTACTACTGTGGTGCTGGGGAAGACTCTTGAAAGTACCTTGGACAGCAAGGAGATCAAGCCAGCCCATCCTAAAGGATATCAACTGTGAATATCCATTGGAAGGACTGATGCTAAAGCTGGTCACCTGATGGGAAAAACCGACTCACCTGGGCTCTGTCCTCTCCGCCCCTGAGTCCCCACTCCTCACACCAGGTCCCCAGTCTCTCAGAGACCGGGATGTCAGGAAGTCAGGACAGGTCTAGTGTGTTCCTCTCGCCCCAGGGGCTCCCAGGGCTGACAACAGAGGCGGGAATCTGTGGGGTCCCTTCAGTCCTCGTCAGGGACCTCATCTTGTCTCTGGGTAGGTCTTCGGATTCTCTCCTCTCCCCTACTAAGCCCCCAGCCCTTAAACCAGGACTCCAGTCACCCTGAGAACCAGATGTCAGGAAGTCTGCTCCCTATATCAGGACCCCAGTCTGAACCCCGTATGTTAGGAAGCCAGTTGCCTATACCAGGTCCCCAGTTTGAGACTGGATGTCAGGAAGTCAGCCCCCTATACCAGGTCCCCAGTCTCTCTGAGACCTGGATGTCAGGAAATGCAGCATACGTTCATCCACCCTATGTCCTCCCAGAGCCTACTCTGCTTTGGGGTTCAGGGTCCCCTCAGTCCTCCCTCAGCATCCTCACCTTGACCCTCCAAAGAACTAAGATCTTCCCCTCTGCCCATCTGAGGCCCTGCCCCTTCTGACAGTTGCCTAATGTATCTGAGACACAGATGCAGAAGTCAGAACAGATTACCAAGTGCTCATCCCACCAGCAGGGTGGCTCAGGGCTGACAGCAGGGGTAGGGATCTGTGGGGTTCCTTATAATCTCCCTCAGGGACCTCATCTTGAGCCCTGGCAGATCCGGGGATGCCCCCTGTGTTGACCAGAGGTGGGACCCTCACATCAAGGCTCAGCGAGCACAGAGGGTGGATGAGCTCATGCTGCATTACCTGGCATCCAGGTCTCAGAGAAACTGGGGACCTGGGAGAGGGGGCGTGTCCTCAGGTGAGCAGAGGGAAGAAGCCCAGCTCCTGCGGAGTTTCAATTTGGGGACTCTGAGCGAGGACTGAGGGGACCCTGACCTCAATCAAAAGAGACCTCAGAGAAGCCTGTAGCTGCTGTTGGTCCTTGGCGGCCGTGGGGTGGGATGAGCCCAACGTGCGTGGTCTCACTTCCTCACATCCGGATCACAGACTGGGGACCTGGTATGGGGGCTGACTTCCTGACATCCGAGTCTCAGACTGGGTACCTTGCATATGGGGTGGGGCCTCAGGTGGTCCAATTCCCAGATCCGGCGGGGTGTCAGGTTGAGGACCCTGAGGAGGAGAACTAGAGGACCCTGGACCCCAATCACAGGACACCTCAGAGAAGCTCGTTTCTGTTGTCAGTCCAGGGCAACCGTGGGGGTAGAATGAGTGCAGCAGGCATGGTCTGACTTCCTGACATCCGGGTCTTGGAGAGACCGGGCCCTGGTATAAGGGGCGGGGCTTCAGTTGGCGAGAGCCGAGAATCCCGGGTCCTGCTCGGAGGCGAGGTGAGGTGCCTGAAGGAGGGCTGAGGGGACCTTGCGTGAGGACCGACGGAACCCCACAGATCCCCGCCCCTGTAGTCGGCCCTTGGAGAGCTTTGGGTAAGAAGAGCACACTGCCTGTCTGCCTTCCAAACATGCTGTTCTCAGAGAGACTGGGGATCTCGTGAAAGCGGCACGGTCTCAAAATGGCGGACGGGACAGTCCCCGGTCCTGCCTGGAGTCCAGGCTGCATGCGACGATGGAAGGAGGCAGAAAGACCCCAACAGGGAGGCAGGGATCCTGGCCCTTATGTGGACTCTTGGAGGCCGTAGAGCGGGGTGAGCAGTTTCTTGGCCTCTGGCTTAGGGACCTTCGGAGGTGAGGTTTTTCCGGCGGAGGGTGGAGACTTTAGGTCGGCAGAGGCTGGACTCCCCAAACCCGAGGGAGGACTGAGGAGACCCCCGCCCCTGTGGTCAGTGCTGGGAGGCCAAGGCAGGACGTGAGGAGGAGTTGAGGACTGAGCATCTCCCCAGCCTAGGACCCACAGGAAACCCTGGGTAGGTGTGGCTGCATGTGGAGCCCCTCAGCGCTTTCTGTTCAGGCTCGGACCTTGTTCAGAATTTCCATGCAGGTCCTCAGAGGGGAGGGACCAGGTCGTGCTAGGGGAAAGGTGAGCACTACAAGGGAGCCCTGAGGGGACCTCCTACCACACAACTTGGGGGACCTCACAGAGTCTACCCCTCGTACTGTCATGGAAGGCTCAGGGCTGTGCCACAGGATACCGCAGAGCTGCCCCCTCCCTTTCTTTCACAGGAGCTCCAGGAACCAGGAGAGGAAGGCAGAGGACTGAGGCTCCAGTCCTGAGGTCAGAGGGCAGAGGTGGTCCAGGCAGTCCCAGGAGTCAAGGTGAGGAGGGTGCCCTGAGTGTGCACCAGGAGCTCCCCATCCCAGAACAGAGGGGACCCCACAAGGGCCTAATCCCCCACCTTGTCAGCCCTGGAAATCTCAGACTGTGCTGACTGCACCATGGGGAGACACCTCACTTCCTCTTTCAGGTAGCCAGCGGACTGGCTGCCCTGGAGGCTTGCCCCTGTGAGGTCTGAGAGCACCCCTCAAAAGGAGACCTGTAAGTGGCCCGTGTGAGACCGCCCAGGGTGTGGATCTCAGCTGAGGCCATTCACAGCCCCTCTCTCCCCTAGCCTGGCCTGTGATCCCCATCTATTCCCCTGCCCCACTCCTGTCTGTGGTTTGATCCCAGGCATCGCGCTCGTGGTCGAGATGAGTGAGCTGAGCAAGCCCGAGGAAGACTTTCAGGACCTTGGCGAGGCCCAGTGCCCAGTGAATGTGCAGCTCTTGGGGGCTGAGGCAGGGGTGGCTGCATCCGCCTCAGCCTCCTCCCTCACAGTGTCCTCCATAGCCACTGGGGAGTCCTTGCCCCAGGAGGCTCTGAAGGAGATGAAAGCTAACCTAATAAAGTTCCTGCTCTTCAAGTATCTAGCCAAGGAGCTGACCTCCCAGGCGGAAATACTGAAGAAGGTCCTCAGGGATAACCAGGAGCACTTCCCGGTGGTCTTCAGCCAAGCCTCACAGTGCCTGGAGCTGGTCTGTGGTGTGGAGGTGAAGGAGGTGGACCCCAGGGAGCACATCTACGTCATGGTCCCCAACCTGGGCCTCACCTGTGATGTGATGCTGAGCGGTGGGCAGAGCATGCCCAAGGCCGGCCTCCTGGTGCTGATCCTCAGCCTGATCATGAGGAATGGAGACCGCGCCCCTGAGGAGAAGGTCTGGGGAGCACTCAGCAGATTGGGTGTGTGTGTTGGGAGTGTGCACTGTGTCTTTGGGGAGCCCAGGACACTTCTGACACACGTGTGGGTGCAGCAGGGGTACCTGGAGTACCGGCAGGTGCCTTACAGCTACCCTGCTCGCTATGAGTTCCTGTGGGGTCCCCGGGCCTATGCAGAGACCAGCAAGCGGGAAGTCATGGCATTTCTGCTCAGGGTCAAAGAAAGGGCTTCGAGGGCCTTCCCACCCCTGTCTGTAGAGGCTGCAAGGGAGGAGGATGAGGCTGCCTGAGCCAGAGCAGGATCCAGGTGATCCTTCCCTCTGGGATTGAAGACGGAGCGGTCAGCCTTCTCAGTAGTGAGGCCCTGGGGCACTTTGGGGAACCAGTGTATAGCATCTTTGGGTTCCTGTTCTCTATGATGACTTGGAGATTCACCTGTTTTCCTTAGAAAAATTTCAAACTTTGCTTGTTTTCATAGAAGACTAAATAAACTTCAGTGTCTTAGCTTCATGAATGATGCTGATCACAGTGTGTTTGTGCTTATCCAGTTCATGAACAAGAGTTTTGCTGTTTTGTAAAAGATATTGGAAACTCTTCCATTGTGTTTTGTGGTCCTGAACAGAATGGAGTGGAATTGGAATTAGAAGTGTTTTGGAAAAGTGGGCTTACTTAGCAGTAACATTGATGGGGGACGAACTAGATGATAAAAATAATTGTAGAGAATTCATGCTTCTGTCCTTCTTGTGTGTCATTTTCAAAAACTAAATTATCTCTTGTGCATTTGGATTTGCCTGGGTTATTTAAGGAAGTAGCAGATAATTAATTGAGCCCCCTGCTCACTGGCTCGTGTATTCCAAAGACCTTTACGGAGCCTCTGCTCCGTGAAAGGCTGGGTTTGCAGTGGGGACACTAGGAGAAGCAGGACACCCCCACACCTAGAGCGATGCTCTAGTAGCCCTAGTCACACAAAGAAGGTGGAGAGAAGTCCCCTAGTCCCACTAAACAAGGCAGCATGGGGCGGGGCAGTGAGGCTCCAGGAGGAGCACTGGAATGTCAGTATCTGAGCCAGGGTGTTCTGGGGCTTTGGGAAGCTGGGTTCCTTCTGTGGGAGGTCATCGTGATGAGGCTGCATGATGGCATCCCTCAGACCTGCCGACAGTGTATCTTGGGGGTGACAGGAAAGTCTGAAATGAATCATTGGTGTGAGGTGTCCTTTTGCATCTTGGATAAAACACAGAGAGATCTCTTTCTGGGGTGGGAAGGAAGGGGTCCTGACAGTTGTTGCATTGCTGTTAACCACAGGGGCAAAGGAGGTGTTTTCTACCACTGCCCCACCATCTGCGCAGAATCCTGGAGAAATGTGAATGTTGCTTTGAAGCATGGCCAAGTATTCCCTGGGTTGGCCCTCTTCTCTCTGTCCTGGGAAAGCTGATTACCAATATATTGAAATGAGCATTTACTTGGTCATCTGGACTTTATTTTGGCCACTTGTGAGCATGGTCTAGATTTCAGAGGGGTGAAATGAGTGAACGTGGAGAAATCCTGCTGGCTGACTGGATCCTGGGAACTTTGATTCCCAGCCAGGAAAGACACTGTTTCCCACCCCCTCAAACACACACTAACAGCCAAATTGAATAATATAACCTCTAGGAGGAGAACACACAGAACAGCAATTTTGACTGGTTTTCTATTCCGTTTCCTATTGAGCTGCCAATCCTATGAGGTGTCTTGAAAACAAAACTGTTTCCAGAGGAGAGAGGGACAGAGTCTAAGATCTGAATAACACGAGAAATAAGTGCTAGCCAGGAAAGATGCAACATCCACCAGCGTCCCCGGGTTCACGCAGGTTCTGCTGCGTGGAGACAGCAGAGACTCACAGGCTAAGACTGTGCCTGGCATCAAATGACAGGAGCGAGTTCTGGGCCTAAGGAACTGGTGAGGTCACTGCAGTGGGGTGTGCGTGTGGGTGCAAGGGGCTGAAGGGGCAGCTCTAAGGGGTAGCTCTCCCTGCTGAGTGCCAGAGAACAATGGGAACAGGAGATGTGATTCTGGCCACACATGTGGTCACTGCCACATAGTCAGTGGACACTTGGAAAAGGTGGAGAATTTCAAGACCCATGTGACCTGCTCAGACTCTCTTCCCCAAAACATAGGAGATTTTGTCATTTTTTTTTTTTGAGATTTTGTCATTATAAATTCTAACTGCTGCTCTTTGTTGAGCATCTGTTAGGCAGTGTGGAATTGGAGAGATGTTAGGTGCTCCACCACCTCTTGTCTTCCTCTCTCCCTGCACACATGGGGACATGAGCCTGCCAGGCCTCTTAGGAAGGGTGATGCCATGACCCATGATCAGTGAACTTTGAGAAGAAGCATTTTTGTCATGACCATTTGTTTTGAAGGGACACAGGCACCTGGGAGTTAATCCTCAAGTCAGGACAACACTAAGACACAGAGCACTCCGAGTGAGGTTTTTCTTCCAAAGACTAAAGTCCTGCACTTCTGACCCTTGAGAGAGGCTGCCCGCAGGGTGCTGGCTACAGGAATTCCACGCACCCCCAACCCACAGCATGACCCCACCCGCGCAGAGCTGCACTGTCAGTCCCCTCGGGATTCTGCTCGGTCTCCACTGGGAGGACAGCAGCCAGCTGTCAAAGGTCCCCGTTGGAGTTGGGAGCATCCTTCTCATGGGCCCCAGCCACGAGCCCCCCCCTGCCCCGACACACCCCTGCTGCCCACAGTGCCCCCACTCCCTCAGAACCTGGCCTTGGGTTTTGTCCTACCTGCCCCCCACTGAGAGTGGCTTAGGCCCTGGTCCTGATGACCTCATGTGTGTATCTTTATCTAGAAGTCCCAGAGCAGCATCCCCTTCCACGGTGCTACAGGTGGAGTTGGCGGGACTTGGCTCTCCTTATGGTCGGTCAGTAGTAATCATTGCCGTGGGTTCATGGGGCGCATCTCTATGATCCCGAGGTGTATCAGACCATTCACTGTGGAATCCCATGTGTTGGAGAAAACTCAGGGTCTTCTAAATGTGACTGTAAGGTCATGGCTTTTGAGCCTGAGTATGAGAGGCAAAAGGGTGTCTGGTCAGCCACCCGCAGAGCCAACTAGGAGCCAGTCAGGCTGTTTGAACAGAGGACAGGCTCTAGCAGATGGCAAGGGTGGTACCCAGGACGCCCTCCTAGGTGCCAGAGTCTCCAGACTCAAATGAGGATTTGGAAAGGAACCAGGCAGGAGCGGACACTGAGGTCCCAGGGGTGGAGGCTGCAAAGAGTCGGCTGCCCCAGAGAGGTGGAAGCAGCAAGCCCCTGGAGATCCCATCTGACCTGCCCAGGGCTGGTCAGGAGAGGGAGTGGGGAGGAGATGCTGCTGCAGGTGAGCTGCCTCCCTGGCCTCCATGAGGACATCTGTGCTCTGAGGCCAAGGCCAGGACCACAGCCCCGGGGGGTCACTCCAGGATGGACATGTGACAGCCATCATAACAGGTACTCCTCATGCCCCTTATTGGATATGACTGTTAGGTGTGGATGGGATCTAGCTCTGGGTACATAAGAACCTCAGGCCTTTGGCTGCTAGGAGGCCCAAACTGCCCCCTGCCCCCACCGACTTATCTGGAGGTCATTTTCAGGATCCAACATCTTCAGCAGCCGCCTCTGTGTGAAAACACACCACCCTGTTCCCAAGCTGATCTTGCCCAGGCCATCACCACTTGGACAGGCGCCTCCCCTGGCTTAAGGATTCAGTGAATGTTCTGCTCCTCTGAGAAGTCCCTGTGTTTCCTCGTGGCTTCCCTGGAGGCTCAGTATTAAAAAATGTGCCTGCAATGTGGGAGACACAAGTTCGATCCCTGTGTGGGAAGATACTCTGGAGGAGAAAATGGCATCCCACTCCACTCTACTTGCCTGGGAAATCCCATAGACTGGAGCCCAAGGGCATGGGTGGGCTACAGTCTGTGGGGTCACAAAGAGTCGAACATACTGAGTGACTAAGCACGTTCACACATACGCACAGCTAAAGTGTTGCTCTGGACCCTTGTTTCTTTGGCAAGACACTGACCCCTGCCTGGACCTTGTCAGACATCTGTGGCAAATAACACTGGCAGACGTCTTAAAGTGGTTTTTGAGCAATACAGGGTTCTAGGTCTATACCTGGCCTCGATTGGTGGCTCTTGTCATATCCAGGGAAAACATCTATGAGTTTGGATAAGGGCAGTGTTTGTGGGGCTTGAGAAAAATTGGATCCAGAGATGTTTCTGTGGTGGAAGAGGCTCAGTTAGTGTATTATATGAGACTGGAGGTTAAGGGAGAGGAAAAGCTAAAGATAATTTAGGAAGGGTTGTTTCACACTTGGAAGTTCCGTGTGCTTGTGCTTGGTTTCCTTTCTATTTCCTTTTTTAACATACTCAGCATGTTTTGCCATAAGTTTCCTTGTGTCTTTTATTTTGAAACTGTCAATAGACTTTATTTTGACCATTTCCTTTGTAATCCTTTAAGATTTGAATAATATTTGTGAAAATAGTGGAATTCTCATATGCCCTCTCCCAGTTTCCCCTATTCCTAATATCTTACATTAATATGATACATTTATTACAATTAATGAGGAAGTATTGATGCATTATTTATTATCAACTAAAGCCCACACTTTACTCAGATTTCTATAGGTTTTACCTGCTCCAGGATCCTGGCCAGGAAACCACCCTAACATTTAGTTGTAATGTCTCCTTGGGTTCCTCTTAGCTTTAACAGTTCTTTGTTTTGGATGATCTTGACAGTTTTGATGTTTTGAACAATGTCCCTTGATTGGGAGATTTATCTGATATTTTACTCATGACTAGTCTGGGATTACGAGTTTGGGGGAGGAATATTACAGATGTAAAATCCCATTCTCATCACAGCATAGCAAGTGTGTATTCTATTAGTACAATTCATCATTGGTGATGCTCTCATTGATCATGTGGCTGAGGTAGTGCTTGTCAGGTGTCTATGCAATAAAGTGATTGCTTTATGTCCCCTTTCCATCTGTCCTCTTTGGAAGAAAGTCACGATGTATGGTCCGTGGCTTCAGGGGTAGGGAGTTACGCTCCAATCTCTAGAAGTGGGAGTGTCTGCATAAACTGGAATTTTTCTCTGTGGGAGATTTGTCTATCCTTGTTTGTGAAATTAAGAAATCATTAATTTTTCTCAGTATGGACTCATGGCATTTATACTACACTTTGGGTTAAAATCCAATACAACGTTATATATTTTTATTTTCAAATTGTTCTCAGATTGGCTATTGGGAGTTCTTCCTGTCAGCTGCCTTTGTAAATAACTTTGTCATATCCCTGGACATTTTGCTTCCTTTTTTGAAAAAATTTTGAGTACTTTTTTTCACATGCTGCAAAGATGCTCCAGGCTCATTTTCCATATTTCCTGATCCAATTCTAGAATCATCAATTTTTCCATGGAACCCCTTGTTCCTTTTATTGTCAAAAGGTATTGGCAAATCTCGATCTGTACACTCATTGTGTTCATTGGTACTGAAGGGTCATTGGTCAGGGGACCTCTTGGTTGAGAGAGCAAAGAATTATAGATGTACTTCCTATCATGTGTTTATGTATATATCTAGAAATATTTTAGGTGGTAAAGATTCCATGGATATGACACCAAAAACAAAGGCAAAAAAAAAAAAAGAAAGACATATATAAATTGGACCTGATCAAATAAATAAATAAATGAATAAAAGTCTGTGAATCAAAGAACACTATCAAGGAAGCTACCATATGATCCAGCAATTCCACATCTGAGTGTACATTCAAAAGGAAATGAAAATAAGATATCGAAAAGATATTTTCACTCCTACATTTATTACAGCATTGTTCACAGTATCCAAAATATGGATACAATCTTAGTGTCCCTCAGTGGATTAACGGATAAAGAAGATGTGACATAGTCAACATATTCTGCCATTTGCAACAACTTGAAAGGAGCTTGAGGGCATTATGCTAAGTAAAATAAGTGACACTGAAAAAGATAAATACGGTTTGTTATCACTTACATGTGGAATCTAAAAAGGACAAACTGGGACTACCCCGGTAGTCCAGTGGCTAAGACTCTGCACTTCCAATCCCGGGAACATGAATTTGATCCCTGGTTGGAGAACTAAAAACCCACATGCTGAGCAACAAGGACAAAAATAAAAATAAATTTAAAAAGGACAAAGGACAAACAGAGAAATGGGGAAGAGAGTGGTGTTTACAAAGAATTAGGGGATGGGGAAATAGGGAGAGACTGTTCACAGGGTACTAGCCCACACTTAGAATACTAACAAGTTGTGGAATCCAGTGTACAGCAGGATGCTTGTAGCTCTATTCTGCATCAAATGCTTGACTGTTGCTAAGAGAGTAGAACTTCTACATTCTGAACACACACACACACAGACACACACAAATGTGATAGAATGGAGGTGGTAGCTAATACGATGTCACCATTTATAAATGTATCATATCAACATGTCAAGATTTTTGCTTGAACTCCATCCCTCCTTGCTAGCAAGGCTTCTCTTCTAGTGGAGTAAACATAACTGCAATGGTGGTGTCATTCACCCATGTGATACTTCCAGATTGGAGCAAGAAACAGTGTGAGTGAAATTTTAAACGTCCCTTAGGAGCTACTGTCGCTTCTGGCTCCAGTACAGCATCCCACATGACACTCCCACATCCCACAAGGATTCTGCAGATCAGAATCCTTTTCTGCTTGTTCTAATTTCTTAAAGTTGGCATCTGTACACTGTCAGGCTTTTTAAATTTCAAATTCCCTTACCTTCCCTGACTCAACAGCAGGAATACCTAACGGGACTAGAGGACACATGCAGGTTAAGAATCGCTTTCCTGGTTCAAAGATCGATTACTCAGAAAGCGTCACCTCTCCCCCCACATGCAAATAGAGAACAATGTGAGTCCATTCCCCAGCTTTGACGATTACCACCACACAGTCAAGTTTAGTAAACACCACATGACAGAGCAAGATGCAACAGACCAGCAGACATGGGTGAAGACTGTCTAACAGTATCTCCATAGAGCTCTGCTCTCCTAAAGTCCGATTCTGAATTTTGCACCTGCCTATGGCCCTCATGTGTAATGGGTCTTGTATATTTTCATCAGTTGAACTGTCTTTGAAGTGAACTTGAAACACACTTGATTAATCCTTCACAAAGGGATGAATTACTCTTGGTTCCAGTTATCTGAATGAAGCAATACAAAGAGAGACCCACCTGCCTTGGATTAGAGCCAAGACCTCCCCGCCCAGGAGTCAGGAGCCAGAATCACTCCCAAAGACATGAGCATCTATGTTGCAATATCTGTAGAGATAATAAACAGAGACTTTCCTTCTTGATGTAGAGGAACCTTTGTTCTAGGTCACATTGCCCTGACTGTGGGCTTCCCAGGCTATTTCCCCCACTCTAGGTTTGAACGCAATGTCCAGGTTTACAGAGGCCAGGACAATGGCCACTCTACCCCTGCTTCGACTTACCTGGGTCTTTCCCACTCTTCCTCCATAAAACACTTTCTCCCAACCCCTGCCAGATGGAAGGGGCTGCAAAGAGAACTGGCTCTCCAAGATGAGATCTTGAGGACACCCTTTTCCCCCTCTTGGAACTGGAGAAATGATCTCTAACATAGTAACTTCATGTCTCCCACCAAGTGTTAGCAGTTGCTCCTGTGATGAGTAAGCACCAATGTCTTCAGAAGCTGTGCTGAACTGAGAGTGGCTGTGATTGATTTCCTAGAACTCCATCACTTTCTTGTAGGAGTCCATGAAATTGTCCTTTTATTTGAGAAAAGGACCATGATATTCAAGTAGCTGTGCACCCCACCCTTAACTCAGTGGACAGTCAGAGTGTCCTGCACTGTGTGGAGCTCAAGAGTAAAGTGGTGAGGGATAAAGAGGGACTCGTGGTTGCCACAACCTAGTTGGATGTTTTAAATTATTTTGGCCACTCAGCATGCAGGATATTAGTTCCCTAATGAAGGATCAAACCCACACCCCGTGCGGTGGAAGCACAGAGTCCCAACTACTGGACCATGAGGGAAGTCCCTACAATATTCTTAACCAGGATGCCTCAAAATTGTCAAGGTCATCAAAAAAAAAAATAAAAAAACCACGAAGGTCTGAGAAACTGTCACTGCAAAGAGAAGTTTAAGGAAATATGACAGCTACATAGAATGTGGTATGCTCGATGTGAAATGATCCTCTAACAAAAAAGAACATGGGGTAAAGACTGAATATTAAAATATAATATAAGCTAATTACTATTATAATATTATAATAAAGTAAATCGATCAATTAAGTAACAAATCATAAACATTAAATATGAATACATTAAACACAAAATTATTATGTATATAATAAACCATAAAATACAAAATCTGCCTATCTCACAGAAAATATGGCGTACAAAGTCAAAGGTATTTACAACTTAGCCATTACTGGGAAAGTTTGCTGATCCCTGTAATAAAGCAAAATAGCATGAATATACTGAGGGATTTATAACATGGGTAGAAGCAAAAGCCCCAGGCCCAAATCTGTAACCCTGTGGTGGAAGACTCATTAATAGCATGGCAGACACCTAAAATTTTGAGGGAGGGTGGTATTACTCTTTGTAAAGAAAACTTCTGTGAGAAGTGACTGTTGCACTATTTTTGTATTCTCTCACCACTTGGTCATCTAGGCGAATCCATTCAAGGGAAGTACACAACAGAGTGAGGAAACTAAACCCACCCACCCCCCCCCCCCGCCACTTTGAGTGAGAGGACCAGAAGGAGAGCCTCCTGGTAGCCAAAGAGTGAGGGCAGAGAGTGGAGAAGACCAAATATGAACAAGGGATTCCAGCAAGCTGTAGGAACTCCTAAGTTCGACCTGAGCTGTGCATGTAGGACTCTCACCAGAGGCAGAATACCAGAAGCTTGGAGAACTGCACCATTCCCCAAGGGGCAGGCTGGGCCCTGTGTGATTCACAAACACTATGCATCTAAGTATCACTGTATCAACCAGAGCAAAATGCACATTTATTTCAAGCACATGGGAAACATTCACCAAGATAGCATCCTATATCATCAAAACTAATTGAAAAAATTTAAATGATGCAGACTTTGTTCTCTGACAAGAAAAGAATGAAACTGGAAGGCAAACAATATGGAAGGAGAAGAAAAATCTCAAAACACTTAGAAATTAATCAACCATCCATAGGTCAAAGAGAGATTCTCAAGGAAGCAGAAACTGCACTGGGATGAATTAAAAGGAAAGTGCAATGTATTACAATTTATGGGATGCAGCTAAATCAGTGTTAAGAGGGAAAATTATACCATTTAATGTTTAGATTAAGAAAGAATAAAGACTAATAGATCAATAATCTATGCTTCCACCTTAACTTAGAAAAAGAAGAGAAAACTTTACCCAAAGCAATCTGAAAACAAACAAACCAAAAACACAAGAGGGAAAGAAAAAAAACTAAAATCAAAAATAAGGAAAGGAATTACGGGGAAAAAAGAAAACTGATTCATTGAAAAGATCAACAAATTGATAAAACTCTAGCCATATAAGCAAAATTGAAAAAGAGAAGACAAATGACTAATATCAGGAATGAAATGCTGACTAGCACTACAACTCTATAAGCCCTACACTAAAGATGGTGGAAGGATAAAAAGGAAATACTAAGAACAAATTTATGTACAGTAGATAAATTCAAGAACTTAAATAGAATTGTACAATTCCTCAAAATCCAGAAACTACCCAACACACCCCTGATGAAATGCATAACCTGTATAGTACTACAACTATTAGTGGGAGATCAGAAAGTGTTCGCTAAATAATGTCTTACTCACAGCTCCTCCAATCTAGTTGGATCAACTTTATTTGGCTCCCAATACATGAAACAGGTCAACATGACCACAAACACAAACAGGAGCAGTGACAAATACGCCTCTGCAAACATCTGTAGGAGAGGTGCCTGACACTTACATAGCCAACAGAGACAGAACTATTTTAACCCATGGGTAGCTTTATTTTTTTTTCCATTTATTTTTATTAGTTGGAGGCTAATTACTTTACAATATTGTAGTGGTTTTTGTCATACATTGGCATGAATCAGCCATGGATTTACATGTATTGCCCTTCCCGATCCCCCCTCCCACCTCCCTCTCTACCCGATCCCTCTGGGTCTTCCCAGTGCACCAGGCCCGAGCGCTTGTCTCATGCATCCAGCCTGGGCTGGTGGTCTGTTTCACCCTAGATAATATACATGTTTCGATGCTGTTCTCTCAAAACATCCCACCCTCGCCTTCTCCCACAGAGTCCAAAAGTCTGTTCTGTTCATCTGTGTCTATTTTTCTGTTTTGCATATAAGGTTATCATTACCATCTTTCTAAATTCCATATATATGTGTTAGTATACTGTAATGGCCTTTATCTTTCTGGCTTACTTCACTCTGTATAATGGGCTCCAGTTTCATCCATCTCATTAGAACTGATTCAAATGAATTCTTTTTAATGGCTGAGTAATATTCCATGGTGTATATGTACCACAGCTTCCTTATCCATTCATCTGCTGATGGGCATCTAGGTTGCTTCCATGTCCTGGCTATTATAAACAGTGCTGTGATGAACATTGGTCATAGGCCTATTTTTTGTGCTTAGGTATCTATCACCTTACTGTCTTGACCTCTCTGTTGCTAGAAGGGTGGATTTGCTAACCAAACACAGTCTCAGGTCCTTTTGACTTAAGCAAAAGTGAAACAGAATTACTACATACTCGTTTCATACACTCACTTTTGTGTAATAGTGACAGGAAGGCCAGGCCTGGAGTTCAGACTGTGCGGGCACTTGTTTCTTGTGTACTGACATTTAAGATATACACTATCAGGGAAGGGCCAGAATGTTTATCCTGTTACAAGGGTCAAAGGTCTCTGTGTCTTGATATGTGCCAGAGAATACTTTAGGAAAGACTGGGTTTTATACTTCTGGAAGTCATCAGAATATTGTACTACTCCAAACCTAACTTCCCTTCCTATTGTGCCTGGTTGGTCATTTCCTCCTAAATGCCACTTTCGTTACCCAGCACTTGGAGGACATGGGCTCAGATTGTCATTTTCTGAGGAGTTCTTTCTTGCCATCATTTTGTTCTTTCACAGCAGTCATCAGATTTTCACGAAAAATGGGATTTTTTAAAGCTACCCATGGCAGTTCTATTTCCAGTATTTTTAGATAGAAATGCAATATTGCACATGACCATAGTTTAGGGAGTCCATAATACACAATGTGGATGCTCATCTGGTGTTTTCAGCTCCTCATGAAGACTTCATGCTTTCTTGGGTTTGGGGCCATGATGTTGAGCAGTCACTGGATGGAGTTTGACCTGAAAGAATAAAGAGAACACAGGTGAGCTGAAAGGGTGTCTTATTGAAACACTTTGACCTCAAAATGAGCAAAGGATTGTTCTTAGATGGGAGTTTAAATGCTGCCCTTCTTTTGAGGTATTCGTAAGTACATCACAAACTGAGAACATTTAAGCCTTCCTCATACCCAGTGAGGATAGTATAGAAGAAAACAGATCCAAATCCCACACCCAAAAGGAACTGAGGAGGATGAGAGGAGCCCAGGTGTGAACATGTCACTCTGCTGCTTAATTCTCTACCACCCATAAAAGAAAAAGCTTCACAGGTGTTGCCAGTGGAAACAAACCTTTCTGCCAATGCTGGAGACATAAGAGATGCAGGTTCGATCCTTGGGTTGGGAAGATCTCCTAGAGAAGGAAATGGCAACCCACTCCAGTATTCTTCCCTGGAGAATCCCATGGACAGAGGAGCCTGGAGGACTACAATCCATAGCCCTGCAAAGAGTCTGCCACGACTGAAGCCACTTAGCATGTAAAATAAGGTCCACACCCCTTCCTCTGATAATCAGGGTCCCTCTAAGTTGGACGCAAACCCCCATATATTCTCTGTTTACACCATGATCCCATTTATTGCTTTCCATGTTGGAAGACTTCTGTTTCACTGCAGGAAACAGGGCTTAATATTTTTTGTTGGGTTGTAATTTGTGTCACAAGTTAGCCATTGTTAATAGTGATTTCTGGGCTGGTTATTTAGGAAATGATCCAAGTGCTAGCTTCCTCTCTTCCTTATTTCTGCCTCTGAGCTCAAGAGAGGAGAAAACCTGACAAACACTCCTTCAGCTAGGTGATCAAGGTAAATATCAGTGGTGATAAATCATGTTGATAGAATGTACCCTTGATATGATGTGATAAGAATGGCACTTTGTCTCTCTGGTCTTCCTCCCCAAAACACATTATCACAGTTGAATACTTTGGACTAACACTTATTTTTATGATGACTGGATGTTGATTTTTATTTGATGCTTTTCTGTATTGACATTGGTCTGATTTTTCTCAGTCAATCTGTTATTGTAATAAGGCAATCCTGGGCTTATGCATTCCCAGATCCATCCCTCATTCCTCCTTGCTCTGTTCTAGTGTATACAGGAGCCGACTCCAACAGGCTGCAGTCGAACTAGCAAACAGTTGGCTGCCATTTTGGTTCAGCTTACCAGAGGCACCAGCAGGAGATTAGAATCCTGGAAGACAGAGAAGTCAAAGATTTTTCTCCTTCCTCTGACTTCTCCCCTGGTGGCTCAGATAGTAAAGTGTCTGCTTACAATACGGGAGACCCGGCTTCAATCTCTGGGTCAGGGAGATCTCCTGGAGGAGGAAATGGCAACCCACTCCAGTACTCTTGCCTGGAAAATCCCATGGAGAGAAGAACCTGGTAGGCTACAGTCCATGCGGTGGCAGAGAGTCGGACATGACTGAGTGACTTCACTTTCACTTTCTGCATCAGGTGGCTTGTCCTTCAATGGTTCCATATTCTCCATGGCTCCTGCCATTCAACCATGAGATTGACCCATCCTGGCTCTGAATCCTGTTGAATCCAACACCCAAGTTCCAGTAACACGATCTCCTTTCTTTGTCCTTCCATCCTAGAGGTGAGTGATTTCCTCATGTTGCTAATAATTGGGTTTCCCAATTCTCTCCTGCTTGGCTTCTTACCACTTTTGCAACCAACCTCATGCATTAAGTTCCCTCCATTTTACATATTTGCAGTGGCTACTATTTTCCTGGACAATCCTTGGCTGTTACATGCAGCCAATTATAATGACTGATCTTCTAGTGTTAAACTCCTTTGCATTCCTGGCATAAACCCATCTCTGTCACCAGCAGTTAAAAATGTTTGTCTCTTCTGTAATTAATAAAAATAATAATAAAACAAAATACCCCTGGGCTCTGAAACTTTCCCCAAATAAAGTATCTTTCACCATCATCTTCAGAGCCTTCTCAAAACTAATTTTTTACACTCACTCGTTTTGGGGTATATATTGAAAAATTCAAATAGCATACATAATAGAGTGATTTAGTCAACTTGTAAAAAATTCAAGCAATATACATGAAGTTAAATAGCATGGCTTGTGTAACAGAGTCAAAATGATACTCAAAGGAAAATATATAACCTTAAATAGATGTATTAGAAAACAAGAAATATTTAAATCACCCAAGAAATGCAAGAAGCTAGGTAATGAACATCATATGAAACCTTAAGTAATAGAAGGTAGGGGATAATGAGGATAAGTGTAGAAATAATGAATTAGAAAGCAGTAAGGCCAAACAAGAAATGCCAATTACTTGAAAATATTTATGAAAAAGGCATTTTTTCCAAAATATGACCAGATACTAAAGAAAAAATATAACATGTAAACAATATAAATTAAAAGTGTATAAACTATAGATGCAAAAGATATTTAAATGTTGTAAAAACACAGCAAATATGTTATATGATTCCCTCAAGATGAGCAAATGGTGATCAAGGAAAATTTTCTCCGTACGAAAGTATTTCAGGTAATAAGCTAAAATTGAATGAGAGAATTTGAAAATTGCCCCTCTGCAACCTCCAGTGGGTAAATGAAGGTGAGGATCATCAGTGACTGCCAACTCAGCACAAAGGACAACAGGCATTATGTTCTTCTTAATGGAAGTACATGGTGTCACCTAGGTAGCAGGCTTGTAAATAAACAAGTTAATCAAGCATCCACCTTTTACTACCAATTTAAAAAACTGTTGAGGGGCCAATCTGATTTCGGTGTTGATGATCTGGAGATGTCATGTGTAGAGTCTTCTCTTGTTTTGTTGCAAGAGGGTGTTTGCTATGACCAGTGCATACTCTTGGCAAAACTCTATTAGCCTTGCCCTGCTTCATTCTGTACTCCAAGGCCAAATTTGCCTGTTACTCCTGGTGTTTCTTGACTTCCTACTTTTGCATTCCAGTCCCCTATAATAAAAAGGACATCTTTTTGGGGTGTTAGTTCTAAAAGATCTTGTAGGTCTTCATAGAACTGTTCAACTTCAGGTTCTCAGTGTTACTGGTTGGAGCATAGGCTTGGATTACCGTGATATTGAATGGTTTGCCTTGGAAACAAACAGAGATCATTCTGTCGTTTTTGAGATTGCATCCAAGTACTGCATTTTGGACTCTTTTGTTGGCCATGATGGCAGAGACATTACTTTGTCAACAAAGGTCCGTCTAGTCAAGGCTATGGTTTTTCCGGTGGTCATGTATGGATGTGAGAGTTGGGCTGTGAAGAAAGCTGAGTGCGGAAGAATTGATGCTTTTGAACTGTGGTGTTGGAGAAGACTCTTGAGAGTCTCTTGGACTGCAAGGAGATGAGAGGTCAACAGGCAGGAAGGCCAGGGGTCTCCAAACGGAAGAAATAGGCTGTAAGTGCCAGACATTTTTATCTCTCTTAAGCGGCAGGAGGAAACAAACCAGCGATATTTTTTTCTTCTCTATACAAATTTAAAAGGAGGTTTCTCTTAAAATGCTGTGTTGCCATTACACCTGGTTTCACCTGAAGCTAACTATTCTCAAACCTTGAGTTAACCAATACATTTTTTATGGAAATGTTTATCGTAAAGCTATGTTAATTTACCCCAGACTCTGTAAGTTCCGCCAAGTGGCCTAACCTACTTACTCAGATATCGTTCCCCTAATCTATGTAAACGAAACTATTTGTTTGGTAATCTGCCCTTCTACAAGATTCAAGTCAATCGTTTTATGGCCAGGGATGAATTATCTGGTGCCATTCTAAATTCTAAGACATTCCTTTCTTTTCATTAACAGACTGTGAGTGACTATATAACTTACAGCTAAAGACTAGGAGGTGGGTACTCTTTCCTCCCCCTTCTGATGCCTATGTCAGAAGCTTTCTCTATCTCCTTTATACTTTAATAAAACTTGATTACACAAAAGCTCTGAATGATCCAGCCTCGTCTCTGGCCCCGGATTGAATTTGTCTCCTCCGGAGGCCAAGAATCCCACGTCTTATTGTTCAGCAACAACCTTTCAGAGATCCAACCAGTCCATCCTAAATGAGATCAGCTCTGGGTGTTCATTGGAAGGACTGATGCTGAAGCTGAAACTCCAATACTCTGGCCACCTCATGCGAAGAGTCGACTCATAGGAAACGACCCTGATGCTGGGAGGGATTGGTGGCAGGAGGAGAAGGGGACGGTAAAGGATGAGATGGCTGGATGGCATCACCAACTTGATGGACATGAGCTTGGGTAAACTCTGGGAGTTGGTGATGGACAGGGAGGCCTGCCATGCTGTGATTCATGGGTTTGCAAGAGTCAGACACGACTGAGTGACTGAACTGAACTGAACTGAACTGAGGGGCCAAACGTGCTAAATGACATCAAACTGTTTCATTCAACATAATCTATATTATGGGAAACTTGAAAAATACAAAACCTGCTTTTTTTCACAACAAAAACTATAGGAAAAGAAGATGATGCAAAAAGTTTCCCTATTGATTGAAAAAGACTTAAGGAACATAAAAAAAAATTTTTTTGAGTTGATTTCAGAGGCTTTTCAGAATGAATATGGTCCTTCTGGTTGTTGTGATACAAACAAACTAAAAAACAAATTAAGGTATAAGATAAATGTGGGAAATTGCTATATATCTGCTCTTGTTAAAACATTTAAATTTGGGGGAATGATCATTGTTTTGGGTTTATGTTTTATAAAAGACTCCTTGTGTTTTAGATATGCATACTGACATACTTAGAGATGAAACACCCTGATGTCTTGGACTACCTTCACATTAGTCCATTGGCAGAGATGTGGAGAAGGTAAAGGTACATTGGAACCAGATTGGCCATGTACTGCAGATGATTGATGCTGGCTGCAAAGTATATTGGGTCCCTTAAGCCATTCTCTATTGCTGTATGTGTCTTGCAGTTTCTCTTATAATAATAAAGTTTTATTATAACTATCATGCAATTAAATTTGAAATTCTGGGTGAAATGGACAATTTTATTTTTTAAACGACCAAATTGGTCCATAAAGAAATAGAAAATTTTAAACAATCCGAACTTTAACTGTACTCAACACCCAAGCTACCCTCTGATGTTCCAAGACAGGCAGTTTGGATGGCCAGTTCTACCAATCGTCAGGGAAAGTTAATCACCATCTTCAGTAAACTCTTGTGAAGCACACAAGAAAACTGGGGAATTATTTATTTTCTCAGACTAGCTTTCCTTTACCATAAAACCAGATGAGTACCCCCACTCCTGCCATGCAAAGAACACTTGACCAAAGTTCACCCACACAGTAGCAAATATCCTAAGCAAACTAATAGCATATTCAGTATAGCAGTGAATTACATGAACAGACAGGTTATGGCTAAAGAATGAAAATATGATTCAAACTAGAAAATAGCTCAATTATAATTCTCCAAAATAGTAAATTAGGGGAAATCATTGAAGCATGTCAATGGATGTGGAAAAGCCTCTGAAATCAATTCAATATGAGCACAACTTTAACAAATTAAGATTAGAAAGGAACTTCCATTTCCTAATATCTACAGCAAACATACTTAAATGTGAAATGTTTGATGCATTCCCATCAGAGTGCCAACAGCCACCAGGCCCTGCAAGCTCTGCCCAGTCCCTCAGGCGCATCCTGCAGCCCAACACATGGAGCTCCCCACACCCGCTCGCCTCCCAGATGAAGAACTGAGGCCGGGGGGCTTGGGCATCTTCCCAGGACCAAATGCTAGTGAGGGCCAGGGTAGGCTCAGAACCCTGATCTCAATTCCTCTGGAGACCCCTCCCTTCCCGCCCACCCCAGGCCTCGGCCTGACCTTCCAACTTCTCACACCTTCCTCCTCTCAGTGCTATACGATGCCTCTGCCTCAGAGGTGACAAAAAGCAGGCCCGTGGAAGGAAGGGGACAAGGAGAATCAGAAGTGCTGTAGGGCTGCTCTGGGGTTTGCTGAGAGCTGACTCTACCGGCGGCCAGGATTTCTTTCCAGTCCCAGCACCTCCTGTGTGAGGGCAGTGCCCTGTTCCTGCTGCTGCCATGGGACCTCCTGCCTAACTGAACCTGCCAGGCTGAGCAGCTCCTCGCTGCTGCCCCTGCTCAATGCTGCACAGGAGGATCTCCTGTCCTTCCCTAGACAGAGCATTCCGACTCCCTGAAGAAGTCCTCTGGCTGTCCCAGCCCTCACTCTGGAATCCCTCTGACATCTACAGTCCCTTTGCTTTGGCTAGTAAAATTTAGACACCTGGTAATCCTTCTGGGCAACTTTAACACATTCTCCAAATGCTTTCCCATTTGGTGTGTGAGCGCTCCCATTTGCCATGTAATCAGCTGGTACCTTGGACATAAACCTGAAGTTAAAGAGAGGGATTTTTACTCTCACCGCCCCCGACATTTGCAGCCAGATTTTAATGAGTGTCTTTGAAACTGGCCACCGGACCCATGCCCAGATGAATGAGCTTAGTAGGTGGTCAAAATCCAAAGCCTCCACCTTACAGGATAGATGAGGAAAGACCCCAGAAGTGGAGCCAAGGTTTTCAAAGCTGAACTCTTGAAAAGTGAGGGATCCTGCTCTGAGATGAAAATATAGTTCCTTGGTAGCTCAAATTTTAAAAGAAAAAATAATTAGCCAGGCTTCCTTGGCCTCTTGTCTGGTACCTGACCCACAGGAAGGTCATGGTAGTCAGTGTGTCTAATGGTACCCGGGCAGGTGCTCAGGGAAGTCCAGTTGTGTGGAGGCAGCCGAGACTCCCAGGAGAAGATACCCTTGCACAAAAGGAAAGAGACCCTTCTCAATCGACTGACGCTACAGTCAGTATTACAGTCAGGAACACAAAGGGAATTACAGAAATGTGCTATGTGGTGATGTGCAAATCCACCTGACTGACATGTACATGCTCCTCTTAAGATTAATGTGACACAATGGAATATTACCTATTAAAAAGAATGCATTTGAATCAGTTCTAATGAGGTGGATGAAACTGGAGTCTATTTATTATACAGAGTGAACTCAGTCAGAAAGAAAAACACCAATATATATGGAATTTAGAAAGATGGTAACAATGACCCTATATGCAAGGCAACAAAAGAGAGACAGATGTAAAGAACAGACTTTTGGACTCTGTGGGAGAAGACAAGGGTCGGATGATTTGAGAGAATATCACTGAAACATATATATTATCATATGTGAAATAGATCGCCAATCCAGGTTCGATGCATGAGAGAGGGTGCTCAGGGCTGGTGCACTGGGATGACCCTGAGGGACAAGATGGGGAGGGAGGTGGGAGGAGGGTTCAGGATGGGAACACACGTACACCCATGGCTGATTCATGTCAATGTATGGCAAAAAAAACCCACTAGAATGTTGTAAAGTAATTAGCCTCAAATTAAAATTAATTAATTAATTTAAAAAAAAAGATTAATGTGACACTGTGTTTGAAAACATTTGACATATAGAAGGCACTTAAATATCTGAAGAATATCAAGGCAAATATGGCCTTCTCAGAAACTCTTCCAAGAAATGAAGAAGCTAGTCATAACAAATGATAATGGCCACTCTTAATTGAGTGCATATTATGGATCACTGTATGAGAGGGACTACAAGTGCTCTTCCGTATCTTGTCTTCCTTTCCTCCACCCCAGACACAGGGGACACTACATCGCCTGTCCACTTGCAGTTATGAAGGGTAATGGGACTAGCCATCGCCACCAAGATACAAGCAGGTGCATTGTTGGTCACATCTGAAGCCAGTATGCCATCTCTGTGCTTTCTCTTTCACTCAGCAGCAAACATGGCAGTCCAATGGTAAAACTCCAGAATGGAAACAGCATGTGAACTTGGGCCCCCTGAGGTCAGAGTTAGTGTCAGGTGCTCAGTCATGTCCGATCCTTTGCAGCTCCATGGACTGAGGTTCACCAGGCTCTTCTCGGATGCCCCAGGCAGGAATACTGGAGTGGGTTGCCATTCACTTCTCCAGGCGATCTTCCCAAACTAGGGATAGAACCTGCATCTTCTGTCTCCTGTGTTGCAGGTGGTTTCTTTACAGTCTGAGCCACCAGGGAAGCCCACGTTGAGCCGTTCAAATTTCAGGTTTTGCCTGTTGTGTCAACTAGCAGTTACTTTAGCTGATATATAGCTACTATTTTGGCTTTCCTGATGGCTCAGATGGTAAAGAAACCACCTGCAGTGCAGGAGACCTGGGTTCAATCCATGGGTCGGAAAGATCCCCTGGAGAAGAGCACAGCAACCCACTCCAGTATTCTTGCTCGGAGAATCCCATGGACAGAGGAGCCTGGCGAGCTACACCCCATGGGATCTCAAGGAGTTGGACATGACTGAGTGACTAACACTAAATAATAAAGGTGTTGTTAGAGTTACTGAAGTATTGTATTTACAGTGATAATAGTGCATGCACTCTTCTCGAAAAAACTTCTAATTAGAACTTCAGAGAAATCATATTTTTCCATCTACAAAGTTTCTTCAAATTTCAGCCCCATCTTCAGAAATATCCACAACTAACGATCTGGTGTATGTAATTTTAAAGCTGATTCTAGACTCACACAAATAATTGTTTGTGAGTCTGAGAATGTGAGGACTGATTATGACCATGGCGTGGCAGTGGCATGTGACAAGTTTATGTGGGCAGTACTTCGACAAGATGGCATGTGAAGGGAAGTCCCTCACAACAAGAGATCTTGCAGAGATATGGTGGCAAAAACTCAACACCCAGAAGGGCAAGATGTAATGGAAGTCCCAGAGGAAAAGGAATCAGAGAGCGATGTCACCTTCTTGCACAGTGGGGAATCCCTGGGTCAGAGAGCTCCAAAAGGCAGCAGTGGCTTGAAGTCTTACGGTTGCAAGTTATATTTATCTCATCTATGCCCAGTTACTGTTATCTATGCCCAGCAGGTTTCAGTTCAGGTCAGTCCCTCAGTCATAGCCGATTCTTTGCAACCCCATGGACCGCAGCAAGCCAGGCCTCCCTGTGCATCACCAACACCCAGAGTTTACTCAAACTCTTGTCCATTGAGTCAGTGATGCCATCCGACCCTCTCATCCTCTGTCATCCCCTTAGGTCCTCCCACCTTCAATCTTTCCCAGCAGCAGGGTCTTTGCAAATGAGTCAGCTCTTTGCATCAGGTGGCCAAAGTATTGGAGTTTCAGCTTCAACATTAGTCCTTCCAATGAACACTCAGGACCGATTTCCTTTAGGATGGACTGGTTGGATCTCCTTGCCACCCAAGGGACTCTCAAGAGTCTTCACCAACATCACAGTTCAAAAGCATCAATTCTTTGGCACTCAGCTTTCTTTATAGTCCAACTCTCACATCCATACATGACTACTGGAAAAACCATAGCTTTGACTAGACAGACCTTTGTTGGGAAAGTAATGTCTCTGCTTTTTAATTTTTTAATGTCTAGGTTGGGCATAACTTTTCTTCCAAGGAACAAGTGTCTTTTAATTTCATGGCTGCAGTCACCACCTGCAGTGATTTGGGAGCCTCCAAAAAGAAAGTCTGTTACCGTTTCCACTGTTTCCCCATCTATTTGCCATGAAGTGATGGGACCAGATGCCATGATCATATTTTTCTGAATGTTGAGTTTAAGCCAACTGTTTCACTCACCTCTTTCACTTTAATCAAGAAACTCTTTAGTTCTTCTTCACTTTCTGCCATAAGTGTGGTGTCATCTGCATATCTGAGGTTAGGGTGCAGTTTTTCAGGGTATGCCAAGAAAGCAGGTTCTAAATGGGGAAAATCAGTTTATTTGGACTATATTCAAAGTAATTAGATGTTCAAAAATTTAATCTTCTTGGGGAATATTTTAGGGGAGGGCTCCATCTCACACTTCTGTAACCATTCTGTAGCACACTCCACTCCTAGCCCCAAGCTTAACTTGCCTTCCTATTGTGCCTGATGGGTCATTTCATCCTAAATGCAACCACGGTTCCCCCAGCACTTGTGTGACACTGGCTTAGCTTGTCATCCTATGAGGAGCTCTCTCTTGCCACCATCTTGTTGCTTCACAGATTTGATCTGAGTTTCCTGGAAAGTGGGACTTTTTACAGTTACCCATGGGCTAAAATGGTTTGTTGATGTTGGCTGTGTAAGTTTCAGGCACCTCTCCTACAGAGGTTTGCAGATATGTACTTGTGTCATTGCCCCCATTTGTGTTTATGGTCATGTTGATATGTATTGGGAGCCAAATATACTTGATCTGACCAGATCATGTGATCTGTAAGAAATTTTCTGATCTTCCACTGACCTCCAAGGCCCAAGGTGGCCACCAGGACCACAAAGCATGACATGTGAACTTTGACTTGAGCAACCATCATCTAATAGGGGATCTGGCCACATACTCTTCACGGAGTTCTCGAGGCAAGATTATGGAGTGGATTGCCATTTTCTCCTCCACTGGACCACGTTTTGTCACAACTGTTCACTGTAACCTGTCTGTTTTGGGTGGCCCTGAATGCCATGGCTCATAGCTTCATTGAGTTATGCAAGCCCCTTTGCCTCAACAAGGCTGTGATCCATAAAGGGTACCCTGATGCTGGGAAAGATTGAAGGCAAAAAGAGAAGGAGGCTGCAGAGGGGGAGATGGTTATATAGCATCACAATTTGAGCAAACTCCGCGAGATAGCGTAGGACAGAGGAGCTTGGCGTGCTGCAGTCCACGGGATTACAAGGAGTTGGACAAGACTTAGCAACTGAATAACAATAAATGGCCACATAAGAAAGTTCCTTCTTTATGTTCTAGAAGTGCCAAGGCATATAGACAACAAAAATGGGTAATTACATATATGTTTGTTTTTAAGTAAGAATATTTAGTCAGACTTAGGTTTAATGGAGTTGTCAAAGAACAGAGGCTCTGAATCCAGCCAGCCTGGATTTCAATCCTGACTCTGCCACTTGCTGGCTGTGTGACCTTGTGTAAGCTTTCAGCCTCTCTGTTACTCAGTTCCGTCATCTGTAAACCACAGATAGCAATAGTACCTAACTCCTGGGGCAGCTATGAGGACAAAACCAGGTAATATCTGTAAAGCACATTCAACAGCAGCTGGCACATAGTAAATGCCAAGCGAGTGCTTATTAAATCAGCAAATTCTGACCTCACCAGACACTGCTGTGTAGGATTCTGTCATTCAGCTCAGTAAATGGAACTTGGAAAGTTTGTAAAACAGGGCTAAAACTTGTGCTCCACTGAGCTGTGATGAACTTGAAACACTAGGCCTTGTGCAAAGCATGCTGTATGGTTATCCTTAATGGAGGCCTGGAAACCCTCGGATCCTTCCATGCTCCAGAGTTTGCTATTGCACCTCTCGACTGTTCTTACTGTTTCTGCAACCACCCAGTGGTCAATTCTGTGAAGTCCCTTAACATCCTGAATGTACCGGCTTATTGCAGGATGCATAAATACATCATAATAACAATGGTAACTGCTTATCAGTACACTGCAGCTTATACAGTACATCATGGAGATGATCTTATTTGCTAAAACAAGCAACAGGGCACAATAGACTTGAGATTCTGGCTTTTGACTGAGCCGGAGCCAAATAAATACATCGGGAGCTCTATTCCTAGAGTTTTTGACAGAACACATGGATGGCCTCCCTTCCCAAGACTTAAGCCTCTATTAGCTAAACTGCAGGGTATAACATGCGTTTCACTGTCCCAGTCATCTCTGCTGCCATTTCAGATCACAGAGGTCACAGTAATGATTTGAAACCAGATGTTTGCTATTCCTTAGCCTCTTCCCATGTAAATAAATAAGTATCAGTAGATCAACATCCTGACATGTGCTGCTCATCCCCAAACACTCATTTATGCCTTTTCTACCACCCTCTCATGCTGGAATCAAGATTGCTGGGAGAAATATCAATAACTTCAGATATGCAGATA
The DNA here is from genome assembly GCF_033118175.1 of Dama dama. NCBI lineage: Eukaryota > Metazoa > Chordata > Mammalia > Artiodactyla > Cervidae > Dama > Dama dama. The sequence goes on from NC_083714.1 coordinate 57,724,731, forward strand.
ACACCACCCTTATGGCAGAAAGTGAAGAAAAAACGAAGAGCCTCTTGATGAAAGTGAAAGAGGAGGGTGAAAAAGTTGGCTTGAAGCTCAACTTTTTTGGCCTAAAGCTCAAAGATTCAGAAAACTAAGATCATGGCCTCCAGTCCCATCACTTTACAGCAACTAGAGAGGGAAACAGTGGAAACAGTGGCTGACTTTATTTTTTGAGGCTCCAAAATCACTGCAGATGGTGACTGCAGCCATGAAATTAAAAGACACTTACTCCTTGGAAGGAAAGTTGTGACCAACCTAGGGAGCATATTAAAAAGCAGAGACATTACTTTGCCAACAAAGGTCCGCCTAATCAAGGCTATGGTTTTTCCAGTAGTCACATATGGATGTGAGAGTTGGACTGTAAAGAAACCTGAGAGCCCAATAATTGATGCTTTTGAACTGTGATGTTGGAGAAGACTCTTGAGGGTCCCTTGGACTGCGAGGAGATCCAACCAGTCCATCCTAAAGGAGATCAGTCCTGAGTGTTCACTGGAAGGACTGATGTTGAAGTTGAAACTCCAACAATTTGGCCACCTGATGCAAAGAGCTGACTCATTTGAAAAGACTCTGATGCTGGGAAAGATTGAGGGCAGGACGAGAAGGGGACGACAAAGGATGAGAGGGTTGGATGGCATCACCGACTCAACGGACATGAGTTTGTGTAAACTCTGGGAGTTGGTGACAGACAGGGAGGCCTGGCGTGCTGCAGTCCATGGGGTCACAGTCAGACAGGACTGAGGGACTGAACTGTATTGACCTGAACATCCTTCTCATGGACATGTGCTTTTGTTGGCCATCAAACACATCCTGCTGCTATAGCAGAGGTAACTGGGAGCCTTGGCCCAAGTGGAAAATTCATATCTACAAGAATACTCACTGTTTGTGATCAGCTTCTAATTAGTTCCATCATTTCTGTGCTCTTCTGAGCCCAGCTCTGTGTTTTTCCATATGTCTAGCTTCCCTGGTACCTGAAGATGCATGTTGCTTTCCAGCACTGGTGGTCAGTAGCCCAGGGTAGACAAAATAACCCAGCGCCTGCAAAGACAGTTCCCTACAGGGACGGAGCTCCAGTGAGATGAGCCAGACAGGCAGCTTCCTGTGATGCTCTCAGAAAAACAGCTCTTTGTAGGGGCCACTTCTGTTATAGGGACCCCAAACAAGTTGCTTTAAAATTAGTTGTGAATACATTAAAACTGCCGTTACTCAAAATTGCCCAGTGTCTCAAGAAACTTTGCAGGCCTTACCTTGGGGCGTAATTCCTGAATCATGTCAAGAGCTGCCACAATTCCAGGCACGTGGGAGGTAGCCAATCAACTGTGACCCAATTTCCTGGGAGATGTCAGGCTGGTGGAGAAGCTGAAGGATTCAAGGGCATGCTAGTAGGTTTGTCCACACTTGTGTTTTCACTTGTAACATAATGGAAACTCCTCCTTCCGTCTTCCCTGCCACCTTTGCTTTTAGATGTATATGATGTTGAACCTGGAAAGGCCCTGAGGGATTGTATATGGCAAGAAAAGTTATCTTGGTCCTCCTAGTTTATTCTAGGTTATTCTGGTTATTCTGGTCCTCCATGAATGACTCTCTCTGACTTCTCTGATCTAATCTTCAGATAGTCTGCTGCTCACTCCTGATACATGTATATCAATACCATTGTACCAGGGTATACCAGTATATTGGTATATACCAGTGTACCAATTTATACTGATGTAAACCCAAATGTACACTAATTGATGAATAAATAGAATGTGTATCTATGCAGGGCTTCCCAGATAGCTCAGTTGCTCAATGACTTATTATTCAACCGTTAGAAAGGAATGAACTAAAAACTTAAGGGGAAAAAAGAAGGAAGTACTGATACTTGTTCCAACTGGAACCAACCTTTAGCTAATTGAATGGGTTAGGTTCCAGAGAATGGCTTTTCTTTCTAGAGAAGGATGTGAAGGGTAATTTGTAGCTAGTCATTTTCTAGAAGGGGATTCAGATGTTGGGTAGGGCTTGGAAGTAGAGGTATATATACACTCACACACACATGAAAGGTTCTCTCTGGTTGAGCTTACTGGTGCAACACCTAGAGGAGGGATGTAACATTTTAAAAGGACAACTTTTGGAAGGATATGAAGAAAGTGCAACCCATGGCTTTAGTCGTTTGCTTGTCTCTGATAACAGCTGAAACTCACCTACAGCCTCCAATCCATGACAGGGCAGCAACATTCCCAGCATTCTTGCTGTTCAGGCTGAAGGGATGTAGCAAAAGGGCAGGTATTCCAAAGCCCTTGTGAGGCATCTGCTGACTGGCTATCAGCTGCAGTGTCAAGAGTAACATCAGCATCCCAAACACGAGGGTCCCTGGCACTCATCATGTGTGTTAACTTCCCTGAATAAGCACCAGCAGATGGTAGGGGAGGCCAGGCTTGGATCAACACTCTAGGGTGGTAACACCTGTTCGGGGTTTGGGAAGGGGGAGTTGAAGTTCTAAGCTCACTGACCTGCTTCAGAGATTCAGATCTGCTGTTCGATGCTGCAGGACACAAGTTCATTCTCAAGGAGGAATTGGAAGAAAGGAAAACGCCATAATCCATGTCACACACCAAGGTTTGAACACGCGGTTGGAATTGCTTCAGAGGCTGAGTTAGTAGTGGGGAGGCTCTGGTTTGCACAGTCAGGCAGGGACCTGCTTGTGTGTACAAGCTGACTCTCACACATATTCTGGTCAATATGCCATGGGCTCTGCGTAGGCCCCATCTATGGGGACAAATACCTTTGCCAAGTGAGAACAAAGGCAGTGGCCTCTACAGAAATGAAAGCTACAAGTGAAGCCTCAAGAGGTATAACTAGGCTACTGCTCTCTGAGCCAGGCCCTTGGTTGGACACACTGGGTGGTAGGATGAGAGGAATGAAAATCAAGATGGCAATGTTATCAGGAGCCAGAAACACAGGCTTAGGGAACCGCCTTTTCCCCAGAGCCACTGACATGTTAAGTGGCCTCTTACCTGACTAGGCTGGCCAAAACTGGATTGGCTTTGTGTCTCCTGTCTTTTTCCCACCCATGCCAGTACCTGAGCCTCCACACTCATCCAACCACCAATGTCCACCAATTCTAAGTCAGAGATGTCTCGACCCCGCTTTCTCCTATGGGCCATGGTCTGAATTCAGGCCCTCATTATTTCTGGTCTTCTAACTGCTGTCTACTCCCAGGACCTCAAATCTGCCTTCTACACTGCTGATGAGGAACTATCTAGGAGCACTGGCAGGACCACTGAGATAGGCTCTGGGCTTTCTGTAGGTAAGGGGAGGAAGTCTCCAGTTCAGAAGCAACCCACATCAGCAGTGTTGGACAGCCAATCTGGCATTCCACCCTGCAGCCTAAGGGGCAGAACAAGAGGCACGGAGCTGGCTGGCACTCCCGGGGGAAGTGGACTCTCAAGAAATGGGCCACACAGAAATGTGGGCCTTGCACCTCCTCTGCCCTGTATGGAAATACCCAGTGCTTCCCACCTGACTCTTAAAAAATAGTCTTTGCACTTCATGTAACACCTTTCTTCAGAGGATTTCACAAAAGAAGCTCAAAGCAATCTGCTCATAGACCTGGTTCGCAGGCGTCCCTTCCCCAGCAGTGTCTGAGGGCAGGAGGAGAGGACAGGGGAGCAGGGCCCTGGCACTTACTTGAGAGAGTTTCTTCTGCTTGGGAATTCCTTTCTGGTCCTCTGAAATCTAACATAGAATCCCATTTAATATGAAGAATATAAACGAATAGCACTGTGTGTTTGAGCGGGAGACTGAGAACGGGGTAGGGGGTGGGGCGCAAAGAAAGGCAGGAAACAGAAAGACTGAATGGTTAACAATACTACCTCTTCTGGGAAGCAGGATGGGGGTGGGCTGTGTGGAATGATTGCTCCTTTCAGTTCTGGGCTATATGATTTTTTGTTGTTGTTTTCAAGAAAGTATTTTTTTTTTTCATTTGTTTTTATTAGTTGGAGGCTAATTACTTTACAATATTGTAGTGCTTTTCCTCATACACTGACATGAATCAGCCATGGATTTACATGTATTCCCCATCCTGATCCCCCCTCCCACCTCCCTCTCTACCCGATCCCTCTGGGTCTTCCCAGTGCACCAGGCCCAAGCACTTGTCTCATGCATCCAGCCTGGGCTGGTGATCTGTTTCACCATAGATAATATGTTACTCAGCCATTAAAAAGAATTCATTTGAATCAGTTCTAATGAGATGGATGAGACTGGAGCCCATTATACAGAGTGAAGTAAGCCAGAAAGATAAAGACCATTACAGTATACTAGCACATATATATGGAATTTAGAAAGATGGTAATGATAACCCTATATGCAAAACAGAAAAAGAGACACAGATGTACAGAACAGACTTTTGGACTCTGTGGGAGAAGGCAAGGGTGGGATGTTTCAAGAGAACAGCATCAAAACATGTATATTATCAAGAAAGTATTTTTATTGCTAGGGTGATGTAAAAAAAATACAATCTCTTTTTAACGTAAAGTATCATGAATACTGGTGAAAAATGTAATGAAGCATTATCGTGGGGCAGTAAACCAATACCATGCAAATCTCAAACTGCTAAAATATTAAACAAGTAATGAACATTTATATTGAATATAAATATAAATGAATATTGCTCTTGCTACTTCAAAGCAAGCTTTAGATCCTGGTTTTCTTGAACTTAAAGACATGGAAAGGAAAATATTTTTAGTATTAGTTTATCAATAGAAGGTACTCATATCTTGCTTATAGTGGCAGTTACAGAGCTTAATGTGTTTGTCAAAACTTAGCAGTGTACACGGAATATAGTGAATTTTACTCCATGTAACTTATGCCCCCCAAATAAGTAAAAGAATAGGTTATCATTAGAGGATGGTTGGCTGTCCACAAGTAACTACCACTGCTAATTGCAGATTTTCTGCATGTAAGACTGTTTATCAGTTTAAATATATTAGTTCAATAAGTGTGACATCAATGGGTCATTAATTTCCATTTACAGATAAAATAATAGATGCGTGGAGATGTACTGTGAGCAATGGCACAGCTGGCAATCAGCTGGTCTGGGACGGGAATCCAGCTCTCACACCATGCACCTGCACTGCCCTACACATGTCCATCCAGAGTGTCCATTGGTGATGCCATACTCCTTCCTGCTGGACATCCTTGGCCTCTCCAGGGAGAATCTGGGGTGAACTCCCTTCAAGTCACTGTTCAACCGTGCCTTTGGGCCCACCTTCATGTCTGAGTGATGCCAAGGCCACCAAAGGCAGCAGCCTTGCACTCCCTGCCCACGTTCCCACCTACTTCTCCCAGAGCAGCCTTAGTGGATGATGCCCCAGTGTCCACCTGGTCAAGTTCCAAATAACCATCTGCCCACAGATGGACCCGCCCCATCAGAAAAGCAAAGCTAGAAGGATTGATCTAACTAGTGTGGTCCAGCCTCTATCACTCCATGTCCACCAAAGAATTCATCCCTGGTGCACCCTTTAATCTCCAGGGTCGAGCTCAGCCCCAGTGTCAGGAACTTCTTTGTGGGACTGAACCTGACGTGAGGCAACTCAGGACACAGGAGTGATGTGTCCAATCACGATTTGCTTGCTGGTGTATAGGCTCAAGCAACTCCGGTGTTCTACTTGCAGGAGGGAGGAAAGCACATCAACGCCAGGGACAAGCAAGGGCAGTGTGGAAAGCCAATGGTGTGGGGGGTGGTTACAGGAGGGCCCTGGCCACCAAAAGTTCCCCCACTGGCCTTCAGTCACCTGCTGCTCAGACACAGAACCCAACAGCAGAGTGGGAGGGGTAGTGAAGTGACTCTGTGCACCTGCCAGGAGCTAGAAAGGGGAGCAGGGACTAGGGCTGGGGACAGGGGTTGGTGGGGGCAGAATCCAGAGAAGAGCAACAGACCCCGGGAAGGGTACAAGCTTGGGAGAAGGCCCAGGTGCCCTGGGAAGGTCATGAGAGAGGGGGGCTCGGGGCCTGCGGAAGGACGAGGGGTGCTGGCCAGTGGCCTATGAGTTTTTGAAGACAGACGGTGGGCTTCTCCAGGGTCTGGAGGAAGCTGCAGAGTGTGGGGACAGAAGAGGATGCAGGGCTGTGGTGGGGAGTTGGGGCAATGAGCAGATTTCAGAGATGGGGAGAGGGCCTCGAGGCTTGGGAGAGGGAAGAGTGCTCCACGGAAGAGAGGGGGTTCCGGGGAGAGGGCTCAGGATCAGAGGATCAGGATGGAGCCACAGGGTCTTGTGAAGAACTGGAGTCCTGGGAATTTCCAAGAGGACTCCAGGGGTCCAGGGAGGTCAACGGGGTCCAGGGAATGGATGCTGAGCTTAAGATAGGGCGCTAGGGTCTTGGGAAGGAATTCAGAAACAAGGGAAGGGCAGGCGCTCTCAGGAGGAAGAAGCACGAGGTCGGAGATGGGAGCACCCAGAGTACGGGGAGGGATGCGGGACTGGGAGAGGGCTTGGGGTCCTGGGGAGCAACACAGAATCCATAGGAAGAGTGTGGGGTCTTGGGAAGAGATGCAGATTCCAGGGATGAATGCCGGTCGAAGGGCTGGGGCCTCAGGGGGCTGAGGCAGCGCTTTACCTGCTTCAGAGGGGGTCGTTGTCCAGGTCCCAGCAAATGTACCACGGGTTCACGTAGAGGATGAGCAGGATAGCAAAGAGGAACAGAGCCACGAAGATGGCCTTGGTCACCGGAGAGACCAGGGTCTGCATGGTCCCCCCGAGGGGGCACTGTGGGGTCCTGGAGGAGGGACAGCAAAGAGAGCAGTGCGGGCTGCCACCTGCACCCATGGAGAGATGCCCTGACAGGGAGGAAACTTCTGTGGGCCAGCATCCCTGGGGCACCTGCGTGCTTGGGGCCAAGGACTTGCCTGCTCTGGCGGAGACATCAGGTCCCCTGGACCCCCAGCCCCCAGGACTCCTTCCGTGTGGTGCAGCCTGGAGGCTCTGCCCTTGGCCGGTGGGAATCAAAGAAGCTTAAGGATGAGGGAGAGCTGTCAGGCGCTGCGGGGCACCTCCAGAGTGGACCTGGGGTCTCCTTGAGGAGAGAGACTGGGGAGAGGTGTGGGGGTCTCCCCTATGTTCCCCAAGCCATCCCTAAAAGATGATCCCACTCATCTCCCTGGCACTTCGGGAAAGGACAGACTGGGGAGATCATTCGCTAGACCAAGCCTGTCCCATCCTGTGGCCAACGTTACACACAGACATTTTCCTGCTCACAGTGACCGGTTACAGGGCCATCACCATACTTTGGTGAATCTTTAGGAAAAAGTGAAAGTCGCTCTGTTGTGTCCGACTCTCTGCCAGTCTCCTCCGTCCATGGAAATCTTGAGGCATCACTGGAATGAGTTTCCACTCCCTTCTTCAGGGAATTGAACCGGGGTCTTCTGCACTAACCCCGGAATTGAACCCGAGTCTCCTGCACTGCAGGCAGGTGCTTTACCATGATTCCTAGACACCAGGGAATCTGACCTCTAAGAAGGGAGGAGCCAAAAGTAGCCGCGAGGAGCCAGGGCTGCTTGAACAAATCCCGAACCTCTCAAGGACCACCAGGGTGTGTCCACCTGGGTCTGGGGAGAGCCAAGGCCCAATCTGGCTGCTTTGTCTCCATTGCAACCCACGCCCCTACCCCCACCCCAACTCCTGCCCTCCTGTGCAGTCCACCGCTGGATTGGACCAATAGCATCCGCATCACCTGGGTGCAGAGAAGAGAACTGCTATCTCAGGCTCCACCCAGCTACACAGCGAGGATCTGCATATTAACGAGATCTCCAGAAGGCGGAGGGGCTTCCCTTGTGGCTCAATGGTAAAGAATCTGCCTGCAATGCGAGAGACCCAGGTTCGATCCCTGGGTCTGGAAGAAGCCCTGGAGACCGGAATGGCAACCCCAGAATTTTATGGACAGTGGAGACTGGCCAGGCTTCCATGGGGTCACAAAGAGTCAGACACGATTGAGAGACTGACATGTTCACTTCCAGGAAGGGAAGGGGGGAAGTTACCACGTGTTCACTGCCCCTTGTGCTGTGGTCCTCTGCCTTGTATAGTCTGTGAATGCAGGGTCATTGTGTCTTCCATAGTCAGGAGTGGTTTCCCCAGTGGCTCCTGCGTGCCTGCTAAATCTCTTCAATCGTGTCCTGCGTTGGCCAGCGGGTTCTTTAACCCCTACCGCCACCTAGTGGCAAATAATTCGCCTGCAATGCAGGAGCTGGGCTGGGAAAATTCCTTGCAGGAGGAAATGGCAACCCACTCCAGAATTCCTGCCTGGGAAATTCCATGGACAGAGGAGCCTGGTGGGCTCCATGAACAACTCAGCAAGAACGAATAGTCAGAAGTAATTGAGCCTGATTTCTTCAGTGGAGACTCTGGAAGCTCCAGTTAGTTACTCACCTAGCAAGAGTTGTTCTCAGTTCCTTAGGAGCATGCTTTCATTCATTCTTGAGAAGAAATTTCTCCGTGACTGAAGAGCAAGGTCCACGGAGAAAAAAAATGATCTTAATGGTTTAAAGGAAAAGAGAAGTTAGGACTTCTCTTCCCAGCCCCATCCCACTTCCGAACCTCTGTTCTTGGCTTTCTCCTACTCTCCCTGTGGTTTCTCAGGTGGAGACAGGCAATAAATACTGATTTCTGTGCTCTGTACATCAACCCTGCAGTCTAGCCTGTTCTAGTGGGAGAGAGCAGTAGCGCTTTGCCCATGGGATTGTCGGAAAACATGATTGTCGCATTTGCAAGCACTGGCTGCACAGGCCAGGTCACCTTTCACTCCCTCAGCTGCCAACATACCATTTACCAGCCACTGTCAGGAGAACATTGCTGTTGGATGGAATGAGGCCACTTCCAATCTGAGTGAGATCCTGTGTGCTCACTCGCTCAGTTGTGTCCGACTCTTCGCGACCCCATGGACTGCAGCCCGCCAGGCTCTTCTGTCCATGGGATTTCCCAGGCAAGGATACTAGAATGGGTTGTCATTTCCTCCTCCAAGGGCTCTTCCTAACCCAGGGATTGAACACTCATCTCCTGCATTGCAGGCAGATTCTTTACTGCTGAGCCACATCGTGAGATATCTCTGAATTGTCATATCGCTGAACAAGCTTAGCTCAGTTCAAGCAAGACGTGTTTTCCCATTGTCTTTGCTGCTAAATCCCTTCACTTGTCACTGCTCCTCTGAGTTAGTGTACCATGATTTTCTCTGCTGAATGTTTTCCTATGGTGATAGCAACTTTCCTTCCTCAGCATCAGGCCAGGCGAGCAGGACCATCCAGTGTGTCAAATATTAGGCACCTACTGATGAGATGGTTGGATGGCATCACCGACTCAATGGACATAAGTTTGAGTAAACTCTGGGAGTTGGCGATGGACAGGTAGGCCTAGCAAGCTTCTGTCCAATGGGTGGTAAGGAGTCAGACACGACTGAGGGAATGAACTGAACTGACTATGTGCAGGGTATCTAGGGGGTACGACAGAAACCAGGATGGGAGTCTAGTGAAGGCCTTAGAACAGCATGCAGATACCTAGGGCAGAGGCAGGTGTGGGGTTTGCCTACTCAGATCTGAGCCAAGTTCAGAAGAGAGACTGAAGAGTGAGGTCAGATATGGATGGCAGAATGGGAGGAGGCTTCGTGGAAGAGCTAGCAATAGGAGAGAGAGGGGAATGTCACTGCATGTACCGCTAACCCAGAAGGGTCAAGTGCAGTCCTATGTGAGCAGTCCCAATAGGGTCATTCTGTGGCTAGAACAGCAGGTTGTGGTGCAGGGCAAGACAAATGGAACACAGAAATGCAGATGCTGGTGGGGGCTCGATGGCTGATAAAAATGAATGAAGCTGCCCAGATGTAGGAGACATACTGGCCTGACACAAGAGCCAACTGGTGTCAGTGCTCCACCCCCACCATTTGTTTTTAATTGAGCTCTAAATCCAGATTTTGATGTGGCCTCTCCCAATTTTAAATGGTTGGCAACCGTTGTGGAAATGCTAAAAGCATCCTTTCTCTCATACTGACATGTCTCCCAGTCCTGTTCCCCCACATATGACTCCCTCTGCTTTTCTCTTCTCTCCTTTCCCAGGGTCACACTGTGCCGAGCCAAGATGGTACCTGTGGGTAACAGGTGGTGGGTGGGAAAGGGTGAAGGGTAGAGAATGTGCCATGGTGATTGAAACTACCAAGCTCAGTTACTCTCCAGAGAGGCAAGCAACAAGTTCCTGGTAGGTGCTCATTCTCTCTACCAGTCAGAAATAGCACCCAGGAGACCAAGACGAACAACTGTTCTACCAATTTTATTGACATATATTTTACATACCAGAAATTTTACTCTTCCCTCATTTTCAGTGTATCATTCAATGCATCTCAGTATTGAGTATGATGTTTGCTCTAAGTTTTCCTTTATAGATACCCTTATCAGGTTGAGGAGTTATTCTCCTATTCTTAACTCATTGAATAGTTGTCATTATAAAAGGGTGTTGGATTTCACCAAATGCTTTTCCTGTATATATTGAGGTAATCCCGTGGTTTTTGTCCTTTCTTCCATTAATAAATACATGACATTAATTGATTTGCACATGTTAAAACAACTGCATATCCGGGATAAACCCAACTTGACTATGCTGTATCATCCCTCTTATGTGGTGCTGGATCCAGCTGATCAGCATATCGTTGAGCATTTTCTACATTTGTCATGGTGTATCATTGTCTTTCCTTGTGCTGACTTTATTCAGTTTGGTATATAATACTGGCTGGGTAGAAAGAGTTGGGAAGTGTTTCCCCTCTCTTTAACACTTTGGTACAGTCTGGAAAAATCAGTCTTCATTATTTTAATGCTTGGTGGAATTCACCAGTAAAGCCATCTGAACATGGGCTTTTCTTTGTGGAAAGAATTTTTACATACTAATTCAAAATTCTTACTATTAAAAGAAATTTCTTTTATTTTTGATTGTGCTGGGACTTTTTTGCTGCATGCAGACTTTCTCTAGTTGCAGCTAATGGAGACCACTCTCTTGCTGTGGAGCATGGGCTCTAAGGGTGCACGGGCTTCAGTACTTGGGGCACATGGGCCCAGTTGCTCCATGGCACACAGAATCTTCCAGAGATCAAACACCTGTTCCCCTCTGTGGCAGGCCGATACCTAATCATTGGATGACCAGGGAAGTCTCCGAAATCCTGACTTTTAATAGTTTCATTTAGATATTCTATTTCTTCTTTTTAAACATTCTTTGAAATATGTCTATTCATACAAATTCATATAGCACACGATTCACCCATTTAAAGTGTAAAATGCAATTATTTTTGGTGTGTTTGAAGAGTCAGACAAGCATAACCACAATCAATTTTAGAAAATTTCCAGCACACCAGTACGAACCAAAGTGGATGAACGTTTACAGAGACTGTATTCACCACCACCTTCCCCCAGCCCACCCCAGCCATGTATGTGTGTGTGTTCAGTTGCTAAGTCATGTCTGACTCTTTGCAATCCCATGGGCTGCAGCCTGCCAGGCCGTTCTGTCCATAGGATTTCCCAGCCAAGAATACTGGAGTGGGTAGCCATTTCCTTACCAGAGGATCTTCCCAAGCCAGGTATTGAACCTGTGTCTCCTGTATTGGCAGGTGGATTCTATACCACTGCACCATCTGGGAAGCCCCCAGCCTGAGGTAACCATTAATCTTCTTTCCTTATCTGTAGATTTCCCTATTCTGGATATTTCATATAAGTGGAATCATAATATGTGGTCTTTGGTGGCTGGCTTCCTTCACCTAGCATGGTGTTTTCGAAGTTCACCCACACTGTCTTTTTTCATTTTGTTCTTTATGCATTTCGTGTCATATCTAAGAATCGACTTCTGAAATCCAACGTCATAAAAATGTACCTCTGTTTAGAGACACAGATGGACAGAACAGAATTTTGGACTCTGTGGGAGAAGGCGAGGGTGGGATGTTTCGAGAGAACAGCATCGAAACATGTATATTATCTAGGGCGAAATAGATCACCAGCCCAGGCTGGATGCATGAGACAAGTGCTTGGGCCTGGTGCACTGGGAAGACCCAGAGGGATCGGGTGGAGAGGGAGGTGGGAGGGGGGACCAGGATGGGGAATACATGTAAATCCATGGCTGATTCATGTCAATATATGAGAAAAACCACTACAATATTGTAAAGTAATTAGCCCCCAACTAATAAAAATAAATGAAAAAAAAAAAAACAGCAGAAAAAAAATGTACTTCTGCATTTTCTTCCGAGAGTTTTAATGGCTCAAGTCTGGGGATTGATCAAAGGACTGAGAGTCTCTGCTTTTGTCATTCAGAATAAACTTTTGTTCATTTGACTGGTGACATCTCTGCTTGTACAGATCATGTAAGAACTTCCTGGGCTTCCTAACTCTTTTACTTCTAGGAAGATCGTGAACAGCTAGATAAAACCATAGAGCTGCCCAAGTCAGACTCTTCTGATTGGTGCTTTGACTCTGCTCTCCATTACTGTAACCAGGCCTACCATGCCCTTGGTGGTTGTGTGCAGCCACTTTGCTCTGGCCATCTGGGGATCTAAATACTCCCACTGCCTTTAGGTTTCCCAGTTCAGAGACTGCAGTTCCTACCGTGAGTTCTGGCCTGCAGAGAAGAGCAATCACAGAGTTCTTCAAGTGGCTCCCCTCACAGTCTTGATAAAAGGCATGTCTTTGGGATTCTCCCGGTATGGGTGAGCAGGCGTTAAATGACAAATCCACACCAACAGTCAAATCTCCATAAACCTCTGAATGGCTTCCTCTGTATTAAACCAACACAGGTCTGGCATTTCCACTCACTGTGGGTCAACTTTTGGTGCATAGTTCAACCAACCAGACAAACTAATAAGAGCCCTTTCTAACTCCCTGAGTTGCAATATTAAATACAGAATTTATGCTTAGTGAATCATTTTGGCCTGATCTAGCTTTATATGGGGAGGCTGATCCCACTGGGGTCAGGAGGCTGCTTCCCACAGACAGTGGGGAGGATTCTTCTACTGGCAAGAATGACTCACCAGACTCAATGGGCTCAGTGTCCCCAGCTTCATCAGGGTCTTCCCACACAGCTCTATCACAGTGCACAGAATCCCATTCTTTCCAAGTCAGGGCCCTCATTTTAACTGGAAACTCTAGGGGCAGAATTCAAGTTCAAGTCTAATTCAACCAGTTGAATGATGAGCATTTGCATGTGATCATTAGCAATCTCAACCCTGTATCTATAGGAGATTCATGTCTCCTTATGGGTACACATAGAATCTTTTGGGTCTTTTACTGTAAACTGAGCTAATCCTTTTCTTTCACCACTCTTTCCAACTACACTGGGGGCAACCAGAAAGCTCATCATATGTATCGATATTCCAAAAATGTTCATAAGTATCATATACACAGTCACAGAACACCTTGCATCCAGCACTTCTTTTAAGTGGTTCATCAGGCATATCCAAAGGAGGTATTTTCCATATATCTGTTGCCATAGACTATCGATGCTGTCTTTAGTACAGAATCATTAGCACCTGTAATCCTAATCAGATTACAGAGCTAATTCTAGAAACCCCAGAACCAATTAAGAAAACTCACTTTTTAAATTAAGTATAGTGGCTATACAGAACTATATGTTACAGATGCACACTATAGTTATTTACAATTTTAAAGGTTATACACCATTTATAGATATCACAAAATATTGGCTATATTCCCCATGTTTTGCAATATACCCTTGTAGCTTACTTATACATAATAGTTTGTACCTCTTACTCCCCTATTCCTACTTTGCCCCTATCTCCTTCCCTCTCCCAACTGGTAACCACTAATTTGTTCTTTGTGTCCGTGAGTCAGCTTCTTCTATTTTAATATTCAGTTGTTGTTCAGTTGCTCAGTCATGTCCAACTCTTTGAGAACCCGTGGACTGCAGCACTCCAGGCTTCCCAGTATTCACAATCTCCCAAAACTTGCTCAAACTCATGTCCATTGAGTTGGTGATGCCGTCCAACCATCTGACCCTCTTCCCTGCCCTTCTGCTGAATTCAACATTTCCCAACATCAGGGTCTTTTCTAATGGGTCAGTTCTTTGCATCAAGAGGCCAACATATTGGAGTTTCAGCTTCAGCATCAGTCCTTCCAGTGAAAACTCAGGACTGATTTCCTTTAGGATAGACTGGTTGGATCTCCATGCAGTTCAAGGGACTCTCAAGATTCTTCTCCAATACCACAGTTCAAAAGCATCAAGTCTTCAGTGCTCAGTCTTCTGTATGGTCCAACTCACACATCCATGCATGACTACTGGAAAAACCACAGCTTTTACTAGATGGACCTTTGTCAGCAAAGCAGTGTCTCTGTTTTTTCATACACTGTCTAGGTTTGTCATAGCTTTTCTATGTCCATGGAACTCTCCAGCCAAGAATACTGGAGTGGGTTGCCATGCCCTTCTCCAGGGTATCTTCCCAACTCAGTGATTGAAGCTTCTTCTCTTATGTCTTCTGCCTTGGCCAGCAAGTTCTTTACCAGTAGTGGCACCTGGGAAGCCCATTTGTTAATTTTTGCTGTTATTTCCTTTAATATAGGAGCAAGCATCTTTTAGTTTCATGGCTGCAGTCACCATCTTCAGTGGTTTTGGAGCCCAAGAAAATAAAGTCTGTACAGTTTCCATTGTTTCCCACCTATTTGCTGTGAAGTGATGGGACCGGATGCCATGATCTTCATTTTTTGAATGTTGAGTTTTAAGCCAGCTTTTTCACTCTCCTCTTTCACCTTCATCAAGAGTGTCTTTATTTCCTCTTCACTTTCTGACATAAGGGTAGTGTCATCTGCTTATCTGAGGTTATTAGTCTGTTTTATTTTTTAAATTCAACATCTAAGTGAGATCATGCAGTGTTTGTCTTTCTTGGTCTGACTCATTTCACTTAGCATATTGCCCTCAAGGTCCATCCATGTTGTTGCAAATGGCAAAATACCGTTCATTTTCATGGCTGTGTACTATTCCATTATGTGTATGTGGTGTGTGTGTGTGTGTGTGTGTGTGCCATGCCTTATTTATCCATTCATCCATTGATGGACACTTAGATTGCTTCCATATCTTAACAACTGTAAATAATTCTACTGTGAACATTGGGGTGCATGTATCTTTTCAAATTAGTGTTTTTGTTCTTTTCAGATATATACCCAGGAATGAAATTGCTGGGTCACATAGCTCAATTTATTTTTCTGAGAAACGTCCCTACTATTTTCCACAGTGACTGCACCAATTTACATTCCCATCAACAGTGCACAAAGATTCCTTTTTGCCACATCCTTGGTACCATTTGTTATTTGTGTTCTTTTTGATGATAGCCATTCTCACAGGTATGAGGTGACATTTCATTGTGATTTTGGTTTGCATTTCCCTGATGGATTAGTGATGTTGAGCACCTTTTCATGTGCCTGTGAGCCGTCTGTATATCTCCTTTGGAAAAGTTTCTATTCAGTTTTTCTGCCCATTGTTAAAGTGTGTGTTTGTGTGTGTGTGGTTTTTTTTTTTTTTTTTTTTACTGACACAGTGTTGTTGTTGTTTTTTTTTGACACTGTGTTTTTAAGCTATTTATATATGTTGGATATTAACCCCACATCAATCATTTGCAATATTTTCTCTCATTCAGTAGGTTCTTTTCATTTTTTTGAGTGGTTTCTTTTGTTAGGCAATGGCTCTTAGGTTTAATTAGGTCCCTGTGCTATGCTAAGTAGCTTGAGTCATGTCTGACTCTCTGCCACCCTATGGACTGTAGCCCACCAGCCTCCTTTGTCCATGGAATTCTCCATGCAAGAATACTGGAGTGGGTTGCCATGCCCTTCTCCAAGGTATGTTCCCAACTCAGGGATTGAACCTTCTTCTCTTATGTATTCGGCCTTGGCAGGCAAGTTCTTTGCCAGTAGTGCCACCTGGGAAGCCCATTTGTTTATTTTTGCTGTTATTTCCGTTACTATAGGAGATGGATACAAAAACAAGGCTGTTGTGATTTATGTCAAAGAGTGTTCTGCCCATGTTTTCATGCAGAAGTTTTACATAATCAACCTTACACATCAGTCTTAAATCCATTTTGAGTTTGTTTTTGTATATAGTGTTAGATAATGTCCTAATTTCATTCTTTCACATGCAGCTGTCCAATTTTCCCAGCACCACTTACTGGAGAGAGTGTCTTTTCTCCACTGTATACTGTATTCTTGCCTCCTTTGTTGTAGATTAATTGACCATAGGTGCATTGGTTTATTTCTATGATTTCTATCCTATTTCATTGATTTGTATGTCTGTTTTTGTGCCAGTACCATAGTGTTTTGATTCCTAGAGCTTTGTAGTATAGTCTAAGGTCAAGAAGCTTGATTCCTCCAGTGCTGTTCTTTTTTTCTTTTTACATTATTTGACAGAGCCCGGTCTTTGGTACGGCACATGGGATCTTTGCTTTCATTGAGGCATGTGGGATCCTCAGGCGTGGCATTCGGAACCCTCAGTTTTGGCACTTGGGATCTTTCTAGATGTGGCATGCAGGGTTTTTACCTGCAGCCGCAGCATGTGAACTCTAAGTTGTGGCATGTGAATCTCAGTTGGAGCCTGCTAACTCTTAGTTGCTGCATGTGGAATCTAGTTCTCTGATCAGGAATCAAACCTGGGTCCCCTTTCTTTGAGAGAATGGAGTCTAAACCACTGGACCACCAGGGAGGTCCTTCCAAGGCTGTTCTTTTTTCTAGAGATGGTTTTGGCTATTTGGGGTCTTTTGTGTCCATACAAATTTCTAGTTATGTGAAAAATACCATTGGTAATTTGGTAGGGATTACATTGGATCTGTAGGTTGCCTTGGGTAGTATAGTTATCTTACAAAACTGATTCTTCCAACCCAAGAACATGGTATAATTTTCCATCTTGTGCTGTTATATTTCTCTCAATATCTTAGAGTTTTCCAAGAACAGGTCTTTTACCTCCTTGAAGTGAAGTTGCTCAGTCCTGTCTGACTCTTTGCAACCCCATGGACTGAAGCCTACTAGACTCCTCGGTCCATGGAATTTTCCAGGCAAGAATACTGGAGTGGATTGCCATTTCCTTCTCCAGGGGATCGTCCCAACCCAGGGATTGAACCCGGGTCTCCCTCATTGCAGGCAGATGCTTTACCATCTGACCCACCAGGGAAGCTTTACCTCCTTAGGTAGGTTTATTTCTGAGTAGTTTATTCTTTTGGATGCAGTTAAATGGGATTATTTAATGGTAAATGGGATAATATCCTGAAGTTATTTTTCTGCTTGTCACTGTTAGTGTACTGAAATATGAATCAACTTTTACGTATTGATTTTGTATACTGTCACTTCACTGAATTCATCGGTGAGCTCTAGTAGTTTCTGGATGAAGAAGATGGGAGGTCTCTCGGCCAGAACAGAAGGGAACCTCAAGCTGCCATGGGCAGCCAAGGGGCGCAGGGGTGGTTGAGCATCTCTTAGGAGTATGCAGGGACAGCCAGAACATACAGAGAGGGAAGTGGGGCCTGGGGATTCAGCCATTGGCAGGGCGTGCCCTGCCACAATCCTGATAGCTGAGGAGGCAGCCGTGAGTGTTTGCAGGGTCCCAGACAGTCTAAAATGGAACTCGGCTTTTCAGGGATCTGAGGCATCCCTGGGTCACATAGGAGGCACTGAGTAGGGCTTCTGCCTATGGGAAACACTGGGCAATTCTATCTAGCTCACCTGAGCTGTCTCTAGAGACATTTAATTCAGGAGGTGTTTCAGCCCCCAGTTTGCAAGAATCGACAAGGAAGCCAACCCCTCGCTGATGATGGGAGGCTTCCAGCATGGAGCCAAGGTCCACTGGGAGATCAGTCCTTATGCACCTTAGACGCAGACTTGCTGTGAGATACAGCCGGCTTCCCCATGACCACATGGCAGGCTTAAGTGTCAGGAACCTCACCACCTCCTGTACCTCCCCTGAGTCCTCAGGACCCCGTGAGACAGGTGCCCCTAGGATTACCCATGTGGGGAAGCAGAGGTCACAGTGGGTGAGCCAGGTGATCAGCAGCACCAAGGTCCCTGCCTTGGCATCTCCTCACCTGAGCCCTCTCTCTCATCCACTGGGCTGGGCTCCTGGGCCCCAGCTGGCTGATGCCTCAAGGTCAGAGGCATTTCTGATTCTGGAAATCTCAGGAAAATCCTCAACCCCAGGAGCGGAGTTGGAGTGGAGGGCATTAACAGGGTGGACCGCCCATGTGAGTTGCCCTGCATGCCTGCCTCTTTGATGCTAGAGCATCAGGCCCCAGAGCAGGACGGCAACTGTCACAGCCTGGACACAGAGCCAGATGGAGGTCCCATGGATGGCGGTCTCAAGAAAGGCAGCCACACTGTGTGTGAAGGCTCAGGTGACTGCCCCCTCCCATGTTCCTGGGACCGCGGTGTGCAGAGCAAGGGCAGCTGGGGGTGGACATGGGCAGGCTGTGGAGCCCAGAAAATGATGGCCTGTCCTCCTCCTGTGTCCCTGGGACTTTAGCCAATTTCTCTACAGCCCCCACCCTGGGGTTCCCACAGACCAATGGCAGGGCCTGGAGAGGGTCTGTGTGGGGGCTGGCTGCTTGGCCAGCAACAGTGCACAGAGGGCCGGGTGGCTGTACCCTTGACCATGGACTCCCCACTCTGGACATGGCTGTGTTTGAGCCCAAGTTTGCCATGCACAACCCTCAAGTCAACCGTGAACACAGAGGAGGGGCTGACTTTGAGGGTCACAGGTCTGTCTGTATGTGTCTGCCTGGCCCCAGGTCTCCAGGACCAGAATGCCGTGCATGGTTTACACAAGGGCTGGGCCTGAAACTTCCCACCTGTGCACTAGTGTCATGGTGTCCACTGCCATGATGACCATGGACCAGGACGCTGGCACTCTGACTAGCCTGGGTGCAGCTGGCCCTTTATTAGGTCACTTAATGACTGTCTTGTGATGTCAGCCCCGAGCAAGCAGAGGCCTTTGGTGAGGGGCCAAGCACCCTTGTGAGCCTGGACTGCTCCTGGCCACTGTACTGTCCCTTTTCCAGGAGAGAGGGATGCACCGCAGTCCACATGGCTGTGGACAAGGAGGGCCCCGTGATGCACAGGGTGCCCGACTTCGGGGGGCTTTGCTTTCTTCCAAACACAGGGGCTCCAGCCCTCAGCTCAGGGAGCTGCACTCCTCCCTGTGGACCTTTCAGTTGCCCTGGCCTAGCCCGTGCCCACGGGCCACCGCAGCTTCAAGCTGCTGCTGGAAGAGAGTGCTTTCCTGGCTTTGAGTGGAGAGCCTTTGTTGAAGAGGCTGCACACCAATGTGGTGCCCTGCCTGAGGGGAGAGGGCAGCCTCCTCTCCCTCCCCTTTCCCAGGAAGAGGTGGACCATCGTCAACAGTCACTGCTCTTTGTCCATCTTCTGGGAGGACGGCACTTGCATAGGCATCCGTGAGGGGCTCTTAGAGAACCTTTTGGAGAGGGTGGGCTCAGACAAGCTGTTTGAGACAGACTGTATGAAGAGCTTCATCCACCAGCTTAGCCTGTATGGATTCAGCAAAATGTGCCAGGGATTGCTCACCTCGCTCTGCCTGACCAACTTGCTCACAGAGGAGCCCCCCTGTCTCCTGAGCAAGGTAAAGGCAGGGGAGTACCTGCTGGGCCCTGGGGGCAGGGTGGGTGCCAACCTCAGAGCCGCCAGGGACGGTGGCAGGTCTGCCGGGAAAGCTATGTGTAAAGATAGGACTGGGGACCAGCGTATGGTCCCTGGGTGGAAGCAGGTGGGGAGAGGGGTTTGTGTGCCTCTATGACTCCCTCGTGGCTCAGACCTGAAAGAATCCACCTGTAAGGAGGAAGACCTGGGATCTATCACTGGGTTGAGAAGATCCCCTGGAGCAGGGCAGAGCAACCCACTCCTGTATTCTTGCCATGAGAATCCCCATGGACAGAGGAGCCTGGTGAGCTATTGTCCGTGGGGTCGCAAAGAGTCACACATGACTTAGTGACTAAGCACATGACGCACATAGCTGTGGAAAAGAAGTCTAGTGCAGGGAACACAGGTCCTTTCCTGGGAAGTGTCCTGGTCAGCCGAGGAAGTGCAGGCCAGGGATCAACACCTGCAGAGAAAGCAGAGAAGCTTCTGCAGTCTGCCCACTGCAAATGTCGAGTCCCCTCTCTGGGTCTTGTATCAATACTCTTGGGCCACTCTGAGTCATTTTCCAAGTGCGAGAGTCAATGTTGAGTTAGTGAGTGTTGAGGATGTGCAAGCTGGGACACTGCCTCCTGTGGGACAGGGTCCCACTTTCTCCATGAGGCCTGGGAATGGCTGGGTGAAAGCACCCAGGGGTCTAGCCAGGAGGGTGCTAGTTTCAGTAAACCTTAGGAGAATTGAACTTTGCTATTCTCTCTCTCTCTCTCTCTCTCTCAGTGAATCCCAGTTACAGTTCTGCTGCAGTCCCCTGTTGGAGAGAGACAGCCCATACCTCCTGGGGCAGATGAAGAGGAGAGGGGTGTTAAGTCTGTGTCTCAGCAGGTGGAGGGCAGGAGGGAAGCCCTAGGCATCACTCTTGCACCCAGCACAATGCAGCCATAGGACAGCCTGTCACCTTGGCCTGAGGGTGCCCAGGGGACTGCAAGCCACCTGGATCTTACCCCTGCCACCGCCATGGCCAGGACCTATGCCGTCCCTGCTGCTGGTCCGGGGACAGCAGCCACACCCCTCTTGATGGGTCCTGATGCCTGGCAGCCCTAGGGGACGCAGACTCCAGCCTCACTAGTCCCTGTCCTGAGGAGGTGGCCCTGCCCATTGAGAACCTGTCCTGTGGCTCTGCTTCACCTGGCCTCCTGCCCAGATGGCTCCTCCTGTGATGGTGGTGGGCCCCACCACTGTGCCCACCCAGATCTTCAGCCTGCCCCCTGGCAGCTCCCAGAAGCCACGCTGGTGCTTCTGTGCACCACCTCGATGCACATCGTGGCTCAGCCCCAGAACCCCTTCTATTACTGCTCAGATAGCCCCTCTTTCCCATAATCTCCAGCCATTCTTTCCCGTAATCCCCACCCCCTTCAGGTGCGTCCCCAGAGGATGCCAAATATACACCCTATTCAGAGAGGTAGAGGCAGCCCTGTGGTCAGAACACTGTACGGCAATAAAGCGCTTGATAACATGAGGAATTTCCCGCCCAGCCCACGTCTTCAGTGCCTCCATCCTGGGCCTAGCTGATCATTTTGAGTCCCCTCAGGCAGCTGCTTGCCCGTGAAGGCAAGATAGATAGCCAGCCACCCTCAGCACAGTGCGGGCACCTCATATACAGCTGGGGAAGCCCTTCAGATGCTCTGGACCCACTCATTTAAAAGACACATCAAGGGCTTGACAAGAGCCTGGTGGAGTGACTTCACAGGTACAGGGACACTGTCCATCCAGCAGGCTACTCACTTGACAGAAGAGGAGAAATTAGGCCTCCCCTTCTTGGGGGCCCCAAAAGAGCCCTTACTGTCCTGAGATGCACAGGGCTAGAGCCTGTGGTCTCTGCCCGAGGCCTGCAGGTGTTCAGTTTGGGGGCTCGCTGGTGTCTGGACAGCAGGCTTGAGGCTTGGCTTCATTGCAGGGTCTGCACCTGGTGACATTTTCTTGTTTCTCTTTTCTTTTCCCTTTTCAGCTGAGCACTCCGAGGGTGTGACACATCAGCACCCTCTGCTTGCTGGGGTGTCCAGTTTATAATGCAGTTTCTCTTAAAAGAGTGTTTGTCCTGAGGAGCATAGCAAATAGCCCTCCAGGGTCGTGCTGCAGAGACAATGGCTCCAAAGTCAGGGGAGGGGAGAGCGCACACAGCAGATCACCGGAACCGGAAGGCTGGGTCTCCCTTGTTAGCAGTCTGTCGCAGGCAGAGGAGGCCATGAGAAGTGACACAGGGTGGTGCAGCCCAGGGCTCTGTCAGCCTCAGCACTGAGCTGCTGTGACGCCCGACTGGGCTGCTCAATTCCAAGCCAAAATGCAGCCCCTTATGAAGGTTCACAGCCTGGGGAACTGCTTAAATTTCAGAAGGTTTCATTAGCTTTTCTGTCTTGACATCCATATGCCTCCTGACCTGGAATCACATGCAGACGATGCTACTTAAAGACCACATTCCCAGAAACCTCAGCATGTGTGGCACCTGCTTACCTGTAAATCTATAGAGAAAGGGGAGACGTGCAGATTGCAATCACAAGTCACCTGCTTGTCACAAAAAGCAACTTTTATTTACAAAGTCAAGACTGCCTGATATCAAAAGAGACCCACCACTCAGTCCTTGGTAGATTTTGACTGATGTCTGCAGAGTGAAGTGGCTAAGCACACATCCTCCTGGGCCAGGCAGAAGTGGCAGCCTGAGGTCACACAGGATTCCAGGGAGGGAGCATGGTCTTGATGAGCTGGCCCTGGACAATCAAACTGTCTCGAGCCCCACACATGCCCAGGTCACCAGAGGAGAGGCCAGGCAGCTCCAGAGGCACAGGTTTAATTCAGTCCCCAGGGCCGAACAGGTGACAGTGTCTAGGAGAGTGGAAATGCAATTTAACCAGACAGGGTGTCTCAGAGAGGGGGCCTGCCTCACAAGGGCTCCAACTAGGTAACGGTAACCCTGGAGGCCCAACCAGGAAGACCCTGGGGAGCCGGTGATCCGTGGCCAACTCACTTCCCACCAGCTCTGCCCGAGCCTCCCTCGGCACAGCGTTCATCTTGGGTCCTCAGTGGCCCCTTCTTCCCCTGTGTTCCTTTGCTCTGTCCCTTCACAAAGGGAGGTGCCATGGCCAGAGATGGATGAGGTGGGGAGGCTGGAAGAGGCTGATTTCTGGATGACAGAAACAAGGCTTAGCCTGTGGTGAGCAAAGCTGGCAGTGCTCTGGATTGCCAGGTCTCTGCAGGAGGAACCGCCTGGGACTCCCTGGGAACTGTCATGAACCAAGGCCCTGGGATGACTTGAGCTACAAACTGCCAGGGGAGGGTGATGAGTCCCAATGGCCTGTGTCTTGTGAACGCCCGACCCCACAAGCAAGGCCTGTGACTGGGCAGCAAGGTGCTCAGCCGTCTGCTGAGCCTCTGGAAAGGAAGGGAAGGTCCCCATCGCCAGGGTCTGAGGTCACGGCCAGGGGGCCTCCCAAGGCCCAGTGCAAACCCCTCAGATGATGAGCTCTGCATGCCCCCACCCTCAGCAAACCTGGGGATGCTCAAGCCTCACTCACGCAGCACCTCCAGCCTCTGAGCGTTGCTCTGGGGAGTTGTAGAGGGGAGACAGCGGCCAGGCTATCGTGGAGGCTGGGCCGAACTGCAGTTGGCCCTCAGAGGCCCCAGGGGCAGGGCAGGTCAGCGACCCACCCTCCTCCTGAACGTCTCTCCTTCCTGGGGGAAGAGTCTAAAGTCGCCCGACTAGTGGGGACTTTGAACCCACGACTCACAAGTTGTGGCCCCCGAGTGCCCCTCTGGCCACTCTGCACAAGAAGGGCTCATGGCGGCGGGCGGGGGGGCATCCATGCAGGCCAGCCGAAGAGAGCCACCAGGAGACGACCCTGGGGATACCCCAGAGAGGAGAAGTGTGAAGTCACTATGAGCAGCCAAGGCCATCTCCAGGCTGCTGAGTTCTTGCTAACTCACCTGCTGCTGCCCACACTCTTCAGCTAATGCATCATTTACACAAAAATTTCCGAAGTGTGGTGACACTGAGGGTCGCTGGTGGGAAGGTGAGTGGTTCCTGGTGCTCCCCCAAGGTCATGGGCACAGCAGC
The DNA here is from genome assembly GCF_033118175.1 of Dama dama. Taxonomy (NCBI): domain Eukaryota; kingdom Metazoa; phylum Chordata; class Mammalia; order Artiodactyla; family Cervidae; genus Dama; species Dama dama. The sequence continues at coordinate 57,748,484 of NC_083714.1, forward strand.
AGCCCCATCCAGCATCTGTGCTAGGACTGCAGCCTTCTCTCAAAGGTTAACGAGGTGCCCTCCTGAGAGAGGACAATGGGGTCCAGTCACCCCGGAACAGAGGATCCTATGGAATACAACTCCAGCTCAACTGGCACTCCTGGGGGCCCTGGTCTGGGCTGTCAGGCTGAGTCTCCACACCCCCCCCCCACTTTGTCAGTTAACTCAGGGAGTCATAGGCTTGGTCTTTGGGGCCATTCTCAGGTGGGCAGAGGGAGGGGCCCATGTGCTGTGGAGACTCGAGGTGAGGACCAGAGGAGACTGAGGGTCCCCAGGGGGTGCACATGCAGCCCTCCTGACAGCCCTGGATGACTGTGGGGTGTGGTGTCCAGATGTAATGTCACTGATCCTGCTGGGAGGGGAGAAGTGAGGGCCTGGGTCAGGTGCCCGGGTTCAGGTCAGCAGAGTGAAGGAACCCAGCTATGCTAGGAGTCAAGGTAGAACCCTGAGGGGGGCTCTGGGGCCCCAGGACATCCAGGTCAACACTGCTATCAGCCCTGGGAGACCACGGCAGGGTTGTAGGAATGAGCCCCCTACTCCCGCTTGCTTCTCAGGGGTCCTGGCTAGGGAGGGCCTGGTTCTAAGGGGAGCAAGGTCAGGGACAGAGGATGGTGCTCAGACCTGCTGAGAGTCAAAGTGAAGAGCAGAAGGAGAGTGGAGGAACGCCCAGGGCATCATCTCATCTCTGGGAAGCCCTGGGTTTGGAGCCCTGGTGTCACGTTCACAGGCTTCCCTTTGGGGTCTCAGTGAGGTGATGGCCTTGGAGTGATGGTCCTGCAGCCGGTAAACACAAGGGGCATCCCTGGACCTGCCAGGGCTCAAGATGAGGACCTTGAGGGAGGAAACAGGGAATCCCTCCAGTCCTGGCACCTGCTGTCAGCCCGGGACGACTCTCATGGGCGCATGAGCTCTGGGGCTCAGGGACATTGGAGACTTGATATAATGGGCGAAGCCTCAGAGATTGGAGGGGAGATTCTTAGGTTCTGAAGGAGTTTAGGTGAGGACCTTGAGGGAGGACTGAGGGGAGCCTGGACCCCAATCAGAGGAGACTTAAGCCAGTCCCTGCTGTTGGTCCTTGACATCCCTGGGATAGGATGAATGCAGGAGAACATGGTCAGACTTCCTGACATACAGGTCTCATACTATGGACACGGTGTGGGGGAGGAGTTCCTGATATCTGGGTCTCAGACTGAGACCTCACATGTGAAGTGGGGACTCAGGAAGACAATTTCCCAGGTCCTGCGGGGTGTCAAGTTGAGGATCCTAAGAGGGACTAGGGGACCATGGACCCCAATCAGAGGGCACCTCAGAGAAGCCCGTCTCTGTTGTCAGTCCAGGGCGACAGTGGAATAGAATGAGTGAAACAGGCATGGTCGGATTTCCTGACATCCGTGTCTTCGAGAGATTGGGGCCCTGGTATAAGGGACAAGGCTTCAGTTGGGGAGAGGCATGAATCCAGGTCCTGCCCGGGGGCAAGGTGAGGTGCCTGAGGAGAACTGAGGGGACCCTGAGGGAGGATTGATGGAACCTGAGAGATCCCTGGCCGTGAAGTCATACGTGGGAGCCCTTGAGGTGAGAAGACCACACTAGGCCCGTCTGCCTTCCTCACATGCAGGTCTCAGAGAGACTGGGCGCCTCATGAGAGAGGGAGGGCCTCAAAATGCAAGACAGGATAATCCTGCATCTTGCCTGGAGCCCAGCCTCCATGAGAGAAAGGAATGAGGCAGTTAGACCCTAACATGAGGAGGGATCCTTCCCTTTGATGGGGGTCTTGGAGGCCACAGAGTGGGGTGAACAGGGTGAGCAATTTCTTGACCTCTGGCTTAGGGACCTCGAGACCTGAGGTGATCAGGCGGAAGGCTGAGGCTTCAGGTCCACAGAGGGTGGGCTTCCTGGACCCCGAGGGAGGACTGAGCAGACCCCCACCCCTGTGGATAGTGCTGGAAGGCCAGGCAGGATGTCAGGAGGAGCTGAGGGCCTACAAGAGGCCCTGAGCAGGTGTGGCCACATGTGGGGCTCCTTAGCACTTTCTGTTCTTTTTCTGAGTTTCTATGCAGGCCCCCAGAGGGAAGGGACCAGGTTGTGCCACGGGAAAGGTAAACATTACAAGGGAACCCAAAGGAGACCTCCCACCGCACAACTGGGGTGACCTCACAGAGTCCACCCCTTGTACCATCCCAGAAGGCTCAGGGCTATGCCACAGGATACTGCTGAGGTGCCCCCTCCATGTCTCTCACAGGAACCAGAAGGCGAAGGCAGAAGTCTGAGGCCCATGTCCTGAGGTCAGAGAGTAGGGGAGGTCCAGCCAGTGCTAGGAGTCAAGTAAGGAGGATGTCCTAAGTGTGCAACAGGGCTTCCCTTCCCAGAATAGAGGGGACCCCACAAGGGCCTAACCCCCACACCTTGTCAGCCCCAGAAATCTTGGACTGTGCTGTCTGCACCCTGGGGAGCCACCTCACATCCTCCTTCAGGCAGCCAGGGGACTGGTCGCCCCAGAGGCATGCCCCTGTGAGGTCTGAGAGCACCCCTCAAGAGGAGACCTGTAAGTGGTCTGTGTCAGACCACTTAGGATGCATTTCTCAGCCAAGGCCACTCACAACCCCTCTCTCCCCCAGGCCCGTCATCCCCATCTATTCCCCTGCCTCACGCCTGTCTGTGGTTTGATCCCAGGCATCGTACTCATGGTCAGGATGACTGAGCTGAGCAAGCCCAAGGAAGACCTTTAGGATCCAGGCGAGGCCCAGGACCTGGTGAATGTGCAGCTGTTGGGGGCTGAGGCGGGGGAGGCTGCATCCACCTCAACCTCCTCACTCCCAGTCTCCTCCTTGCTCCTGCAGACAGAGGATGAGACAGTTGGATGGCATCACCGACTCAATGGAAATGGGTTTGGGTGGACTCCGGGAGTTGGTGATGGACAGGGAGGCCTGGTGTGCTGTGGTTCACAGGGTCGTAGAGTCGGACACGACTGAGCGACTGAACTGAACTGAACTGAACTGACACAAATTTTAAAAGGAGGTTTCTCTTAAAATACTGTGTTGCCATAATGACACCTGGTTCCACCTGAAGTTGACTATTCTCAAACCTTGAGTTAACCAATGCATTTTTCTTATGGAAATGTTTGTCTCAAGCTGTATTAACATACTATGCATTTACCCCAGACTCTAATGGCTCAGAACTGACTTGACAAACCATAATGTTATACTCAGACATTGTTCCCCTAACCTATGTAAACGAAACTATTTGTATGGTGATCTGCCCTTCTACAAGATTCAAGTCAATCGCTTTATGGCCTGGGATGACTCCTCTGGTGCCAAGAGTATCCCAAAATACATCTCATGGATGAGAGGCCTGGTGCCATTCTGAGTTTTAAGACATTCCTTTCTTTCATTAACAGACTGCTAGTGACTATATAACATCCAGCTAAAAACTAGCAGGGGCGAACTCTGTCTGCCGCCTTCAGATGCCTATGTCAGAAGCTTTCTCTATCTCGTTTATACTTTGGTAAAACTTTATTACACAAAAGCTCTGAGCGATCAAGCCTTGTCTCTGGCCCCGGACTGAATTCTCCTCCGGAGGCCAAGAATCCCAGAGTCTTTTCATGGGTCAGCAACAACCTTTCAACCTGTTACTCCATCCTGATGGCGCTCTTTTCAGTCATGGTCCCAGTCGAAACCCCTGAGTCAAAGGAGGAGCAGGGAGAATCCTCAGATTATAAGTGTGCCCTCTGTGAGCAGGTCAAGAACAAACCCAATCCCTGAGCTGCCAGATCCCTAGGGACACTCAAAAGCACTCTTTTGTAATCAAAATAGATTTCTGGCTCTAATAAAGTAAAGCAAAACTCCAGTGGAGATAATAAACAATCAAACAAGAACTGCGAGTCTGTGTTCTTTCTATCTGTCCATTGTATTCACACATGGCACAAGATGAGCCAGAAAAGGCTGGAAGCCCACGCCCCACGCAGGCTTTGGTCCAGTTCCCATGGTCCCTTTTCATCTGAAACAGCAGCATTTCACAGATTCATCCAAGCATCTGACTCATGAGCTGAGTGCTGAGGCAAGCCCAGGACGGACAGGTCTCTGGACCTTGCCTGCCACTCAGCAGATGGCCCAGCTGGGCTCCCGACCTTGGGGTGTCACCTTCCATGAGTCATGCACCCTGCAGCAGAAGAGATCCTCAAGTGTCCCCCAACGATGCCACAAGTTTCTGATCAGCAGCTGAGCGTCCCAGCTCCCTATCCAGGGGCCTCCCCAGGAGACTCACTGGAAAGCAGGGTCACGCCAGCTGCCAAGTGCCTTGCAAACACATTACCCCAAACCCAAAGACAAGTACAAGGTTTCCACAAGGTGAACACCAGCCCTAGTCGCTCTGCCCTCACAGCTATATTTAGGAGCCTCTCTTTGGGCGTGAGGCGGCCAGGCACTGCGTCCAACACACATGCTTTGAGAGCCAAGGGACACTTTACAGTAGGACAAGGGTCACGTGCAAGGATAAACAGTGGCCTGTTTCTGGGCCTGTGGGCCTCTCTGCCTGCCTGCCAATGCACAGCCCTGTCCCCAGCCTTCCCCCATCACCCCCTGGTCATTGTTCCAACATCCAGGACTTTGGACCAGAACAGAGAGGGAAAAACACTAACCTGTTTCCACAACACATTTCTCTCAACCACCCAGATCCAGCAGGGCCAAAACGACTGGCAACACCATCAATTCATAAAGGTCAAAGTCCCAGAGACTCTCACTGATTCCAGAGCAGCATCACATGAGGGGAGTCCCTGCCCCCAGCCCCGCACCAAGTGGGCACCACAGCACAGGGCTGATTCAGACAGAACCAGATGGCAAGTCCAGAGCGCAATGGTGACTGCATGGTATCAGCATGTTCTGGTCTCTCGGTCACTTTCCTCTCGAGAGCCCAGTCTGGACAGGCCTCCTGCCCAAAGAGGATCAGGTGCTGGAGGATGTCCACCTGGAAGATGTCCTTCCCGCCCCTCCCATTGATGGGCTGCAGCAGCCAGCGGGGGTTGGCAAGCGCAGTCATGTACTTCTGTTGCAGGTAAGGTAGCAGGCCTTGATTCTCCAGCTCCTCCACCTAGTCGGGACCTAGGTTTTCTAGGCACAGCAAAATGCCCCCGATGACCACGAGATGTGTGCAAAGACAGGACACAGAATGAGAACAAGGTCATTCAAAGTTGCACCTGCTTGAGACTAAGACTGTATCATGGAGGGAACCCGAGGTGAACTGGGTCCTGTGGCTGAGCATTTCAGACGGGCTCACCTCGGCAAAGGGAACTCACGGCGAGGCCAAGTGAGGGAGGGAGCAAAATGGAAGGGAGAGGCCTGGTGCTCCATGAACCCACCAGGCCACAGGCAGCTCTCAGTCTGCCCACTGCAGGCCACAGGGACAGAGCAGGAGGGCCCCAGCGGGGGCCAGCAGACATCAGGTCCCCAAGGAATTTACCAGCAGACAGGTGTTGCTGTGGGGCCTCACCCCTGGGAGTCAGGGCACTTGCTTAGGCCCTGCTTCAGGCAGTGTGGGTATGGAACCCAGGCTGGGTGCTTTACTGCCTCTCACGGTCTCTGCCAGGCACACAGACACATGTGGGGACACAGACAAACAGACACACAGACAAGTGCCACGTGCAGACCTGGACCCACCTCTGCCTCAAGCACAAACGGGGACTGAGGCCCAGAGTGGTGAACAGGCACCTTGGGCAGCTGGCTCCCAGCCCAGGGACCCTTGCTGTCCCTCTGAAGAAACCTCAGCCGCCACGCCCAACCTCACAAACTAGTTCAACAGAAAACAAACAAGCACAATCCGGCCAAGATCCAGGGCAGTGCTGGGGGCCATGCGGGCAGCAGGAGGCAGGGCATCACTTACCCACGATCACTCCATGACTGAACTTTACCCCTTCCCGCAGCAAGGCCTGGATCTGGGTGGGGCTCATCCCCAGCCTCTGCTCCAGCAGCTCCCGCCAGGCCGCGTCCTCCCAGTCCCGGTGTGCCATGTGGACGGCCAGGGTATAGTGCTGGTGGCCATGTAGCATGGGCTGCCATGGCATCTCCATCTCCACGGTCTTGACACCGTTTTAAGACAAAACCTGCATAAGGCCGTCAGAAGAGCAGACAGTCGAACTTCATCTCCCAGGGCTCCCAGGTCTTCATGTGGCTGCAGAAACACAAAACCACAAAGGTCAGGAGTGTGATTCAGTGGCCTGCAATCAGCCCTGGGCTGGACCTCAGCCCCATGAGCCCGAGCATCCTCCAAATCTGCTGACACAGAATGCATGGGTCAGAGAAGGCTGGCTCTTTCCATCTGTCCCCACGCAGTCCACTGATAGTGGGGTGGCAACCCAGAGGACCCATCCATCCCATGCAGTCTGTCGGGAGGTCAGCAAGGAGGGTGGGACAGCGGGAGAAAGGCATGAGGTGAATTCCAAGACAGAGGGCCCTGAAACCCTGAGAGCACTGAGGAGGGAGGGCAAGCCCCCCGGCTTCACAGCCCAGAGGCCAAACTCTGGTCCTCTCCCAGCACAGACAGGCATTGTCCTGGGCTTGGCTTCCCCCACTCCCTGCCACCACCCCACCTTTCAGCTCTGCAGTCCCATCATTGCCCATGCTCTGCAGATCCCCCGTCTTAACCCAGGGATAATGAGGGCAGAACTATGCTAACCAATGTGGACTCGGCCATGGGGCACCCTGGACCTCAACAGCCCTGCCAGGTGTCTTCCGTGTAACTTTGGGAGCCACTTTCCACCCAGTCCTTCCCATACCACTGCCTCCACTGTCAGCAGATGTCCCGAGCCCTGCCCAGAGCCTAGAGAAAGAAAAAGAAGAGCAGGAACTACTAGGATGGGTGCACTCCATGTCATCACCAGGGCCTAGGATGGCACCATGCAGGGATCACAGAATTCAGATTTCAAATAATCTACTAGGTTATCGTCACCTCGTTCGACGGCTGAGGAGGCACGGAGGCATAGATATGTAGCCCATGACTGCAGGGGACTTGAACACACGCACCACCATTCTCACTTCTTTCCCTGTGACTGGAGGGGGGTGGTCCCTGCTCACTGGAGGTGGGTGGAGGCAGAGGAGCAGAGCCGCCAGCCTGAACGTCAGCAGGGTCTCAGCACCTTGCAAGGGGCCTCCGTTTCCACATGGCTGTGAGGATGGGGACAAGGTCTCAGGGGCACCCCGCTCAGGGCCTTCTGGACCTTTCCCTCCCCGAGCACAGCAGAGCCACAGTTCTCACAGGCCCATGAGGCCCTACGTGATCTAGCTCCTACCCTGGTGGCCTGCTCTTCTCGACCCTGGATTCACCCCCAGTAGCCACAAAGGCCATCTTTCCATCCTTGGAACATTCCAGTGTGTTCCTTCCTCAGAGCCTTTGTAGGGTGTGAGGACTCACATCGTGTACCCTCAGAGTCAGGTGCTGGAGTCCCAATCCCAAATACCTTGGTGTGACCTTACAGACAAAGGAAAGTTCTTCACAGAGCTGATGATGGTCAAGTGAGCACAATAAGGATGGACCCTCCCCTAACAGTAGAGCTGGCCCCATATAAAGGGCACATTTAAAGACAGATAGGCACACGAGGGAACTGGGGTGAAGAGGAAGGCAGAGCTCTCCAAGCCCAGACACACCCACCAAGGCCAGCAATGCCCTGGAAGAGATGGAGGAGAGATGGGAGAGACACTCCACAGCCTTGATGAGAGCCAACATCAGCCAACACCTCGACCTCGGCTGCCGGGCCTCCTGAACCAACACGGATCCTAGTATGAGCCACCCAGTGTGATCTGGATGTGACTGCAGGCAAATGAAGCCAGAGGGTCAGCTCTGTCCGGACATCTCTCTGCAGGGGCAAGTGGGGAGTGGGGGGATGGCTTCTCCACTCCCAGCACCTCGGGCACACTCTTCCACGTCTGCACATCTTCATGTGTCTGTTTACACCTGCCAGTGTCAGGGGTCCCACAAGTTACTGATGCTTCCCTCTTGATGGAAGGGAAGGGAAAGCTCATTCTGCCAATACAGCCACTCGACAAGACCACACACTCATTGAAAAACCATGCAGGAGGTGGCCCAGGGCACATGGCACACACCCGAGGTGCTGACACACACCAGCAAATGGCCTCCCACAAAGGCTTCCCCTGTTTCCACTCCACCAACCACAGGCAAGGGTGTCATGGCCTCATGCACTGACTGGCCCTGAGCATCATCATTCAGTTGAACGTTTGCCCACCTGCTGGGTGACAAAGGGTCACACTCTTCACCGGGTCTGGCTTGGTTACAAAGGACCTGGCTGGCCCCGGGGCTTGGCCATTGCTGTGTCTTCTACTGGGGTATGTGACTGGATGCCAGGCTTGCCCAGTGGCCAGCATTCAGTTTCTCAGCCAACCCAACCCCTTCCTCCTGAGAGCCTCCAAATCTCACCTCTGTGGGTGGAATCCCTGAGCAAGAAGTGGCTGCAAGCACTCCTACAGCCTGAAGCAGTGGGTGCCTGCTTGGTGGCCAGAAGAGAAAACACTCTTCTGCCTGCTTGACTGGGCATCTTCACCTGCACGAAGACCAGAGGAACAGGGAGAAAGTCACCAGTGACAATACAGCAATCTTGGACAACAGCTACCACGGTCTTCTCCTTGGCAGGGGCCTCAAGCCACGGGTTTCCAGGAGGGCCCAACTGATGAGAAACACACGAGCAGGTTCCCTCAGAGTGGGTTCTGCTCATCACAGCAGCTGGCCTGTCCTCATGTGGCTGGGACAGGGACCCCACGATGTCTCAGTCCATAGCACATAAGCCCATCTCCCAGGAGTGATCGTGATTTACAGCCCAGGAGACTCTGCAATCCAGGAGAAAACAACTGCTTCCCTCACACTGCCACTCTGGAAGGAGCCGGGGGCCGCCACAGTCAGTGGGCTGCCCTCCACGGACTCGTGGTTGGGCCCCACCAGGAGGGGAACTGGGGACAAGCAGCTGAGCCCTGCAGGGTCAAGCTTGGGTCGGGACGACTCGCAGCGGGAGGGTGGGCCTTGTGTGAGGTCATAGTCCAGGGGCAGGGTAGGAGGCTGGAGGGCAAGTCTGCTGGCATCTTCCCATGTGGCCCAGGGCATCACTGGGATGCACACGTGGAAAGAAAGCGGGCGAGGACTGTGGCCGTGGAGGGGCCCAGACGGTCTGCCTTGGCCCCCTGGCAAGCACTCCTTGTCCCAGAGCCTGGAAACCCCCGCCTGGAGGTATCATCTATACATGAGGCAGGCTCCGCCTTCCTGCAAGCAGAGAGAGTCACAACCGCTTTGGGATGACTGGGCTGCGGCCACCAGGCAGGACAGTGATCTGCCACTGGGACCGAGACAGCTGACAGCACCGGCTGGCCTCAGTCGCATCGTGCCCACAAACACTGACGCCCATCATTTCCAGTGTGTATGGCTTCCCTTACTCACGTAGGCACGCAGGTACGTAGGCACGCAGGCACGCAGGTACGTAGGCACGCAGGCACGCAGGCACGCAGTTACATAGACACGCACGTAGGAACAAAGGTGCATTCCCTCATTGGCCCTGTCTGCTAGGAGACAGACTAAGATCCGCCAATCCCTGAGGCACCTGGAAGGTCAGACGGGGAGGAGCCTCGAGACTAGGGGCCTGGAGTGGGACCCAGAGGAGGACCAGGAAGTGAGCAGCCGAGTGGAAGAGAGGGGAGGAGGTGGGAGGAGCAGTGTGGGAGGAAGAGTGTGGGAAAGACCGGGGTGAGGTGGAGCTTCTGGAGAAATACTTGGGTTTGGGGTGGGGCGGGGTGGAGCAGAGCTGGACTGGGAAGGAAAGGGGCTGGGGCTGGGCTGGGTTGGGGTGGGACTGGGGTGAGGCTCCTGCCGGGCTGTGGGTGGGGTGGAGCCATCAGAGGCAGGGCGTGGCTGCAAAGATGGAGCTGTTTGCCTGGGAAACCCACGGAGAGTGGGCCTGTCCAGCTTCATGGCAGAGGCCAGACTGTGCCCTTTTGAGTCCTTGCCATAGGTGTCCAGTCTGCGAGAATCGGCGAGAGTCAAAGTGACCATGACCCAGTGTCTTCAGCGAATGCATCTGAGCTTCAGAGTGGACCCCAGGGGCCAGGGAAGCGGAGAGAGGCATGACCTCTGGGCAGAGTTCCCCATCCCTGGGCTGAGGCTGGCTCCCCTCCAAGCCACCCTGGGACTGCTGGCCTGGTGCTGAGCAACAGTCTATCTGTTTTTTTGCAGAGGCAAAAGAAAATCCTCAATGTGTTTCCTGCTGCCCCTGGGACCTGAGATGTCTCAGAGAAAGGCAGCTTTGCCTTCAGAACTGTTTCCTGAACTCTTCCTTTCGTCTAGGAGCTCAGCTCACCCAGGGCAACCATCTGACTCTGTTCCTGACCACCGCCCTGCCTGCTGTGTCCCTGCCTCCCAAGTGCCTGATCACAGTAAATGCTCCTCTTCCTGTCCCCACTGCTACTAGCTGAACTCAGGCCTCATGGGCCGGGGTGGTGCTGTCAGCCTAGGCCCCCCACCAGCCTGGAAACCTGTCTCTCCATCTCCAGCTGGTGTTGTACACATCATTGATTCTGTGTCACACTGCATGCACATCTGTCCTCAACCCCGGATGGAAACCACAATTGAGCCCTCTCCTGTTTAAGCCCCAGCCTGACCGTGGTGCCCTGGGGGGCTTCCTGTGGTCCCAGGTCTCCTTCCTCATCGCCCAGCACTCTGGGTGGCTGTGCTGGCCCTGGGCTCTGTGCAGAGCACATCCAGGACCCCACAGTTCAGCTCGTGCAGTTCCTGCCCCTAGACCGCTGGCTCCTCTTGTCCTGACAACCCTCTGTCCTCCTTCCAGGCACAACCGTAACATACCTTTTCCGTCTGCCCGAGTGTCACTTGCTCTCATCTGGTAGTTCTGGGGCGCCCTGCATCTTCCTGCTGATGCCTTTGCCCGCCTCTTCCACCCAGGCTGTGGCTGCTGTGCACGAGTCTGGACCCCCGAGGGTCACCAAGTCTCTGGAAGGCAGGGTCGGTGTCTCACTGGTTCCCGTTAGCTGGGCCCCCACGCAACTGCTGCTGTGGGAATGTTGAGTCCGAGCAGTGCTTTCCCTTCTAGCATGCAGCCTCCTCTCTCCATGCAGAAGCCTCCCAGCCACGAGTTGAGGGGCAGAGGCTGCCTCCTGGATTTGAGGCCTCAGTGCTGCAGGGACCCAAGCGATCACCACACCCAACTCCCTCATGCTGGTGCTCTCCTCCTTGCCTCAAGAGTGGTTATCAGCTAACTCCATATACCCCAAAACTTGCTGGTAGTGGTTTCAGATCATGAGGGAGGGTCCTGTGAATGGTAGGTGAGCTGCTGCTGTTCTTCCCTCATCCTGGCTATGAACAAGACCTTGCCCACTGAACTGGACACCTATGATGTGTGGCTGCTGATGGGGGCAGCTGTGAGGACCTAATCTGTGGCGTTTCTCTGCACCTGTCCCTTTCCAGCTGCTGGCGCCAGCTCTCCTCACGTGCCCAGATGTGCAGACTGAGCCCCGGGGAGTGCTGCCTCCCACCCCATCTGGGTCTCTGAGGCTTGGTGAGGGTTCCACTTTGCTCCTGCTCTGCATTTGCGGCAGCACTGACCTGGGAGCGCTCGATCCAGATTCTTGGTTTCCCTCGTGTCCTCCTTGGACGATGTGGCTTCCTCTCCGAAATGCCTGTTGCCCATTTCTTTGCTGAGCTGTGTGTCCTTTCTGTGCCGAGTTGTGGGCACTTCTTTTGGGCGCTCATCCCGCCCTGGTGTTTGTATTGCAGATTTGTCCTCTTCTGTTTGCAGGCTAGCAATGGACTCAGTATTTGCCTAGTGTCTCAGAGCCATAAGTGCCCCACAGGTCAGCATGTGTCCATCATGCCCTCCCAATGGGGGTCGCCATCCACCCCCAGGCTTGGCACCTGGGGCGAGCAGTCCCCAAGGAGACACTGCCCTGGTGTCCAGCACTCTGCCCATGAGAGAGGGGTCCTTCACATCTGTGTCAGTCCCGCGGTCCCTGCCTAGCTTTGGTTCTGGGTCTTGGACTCTCACATGCAGGACAAGCCCAGGGGCAGCTGTGTAGCTCCGGGAGGTCAGCCAGACCTACTTTCCCTCTGTCCCCAGGGCAGCTCCCGTTGACCACAGCCCTTTCCATACAGGCCAGATGGAGGGACCAGCCTGAGAACCAGACGCATTTCTGATTTCATCTCAGTTCCACTGCAGTTCTTTGAGAAGACACGGCACACATGGGACCTGCGGACACAGGTGGCCATTCTGCTGCCGCTACTTGGGGTACTGATTGCCCAGGGGATGGGGCACCACCCAGGCTGACTGGGGGAGCTTTTGTAAGCCTCTGGTCCTGCCCTGCTCGCATTCACATCACAGGCCTTTATATCACGTTTGACCCGGGGGTGTGAGGTGCTGGTTTGCACGTGTCCATCACTCCCAAGCTCTGGGGTCTACATGTTCTTCACTGTCCTCCATCTGGGCAGGTTGGCCACGACCCAGGTGCCACACCCCCCAGCACTGGAGGGGGCTTCCAGACACCATGCTGAGGCGCACAGACCAGATCCAGCTATTTAGTTTTTGAGAACGAGGAGCAGGGAGGGCAAACTGGAATGCACATTGCCATCCCATACCAATGGTGAGAGGACTTCAGTGAGGGGACTCTTGTACTCTGGGTGGGAGCCCCATTGGTTATCCTTTGAGTACCTGTGTGCCCACTGTGGTGACTTGGCCAAGCAGAGTGGGTGTGAGGGGTCAGGAGCAGAGGATGCCCATGATTTGCCACCAGAGGTGAGAAGGTTCCCCAGTTCATGAGTGGGGCGTGTATCCCCCCTCTTTTTCTGTGTTTCTCTTTCACCCACTGGAGTTCACACAAAGTTTCCATTTGGCCTTACCATCTTTCCCTCACATCACATGTTCCCCCAGGTTCTGAAGGACTCCTCAACAGACGTCTCACTGAGCCCTGAACCTGGCTCTGGGGGATACTGCATTCTAGGCCTCAGGCCCTCCCAGCTCAACCAATTGACGAATCCTCGGGACTGGCCCCATGTCTCTTGACCGCTGAGCCCCTGTGCCCAGAAAGCCCAGCCTAGGGGGTCATCCCAAAGGGGCCACAGAGTCAGAGTTAACCATGTCTCTCACATTGCTGTCAAGTTGACCCTGTGTCTGGCAACCTCCATTCCTCTGGTTGTCCCACCTGCCTGTGTGGGTTCACCATCTCAGAGCCCGAGATCCCTTTGGGAGGGCCTAGGGTTGTTCCCATGTCTGTTTGCTGTGGTGCAGTAGCGTCCTTCATCCAGGGACCTGCCCCATCCCTGTTCCTCAGTTCCAGACCTGAGAATTGGCTCAGGGGCCAAACATGGGTGAGGTATTTTGACCTGTTTACCGGGGTGGCTGCCCTTGTCCTCAGTGTCGTTTTGGACTGTACCTTGGTTGGTTGCCTACCTATCAAGGCTCTGGGAGCCCGCGTTGTATGGACCACCTTCCCTGCTCTGTGGGTCCGGCCTCCTGGGAGGCAGCAGCCCTCATCATGGTCCCTGGCTCCTGGCCGCCCAGTGCAACCCCATGACCTCTGCTGCAGTCTCTGCTTGGCGGCTGGGCAGTAGGTGGCCAGTTCTTCCTATGCTTCCTTGTTCTCGTCCTGGTAGTGCTGTGGGCCCTGCCACAGATCGGGGCGGCCAGTTCCCCTGCTTCCTGGGATGGAGGGCACCTGTGAGGGAGGCCTCCGGTTCAGTTTGCTCCCTTGAGGGTGGGGGGCACCAGCTCTTTGTGGGGTGGGGGAGTTGGGCTGCTGCCGCAGGCTCAGAAGTTCAGAGATGTCTGGGATGTCCCAGTCTTCTGGGGCTTGCCTTCCAGTCTCCCAGGCCTTTGTGTCACTGATGCATTTTTTCCTGAGAGGACATCAGATGCCAGTGGTTCAGTCCTGCCTTGGCGGAACATTCAGTGTCTTTAAGTTCAGCCACTCCTGTCGAATCCTGGGCCAATGTTTAACCCTGCCTGAAGCTTTGTCAGCTACTGGGGAGACCCTGCCCCCTCACTTGGTTCTCACTGTTCTTCATCCTAGGCTGGTCAGCTCCCTGCAGACAGCAAAGCAAAGAAGTCACTTTCCTCTATTCCCTTCCTCCACGTTCCACACACCTAGATCTTCTCACTTGCCAGGGAATTCCTCTCCCCTTGCCAGCCCAGCACAGGTTCCAGCAGCTGGGCCGTGGCCTTGAGCCCAGGGCTGAGTACACACTGACTACCCCCAGCATGGGTCCTCATAAGCCATGGGGCAGGGATGTCAACCCCCTACCAAGGCCCCATCGTGCCACTTCTCCTCAGACCACTCCAGAGCCAGCCTTCTTGGGATGGGTCCTTCATGAGGCTGTTCCCAGGGGTGGGGAGGGTAGGGAGTTGGTGCAAGAGGCTGGCTGGGGACTTATCACCAAGGGGACAGGGAGCAGACATGGCTGGGCAGGGCACCCATCACCTGCGATGTTGACCTGACAGTTCGTGCCAGCCCGTCGGGAGGTGCAGAGCACAGACAGGCATTGAGGTGTCCACAGTGGGCCCTGATGGTAGGGTGTGCAGGGCGTCGCATGTCCATTCACACCTGCGTCACTCAGGGCTGGGGATGGGGAGGCTGGAGTGCATCTTCCAGGCAGACCTGTAAAGCACAGAGCCTGAAATGAGGCAGAGGTTGGGGGGCATGAAGCCTGGGGAACCAATCCCTGAGTCACATCAGCCATGGAGGGCTTTTCAGATGGGATGGCCGTCTGGGCTGGGTCTTGTAGTGAAGAGGGTCTCCTTGGCAGGGAAATGGGGGAAGGGCCCCCAGAAGGGTCAGACCCATGGAGGGAACTGAGCCCAGGTGTGTAGCTGTAGCAAGTAAGCTTGTGGAGGGCCCCCAGCCTGACACTATCTCTATAGATTCCCTGAGGGATTTTCGGCAAAGGATTTCTAGAGCCTTTGATGCACTGTGAAGTTTCATCCACTGCCTGCAGAGGCAAGGCTGCATGCAGGCATGTGCAACAGCCAGGTAGGCTGGGCAGGCTCTGGTCCTCCACAGAGGTGGTGTGGGAGGAAGCAGACACTCTGCTCTGCCATCTCAAAGCTGGATTGGTCCCCAGCACTACCACTGCTGGAGCGTGAGTCTCAGCAAATCACTCCCTCTCTGAGTCTCCGTTTCTTTATCTGAACGATGAGCACGGTGTGAAACGTCCCCATTAGGAATAGTCCTATTTGCCAGTGTATCTGATGAGAGTGAGGCAGTCTGGGATGATTCACACAAAAGCAGTCTGTAAACCAGAAAGCACCTACTCTGAATAGTAGTTGAAGAGGCATCTCTTGCTAAGAGAGGTTTCCCCAGAATGAGTGAGAATGCAGGCATGTACCTTGAAGCCTGTAGCTGGGAGACAGGGAGACAGTGAAGAGCCTCCAATTAGGAAAAGAGGAGAACATGGACACCATTGGCCCCCAGTGCCAAAGGTTCTATAGGATGTGGCCTGGGTTGGGACTTGAGGGCCATCGGCGGATTTTGAGCAAAGATGTACATAGTGGCACCTGGGACAGAAGGCAGTGTGAGCTGAGTCAAACTGCCAGGCTTTGTGAACTGGGGGCTGTAGCAGGACCAGGAATCCATGAAGCTGGGGGCCTCTTCCCTGAACTGTGCAGGAGACAGCATCTGGCTACTGCCTCAGGTCCACGATCTGCTTTCCACCACTCCATCACCCAGAACACTTCAGCAGCCAAGTGTTTTCACCAGCTTGTCCTAAACACTTTTGGTAGCAAAACCAAAACTGGATGATACCAAGAAGCTATTTATAGTATCCCGAATTTTCCCTACGTAGCTCACTTGGCATTAAGAGTCACATGGTTCACTGCAGCCATGTCAGTGTGTTTGCCAGCCCCTGCCTGGGTGTTGATGATCTCTGTGTCCCCGTCAATGATTTCTAAATCCATAAACTCTTGTGGCCCCCAAGGCTTTTGGGCAAAGCATTGGGAACAAGTGATCCTAGCCCCAATAAGAGCCAACACTTTCAGAGGACTGACAGAGGCCCAGGGGTACTGGATGTGTTACCTTCCTCCAGCCTTCTGCCTAGAGGGATGCCCTTCCTGGGACAGGCAGGACCAAGGGCCAGCCCGAGGACAACCTAGATAACTACACACCCCATCGTCTGCCAAACAACCTCAGTATGTGGTATCTTTTGGTACCAACCGTGGTCTTCTGTGGTAGAAATGGGAGGACCTAGAGCAAAAAAGAAGGACCCTTGGCAAGCACGTGTAGTCACTAGTTTGTAATGCTGAAAACCTGTCCACTGTCTTGTTTCAGGAATCCGGAGCCCTGTGCGGTCTCTCAGTACAACCCCAGAAAACCTGGGTCCATGCACACAATTTTGGGGTGTTAACGTGATTCAGGAGTCTTTGGTTTTGAGATACAAGCAATGACACCGGAAGCTCAGGAGCAGTAGGCTCACCTGGTTGACTTGCTTTCATAGCACACTTTTCAAGTGTCGATAGGAAATGCATGTAGAGGAGGTGAGCGGAAAGGGCACTGTGCTGCTGCTGGGGCTACTTGCCCTGTTGGGCTGCCTTCTCTGTCTCGGGGAAACCTGGGTGTTACCTCTGGACAGGATGGAAAGCTGCCTTTAGGGAGTGGCACCTGGGCCTCACTTGCTCCATGCTTGGTAAGTAATCATTTTCTTAGGATTAACCTGGACCCTAAATTGCAAAGGCCAGGTTTTTCCTGAGCAAAAGTGTGGTTTCCGGTCAGCCCATGATCTGGAAGCTGCCTCTTGCTTGCCCACCCCAACCGCCTTCTGTGCCCCAGTGATCCTCCAGGTACCCAGGTTATCCATGAGGGTGTATGGCCATCAGCCTCACAGCACAGGGCTGAACAGCCCAGATCAGTGTCCTTGCCTGGGTTTGTCCTTGGCATTGTGGCATCATGGCTCAGAGGCCAGGGTTTTAGATCTTGAGCCAGTGATGACCCTTTTCCAGCCTCAGTTTTCACATCTGTATGCTGGGTGTAGTAGCAGTGCACAGTCACTAGGACACCAGGGAGGGTTCCATGTGTTGAAAGGCTGGGATAAATTTGGTGCACAAAGATGTTATGGGGAAGGGGACCAGGAAAATTATGCTGGGGTCTTTCATCTGCTTTTGGGACCTACCTTTGGCTGACAAGGGCAGAAAAGTGTGCTCCATGCCACCTGGTCGCCAGCCTGCTATCGTGTCCCTCTGGGGATCTGGGCACTGGTTTTGAGCAGCTTGCTGTTGGCATAGCAACATTGCCAGGAGAAATATCAACTACCTCAGGTATGCAGATGACACAACCATTGTGACAGAAAGCAAAGAGGAGCTGAGGAGCATCTTGGTGAAAGTAAAAGAGGGGGATGAAAAAGCTGGCTAAAGACTCAACATTCAAAAATTTAAGATCATGGCATCTGGTCCCATCACTTCATGGCAAATAGATGGGGAAACAATGGTAACAGTGAGAGATTTTATTTTCTTGGACTCCAAAATCACTGCAGATGGTGACTGCAGCCATGAAATGAAAAGACACTTGCTCCTCAGAAGAAAAGCTATGACCAACGTAAACTACATAGTAAAAAGCAGAGATATTACTTTGCTGACATAGATCTGTCTAGTCAAAGTTATGATTTTGCCATAAAGAAGGCTGAAGGCCAAAGAACTGATGCTTTTGAATTGTAGTGTTGGAGAAGACTCTTGAGAGTCCCTTGGACTCCAAGGAGATCCAACCAGTCAATCCTAAAAGAAATCAGTTCGAAACATTCATTGTAAGGACTGATGTTGAAACTGAAACTCCAATACTTTGGAACCTGGTGCAAAGAACGGACTCATTGGGAAAAAACCCTGATGATGGGAAAGAGTGAATGCAGGAGTAGATGGGGGTGACAGAGGATGAGATGCTTGGGTGGCATCACCGGCTCGATGGACATGAGTTTGACCAAGCCCTGGGAGTTGGTGATGGACAGGGAAGCCTGGCGTTCTGCAGTCCATGGGGTCACAAAGAATTGGACACGACTGAGCAACTGAACTCAACTGATGGGTCCAGATGCTATGCTAAGCAAATCACACATACTGAGTGGTTGCTATAGATTTGAGTATACCATTACACCCACTTAACAGTTGAGGAAGCTAAGGTAACAGGTAGTAAAATCATAGTGACAAGATTTGAGCAAAGAACCTGTTGACCTTTTTAGTCCTCTGACTCACCATGAGACTCAGCCAGGTGACAGTGTCCCTGCTGCTCCAGGGCCCCGGCAGGTAGCTTGAAGAAGTGAGTCAGTGGGGGAAAACCACAGGGAGTGAGGGGGCTAGAACATACAGAGAGAGCATGATCTAGCCCAGGAGGAGTTGCCACTCACAATAGGCGGATGTGCAGGCCAGGTGCCAGGTCTTTTGATTAGCCCAGAATGGCCAAAAAACCTGAAGTTCAGTAAGAGATCTGGTTTTTGAATGTTGGCTTCCTAATTTTATAAAGGCACTCCCCATACCAACCGACTACACCCACCACTCACACAGAGCCTACAGGTGGCCCTCTCCTTCCTCCACTGCACTGGCTCCACACAGTGTGCCCCGTGCCAGGGGTTTGCTCTCAGACATTGATCGTCTGTCTGAAAGTGCTCCCACCTGGGCTCAAACTGTCTGCTCAGCTTCAGGAACTCATGCTGTTAAAGAATGGAGAAAGATTTGGGGAACCCGCCTGCTTTCATGTCTCTTGTGGTTTACTCAGCTCAGTTCGGACTGCACCTCCAAGCTTCCCCACATCCTCTCTGTAGGGATCAGTGTTCTCTTGGCCAAAGTTCTCCCAAGGCTTTGCACCGCATCTGGCTGTATCCTTTCTTTCTTTTACCTGGTCATTTTCTCCTCTCTCCCAGTTACACGGTCAACCTCTTGGGGCAAATCCAGTTCAATCCAGTTCAGTTCAGTTCAGCTCACTCAGTTGTGTCTGACTCTCTGCAACCCCATGGACCACAGCATGCCAGGCCTCCCTGTCCATCACCAACTCCCGCAGTTTACCCAAAATCATGTCCATTGAGTCGATGATGCCATCCAACCATCTCATGCTCTGTCTTCCCGTTTTCCTCCTGCCTTCAATCTTTCCCAGCATCAGGGCCTTTTCACATGAGTCAACCCTTCACATCAGGTGGCCAAAGTACTGGAGTTTCAGCTTCAACATCAGTCCTTCCGATTACCTTTTAAGGACTGATCTCCTTTAGGGTGAACTGGTTGGATCTCCTTGCAGTCCAAGGGACTCTCAAGAGTCTTCTCCCACACCACAGTTCAAAAGCATCAATTCTTCAATGCTCCACTTTCTTTACAGTCCAACTCTACATCCAAACGTGACTAATGGAAAAACCATAGCCTTAACTAGATGGACCTTTGTTGGTAAAGTAGTGTCTCTGATTCTTAATATGCTGTCTAGGATGGTCAAGACATCCAAGAAGTAAGTGTCTTTTAATTTCATGGCTTCAGCCACCATCTGCAGTGACTTTGGAGCCTTAAAAAAAAAGTCAGCCACTGTTTCCACTGTTTCCCCATCTATTTGCCATGAAGTGATAGAACCAGATGCCATGATCTTAGTTTTCTGAATGTTGAGCTTTAAGCCAACTTTTTCACTCTCCTCTTTCACTTTCATCAAGAGGCTGTTTAGTTCTTCTTCACTTTCTGCCGTAAGGGTGGTGTCATCTGCATATTTGAGGTTATTGATATTCCTTTCAGCCATCTTGATTCTAGTTTGTGCTTCATCCTGCCCAGTGTTTCTCATGATGTACTCTGCATAGAAGTTAAATAAGCAGGGTGACAATATGCAGCCTTGACATACTCCTCTTCCTATTTGGGATGAGTCTGTTGTTCCATGTCCAGTTCTAACTGTTGCTTCCTGACCTGCCTACAGGCTTCTCAAGAGGCAGGTCAGGTGGTCTGGTATTCCCATTTCTTTCAGAATTTTCCACAGTATATTGTGAGCCATACAGTCAAAGGCTTTGTCATAGCCAAGAAAGCAGAAATAGATGTTTCTCTGGAACTCTCTTGCAGTCCAAGGGACTCTCAAGAGTCTTCTCCAACACCACAGCTCAAAAGCATCAATTCTTTGGCACCCAGCCTTTTTCTGGTCAAACTGTCACATCCACACATGACTACTGGAAAAACCATAGCTTTGACTAGACAGACCTTTGTCAGTCAAGTAATGTCTCTGCTTTTTACTGTGCTTTCTAGGTTGGTCATAGCTTTTCTTCCAAGGAGGAAGTGTCTTTTGGTTTCATGGCTGCACTCACCATCTGTAGTGATTTTGGAGCCCAAGAAAATAAAGTATGTCACTGTTTCCTTGTTTTCCCATCTATTCACCATGAAATTATAGGACTGGATGCCATTGGGTTCATTTTTTGAATGTTGAGTTTCAAGCATGCTTTTTCATTCTCCTCTTTCACTTTTGTCAAGAGGCTCTTTAGTTCCTCTTTCCTCTACCATAAGGGTCATGTCAGCTGCATATCTGAAGTTATTGATATTTCTCCTGGCAATCTTGATTACAGCTCAGGCTTCATCCAGCCCAGAATTTCACATGATGTACTCTGCATAGAAGTTAAATGTGTGACAATATACAGCCTTGATATACTCTTTTCCCAATTTTGAACCAGTCCACTGTTCCATGTTGAGTTCTAACTCTTCCTTCCTGACCTGCCTACAGGTTTCTCAGGAGGAAAACAAGGTGGTCCCGTTTTGCCATCTCTTTAAGAATTTTCCACAGTTTGTTGTGATCCACACAGTCAAAGGCTTTATAACGTGGTCAATGAAGCAGACATAAATGTTTTTCTGGAGTTATCTTGCTTTTTCTATGATCCAACAGAAGTTTGCCATTTGATCTCTTGTTCTTCTGCCTTTTCTAAATCCAACCTGTACACCTGGAATTTCTTGGTTAACATACTGTTGAAGCCTAGCTTGAAGGATTTTAAGCATTTTGAGCATTAACTTGCTAGCATGTGACATGAGCACAATTGGGCAGTAGTTTGAACACTCTTTGGCATTTCCCTTCTTTGGGATTGGAAAGAAAACTGTCCTTTTGCAGTCCTGTAGCCACTGCTGAGTTTTCCAAATTGGCTGGCTTATTGAGTGCAGCACTTTAACAGCATCACATTTTAAGATTTAAATACCTCAGCTGGAATTCCATCACCTCCACTAGCTTTGTTTGTAGTGATGATTCCTAAGGCCCACTTGACTTCGAATTCCAAGAAGTCTGGCTCTAGGTGACTGATCACACCATCGTGATTATCTGGGTCATTAAGACATTTTCTGTATAGGTCTTCTGTGTATTCTTGCCACCTCTTCTTAATCTCTTCTGCTCTGTTAGGTCCTTACCATTTCTGCATTTCAGGATTTAATACAATAGAGCTAAGATTTACTGAAAGGCAAGGCTGATCTTATTGAAGGTGATCCACACATCCTGAACTGAGATCCCAAGGAACTCATGAAAGTTCTCTTCCAAATTAAGACAGCAGTTAAAGTTCCACCTATTCGTTTTTCTGCCTGTAATTATTTGCTTGAGACTGGTATAAACACTGCTTTCTTTCTTAACAGAAACTTTACTAATCTAAGTGTTGAATACGCTCATTACTCTCTGTCATAGGCTGAATTGTGTGCCCCCCTCCAAATTCACATGTTGAGGCCCTAAGCCCAGCAGTTGAGAATGTGCTTCTGCTTGAAGATAGGGACTCTAAAAGGGTAATTAAGGTTAAATGAGGTCACATGAGTGGGCCCTAATTCATTCTGCCTGTGGTTCTTATAAGAAGAGGAAGTTTGGAGAAATAAAGGGACACAGGGTTGGGCATGCACAGGGAAGGTGCCATATGAAGATTCAGGATGAAGACCACCATCTGCAAGCCAAGAAGAGAGGCTTCAGGAGAAACCTGACCTGCTGACTCCTTAATCTTGGACTTCCAGCCTTCAGAACTGTCAGAAAATGAATTTCTGGGGCTTTCCTGGTAGCTCAATAGTACAGAACCTGCCTGCTAATGCAGAAAACACAGGTTTGATCACTAATCTGAGAAGATCCTACATACTGAGAAGCAACTACCCCATGCACCACTACTGTTGAGTCTGTGCTCTAGAACCCATGGGCTGAAACAGTTGTAGGCT
The DNA here is from genome assembly GCF_033118175.1 of Dama dama. Classification (NCBI taxonomy): domain Eukaryota; kingdom Metazoa; phylum Chordata; class Mammalia; order Artiodactyla; family Cervidae; genus Dama; species Dama dama. The sequence continues at coordinate 57,770,649 of NC_083714.1, forward strand.
GTGTGCCCTAGAACCCATGCTCTGCAACAAGAGAAGCCACCACAATTAGAAGCTTGTGCACTACAACTAGAGAGTAACTGCCGCTCACCACAACTAGAGAAAAGCCTGTGCAGCAACAAACACCCAGCACAGCCAAAATAAATTTTAATAATTATTTTTAACAACAGAAAATGAATTTTTGTTGTGCATGCTACCCAGTCTGTGACACTTTGTTCTGGCAGCCCTAGCAAACTAATACCTGTTTCTTCTTTTGGATCTTTGCCTCTTCCTAGTGATGTAACTCCAGAAAATGGGGATCTGCTTGAAGGAAATGGGAGAAAACTATACTTTGGGAGAAACATGTTTGCCTAAAAACTCTGTCTCCTGGCTTAATATTTGGGAGTTTGTCTGAGGAAGACCTCTGTGGCAGATCCTGCCCATGTTCCCTCTGCCTCATGGCGATGGCACATACCAGCCAGACATTAAACTGCCAGCATCTCATCAGTGGCTTGGAGGATTATTCCTCATGCCTGAAACCTACTTTGTCAGTGCTCAAGGCAGACTGAAAATGTCAGAGAATTGATGCTTCATGGCCCATAGGAACTGGAGTATAAATACCCCAGCTCCCTCATCCTCAAACATGATAACTCAGATAACTCTCCATAAGCTTGTGGAGTTCTCCAGCAGGATAGAGCTCCCCTAATCTTTCTTGCAATGCACCTTTTCTTGGCTCCCTTCCTATCTCTAGGGAAACTCTCCATCCTTCCTCTGCAAAGCACATCTCCAAAGGAAACAACTTGCTCTAGAATTCTTATCTTAGGCTGTGATTCTGCTGGACCCAGAACTAGGTCCATCTGCCTTCTAGCTACCTGTGTGTGCATATGAAACATCTATAGTAAAGATGTTGCTGTGGTTTCTAATTTAACGAGATGAGATACTGGATTGGGGCTTTCCTGGTGGCTCAATGGTAAAGAATCTGACTGCCAATGCAGGAGACTCGGGCCCAGGCCCTAGGTCAGGAAGATCCCCTGGAAAAGCAAATAGCAACCCATTCCAGTATTCTTTCCTGAAGGATTCCATGGACACAGGAGCCTGTTAGGCTACAGTCCATGGGGTCATGAAAGAGTTAGACACGTCTTAGTGACTAAATAACAACATTGCATCAAATTCTTTCTGTGGTAAGGTAGTGGTTCATCAACTGATGAACAATGGGGCCTCTTCTTGCAGGAAAGTGTGTTCTAAAGTCCTGCCTTGTGGAAATGCCTTTGCATCAAATCAACTATGCTGCATTTTTTTTTCTTCTATAAACCCTAAAGCCCAATCTTTTCAGTACTTGTGAGCTTTTTCTTTTAAATTTTTTAAATGGATAATCGCTTTGCAGCATTTTGTGGTTTTCTGTCATCCATCAACAAGAATCAGCCATAGGTACACCCATGTCCCCTCCCTCCCGACCTCCCTCCCATCTCCCTCCTCATCCCACCCTTCAGTCTGTCTCAGAGCCCCTGTTTGAGTTGCCTGAGTCATACAGCAAATTCCCATTGGCTGTCTATCTTACATGTGGTCTTGTAAATCTCTATGTTACTCTCTCCATGCATCTCACCCTCTCCCTCTTCTCCTCCCACCATGTCCTCATTGGCTTTGCTTAGCCTGTGCTCTTGCATCACATCTCCGTGATGGGTAGGTGTGTTTGTATCAGGGTGGGGTGGTTTTAGTAAGTTGTCTTGGGCCTGAACTGCAGCTTCCCTTATGCGGCTGTTCTAATACCTGTTGTGATGTTTTCATGGTCCATGGGGATGCAGTTGGGGGGGGGGTGGTTGCTTCTGAAAAGGAGTCCAAGTGACTATGAGAGAAACAGACTTCTGAGGAAGAAAGCAAGCTGCCCTGGGTGTGCAGTAAAGCTTCTGCTAAGCCCGCTGACCCTAAGCCATTTCTCGTTACTCTCAGGCTGCTGTTGAGCATCTCAGAGTTTGAGGTCTTCTCATTGACTACTCAGAACAATGCTATGAATGCTGCACACTGAGTAATTTTCAACCTTCTAGGCTCCCCTACCCCCGTGAAAACTATTTATAGCCAGGCCCACAGTTCTCAAATGAGGAGCCCTGGGACAAGGCTGTGGATGAATATGTTAGCCAGGCCTCACCTGACCATGCATGTACCCTCTGCAGCTGGTTTGCTGACAGGGTCACTTGTCTTTGCCCCGAGAGGAAAGGTTTTGTCAAAGAAGCTATTTCTCTGTCACAACTTTTGTGAACCTTTTTTTTTTTTATTAGTGCATTAATCCTAACAAGTATTGCTGGCTTAGAGGATTTATGTGAGTCAGCCAGGGATCTACCATCATAGTGTTTAATCACCTTCATTGCCATGTGATCTTCAGCTCACAGCAGTTAAACAGCGGTTTAAAGGGCCATGAGTGTCTCACTCCATGCATCCCTGCCAAATTACTTACCTTCTGCTCATTGACTGGTAAAAAGGATCCCAGGCTTGCCCAGTTTCCACCATTCAGTTTCTCAGCCAACCCAACCCCTTCCTCCTGGGCATCTCCTAATCTCAACTGTGTGGGTGGAATCCTGGAGCAAGAAGGGACTGCAAGCACTCCTACCTCTGGAAGCAAAAGGTGACTTCTTGGTGGCCAGAGGAGAAAACACTTTTCCACCTGCTTGTCTGGGTGTCTTCACCTGCACAAGGACCAGAGGAACAGGGAGAAAATCACCAGTGACAAAACAGCAGTGTTGGACAACAAGCCACCAGTCTTCTCCTGGCCAGGGGCCGCAGGCCACAGGGACCCAGGAGGGCCCAAATGATGAGAAACACACGTGCAGGTTCCCTCAGGGTTGGTTCTGCTCATCACAGCAGCTGGCCTCTCCTCACATGGCTGGGACAGGGACCCCATGATACCTCAGGCCTCAGCATCGAAAGCCATCCCCCAGGAGTCTTGGTGATTTACAGCCCAGGAGAACCGTGCAACTAACAAGAGGACACAGCTCCTCCCCTCACACTGCCACTCTGGAAGGATCCGAGGGCCACCACAGTCAGTCAGCTGTTCTCCATGCACTCATTGTTGGGCCCCACCAGGAGAGGAGATGCAGACAAGCAGCTGAGCCCTACATGGTCAGGCCCAGGTTGTGGCAGCTCACAGCAGCCCACCATTGGAGGGGTGTCCAGACACCAGGCTGCGACCCACTGAACTTGTTCAGCTGTTTAGTTTGTGAGATCGAGGAGCAGGGAGTGAGGTCTGGAGTGTGCCTTGCGACCCCATAGCCATGGTGATAGGACTTCAGTGAGTTGACTCTCGTGCATTCTAGGCTCTCCCAGGTGAAGACCAACTGACGAATCCTCGGGACTGGCCCCATGTACCCTTGCTCCTTGACCCCTTATGCCTAGAAACCCCAGCCCCTGGGGTTCTCCTGAAGTGACTGCAAAGTCAGAGTTAACTGGGTCTCTCATATCAGTGCCTAGGTGACCCAAAGTCTGGCAACCTGCACCCCTCTGGTGGTCCCACCTCCTTGGATGGGTTCATCATTGCAGAGCCCGAGGTCCCTTTGGGAGGGGCTGGGGTTGTTGCTGTGTCAGTTTGCTGTGGTCCTTCCCCTGGGGACCCAACCCATCCCCGTTCCTTGGTGCCAGATCTGAGAACTGGCTTTGCAGCCGAACCTGGATGAGGGATTGTGACCTGTTTACTGGGGCATCTGCCCTTGGCTTCAGTATCATTTTGGACTGTACCTTGGTTGGTTGCCCATCCATCAAGCCCCCAGGAGGCCACATTGTATTGACCACATGCCCTGCTCTGTGGGTCCAGCCTCCTGGGGGGGTGGCAGCCCTCGTCATGGCCCCTGGCTCCTGGTCACTCAGTGTGACCCTGCGGCCTATGCTGTAGTCCCTGGGCAGTGAGGATGGGGATTGGGGGGTGTCATCCGTCTCCTCCGTCATGTGACCCAGTGAGCCCAGCCTGTGCTGCACAGTGTCTTTGCTCTGCTTGGCAGCCAGACAGTAAGTGACCAGCTCTTCCTGTGGTTCCTGGGCTCTTGTGCTGGTAGTGCTGTGGGCCTTGCCACAGATCAGGGCAGCCAGCTCCCCTGCTTCCCGGGATGTAGGGCACCTGTGAGGGAGGACTCCAGTGCCATTTGCTCTCTTGGCGGTGTGACTGGGGGGGCACCAGCTCTTTATGGGGTGAGGGGCTGGGCTGCTGCCACAGGCTCAGAAGTTCAGAGATGTCTGAGATGTCCCAGTCTTCTGGGACCTGCCTCCTGGTCTCCCTGGCCCTCATATCAGGGATGCAGGTTTTCCAAAGAGGACTTCTGATGCCAGCAGGTCAGGCCTGCCTTAGTGGAACATTCGGTGTCTTTAAGGTTCAGACACTCCTGTCAAATCATGAGCCCATGTAGGTCTACTGCCTGAAGCTTTCTCAGTTACCAGGAAAACCCTGGGAAAGCACCCCCCCCCACCTTGGTTCTCACTATTCTTCATCCTAGGCTGGTCATCCCCCTGTGGACAGCAAAGCAAAGAAGTCACTTCCCTCTATGCCACCCATGTCCCACATGCCTGGATCTTCTCACTTGCTAGGAAATGCCTCTCCCCTTGCCAGCCCAGCTAAAGTTGTAGGAGTTGGGCTCTGGCCTTGAGTCCAGGGCTGAGTACACACTGACTATCCCCAGGATGGGTCCTCATAAGCTGTGGGGCAGGGGATGTCAACCCTGTACCAAGGCCTCATCTCGCCACCTCTCCTCGGACCATGCCTGGGCCAGCCTTCTCAGGATGGGTCCCTCATGAGGCTGTTCCTGTGGGTGGGAGGAGGGTAGTTGGTGCCATAGGCTGGCTGGGGACTTACCACCAAGGACTGGGAGCAGACAGGAGTGGGTGGGGCATCCCTCTACCTGCAATGTTGACCTGATAGTTCCTGCCAGCCCGTCAGGAAGTGCAGAGCATAGACAGGCATTGGAGGTGCCACAGTGGGCCCCAGTGGTCAGGCCCTCACAGTGCCTGAGGCCTCGTGATTGCTATTGACCGAGTGGGAGAACTGAAACCAGGAACTGGTGCCTGAGTGGTGGCTGTGTGCACACACGGAACACCAAGTGCCTTTGCCTGGGTGGCACTGTGCTCTGCCCTCCATGCAGGCTGGAAGGAGGGGTTCGTGGTGATTTTTGCATCAGGCAACTGCTGGGTGGGGCAGGAGAACTGCTTCCAGTGTTCTGGCCACCCGGCCATCTGCTAGTTGTGGTGTAAGCACAGCCTGATGGGAGAGGGCAGGTCTGAGTACCAGAACTCACAAGGTAAAGTGCATTCAACTCCAAGGACATCCATCCTACAAGAGGCTCCTCCACCACGCAGGGCATCAGGTGTCCACTCACCCCTGAATCACTCAGGGCTGGGGGGGTGGGGAGGCTGGAGTGCATCTTTCTGGCAGACCTGTCAAGCTCAGAGCCTGAAACAAGGCAGAGGTTGGGGAGCATGAAGCGTGGGAAAGCAAACACTGACTCCCATCAAGGGACCGTGGAGGCCTTTTTAATGGGAGGGCCATCTGAGCTGGGTCTTGTAATGAAGAGGGTCTCTTTGGCTGGGAAATTGGAGAAGGGCCCCCAGAAGTGTCAGACCCATGGAGGGAACTGAGCCCAGGTGTGCAGCTGGAGCAAGATCATGGTAAAGGGCTGGGATACTAGACTGGGTCAAACTCAGATGCGACTCTTAGGGCATCTGACCTGTGCCCTGCGTACAGTTGCCCTCACTTGCAGTTTTAAAGGTAAGCCATTGCTTCTCTCCCTGAGAAGAATTCACTGATTCAGTCATTTAGTTAGTCAGTGACTGGAAAAACAAAAAAACTTTGTGTGCCTCCCATACACAGGGTCAGGCAACAAGTACACAGGTGAGTCAGGCGATGACCAGCATGGTTCTTTCCAGGATGAGCGGCCCTGGCAGCTGGTGCCTATCCTCACTGAACTAGACAAGGGCACTGTCTTCTTCAGGCTGACTTCTCCTGGCTTGTGTGGAGGTTTCCAATTCTTCCTGACTCCAGAATGAGGTTTAGAGAGATGACATTAGATCTTTATGTTCTGAGAGTTATTGCTGGGATAGAGGGTGAGATGGTTAGATAGCATCACCAACTCAATGGATGTGAATTTGAGCAAACTCTGGGAGGTGGTGAAGGACAGGGAAGCCTAGCATGCTGCGGTCCATGGGGTCACAAAGAGTCACAAATGACTTGGTGACTGAACACACACAGAGGTGAAGGTGTTGAGCCCAGATTCTCCTGGCCCCCAGAAGAAGGTTGATTTGCCCTCTGTGGCACCCAGGGTCCCCCAGGCTGAGCAGAGTGGCTCCTGCTGATGCATTGTGCAGAGAAGGAAGATGTGGTACAGGTTTCCCCAGACCAACTCCCCGGCAGCATGAACCATGGTAGCTTCAAGTGCCAGGGGGAGTATAGCAGTGTGGGCCCCTCACTTACTGCCTTTGAAGGAATAGTGCAGGCAGTGAAGACAAGACGATATGGAAGGCTGGCCTTGGCCTGTTGTATTTCCCAACTAGAGTGTTCCCAAATGACACTTGGAGGAGGCTTTAGGAAAGGGGCCAGCTTGGTGTCTGAAATGACACTAGGGTTTGACAGTAATGTGCTGCTTGCTCATTGTGCCATTTGCTGGCCCACTCTTCCAACTTCACTTTTTTTTTAAATTGAAATATAGTTAGGGCGTCCCTCATAGCTCAGTTGGTAAAGAATCTGCCTGCAATGCAGGAACCCCAGTTCAATTCCTGGGTGGAAAAGATCCCCTGGAGAAGGGAAAGGCTACCCACTCCAGTATTTTGGCCTGGAGAATTCCATGAACTGTATACTGCATAGTTCACGGGGTTGCAAAGATTCTGACATGACTGAATGGCATTCACTCATATTCACATAGTTGATTAACAATGTTGTGTCTGTCTGGTGTATAGCAAGGTGATTCACTTTATATATATATAAACACTTCCAGATTCTTTTCCATTATAGGTCATTGCAGATATTGAGTATAGTTTCCTGTTCTTTACAGTAGGACCTTATTTATGCATTTTATACATTTTTGTTCGGTCGCTCGGTTTTGTCTGACTTTGTGACCCCATGGACTGTAGCACACCAGGCTTCCCTGACTTTCACTGTCTCCCAGAGTTTGCTCAAACTCCTGTCCATCGAGTCAATGATGCCATCCAATCATCTCACCCTCTAGCACCCTCTTCTCCTTCTTTCTTCAGTCTTTCCAAACATCAGGGTCTTTTCCAGTAAGTTGGCTCTTCACATCAGGTGGTCAAAATATTGGAGCTTCAGCTTTAGCATCAGCCCTTCCAATGAATATTCAGGCTTGATTTCTTTGGAATTGACTGACTTGGTCTCCTTGCTGTCCACAGGGCTATCAAGAGTCTTCTCCAGCATGACAGTAGTACTATTTTATACATAGTAGTGTGCATCTGTTAATCGCAATGTCCTAATTTATCCCTTCCCCTTCTTTTTTCACTCTGGTAACCAAAATTTCTTCTCTGAGTCTGTTTCTGCTTTGCAAATAATTTCATTTGTACCATCATTTTAGATTCCATCAATATGTGATATCATAGAATATTTGTCTTTCTCTTTCTGACATACTCCACTTAGTATGATAACCCCTGGGTCAACACATGTTTCGGCAAATGGTATTACTTCATTATTTTTCAGGGCTGAGACGTATTCCTGTGTGAGTGTGTGTGTGTGTGTGTATGTGTGTGTGTGTGTGTGTGTGTATACCACATCTTCTTTATCCATTTATCTGTTGATGGACATTTACATTGTTTACATATCTTGGCTATTGTAAATATTGCTGCAATGAACATTGGGATGCATGTATCTTTTCAGAGTAGAGTTTTGCCTTTTCCAGGTGTATATGCAGGAGTGGGATTGCTGGATCATATGGTTCTTCTATTTGTAGTTGTTTAAGGAACCTCCATACTGTTCTTCATATTGAGTGTACCAGTTTACTTTTCCACCAACTGTGTACAAGGGTTCCCTTTTCTCTGCAACCTCTCCAGCATTTATTCTTTGTAATTTTTTTGATGATGGCCATTCTTTCCAGTGTAAGGTGATACTTCATAGGAGTTTTGATTTGCATTTGTCTAGTAATTAGGAATGCTGAGGCATCTTTCATGTGTCTTTTGGCCATCTATGTCTTCTTTGGAGAAATGTCTGTTCAGGTGTTCTGACCATTTTTTGATTGGATTGTCTTTTTTTTTTTTTTTTTTGCAGCTTAAGTTTTAATTAAAGGCGGTTAGTAATAAGAGCTTCCATGGCAAAAAGCTCCAGGCAGTGCTTGGAGGGTATGAATATAAAAATGAGGTGCTAAACTTAATATGTCAATACATTGTAAAATATTACTTTTCCCTTTCCTCCCCTGACCATTTCTGCCTTCTTAATCTTTCTAACTTTCCCAAGGCATGGAGATGTCAGATACATAGCAATGGATATTAAAATGGATTCTTAACTCTCATTACCACAAAGATATAGCAACCAAATTTGCATGTCCCTTGCCTTGCACTTATAGCAGGAGCCCAGGCATTGGCATAGATGCCCATTATTTGTATTCCAAAGGTCCATGAGTGTAGATGGCTCCTTTTTTGAGTGAATGTGTGTCTGTGTGGCTCATAGGCTGGGCTGATGCTTAGGGCACACAGAGGGGCTGTCTATTTGTGCTCATGATTCGAATGACATGATCCACAGCCTGGGCTGTGGGATCCAGGGGCCTGGGTTTGGACATCAGTTCCTCTCTTGCTGTGTAGCTTTGGCACTTACTATCTCTGGGTGTCTTTCTCCTCTGTTGAAAACCAGGTAGCACAAAATGCCACTCATGTCACAGGGCTTTTCCAGGGCACAGCCTTGGACATCATGTTGTCTCCCACTGGGGCTCAGGGACTGTCTTTGCTTCTACTTCTGCAGGTGGGAGGTTATTCCAGCAACACTGCATATGAAGATTTTTCTTGATTCCCAGGCTTTGTAAACCTCAAAATTCTCTAACAGTGTTCAAGGGACTATAATGTGATTTTGGTAAAATTCCCTTATGCTATTGGAAGATTTCGGTTGTGCATTTAGAAAATGAGGTGATTGGTCCAGAACTGTGATTCTCCAAACTTTGTGTCCATGGGATATCTGACCGGGGGATAGGGTGGGGTTCAGCTTTCCGAACAAATCAGAGGCAAGCTGCTCAGCTGAAGTGAGGCCTGTTCCCCACCCGCCTTCTTCCTAATCTCTTCCCGGCCCACTCCTCGGATCAGTTCAGTTCAGTTCAGTTCAGTCGCTCAGTTGTGTCCGACTCTTTGCAAACCCATGAATCGCAGCACACGAGGCCTCTCTGTCCTTCACAAACTCCCGGAGTTTACTCAAACACATGTCCCTTGAGTCGGTGATGCCATCCAGCCATCTCATCCTCTGTCATCCCCTTCTCCTCCTGCCCCCAATCCCTCCCAGCATCAGGGTCATTTCCAATGAGTCAACTCTTTGCATCAGGTGGCCAAAGTATAGGAGTTTCAGCTTCAGCATCAGTCCTTCCAATGAACACCCAGGACTGATCTCATTTAGGATGGACTGGTTGGATCTCCTTGCAGTCCAAGGGACTCTCAAGAGTCTGCTCCAACACCACAGTTCAAAAGCATCAATTCGTCAGTGCTCAGCTTTCTTCACAGTCCAGCTCTCACATGCATACATGACCACTGGAAAAACCATAGCCTTGACTAGACGGACCTTTGTTAGCAAAGTAATGTCTCTGCTTTTTAATATGCTATCTAGGTTGGTCATAACTTTCCTTCCAAGGAGTAGGCATCTTTTAATTTCATGGCTGCAATCACCATCTGCAGTGATAGAGGCCCCTCAAAGAACACAGTTTGAAAACCAGTGACCTAGAACTCAGATTTCAGTGTGCATTCAGATCCCTTAGTGATCTTGTCAAATGTGGCCTCTGATTCACATGTTCTGAGGTGGACCTGAGATTCTGTGCTTCTGACCAGATCCCAGTTGATGCCTAAGTGTCTGGTGTGTGGATAGCAATTTGAAAAGCAAGGGTCTGATCACAAACTGCCTTTGACCTTTCACATCCTTTGATTCAGAGTTCTTACTGTTATTCTGATAGTGTCATAAAATAAAAATCTGCATTGCATGAATGTTTCTATTAAAGGCAAAATCCTCAACTATACAGATGTGGCAACTGACCTGAGATATGAAGGAGAGAGAAAGTATTTGTTTCTCAACTGTGAGTGTATGAAACATGTGAAACATGTGTAAAATATTTTCCGAATAACACAATTTGGGTTAAGAAACTGTTCCACTTTGTTAAGAAGAGTTGCACTTTGGTTTGGTTGTAGTCTGGATCACAGTGAAAGTGTTAGTCAATGAGTCATGTCTGACTCTTTGCAACCCCATGGAGTGTAATCCGCCAGGCTTTTCTGTCCATGGAATTTCCCAAGCAAGAATATTGGAGTGGGTAGCCATTCCTTTCTCCAGGGGATCTTCCTGACCCAGGGTTCAAACCTGGCTCTTCTGCATTGCAGGCAGATCCTTTGCCATCTGAGCCACAAGGTAAGCTAATGGACACTTTTCTAAGGGAACTTCTGATGGAAACAAGTGACCTGCTTTCAGGCCCTGGCTGAGGCCTGTCTCCACAATCTAGGTCTAAGTGAAGGTTCAGAACTGTGGACAGCTGTTGGTGTGTCTGGCATCCATGTGCTTTCTTGATACTCATAATGACGTGGCATCAAGAAAGATATCTTCATGTAAGTGGCCTCCGTCCTTTCTGTCCACTGCTGAGTTGAGTACTCCAGGTTCAGTGTTGATAGAGTGTTCTGTCTTCTGCACTCTGTTGGTACTCCTCCTGTGTGTGTCCAGAAGACTGGATGCTTTGACAGTCTGTAGGGCTTTGCTTGTCAGTCTGTGTCTGTTTCAATTCAGTAACATCATGGCTAAGGTGGGGAACCCACTTTAGCAAGGAGACAAAAGCCCAGTTGCTAGAGTAGCCAGTGTGTTGAAATGTCATGTATCCTTTGTGGAATTTGGCAGGAGAATACTGTGTGCTCTGTGGCATTGCCCGAGCCCTTCATTAAGAAGGATGAGCACTTTCACATGGGGTGGAGGTGGCATGTGCACCATCTGAGGAAGTGAGGTGAGACTGAACGCCAGGGAGGCTGGATCCAAACAGAGGTGTTCCTTTGGTGGTCAATCAATGAGGAGAACAGTCTAGTGGAAGTGTGTTCCCAGGACATGTCAATGGGCTTCTTTAGCATCCGGCATGTTGGAAGCACAGACGGCATGTGCCCAACCACCCCCTCCTCCAGATCCAGACAGTCTGGTGACTGGTCCATCAATAGCTCTGTCAATGGCCACTGGTCACCTTTCTTCCTTCTTTGACCCCCTCACTCGCTGGTGTGTGAGCACCGCCTTGGTGCCTGGCATGGAGTCTACAAAGGTGGAGAAGATGGGGAACTTTCTGACAAGCTGCAGACAGGGGATCAGCACAAGGGGCCTTAGGAAAGGCAATGCTCCTAGAATCTGGAATCTCTGAGGAGGGATGCCAGGGATGGTGGCGTGGGGGGCATGGAGCTCAGTGTGTGTCTGGGGTGCTGATCCAGAGTGCATTACCTTCCTGTCACGTCCCCAGAGGATTCGGGTCACCTCAGGTACACGTGGAGGGCCTGTGCCTGAGCCTTCCTTGCACACCTTCGACAAAGCATGAGAGTCTCTTTTCCCAGCCACCCCTCTCCCACTCAGGTCCCTCTGGCACAAAATCGGCAGATAGGAGTAGAGGAGTCTCAGATAGAATCCTTAAGAAGTTTCTGGAAGAATACCCTGATTGTCCAGTGCTTCCTGAGCTCTCTTAAACCCGGGGCCTTTGCTGACATGACACAGGCAGATTTCTAATCCCTCTCCAGCCCCTGCCACCCAGGCCACCCTGGTAGTATAACCACGAATCCTAAAACACAGCTTTCCCGAAGCGACCCCTGACTCCCACAACTTGGTGTTCGAGTGCCTGCAGCACTCTGGCCTCATCTTGCCCGTCTGTCAAATGAGGTCAATGAAAACAGTTCTGGGCCCAGGATCAGCCTTTGCTCCCCATGCTTCTCGGGGCTCTGACCCCCACCACAGACCTTTCTGCCTTCATCGCAGCAGCACTTCCCCTTGTCTCCTCGATGGTCATGGCCAGGCCTCCACTCCTGCAGCCTGACTCTCTGGGTGCCCAGCTCTCCACACTGCTGCACATGGCAGATCCTTCCCTCCTCACTTCCTGTGCCCTCCTGAAGCCTCTGAGGCTGACTTCAGGACCGTTCCTTCCTCCCCACAACCTTCCAGAACCCTCTCCATAGTACTCTTTTTGTGAATTGTTACCCTGGATGGTATCTGTGTGTGTGTCTGTGTGTCTGTGTGTCTGTGTGTGCCTGTGCACAAACTTCGGGAACCCTCTCTATAATACTCTTTTTGTACAAGGATACCTTGGTCGGTTTCTTTGTGTGTGTATGTATGGGTGTGTGTGTCTGCATGTGTGCATGTATGCACTGTTACCCCAGCTACACCACAAACTGAGGATAAAGACCCCACCCAATTTACCTTTGTAGTGTCCCCAGAGCTGCCTCTGCAGAGCAGGCACTTACCAGTGCTGTCTGTTCACTTTGAGTCACTTAGCACTCATCAGCTCTGTTGTACCACTCTGGACTTGGCAGGTGATGATATGGGCCCTGCCCAGGGGTCAGTGTGTGCAAGGCAGGCAAGCAAGGCAAGTATGTCAGTAATCTCATTGGACACAGCACCACTCTTTGTAGAAACACTCATTGTGCTAGGATGCCTCTCCCTATGAGAAGAAGGAGGCAGGCTCTGAGTGGTACACTGCAGAGTGGGTAGTGTGTGGATGGTAGTGAGACAGGAGTCCACCTCAAGGGGCCAATCCTGACTCCTGCACTAGTGACCTGCTCCCTGTCCCCATAGAGGGTGGGGGCATGGAACATGGGATCTAGGAGGTCCTATCAAGCTTGGCACACATTGGATGCTATGACTGTACCATTCAGGAATTCAGTCTTGACAGACTCAGAGGATTGTCTGTGTCAGCTGTCTTTTTGGTTTCTGTGTTACTTGACTTGAATCTGTGCTGGTCCAGCAAGGTTCTTCTCTGATGCTGGTTCAAGAAGCCCACCTCCCCTGAACTGCTTCCTCTTCCTACCACTCAGTGTCTACCCAACATCATGTCAAGTTTCTCACCTCAGTCATGGAGGAAAGACAGCTGTGTAGTTTGGGTCCTTGTGTGGTGTCCCAGCTCAGGCTGTTGTTCCATTCTTTAGGTCACATGCTAGTCACTCACTTGAAGGTACTTTTTCCTTTTTTTAAATTTTATTTTACTTTATGAACCCTCAGTCAATGTAGATGCCTTTTAAATTTGTACTTATTTCTTTTGGCCTTTCTGTGAGGCATGTGGAATCTTAGTTTCCACTAAGATCGAACCAATGTCCCCTTCAGTGTAAGTGAGGAGTCTTAACCACTTGACCACCAGAGAAGTCCCACACTCCCAGGTAATTTTGTATTCTGGTAATCTGGAATCCATTCTGATTGCCTTATCCTTGCTTCTGGTTAGGTACCTCCCTGCCTTCTGCCTTGTTATCTGAGTCCTAAGCCGTTTCTCAGTGTTTCATTTCCCTCTGTAAATGTCTGGACCAGACAGAGATGAACAGTGAAGCTAATGAAGCTTAAGATTAAGCTTCAGTGTCACTGGCATTTCAAGGCCTGGAAGGGGCCCTAGCATTATGGTATATGCCAGTCATCTCGTTTGTAAAATCTATGAAAGGTGGTTTAGCCATAGTTGGTTCAGGGCAACTCTGTGTCCATTCTGCTGTCTCCATCACTCTTTCTGTTGTATTGGGTGGCTATACAGTGACCATTGGCAGATTGGGAATCTGGCTAAGGGGAGACTAAATCAGGATAAGTGTAAGTGTGAAAACAGACACATGAAGTTGTGCAGACATGGAGGAGTGAGCCCAAGGTACTGGGAGTGTGGAAGTCATCCCCCCATTCCCCCCTTGCCCCTGCGGAATGATGTCTGGACTGGGCTGACCCTCTGTCTCCAAATGCTGACAGTCGTTTCTGGGTCCCACAGGCTGGGTGGCTCAACTACATTCCGTGTTGGTTCAGGAGGCCAGCAGCTGAGGTCAAAGAGTCAGCTGATGTTGGCTCTTCTGTGGGCTGTGGGGAGAGTCTGTCCCATCTCTCCCCCCTGCCTTCTGGGGCATTGTTGGCCATTGTGGGCGTGTCTGGGCTTGGAGAGCTCCACCTTCCTAGAGCTCTCCCGTGTGCCTGTCTGTCTCTAAATGTGTCCTTTGTATGGGGACAGCCGTCCTGTTAGAGGACGGTCCATCCTAATGAGCTCACTTGACTCCCATCAGCGCTGTGAAGACCTATTCTTTGTAAGGTCATGACGAGGCAGTTGGGACTGACACTCCAGCACCTGACTCTGAGGGGACACGATGTGATTCCTCACACCCTACAAAGGCTCTGAGGTAGGAACAGACTGGAGTGTTCCAAGGATGGAAGGATGGCCTTCATGGCTACCAGGTGTGAATCCAGGGGCGAGGAGAGCAGGGTGCCAGGGTAGGAGCCAGATCACGTGGGGCCTCGTGAGCCTATGAGAACTGTGGCTCTGCTGTGCTTGGGGAAGGAAAGGCCCGGGAGTCTCTGGGCTGGGTTCCTCTGGGACCTTTTCCCCATCCTGACCGCCACGTGGAAACGGAGGCTCCCTGCGAGGTGCTGAGACCCTGCTGAGGTCCAGGCCCTCCGCCTGAACTGCCTGTGCTGCTCTGCGATCACCCTGCTCCAGTGAACAGGGACCCCTCCTCCAGGTACAAGGAAAGAAGTGAGGATGGAGGTGCGTGTGGTCAGGTCCCGTGCTGTCATGTGCTATCTCTCTATCTCTCAGCATCTCCTCAGCCATGGAACGAGGTGACAGTAACCTAGCAGATTATTTGAGGTTTGAATTCTCTGATCCCTGCATGGTGCCATCCCAGGCCCTGGCAAGGACACAGAGCATGCCTGTCCCAATAGTTCCTCCTCTCCTTTGTTCTTTCTCTAGGCCCTGGGCAGGGGATGGGGCATCTGCTGAAAGTGGAGGCAGTGGGGAGGGTTGGGAGGAAGGTGGCTTCCATAAGGCATGGGGAAGACACCTGGCAGGGCCGTCTGAGGTCCAGGGCACCCCAGGACCGAGGACGGATTTGTTAGCATGGATCTGCCCTCGGCAGCACCGGGCTGAGATGGGGGATCTGCAGAGCATGGGCAGGATGGGGCCAGGGAGCTGAGGGGTCTTTGTCAGCTGTGGCTCAGGACACACACAAGCCATCATGATGTCCAAGGCCTGCCTTTCTCAGCCTCATTCTCCTGCCCCTGTGCTTGGAGTACCCACCCTGGTGTCCCCAGCCCAGAGGCCCTCCAGCTGCTCCCCTCCCTTGCTGCGGCTTGGGAGCCCTGGAGCCTTAGGGGTCCACCCATGTTACCTTCCCTCCCATATCAGACGAGGCTCCTATAGGGCCTTATCCCAGTGGGCACTGGGACCATACAGTCAGGCTCTCCCTCCCTCCTGCTCCGTGAGGAGCTGGTCAGCCTGGCAGGTTCCACTGGGCAGGAGGCCCATGGCAGCAGCAGGGACAGGGCACCGCCCTCACACAGGAGGCGCTGGCACTGGACAGAGACAGCGGCCCCCAGCAGAGTCAGTTCTCAGCAAAGCACAGAGCAGCCCCACAGTGCTTCTGATTCTCCTTGTCCCCTTCCTTTCACAGGCCTGCATTTTGTCACCTCAGAGGCATCGTGTAGCACTGAGAAGAGGAAGGCGTGAGAAGTAGGAAGGTCGGGCCATGGCCTGGGGTGGGCAGAAAGGGCGGGGTCTCCAGAGGAATTGAGACCAGGACTCTGAGCCCACCCCGGCCCTCACTAGCACCTGGTCTTGGGAAGATGCCCAAGCCCCATGGCCTCAGTTCTTCATCTGAGAGACGAGCTGGTGTGAGGAGCCCCATGTGCTGGGCTGCAGGATGTGCCTGAGGGATGACAGAGATCGCAAGGCCTGGTGGCTGTTGGCCCTGTGATGGCGGGGCAGGAATTTCTCACACAGTTTCCCCCAGACACTCCTCCACTGTCCACTGGAGTGGGTTGCCTGCATTGTTGTCCAGGGCGGGTCAGAGAATTTGCACCTCAATAGGATGTGGAAGAGCTAATATGCCAAATAGGATGCTTCATAAATGTACTAAGAAACTTTTCTACCTAGACAGTAGTGGACCATAGTGTTAGTCACTCAGTCTTGTCCGACTCTTTGAGACTCCATGGACTGTAGCTCGCCAGTCTCCTCTGTCCATGGAATTCTCGAGTTAAGAATACTGGAGTGGGTTGCCATGACCTTCTGCAGGCGATCTCTTGACCCAGGGATTGATCCCAGGTCTCCCACAATGCAGATTCTTCATCTTTTGACCTACCTGGCAAACCCCAGTTCCAGTTAGAGGAACTGTGAAATTTGGATGTGGAGGAGTGTTCCAGCAGGACCCAAGCTGCTACAAGTAACAGAAGCAAGAAGCACTCCTTGCCTCTGTCCCAGCTGATCTTCCATCCAAACATTACTTTCCTTCATTGCAGCCCCAACAAAGGTCGAATCCTTGTTTAAAATGGCCAACTACAATCAAGATAATTTAAAGCTAATTAACACCTTGGGTTCTGGATCCCCAGGACCAGGAAAGAGAGTAGTTCCATGGATTTCTTGGGAAACATTTCAAGGGGTTGCAACCAAAGTTCTGAAGGATTCCTGGAAGATATTGGGTAGAAAATCCCTCCTTTGCCCCTGTGGTCAAGAGCAAAGTGACAAGAATTACAGCCCCTTCTGTCCTGACCCAGAAAGATATCTCTCTTATCCAAGATGCAAAAGGACACATCACAGCAATGATCCATTTCAGACTTTCCCGTCACCCCCAAGACACTGTCTGCAGGTCGGAGGGATGTCACCACCCAGCCTCCCACAGAAGCAACCCAGCTTCCCAAAGCCCCAAACAGCCCTGGCTCAGGCACTGACACTTGAGTGCTCCTCCTGGAGCCCCACCACCCTGCCCTGTGTAGCCTTGTTCAGTGGGCCTAGGTGATGTCTCTCCACCTTCCTCGTGTGAGTGTGACTCCTGTATCATCACTTGAGGTGTGGGGGTGTCCTGCTTCTCCTGCTGTCCCCACTGCTAACATGGCCTTTCATAGGGAAGAGGCTCCATAAAGGTCTTCAGAATAAATGTGCCAGTCAGCAGGGAGCTCAGATTAATTGTATGCTACTTCCTTAAATAACCCAGGCAAATCCAAATAAACAGAGATAATTTAGTTTTTGAGAATGGCACACAAGAAGGGCAAAAGCATGGATTCACTACAATTACTTTTATCATCTAGTTCTTCCCCCATCAATATTACTGCTAAGTAAGCTCACTTTTCCAAAACAGTTCTAATTCCACTTTCGTTGTGTCCTGTTCAGGACCACAAAGCACAGTGGAAGTGTTCCCAATCTCTTTTACAAAACAGCAAAACTCTTGTTCTTGAACTGGGTAAGCACAAACACACTGTGATCAACATCATTCACAAAACTAAGACACTGAAGTTTATTTCGCCTTCTATAAAAACAATCACAGTTTGAAAATTTTCTAAGGAAAACAGAGATGAACCTCCATGTCATCAAAGACAACAGGAACCCAAAGATGTGACACACCAGTTTCTTCAACTGGCCAGGGCCCTCACTTCTGAGAAGGCTGACTGCTCCCTCTTTAATCACAGAGGGAAGGATCAGCCTGGCTGCTGCTCTTGTTCAGGCCACCTCATCCTCCTCCCTCACAGCCTCTGCAGACTGCAATGAGAAGGACCTCAAACTCCTTCACTTGACCGTGAGCAGAAACGGAAGACTTGCCACTTGCTAGTCTCTGCAGAGGCCCAGAGACCCTACAGGAACTTGTAGCAGGCAGGGTGGCTGTCAGGGACCTGCTGGTACTCCAGGTACCCCTCCTGTACCTGCACGTGGGTCAGCAGCTCCCTGAGCTACCTAAAGATGCAGTGCTCACTCCCGACACACACACCCATCCTGCTGAGTGCTCCCCAGGCCTCCTCCTTAGGGGCACAGTTTCCATTATGCATGATTGGGCCAAGGACCAGCATCAGGAGGCCAGCCTTAGGCAGGCTCTGCCCAACACTCAGCACTGAAAGGCAGTTGAGGGCCAGGGTCGGGACCATGACGTAGATGTGCTCCCTGGGGTCCGTCTCCTTCACCTCCATGCCACAGACCAGCTGGAGGCACTACGAGGCTTGGCTGAAGACCACCGGGAAGTGCTCCTGGTTATCCCTGAGGACCTGTTTCAGCATTTCCTCCTGTGAGGTCAGCTCCTTGGCCTGATACTTGAGGATCAGAAACTTCATCAGGTTAACCACCATCTCATTCAGAGATTCCTGAGGCAAGGCCTCTCCAGTGGCCGAGGAGGACACTGTGGGGGAGTAGGCCAAGGGGGATGCAGCCTCCCCTGTCTCAGCCCCCAAGTGCTGCACCTCCACCAGGCCCTGGGCATTGCCTGGGCCCTGAAGGCCTTCCTTGGGCTTGCTCAGCTCACTCCTCTCAGCAACAAGCACGACTGGAATCAAAGCACAGACAGTAGTGAGGCAGGGGGACAGATGAGGACCAAGGGGATTGGGGGAAGAAGTGGCGGGAGCAGCCTCGGCTCGACTGAGAACCGCATGCTGGGCAGTCTGACTCAGGCCACTTACTGGTCTCCCCTTGAGGGGTTCACCCAGATCTCACAGGGGAGGATCCCCTGGCTACCTGAAGGATGAAGTGAAGTGACTCCCCAGGATGCAGATAGCACAGCCCGAGATTTCTGGCACTTACAAGGTGCAGGGATTAGGGCCTTGCATGGTCCCCTCTGTTCTGGGATGGGGAGCCCCTCGTGCACACTCAGGACACCATCCTCACCTTGACTTCTGGCACTACCTGGACCTCCTCTGCTCTCTGACCTCAGGACATGGGCCTCAGACCTCTGCTGTCCCCTGCTGGTTCCTGGAGCTCCTGTGGGAGAAATGGAGGGGACACCTCGATGGTATCCTGTGGCACAGCCATGGGCCTTCTGAGATGGTAAGAGGGGTGGACTCTGTGAGGTCCCCCCATTGTGTGGTGGGAGGTCACATCGGGGTTCCCTTGTAGTGTTCACCTTTCCTCTGGCTGGCCTGGTCCCTCACCTTTGGGGGCCTGTAGTGAAAGTCAAAAAAGGCCCAAGTCTGAACAGAAAGGGCTGAGGGGCTCCACATGCGGCCATACTCACCCAGGGCCTCTCGCAGGTCTTAGGCTGGTGAGATGCTCGGTCCTCAGCTCCTCCTCATGTCCTGACTGGCCTCCCAGAACTGACCACAGTGGCAGGAGTCTGCTCAGTCCTCCCTCGGGGTTGGGGAGTCCAGCCTGTGCCGACCTGTAGCCTCTGCCCTCTGCCCAAAAAACCTCACCTTTCAAGGTCCCTAAGCCAGCAATCAATAAACGGCTCACCCTGCTCACCCCGTTCATAGCCTCCAAGAGCTCCCACAAGGGCCAGGATCGCTGCCTCCTATTTGGGGTCTAACTGCTTCAGTCCTTCCTTGCATGGAGCTTGGACTCTAGGCAGGACCGGGGATTGTACTGTCCACCATTTTGAGACCCTGCTTCTTTCACGAGGTACCCAGTCTCTCTGAGACCCACATGTGAGGAAGGCAGACAGGCCTAGTGTGCTCTTGTCACCCCAAGGTCTCCCAGGTATGACTACAGAGGCGGGAATCTGTGGGGTTCCATCAGTCCTCACACAGGGCCCCCCTCAGTCCTCCTTCAGGCACCTAACCTTGCCTCTGGGCAGAACATGGGATTCTCGGCTCTTCCCACCTGAAGCCCTGCCCCTTATACCAGGGCCCCAGTCTCTCCAAGACCCGAATGTCAAGAAGTCAGCACATGCCTGTTGCTCTCATCTACCCCCATGGTCTCCCTGGACTGACAACAGAGAAGAGCTTCTCTGAGGTCTCCTCTGATTGGTGTCCAGGGTCCTCTAGTCCCTTGTCAGGGTACTCAACCTGACACCCGCAGCACCTGGGAATCAGCCCACCTGAGGCCCCACCACATATGCAAGGTCCCCAGTCTGAGACCCGGATGTCAGGAAGTGAGACCAGGCATTTTGGGCTCATCCTACCCCAGGGCTGCCAAGGACCAACAGCAGCTACAGGCTTCTCTGAGTTCTCCTCTGATTGGGGTCCAGGGTCCCCTCAGTCCTCCCTCAGGGTCCTCAAGTAGAATCTTGGAGGAGCTGGGCTTCTTCCCTCTGCTCACCTGAGGCCATGCCCGCTAACCCAGGTCCCCAGTTTCTCTGAGACCCGGATGTCAAGAAATGCAGCATGTGCTCATCCACCCTCTGTGCTCCCTGAGACTTGATGCGAGGGTCCTGCCTCTGGTCAACACAAAGGGCATCCCCAGATCTGCCAGGGTTAATGATGAGGTCCCTGAGGGATGATATAAGGTAACCCCACTAATCCGTGCCCCTTCTGTCAGCCCTGGGTGACCCTGGTGGTGGGATGAGCACTTGGCAGCCTATTCTGACTTCCGCATCCGTGTCTCAGAGACATTAGACAACTGTTAGAAGGGGCAGGGCCTCAGATGGGCAGAGGGGAAGATCTTAGTTCTTTTGAGAGTCAAGGCGAAGACACTGAGGGAGGACTGAGGGGACCCTGGATCTCAGAGCAGAGTGGGCTCTGGGAGGACATAGGGCAAACGAACACATGCTGCATTGCCTGACATCCGGGTGTCAGAGAGACTGGGTCCTGGTGTAGGGGGCTGACTTCCTGACATCTGAGTCTCAGAGAGACTGGGGTCATGGTGTAAGGGCTGGGACCTTAGTAGGGGAGAGGAGAGAATCCGAAGTCCTACCCAGAGTAAAGGTGAGGTCCCTGAGGACGACTGACAGGATCCCGAGGGAAGACTGACAGAACCCCATAGATCCCCGCCCCTGTGTCAACCCTAGGAGCTCCTGGGGTGAGAAGAGTACACAAGGCCTGTGCTGACTTCCTGACATCTGGGTCTGTGAGAGACTGGGGACCTGGTGTGAGGAGCAGGGACTCAGGTGGGGAGAGGACGGAGGTCAGGTGAGTCAGCTCTTCCCATCAGGTGACCAAAGTATTGGAGCTTCAGCTTTAGCATCAGTCCTTCCAATGGATATTCAGGGTTCACTTCCTTTAGGCTTGACTGGCTTGGTCTCCTTGCTGTCCAACAGACTCTCAAGAGTCTTCTCCAGCTCCACAGTAGTACTATTTTATACATGGTAGTGTGTATCTGTCAATCCCAAACTCTTAATTTATCCCTTCCCCTGCTTTTCCCCTTTGGTAACCATAAGTTGTTCTCTGAGTCTGTATCTTCTCTGTAAATAATTTCATTTTTATCATCTTTTTAGATACCATAGAATATTTGTCTTTCTCTTTCTGACTTATTTTGCTTAATATAATAATCTCTAGGTCCATCCATGTTGCCACAGATGGCATTACTTCATTATTTTTCATTTCTGAGTAGTGTGTGTGTGTGTGTGTGTGTGTGTGTGTGTGTGTACCACATCTTCTTTATCCAATCATCCATTGATGGACATTTAGGTTGCTTCCATATCTTGTCTGTTGTAGATAGTGTTGCAATGAACATTGGGGTGCATGTATCTTTTCACATTAGAGTTTTGTCTTTTCCAGGTATATATTCAGGAGTGGGATTGCTGGATCATATGATAGTTGTGTTTGTAGTTGTTTAATGATCCTCCACACTGTTCTTCATATTGACTGTACCATTTTACATTTCCACCAACAGTGTACCACGGTTCCATTTGCTATCCACCCTCTCCAGCATTTATTCTTCATAGGTTTTATTGATTACGGCCATTCTGACCAGGGTAAAGTGATACTTCATTGGAGTTTTGATGTGAATTTGTCTAATAATTAGGAATGTTGAGCATCTTTTCAAGTGCCTGTTGGCCATCTATGTCGTCTTTGGAGAACGGCTTTTGTGTCAGGGCCACACTGGCTGGGTGGCTCAAACTACAAACCATATTAGTTCAGGAGGCTGGCAGCTGAGGTTGAGGTGTCAGCTGATTTTGACTCTCCTGAGGGCTGTGTGGAGAGTCTTTTCCATTCCTACTCCCTCACTTCCAGGGCATTGCTGGCCATGGTGGGCTTGTCTCGGCTCAGAGAGCTCTGCCTTCCTTTTCACCCCAATTCTCCTATGTGCCTGTCTCTAAATGTGTCCTTTGTATGGGGCCAGCCATCCTGTTAGAGGAGGGTCCATCCTAATGAGCTCACTTGACATCCATCAGCTCTGTGAAGACCTTTCCTTTATCTGTAAGCAGACGGCGTGGAGATGGACAGAAGGAGCCAGCCCTATGTGACACACCCATTCTGTGTCAGCGACTTGCAGGATGCTCAAACATATTGGGCTGAGGTCCGTCCCAGGGCTGTGAGCTTGGACGGCTCTGTGTCAGGCTCCTGACCTTTGTGGTTCTGTGTTTCTGCAGCCACATGAGGCCCTGGGAGCCCTGGGAGATGAGGTTCAGCTGTCTTTCTGACACGGTTTCATCTTAAATGGTGTCAAGACCCTGGAGATGCAGTGGCGGCCCATGCTATGTGGACCCAGCACTGTACCCTAGCTATCCACATTGTGCACCGGGACTGGGAGGATGCAGCTGGGCAGGAGCTGATATACCAGAGGCTGGGGATGAGCTCTGCCCAGATCCAGGCCTTGCTGTGGGTCACTGACAAGTTCGGCCATGGAATGATCATGGGCAAGTGATGCCCTGCCCTGCGCTGCCTGCACGGCACCCAGTACTGCCCTGGATCTCAGCCTGGTTATGTTCATTTGTTTTCTGTTGAACCAGTTAGTGGGAGGAAGGGGGGAGCTGAGGGTTCTTCAGAGGGACAGTGAGTGTCCCTGGGCTGGGAGACAGTGGCCCACGATGCCTGACCACCACTCGGGGCCTCCGTCCCCTTTTGTGCTATGAGGCAGAGGCACATCCAGCTCTGCACGTAGCACTTGTCTCTGTGTGAACATGTGGGTGTGTGTGTACTCACGTGTGTGTGTGCCCAGCAGAGACCATGAGAGGCAGGAATGCACCCAGCCTGGGTTCCATACCCCCACTGCCTGTAGCCGGGCCTAAGCAAGTCCCCTGACTCCCCAGGGGTGAGGCCCCACAGCAACACCTGTCAGTGGGTGAATCACTTGGGGACCTGATGCCTGCAGGCTCCCTGGTGGGACCCTCATGCTCTGTCCCTGTGTCCTGCAGTGGGTAGACCAAGAGCTGCCTGTGGGCTGGTGGGTTCCTGGCGCACCAGACTTCTCTTTTTTTTTTTTTTTTGCTCCCTCCCTTGCTTGGCCTCACCCCAAATTCCCTTTGCTGAGATGAGCCTGTCTTAAATACTCAGCTAGAGGATTCAGTTCACCACAGTTCCCCACCGTGATAAGTCTTAGTCTCTAGCAGGTGTGACTTTATGTATTTATTTATTTATATATTTTTTCCATTTATTTTTATTAGTTGGAGGCTAATTACTTTACAGTATTGTAGTGGTTTTTGCCATACATTGACATGAATCAGCCATGGATTTACATGTATTCCCCGTCCCGATCCCCCCTCCCACCTCCCTCTCCACCCGATCCCTCTGGGTCTTCCCAGTGCACCAGCCCCAAGCGCTTGTCTCATGCATCCAACCTGGGCTGGTGATCTGTTTCACCCTTGATAATATACATGTTTCGATGCTGTTCTCTCTAAACATCCCACCCTTGCCTTCTCCCACAGAGTCCAAAAGTCTGTTCTGTGTCTCTTTTTCGGTTTTGCGTATAGAGTTATCATTGCCATCTTTCTAAATTTCATATATATGCATTAGTATACTGTACTGATCTTTATCTTTCTGGCTTACTTCACTCTGTATAATGGGTTCCAGTTTCATCCATCTCATTAGAACTGATTCAAATGAATTCTTTTTAATGGCTGAGTAATATTCCATGGTGTATATGTACCACAGCTTCCTTATCCATTCGTCTGCTGATGGGCATCTAGGTTGCTTCCATGCCCTGGCTATTATAAACAGTGCCCACTTCTGGGCATACACACCGAGGAAACCAGATCAGAAAGAGACACGTGCACCCCAATGTTCATCGCAGGTGTGACTTTTAGTCACTTTGTTCTCCTTCTGTGTCCTGTCTTTGCACACAGGTCTCATGGACATTGGGGACACTTTGCTGTGCCCAGAAAACCTAGGACACGACCAGGTGGAGGAGCTGGAGATCAGGCCCTGTTACCGGACGTGGAACAGAAGTACCTGACTGTTCTCACCAATCACCGCTGACTGGTGAATCTTGTCCCGGAGAGGGATGGGAAGGACATCTTACAGGTGGACATCCCTGAACACATGATTCCCCTTTGGGCAGGAGGCCTGTCCAAACTGGGATCTCGAGAGGAAAGTGACTGAGAAACCAACTCATGGTGACACCATCCAGTCACCGCTGTGCCCTGGACGTGTCCATCTGGTTCAGTCTGAATGGGCCCCGCCCACTTGGTGTGGGGCCAGGGGCCGGACTCCCCTCATGCAGTGCTACTCTGGACACAGTGAGAGTCTCTGGGACTTTGTCCTTTATGAAAAGATGGTGTTGCCGGTCGTTTTGGCCCTGCTGGGTCTGGGTGGTTGAGAGAAATGTGTTGTTAGGAAACCAGTTAGTGTTTTTCCCTCTCTGTTCTGGTGCAAACTCCCCGATGTTGGAACAGTGTCCAGGGGGTGATGGGGAAGGCTGGGGGCTGGGCAAAGCATCGGCAGGCAGAGAGGCCCAACAGGCCCAGAAACAGGCCGTGGTGTGTCCTTACACGTGACCCTTGTCCTACTGTAAAGTGTCCCTTGGCTCACAAGGCATGTGTGTAGGATGCAGTGCCTGGCCGGATGCTACACATCCAACAACAGACTCCTAAATACAGCTGTGAGGGCAGAGAGACAAAGGATGTTGTTCACCTTGTCGAACCATGTACTTGTCTTTGGGTTTGGGGTCATGGGATTTCAAGGCCCTTGGTGGGTGGGGTGACCCTTCTTTCCAGTCAGGCTCTTGGGGAGGACCCTGGATTGGGAGCTGGAGACACTCAGCTGCTGATCAAAAACTTGTGGCATTGTTAGGGGACCCTTGAGGAGCCCCTTCTGCTTCAGGGTGGATGTATCACGGAAGGTGACAAACCCAAGGTCAGGAACCTGACTGGGCTGTCTACTGAGCAGCAGGCAAGGCCCAGGGACCTGTCCATCCTGGGCTCGCCTCAATGCTTGGCTCATGTGTCAGACCCTTGGTCAAGCGTGTGAAATGCTGCTGCTTCAAATGAAAAGGGACCATGGGGACTGGACCGAAGGCTGCCTAGGGCATGGGCTTCCAGCCTCATCTGGCTCACCCAGTGCCATGTGAGTAGCATGGACACAGAGAAAGAACAGAGTCGCAGTTTTCGTTTGATTCTTTATTTACTCCTGTGGAGTTTTGCTTTACTTTATTAGAGCCAGAAATAGATTTTTGGTTACAAGAGAGTGCTTTTCACGGTCCCGAGGGATCTGGCAGTTCAGGGATTGGGCTTGTCCTTGAAATGCTCACAGAGGGCACACTTGTAATCTGAGATCTCACCCTGCTCTTCCTCTGACTCAGGGGCATCATCTGGGGCCATGACTGAAAGGGCCGCCATCAGGATGGAGTAACAGGTCTTGTACACATCCATCACTGAATCGTAATCTGGGTACTCCAGGGGGTTCTCAGGCAGTTCCCTTGAGCTGTTCCTTCCAGCACTAGCCAGGGGCATAGATGTTGCATTGCTGGACATGCCCTCCCCACTGAGGCCACTGTGCTCACTGGGAAGATGGTTTCCTCCACCCTGCCTGTCTACACTGCCCATAGAGCAAAGGCCAGAGAACACAAGTGAGCGCCGGCTGGGGATTCTGCAAGCAGTTGGGATTCCCTTCTGGACTTTCCTGCCTGCTTCTTGGGTGCACTGGTTGTGGTGGAGTCAAGGAGAATGTCTGGTTTCCACCACTTGCTTCTTTCTCTTTGGAAAGGTTGTTGTGCTGGTGGCAGGCTGAGCAGTTGTTCGGGGTTGCCTTTCCTCCAGACATTCTGCAGGAGGAGAGGCTTGTCTCTCTGAAAATTGGAGTTGCAATAGATATGAAAGGACATGAATCACTTTAGCCATCGTGAGGGAGAAGAGCTGTTCCTCGCCACCTGCCTTCCCACCACCATCCCGGCCATGCCGAAGTATGGAGACAAGGTCTCTTCATTCTTGGCAGGTTGTGAGGCCCTAGCATGTCGATCCCTAGAGCTCCCCCTGGGCTGGCTTCTCTTGAGGTGTTACTGGTGCTCCCTGACATCAAGTGGCCCCTCAGGGTCTGGAGTCACCCCTGTGGGTCCTGTCTAAGGGGGGTGGTGGAACATGACAGACTCTGCTTTCTCCTCTTTCCTTAACTACTCTCTCACGAGAAAAATGTTATCCCGGGAAATGAAACCCGTCCAGCATTTGGCACATCTAGTCTAGTCTCCCCTCAAGGGCTTTCTATGTTAGCATCATCCTCTTCTTCCCTGCATAGTGACCTGAAGGGTGGGTTTTACTGAACCCGTACAGCTTCAGTTCACAGATGAAACTCTTGACGCTGTCTGTCTCGAAGATCTTGTCCACACATCTGTACTGGGGGAGATCTGCCTCTGTCTGGAAGAAATCTGCCTCGATGGCACTGTGTCTCCCTCGTCATTCCAGTGCACAGAGGTAAAGGCCACATCTTCCACGATCGCCCAGAGCTTCCTGGGGAAGGAGAGTCTGAGGATGGTGTTGTTCTCTTCCTCATTGGGCATTTCTGGGTTTGGGCCCTGTGGAGGTGGTTTGTCACAGAGGCCTGGATCTGGGCTCTCAGGTTGGTCACCCTGCTTCTGCAAAGCCTCCCCTGAATCCACATTTGGATCTGGGGAGGAATCATGGGGGTCCCCTGCTGAGGGCTCCCCATCAGTTGATGGGGGCAGTGGGGCTGCACGTGCCTCATGGGAACTCTGGCTAGCCATAGAGCCAGTCAATCTCAGGAGCATTCTCTACCCCAGCAGTGAATGCTCAGGGCAGAAAGGCCTCAGACCAGGGTCGGGGTGCCCAATAAATACTCTCTGGAGATTCTAGAATCTGGGTCACAGGCCAGGCAGGTAATTAAGTGGTCAGCTTCCTTAAAAGATAACAGTATTTACTGTTGAAGATGAAAGTGAGGTTCAGGAAGGGGGTGAAATATGGACTTTTGTTTTTACTCAATTGTATCATTTAATATTATAATTATTGGATAAATGTTTGTTCAAGTAAATAAAAGGATAAATATATGTGACTTACCATTCAAGAGGGAAAACCAGACACAAACAATACCTATAGAATGATCCCATTTGAATAAAGCAAAGCACATTGTATATGTATATATTTACATATATGAATGTTAAAGGAATAACATTGGAAGGGTGTTCACTGAGAGTTCGACAGTGTTCATCTCTGTGAAGGGAAGGGGACAGAGTTGAGAGTGTGACACTCTTTCTTCTCTATTCTTCCCATTGTTTGAACTCTTTACAAAGAAAATATAGTCAGGGAGCATGGTAGCTGCTTTTATGTGTCAACTTGGCTAGGATTTACTGCCCAGTTGCTTGATTAAACTTGTCTCTAGATGTTGCTGTGAAGTTCTTTTTAGATGTGATTGACATTTAAATTAGTGGACTCTAAATAGATTATTCTCCATAATCTATGTTGGCTGTATCCATACAGTTGAAGGCTTTAAGAGAAAAATTCTGAGGTCCCTCAAAGAGGAAGAAATTCTGCCTCCAGACTGCCTTTGGACTCAAGCTGTAAAATTAACTTTTCCCTGAGCCTTCAGCCTACATGCCTGCACTGAACAATTCAAAGATACAGATATAGATACAGATATAGCTATAGATACAGATGTGTGTGTGTGTGTGTGTGTGTGTGTGTTTCATACACATGCATTGGAGCTGAAAAGGCCTGACTGGGAATTCCAGCTTCCTCACTTTTGTGTTCTTACCCAGTTAAATTAAACTTTATAGATTTCTATTTACTCGTTGGTATAAACAAGGGAAATAATGGAAATAATCATTTGCCTTACTCTGAAAATCAAATGATATAGTGCTTGCCTGGTTCATTGAGCATTATCACAATTCAGCAAATGCCGTTTATTGTGATTAAAAATTTTTTTCAGTTTTCAGGGTAGTTTTCGGCAGACAAATTTGTCTGAGAACAACAGGAAAATCCCATTAAAACATGATGTATTCCCACCACAAAAACATAAATGATAGTTATGTGATTTGACAGACGTGTTAGCTAACCTTAAGGCTGTAACACATTACAACATATAAGTGTATAAAGTCAATACATTGTACTCCTTAAACTTGCATGATGATATATGTCAATTACATCTCATTTTAAAGGAATTTAAAAATATATATAATGTAGGATAATGGCATGAGGGTGGACTAGGAATAACTATAAATGCGAAGGGTACCGTACCTAAAGCTCATTTATGTGGAGGATTTGTTACCGGGTCCAAGCTCTTCAGGTGGTGCAGGGGGTAAAGAATTCGTCTGCCCATGCAGGAGATGTAAGAGACGTGGGTTGAATCCCTGGGTTGAGAAGATCTTCTGGAGGAGGGCATGGCAACCCACTCCGGTATTCTTGCCTGGAGAATCCCATGGACAGAGGAGCCTGGCGGACCAGAATCCATAGCGTTGCAAAAAGTCGGACACGGCTGAAGCTACTTAGTATGCATGCAAACACACCAAGCTCATACTGCTAAGCACATGACAGGCCACATACATAGAAAGAAAAAGTGTTGGGGCAAGCAATAGTGACTTTATTCAGAAAGTCAGTAGATGAGAAAAACGGATCATTCATATCCCAAAGAACCATTTTACCCGAGTTAGAATTCAGGCTTCTTTTATAGTAAAAAGGGAGAGTGTGGCTGGTTGTTGCAGACCTCTTGGTACTAGACAGACCCTGGAAGAAATGTGATAATTCCTTGTTCTTGCAGATGTCTAGGTAGGTCACATCATGAAATTCCTGTTAACCTTCAATAAGACAAATGTTACTTTCTGTTCTGCAACTTTTTATCTCTGGATGAATGAAAAGTGTTGTGACTTTTAAGGTTACAGCCTGGGAGTCAGAGACTTGAGAAAAAGTCTATTATATATTTTAGGCTATAGGCAATGTTCTCTTACTGATTGAAGAGATGAAGGTGCAGAGCCAGCATGACTAAGCACAGGTGACAGAGCACAAAGATTAGAGCTAAAGGAAGAGATTCAATAGGGGGTCAGACTTGTTCTTCTCTGATACAGATTTATGGGATTTTCTACTGTTCCTCGGACTGTTAATATACATGAACATTTTTTCCTTTGTATATATGCAATATTTAACAACAATAACATTAGATTACTAAATAGCAAAAACAATTATTTAAAGTATGACAAAAAAGTTTAAAGCCATTGGAGAACTACTGAAGTGATCAGGACTTAAGGAGCCAACATGCTGGAGAAAGGAGAACCATGGAAAGATACACTGACATATTGCAGCTTCTTTTCCTCTGGAGAAATTTTCCAATTCTAGGGCACAGTGAAGGAGGATGAGAATCCACGCTTCATCCAGGTAGATGGCGATATCTGGGGACCAGAAAACCAGCGCAGCTTTCAGTGGTCTCACAGGCCCAGAGAAAGAAAATTAGAGACTTAAGGAGCCAAGATTGCAATGAGAAAGAAGAGATGGAGGACTGAGTCTGTCACATTGCAGTCAGAAGCTAATGAGCTAAGCAGAAAGCCTTTCTAAGACAGATAATAGTATTTGTCTCATGGTAAGAAAAAGAAATAAAAAACATTCATTATTAGAAAAGAAAAACCGCTATTAGCTGAGGACAACATTTTCTATATATAAAAATCTCATGAAGTGAAAGTCGCTCAGTCATGTCCAAATCTTTGCAACACCATGGACTGTTGGACTATACACTGTACACACTGTATAGTCCAACAGTCCATGAACTTCTCCTGACCAGAATACTGGAGCAGGTAGCCTTTCTCTACTCCAGGGGATCCTTCCAATCCAGGGATCGAACCGAGGTCTCCCGCACTGCAGGCAGATTTTTACCAGCTGAGCCACAAGGGAAGCCCAGGAATACTGGAGTGTGTAGCCTATCCCTTCTCCAGTGGATCTTCCAGACCCAAGAATCAAACCATGGTCTCCTGAATTGCAGGCAGATTCTTTACTAACTGAGCTATCAGGGAAGTTCCCAAATCTCGTAGAATCTACCAAGAGAAACCTACTAGAAGTAATAAGTGACTTTAGCAAGGTTGCAGGGTATATGTGTGCTAGTCGCTTACTTGTGTCTGACCACATAACCCCATGGGCTGTAGCCCGCCAGGCTCCTCTGTCCATGGGATTCTCCAGGCAAGAATACTAGAGTGGATTGCCATTTCCTTCTCCAGGAGATCTTCCTGACCCAGGGATTGAACTCGGGTCTCCTGCATTACAGGCAGATTCTTTACCATCTGAGCTATAGGGAAGTCTGGGACTTCAAAGGGGTATGAGAAAGCTTTGGGGGGGGGGGATGGAAATGTTTATTATCTTGATTGCCATGATGGTTGCATGGGTGTATACAGATATCAACATTAGTCAAAGTGTACACTTTAAGAATATGCGTTTCAATTATACCTGAGTAAGGGTGTTTAAATAAAAAGATTAAGTGAAAAAGGAGATGGCTGACAGAGACAGAAAACATCAATGCCTGAAGGCTCTGAAGAGGTTGGAAAATGACCACAGTGAGGAGTCTATCATCAGAGAGTGGGATGCTTGAATCACTGATGATCGAGGTGGGAGAGGGCAGTTATAGGAGATGACAATGCCTGGGAAGTGACCAGGGGAAGTGGGTGGCTGAGGTAGAGGTTGTTTTTCTGCATATTGCATACTGTTCTTTTTGCCTAAGCATGACCTTCCTTACTCTTTGCCTGGCCAAGTCCTACTCATCCTTCATGTCTCAGCATCCCTGTCCCTTCACCAACAGCACCTCAACTGGCATTCCTGTCCCCATCTAAGTTAGGTTCTTCTCTAAAGCGATTTTGTAGTACTTGCCTTTCTTAAGCACTTAACACAATGATTACATATGTATTTCTGCAATTCCTTCAGCAATTCAAAGCTCCACAATGGCAGGAACCATGAGTGGTTTTGATGTCCCTTGTATCTAGCATCTGTGGTGAAGCATTGCTGTTGTCATTGCTCAGTCGCTCAGTCATGTCAAATTCTTTGCAACCCCGTGGACTGCAGCATGCCAGGCTTCCCTGTCCTTCACTATCTCCTGGAGTTTGCTCAATCTCATGTCCATTGAGTCGGTGATGCCAGCCAACCATCTCATCCTCTGTCTCCCCCTTCCCCTCCTGCCCTCAGTCTCTCCCAGCATCAGGGTCTTTTCTAATGAGTCAGCTCTTCCCATCAGGTGACTAAAGGATTGGCGCTTCAGCCTCAGCATCAGCCCTTCCAATGAATATTCAGAGTTGATTTCCTTCAGGATTGACTGGTTTGATCTCCTTGCTGTCCAAGGGACTCTTAAGAGTCTTCTCCAAGACCACAGTTCCAAAGCATCAATTCTTTGGCACTCAGCCTTCTTTATGGCCCAACTCTCACATCCATACATGACTACTGGAAAAACCATAGCTTTGCCTAGACGGACCTTTGTCAGCAAAGTAATGTCTCTGCTTTTTAATGTCTCTAGCATCTGGGGCAATGCGTGGCAAAACATACATCTTTCATATTTTCCAACTCCAGCTTGATTTCCTGAAGGACCTGAACTGACACATTTCATCTGAGGGTAGGGAGTACCTCTCCTTCTCCTCTTTCATGGCAAAGGTAGGAGAAAAGCCAAAACATCTGCTGTCCCATAGTCAAGCATGTGTCTCTACCAGGGCCCATAAGCACACCAGAAGCTGTTTCTAGAAAGACATATAATCTCTGATGTTGATGGCATGGCCTTCCTCCAGAACCCCAGGGACCTAGGTGGCAATTGTCTTGCATGGGCTGGCCTTGAACTTGACACTGCATCCCTGCCCATTACTGTTACAGCTGACACCATGAAGACTGTCATAAAAGATGGTCCACACAACTGCTTTCACTGCAGCCTGGACGTGCTGCAGGTTTCTGCCAGCTCTGGGCATTCTGCATCACCTGATATATGGACTGCAACAATAATCCTGCTGTCTTCTTTGGGGTGGAGGATTCAAGATGCAATGATTTGTCTTGCACGATGGAGGGGGCATCCTGGCATGCTTCTGATTACCAAACTCCTAAAAGCTTCACTGAATTGTCAGCTCCCTGGATTTTCATTGGGTTTACTTCCCATGATCTTGAGCACATGTGTCTTACAGACACATGTGCTTATCTCTTATCTTGTCAAGTTGATAAGATCATGTCAGTTTAACTGATCTGAGTGATGTTCTATGGGCTGTCTAGATGATTCCCATCTCTTTGTACTATGTTATGAGGACGGGTAAGATGTAGGGCAGGAGAGTTAACATAGCAGTGGAGTAAACTGTAAAGATATCTGTCCATATGATTGTGACCTACTTCTCATCCTCTTTCTCTGATTGGTTGGAATAGAAAGGAATGTACTCATTGAATCAATGGCCACATAACATGGACCTAAGGGCTTATTAGTCTGCTTGAGCAATTATACCACATCCAGCACACAGCATCCACAACTGGAATTACTCCTTGGTGAAACCTGGAGTATACAGCCATTCTACAGAATTCATCCACTTTCTGCAGTCACCAGACTAGCAAAGCAAATGAAGATATGATGGGGACCACCATTCCTACATCTTTTTAAAGTGGCTCTAATCCCTGCCATGTCTCCTGTGATATTGTTTGTAATTGACTTGATTGTATGTGTCTGTTGGAGCGGGTGGGGTGGGAGTGGTGTGCATTTCCATAGACTTGCACATAACTTCCATCAATGTAAAGACAAAGAAAGTCCACCTCAAACTTGGTTTGGATGTGGAGACCAATGACACCCCCACACACGCACGCTCCACCCACATCAAGAATTCAAGAAATGGTTCATTACTTTCAGAACCAAGGGTTCTGAAAAGAGCAGGACAAGGGTCTCAACCAGTTGTGATGTGACTTTTGAGAGCAAGGAACAGAGAGTGGCCCGGGATTTTACCACGGAGAAGAGGTGGGGCCAAAGTGAGAGTTCTCACATGTGGTCCCCCGCATACATGGTTCTGATCTCCCTGTGGTGTCAAAGGAAGGAGCACCCAGGCTTTCCTCCCAGTTTGCCCAGATATAATGCACAAGGGGAAGAGGAAGGGCCACCTGAAAAAGGAAAGGCCAAATTCTACCAATGGTAAGAGATGGGGGAGGTACTCTTCCCTGCACTGATCTTTTCCCCGTCATGTACCTTTGCCTCCTGTGACATAGATGAATTGACCATAAACACTGGGCTCTATTTCTAGGCTCCCTCTTCTGTTCCACTTGTCTGTGTGTCTGTTGTCATGCCAATACCATACCTGTTTCGTGACTGTAGCTTTGCAGTGTCGTCTGAAATCACGGAGCCTGGTTCCTGAGGCTCTCCCCTTCTTTCTCAATTTGTGGCAACCACGGCAGTAAATCTGTGCCGATGGCAGACTGACCTTGACCAGAGGCAGCTGCTTCCAAAGTTTCTACCAGAGCTGCCTAAGTTTATTTTGCTCTGCATAACTAGGAGGGACTCTCCATGACAGGAGCCAGCTGCTCTCCACCCCCCAACGCAGGAGGCT
Source organism: Dama dama (assembly GCF_033118175.1). Lineage (NCBI taxonomy): Eukaryota > Metazoa > Chordata > Mammalia > Artiodactyla > Cervidae > Dama > Dama dama. The sequence goes on from NC_083714.1 coordinate 57,804,476, forward strand.
GTTTGGAGCAGAGACACATCCAGAACTATGGTCCACATTTGCTATCACCTAGGGTAAGTCACTCAAGCTTGTTTTGCATTACATTTGTTTGTTCAGTACTTGATAACACCTTCTGTCATAATCAGAGCTCTGTTCCATCCTATAGTCACCCTAGGGTATGAGAAAGATGATTTTCTTTAGCACTCCATGGCCACTATCTTCTATAAACTATGGTGAGGGAAAAAATTGGTTAAGATGAAATGTCTGAAATTTCAAAACTGTTTTTTTCTGCATATGCAGTTGGAAAAAAGTTGGCTTGATGAAATACTTTTTTCAGAATTCTGACACTGAGAAAATAAAAATATTTCCTGGAGAAAGCATGAAGTTAACTAAGTAAATTTAACTTTCTCCCACTGTTATTTTTGGCTTTGTGTTTGTGAGGAGAATTGCCATGACTCGTGTGGTCATTATTCCCTGTCTTTCCGTTTTCACATTGTTTGTTTTTAATAAGAGGAATCTTTGAAAAAGTTGAAGAAATTGTTGAACTTCATCTTTTTGTTTTTGCCTTGCAGGAATTATTCTTTGTGTGTGTGTTTGTAGTTATCTTGCGTGTAAGTGTGCTGGCTATGGGGAAGTCAAATTTGTTTCCTGAATGCAGCACCTTGAGGTTCATTCTCCAGAATGGGACCATTTTGGGTAATAATCCTTCTGAGATAACTTGCAAATAAGCACGACTTAACTAATTCAAAACTATCAGCACTTACAAATTAAATAATTTTTAATATTTAGAAAACTGACCAAAATGAATGTCAAACCTGTTGATCTGGGCAGTATTCAGTACTGAATTGATATCTGGTATTGAAACTAGGTTAAGTTTGTTGGTTTTCTAAATGTAACACAACTGTTGTACCTAAGTTTATTAGAGATCAAATAAGACCTTATATCTGTTGCAAATGTGTCAGCAAGAACATATCAAGAACTTGATACGATGAAACATTAAGTCTATCTAAAATAGCCTTCTCCAGATTTGGGTAACTTGAAAGTGATCCATGCTAAATGGCAAGAATTCATTGACTATCTGGGTCACACTTCAAATAGGATAAAATTGATGTCCCCTCTCCATGGAATATCCCACCTCTGAAATGCTGTCCAGTAGAACTCTCTGAGCATTCTTTGGCACTGCCTTTCCTTGGGATTGGAATGAAAACTGAGCTTTTCCAGTCCTTTGGCCATTGCTGAGTTTTCCAAATTTGCTGGGATATTGAGTGCAGCACTTTCACAGCATCATCTTTTAGGAGTTGAAATAGCTCAACTGGAATTCCATCACCTCCACTAGCTTTGTTCATAGTGATGCTTCCTAAGGCCCATTTGACTTCACATTCCAGGATGTCTGGCTCTAGGTGAGTGATCACAACATCATGATTATCTGGGTTGTGAAGATCTTTTTTTGTATAGTTCTTCTGTGTATTCTTGCCACCTCTTTTTAATATCTTCTGCTTCTGTTAGGTCTCTACCATTTCTGTCCTTTATTGAGCCCATCTCACATGCTAGTAAAGTAATGCTCAAAATTCTCCAAGCCAGGCTTCAGCAATACGTGAACCGTGAACTTCCAGATGGTCAAGCTGGTTTTAGAAAAGGCAGAGGAACCAGAGATCAAATTGACAACATCCACTGGATCATCAAAAAAGCAAGAGAGTGCCAGAAAAACATCTATTTCTGCTTTATTGACTACGCCAAAGCCTTTGACTGTGTGGATCACAATCAACTGTGGAAAATTCTGAAAGAGATGGAATACCAGGCCCCCTGACCTGCCTCTTGAGAAACCTGTATGCAGGTCAGGAAGCAACAGTTAGAACTGGACATGGAACAACAGCCTGGTTGCAAATAGGAAAAGGAGTATGTCATGGCTGTATATTGGCACTCTGCTTATTTAACTAATATGCAGAGTACATAATGAGAAATGCTGGGCTGCAGGAAGCACAGGTTGGAATCAAGATTTCCGGGAGAAATATCAATAACCTCAGATACGCAGATGACACCACCCTTATGGCAGAAAGTGAAGAAGAACTAAAGAGCCTCTTGATGAAGGTGAAAGAGGGGAGTGGAAAAGTTGGCTTAAAGCTCAACGTTCAGAAAACTAAGATCATGGCGTCCAGTCCGGCAAACAGATGGCGAAACAGTGGCTGACTTTACTTTTGGGGGCTCCAAAATCACTGCAGATGGTGAATTACAGCCATGAAATTAAAAGATGCTTACTCCTTGGAAGGAACGTTATGACCAACCTAGACAGCATAGTGGTGGCTGAGAGGAGCTACACCACGTCCAAGGAGTGGCAGCTGTGCGGGCGCAGGAGGGCTGAGAGGAGATACTCCACGTTCAAGGTCAGGAGGGGCAACCATGAGGAGACACCCCTCAGCCAAGGTAAGGAGCAGCGGTTGCGCTTTGCTGGAGCAGCCGTGAGGAGATAACCCACATCCAAGGTAAGAGAAACACAAATAAGACGGTAAGTGTTGCGAGAGGTCATCAAAGGGAAGACACACTGAAACCATAATCAGAGAAAACTAGCCAATGTGATCACACGGACCTCAGTCTTGTCTAACTCAGTGAAACTAAGCCATGCCCTGTGGGACCACCCAAGATGGATGGGTCATGGTGGAGAGGCCTGACAGAATGTGGTCCACTGGCGAAGGGAATGGCAAACCACTTCAGTATTCTTGCCTTGAGAACCCCATGAACAGTATGAAAAGGCAAAATGAGAGGATACTGAAAGAGGAACTCCCTAGGTCAGTAAGTGCCCAATATGCTACTGGAGATCAGTGGAGAACTAACTCCAGAAAGAATGAAGGGATGGAGCCAAAGCAAAAACAACACCCAGTTGTGGATGTGACTGGTGATAGAAGCAAGGTCCGATGCTGTAAAGAGCAATATTGCATAGGAACCTGGAATGTTAGGTCCATGAATCAAGGCAAACTGGAAGTGGCCAAACGGGAGATGGCAAGAGTGAACGTTGACATTCAACGAATCAGCAAACTAAAATGGACTGGAATGGGTGAATTTAACTCAGATGACCATTATGTCTACTACTGGGGCAGGAATCCTTAGAAGAAATGGAGTAGCCATCATGGTCAACAAGAGAGTCCAAAATGCAGTACTTGGATGCAATCTCAAAAATGACAAAATGCAATCTCAAAAATGTTCGTTTCCAAGGCAAACCATTCAATGTCACGGTAATCCAAGCCTATGTCCCAATCAGTAACACTGAAGAACCTGAAGTTGAACGGCTCTATGAAGACCTACAAGACCTTTCAAAACTAACACCCCAAAATGATGTCCTTTTCATTATAGCACACTGGAATGCAAAAGTAGGAAGTCAAGAAACACCCGGAGTAACAGGCAAATTTGGCCTTGCAGTACAGAATGAAGCAGGGCAAAGGCTAATAGAGTTTTGCCAAGGGAATTCACTGGTCATTACAAACACCCTCTTCCAATAACACAAGAGAAGACTCTACACATGGACATCACCAGATGGTCAACACCGAAATCAGATTGATTATATTCTTTGCAGCCAAAGATGGAGAAGCTCTACACAGTCAGCAAAAACAAGACCAGAAGCTGACGGTGGCTCAGATCATGACCTCCATATTGCCAGATACAGACTTAAATTTAAGAAAGTAGGGAAAACCACTAGACCATTCAGGTACGACCTAAATCAAATCCCTTATGACTATACAATGGAAGTGAGAAATAAATTTAAGGTACTGGATCTGATAGACAGAGTACCTAATGAACTATGGATGGAAGTTTGTGACATTGTGCAGGAGACAAAGATCAAGACCATCCTCATGGAACAGAAATGAAAAAGGGCAAAATGGTTGTATGAGGAGGCCTTACAAATAGCTGTGGAAAGAAGAGAAGCAAAAAGTCAAGGAGAAAAGGAAAGATATTCCCAGTTGAATGCAGAGTTCCAAAGAATAGCAAGGAGAGATAAGAAAGCCTTCCTCAGCAATTATTGCAAAGAAATAGAGGAATACAACAGAATGGGAAAGAGTAGAGATCTCTTCAAGAAAATTAGAAATGCCAAGGGAATTTTTCATGCTAAGATGGGCACAATAAAGGACAGAAATTGTAGGCACCTAACAGAAGCAGAAGATATTAAGAAGAGGTGGCAAGAATACACAGAAGAACTGTACAAAAAAGATCTTCACAACCCAGATAATCACGATGGTGTGATCACTCACCTAGAAACAGACATCCTGGAATGTGAAGTCAGGTGGGCCTTAGAAAGCATCACTACGAACCAAGCTAGTGGAAGTGATGGAATTCCAGTTGAGCTATTTCAACTCCTAAAAGATGATGCTGTGAAAGTGCTGCACTCAATATGCCAGCAAATTTGGAAAATTCAGCAGTGGCCACAGTAGTGGAAAAGGTCAGTTTTCATTCTAATCCCAAAGAAAGGCAATCCCAAAGAATGCTCAAACTACCGCACAATTGCACTCATCTCACACACTAGTAAAATAATGCTCAAAATTCTCCAAGCCAGACTTCAGCAATATGTGAACCGTGAACTTCCAGATGTTCAAGCTGAAGCCTTTGACTGTGTGGATCACAATAAACTGTGGAAAATTCTGAAAGAGATGGGAATACCAGGCCCCCTGACCTGCCTCTTGAGAAACCTGTATGCAGGTCAGGAAGCAACAGTTAGAACTGGACATGGAACAACAGCCTGGTTGCAAATAGGAAAAGGAGTATGTCAGGGCTGTATATTGTCACCCTGCTTATTTAACTTCTATGCAGAGTACATCATGAGAAACGCTGGGCTGGAAGAAGCACAAGCTGGAATCAAGATTTCTGGGAGAAATATCAATAACCTCAGATATACAGATGACACCACCCTAATGGCAGAAAGGGAAGAGGAACTAAAAAGCCTCTTGATGAAAGTGAAAGAGGAGAGTGAAAACGTTGGCTTAAATCTCAACATTCAGAAAACTAAGATCATGGCATCTGGTCCCATCACTTCATGGGAAATCGATGGGGAAACAGTGGAAGCAGTGTCAGACTTGATTTTGGGGGGCTCCAAAATCACTGCAGATGGTGATTGCAGCCAGGAAATTGAAAGACATTTACTCCTTGGAAGGAAATTTATGACCAACCTAGATAGCATATTAAAAAGCAGAGACATTACTTTGCAAACAAAGGTCCATCTAGTCAAGGCTATGGTTTTCCCAGTGGTCATGTATGGATGTGAGAGTTGAACTGTGAAGAAAGCTGAGCACCAAAAAATTGATGCTTTTGAACTGTGGTGTTGGAGAAGACTCTTGAGAGTCCCTTGGACTGCAAGGAGATCCAACCAGTCCATCCTAAAGGAGATCAGTCTTGGGTGTTCATTGGAAGGACTGATGCTGAAGCTGAAACTCCAGTACTTTGGCCACCTCATGCAAAGTGTTGACTCGTTGGAGAAGACCCTGATGCTAGGAGGGATTGGGGGCAGGAAGAGTAAGGGGATGACAGAGGATGAGATGGCTGGATGGCATCACCGACTCGATGGACATGAATTTGAGTAAACTCCAGGGTTTGGTGATAGACAGGGAGGCCTGGTGTGCTGCGGTTCATGGGGTCGCAAAGTGTCGGACATGACTGAGCGGCTGAACTGGACCTGGAGAACTCTCTGTAATGGTGGAAATGTTCTAAATCTGCTTTGTAGCCACCAGTCATAGGTGACTTTTGAGCACTGGAAATGTGGCTACTGTGCCTGACTAAGTGAATTTTAAATTTTATTTAATTTTAATTAATACAAATTAAGATAGCCACATATGGTTGTAGGGTACTCTACTGGAAAGCAAAGTTCTAGAATTCCCTGTTACCCTTCCTTAAGTTTTTTAAGTGAAATGTCTCCATTTCAGTGAGATTATCCATGACCATGGATTTGAAATTGTAGCCCTTCCCATCTGCCCCCTGCCCTGTGTGCTTTCTAGCCATCCATTGTTACCATCCATTAATCTATCTATGTTATTTATCCATTTTCCCTATTGTCCATTAAATCCAACAAGATCCTGAAAGTCTTTTCCCTTTTGTTCAGTATCTAGAACATATTAGTAAAAGAATCCAATTTTTCTACCTATGAGGACCTGGTTATTCAAAAGGAGTTCCATCTGGATCTCTTGAATTTGCAATGTTGAAACAAAAATAAAGCATATTCTATATATGCTAACTTTGCACAGGTCACACAAAACCACTGGGGATATCAGATCTGATTTTTACTTAGGAGAGTGACATCATTAAAGCTAAAGATTATGTAAACACCAATGTTAAGAAAGCTTCATTGACTATTTGCAGTCAAGGAAAGTGGGATACCAGGAAGGTAACTCTGGCATTTACCTAACTACAAAAGGATATGAGTTTGAGTGTGTGGGATCAGTGGAAACAGGGAGGGGTCAGATATTAGACATTATAAAAGCAAGCTCCTCTGGCCTTGGAAATGTGTTAGAAGGAGTAGAAAGGTACTTCAGATGGTGATACAGGTTGTATTTTACCAAGATGACCAATACAGTACCTCTTAACCTCAAGATCTTCTGCAATACAATCTTGCTGTTCTCCCATGAAGAGAACAGGGTTTCTTTCTCCATCTCCTTGAACCTGGGCTAGCCCTGAGACCACTTTGGCCCACAGAATCCAGCAGACCTAACAGTGCCAGTTCTGTAAGTTGCCATTCATTGACCTGGTAACTTTCACTTCCTGCTCTCTTGGGGTGCTCCCACTCAGAGACCAGCTTCTTGTGAGAAGCCCAGTCTATACAGAGGTACTCTGGCCACTGAGCTCTAGTCCAACAATCAGCATAACTGCCAGCCATTTGGAAGCCATTTGGAACCTCCAACCCAGTCAAGCCTTCCCGTGACCCCTGTGCTACCCCACGTCTGACCATAACCACAGTGAGAAGCCAAAGCAAGAACTACACAGCTGAGCCCAATCAACCTACCAAACTATGAGTCTTAGCAACAAATTGTTTTCAGCCACTAAGTTTAGAGATATTTGTTACATACAGATGCAGATTTGATCTCTGGTTCAGGAAGATCCCCTGGAGGAGGGCATAGCAACCCATTCCAGTATTCTTACCTAGAGAATCCCATGGACAGAGAAGCCTGACAGGCTATAGTCTATAGCATTGCAAAGAGTTGGACATGACAAGTGACGTAGCATGCATGCACATTGCATGCTAATAAATGACCAAAACACATGGTTCAGAAAACTGAAAATTATACTCCTTTATGAATTAAAATGGTAAAAAAGGAATTTTATATTTCTATTTGCATGTATGTGAAGAAACATGAAGTTTCTTGCAAGTGGTCAGAATTGGCTACATGAGGAAAGGAAAGAAGGGAGAATTTTTTTCAAATATAAACTTTTTTTGTATTATTTTTAATCATGAATACACACTACTTATTCAAAAATTGTTTTAAACAATGGCTCTGAATTTAGAAAAGTTAGGAGATGGGGGAGCTGATTTGAGAGTTTTGTTTACACAACAGTTCAACTCACTAAACTAGGAGCTCCCCACCTCCACGCCACCCAGTGAAATCTGACCAGCAAGAACAAAGGATGGGTTGGAGCCCAAGAGAAAGGAGAGGAGTGATGGTGATAGTGGGGTCCAAATATCTGATTGTAAAGGATGGAACTGGGCTGGAGTGCTCAGAGCACAGAGAGCAGCAAAGACAGTCCACCCCTTGCTACACTGGGCCCTTGGAGCACACACAGCATGTGACTTTCCAGTCCTTGTTGTATAGAATTTGAAGAAGGACTCACCTTGCTTTTCCTCCTTTCATTTTTGTGGTCCATGTGATTATCCAGAATGCCAAGGAAAGTATCTATCAGCTGGGCTTTTCCTTGTATTTTCCCGCTCCCTGTGTACCTACTTATCTCCTCATAAATGTACACTATGCGTGTTATACTCCATAGAGTCTCCTAACCCCACAGCTACCAGGACTTTGATGAGTCCTCCTTGGTGTCCATCCCCTCCCAACATCCCTTGCTTTAATTTTTCCTCCATTTAAGATGTTTCGCATTTCTTTACCAGCTATTCAAAATACAAAATCTAAATACAGTTTTGCCTCTCTATTCAAGCCTGCTAATGCTTTAATATATAATGATCAAGATGCATTGAATGGGACCTTCCTCAGGACTAAGGCTGAAGTGGAAGATCAGAGGCAGAGCTTGCACTTGAAACCCAGCACTGCCCACCCTGCCTCTGCTGAGAATGCCACACAGAAGCGTGTGCTTGATGCAATTTTTATCTTTTCTTATGGAATGAATATGCACTTGAGATCAAAGTCACAAAATAATGAAATATGCTTCAAACCTAAAATTGTTAAGCCTTACTCATTTTATTTTAGTTTTCAAAAATCACAAATAGGACTATCTGCCATCAGAGGGTTCATGACAAACCTGTGTGGTGCTGTGCTATTATTTGTGTAGTATATCACGTGCTATGCATCATGCAAACATTCCCCTCAGGGATGACACATTTTTTCTTAAACTATTTGCGTTGGTGACTCCAACCAGAGACCAGCTGATAAGGGTTGGTTCCCTTCCTTGTAAGTTTGTCTTCTACTCCTTACACTCATAATCTTGAAACAAAATCTTTCTGTCCATGCCTTTTCATATGCCGTTGACAGTTATCATGCTGGAAATTTCCTTTTTTAGGTCAGTTGTGCATGTTTACCAGGCCCTTGGGTATTTAGGATACTGGCTAAGAAAAAAAAATAATCTTTGTGTTCAGATGCCCAAGAAGACACAAGGAGAAGGCAATAGGAGACTTAAGTTGAACAACACAGCAAGGAAGCTGAGCCAGTCTTGTCCCATCTACCCGTTCTGCTTACATAAATCTACTTGTCCTTGCACAGACTCAACATTATCTCTCCTGGAGGTCTTGCATGCTCTGCCCATTGGGATTAATTCTTCCTCAGGTAAACCTCAGAGTTTACAAACAACTGTGAATCTACTTTCACCACCTCTCTTATCACAGGTAGTTTTGTATTTGAATTTCATGTGTGTGTGAGTGCTAAGTCGCTCCAGTTGTATCCAACTTTTTGTGACCCCCATGGACTGTAGCCCACCAGTCTCCTCTGTCCATGTGATTCTCTAGACAAGGATACTGGAGTGTGTTGCCATGCCCTTCTCCAGGGGATCGTCCCAGCCCAGGGGATCGAACCCATGCCTCTTACGTCTCCTGAACTGGCATACAGGGGTTTTACCACTAGAGCCACTTGTGCATATAAGACCTAGATAAGGTTTTATAAAACCTTGGAGGGCAGAGATGACTTATTTTTGTATTCCCCTCTACTGTCCATTGTAGTGCCTAGCACATCAGAGATGGTATGTTACAAAATACACACATGAATGAATGCTGGGTGGATGAACCAATGAATGAACAAAACTCTGATTAGCCAAACACTGTCATCCTAGGTTGAGGAAAGTCAGTCAGAGGTCTTAGCAGATGCAGAGTCTCAAAGATCTCAGGAAAATACATTACCCCAAGAGTGCTGGAGGCTACAAATGGACTCTAGATGGTGGCATGTTGAGATCAGCAGAGAATAAAGATGATTGCAGCATCAGTATGTAGAGTGCTTTATAATAGGGAGACCCTGAAAGCTGGGTAGCCAGCAAAGCAGGTTACAGAATCCCAGGAATGAAGTATTAACATGGTAATCCATAAAATCAGGTTAACGGAAACTTCTGTGTTTTCCTTATGCTACTCACATCTATGCATTTTGTGCATAGAACGGTGTATTAAAAAGCAGAGACACCACTTTGCCAACAAAGGTCCATCTAGTCAAAGCTATGGTGTTTCCAGTAGTCTTGTACGGATGTGAGAGTTGGACCATAAAGAAGGCTGACTGCTGAAGAACTGATGCTTTTGAACTGTGGTGTTGGAGAAGACTCTTGAGAGTCCCTTGGACTGCAAGGAGATCAAACCAGTCAATCCTAAAAGAAATCAATACTGAGTATTCATTAGAAGGACTGATGCTGGAGTCGAATTCCAATAATTTGGCCACCTGAAATGTAAAGCCGACTCATTAGAGAAGACCCTGATGTTGGGAAAGCCCGAAGGTAAAAGGAGAAGCGGGCAGCAGAGGATAAGATGGTTAGATAGCATCACTGACTCAATAGACATGAGTTTTGCTCAAACTCTGGGAGATGGTGAAGGACAGGGAAGTCTGGCATGCTGCAGGCCACAGGATGGCAAGGAGTTGGATACAACTTAGCGACTGAACAACAACAATGGTCTGTGCAGAGTTTCCACACTAGTTAAATGAGATGATGTTTATAAAGTTGTTTGCACACTTCAAAGCACTACACCTAGAGCACTGCCGTTCTGTAGGGGTGAAAGAGAAAGGACAAATGAGATGACACCTTGGAGACAGCAGAGCCTGGACCAGAATGGCAGAAGGTGTGGGAAAGTAAATGGTGTGTCAGAGATCATGCCCAACCAGAAGACAGAGACCTTTGACAATATGTTTCTTCCCGTCTGTGAATGTGAAGCGTTTGTAGCCTTGATCTAAGCCAAGGACAGAGTAAGCCATGAGAAATTCTGCCTGCGTGCATTCTGGCAACATTGTATGAGTTCAAATTGGCATTTGAAGATCTGGATGAGAATACAGAGATGTGGAGCTAGAGAACACTCAGAGCAGGAAGGTCCCCTAAGTCCTTAAACATAAAGAAGGTCTTCTGAAGAAAATGACAGCAAGGGACAAGGCTTTTTTCATTTATCTGGAATATACAGAGCAGAAATTGGATTCATTCTAAACAGAATTAAGCCTGAAGATGGAAACTACAGAGTGCAATTTATTCTCAACATAATAAAGACTTTTCTATCCATTTAAATCCAAGTTGAAATTAAACAGTCCATGTGTGTGTGTGAGTGTGTGTGTGAGAGAGAGAGGCACTCAGTCGTGTCTGACTCTTTGTGACCCCGTGGACTGCAGCCCACAAGGCACCTTTGTCCATGGGGACTCTCCAGGCAAGAATACTGGAGTGGAGTGCCATTTCCTGTTCTAGTATCTAAATGAGGGGACTTCACAGAATTTCACCTTATCAGATGCATGGTTGGATTCAGCAACCTGGAGTGTTTCATTCCAGTCACCTGGAATGTTTCAACTGTTGGGTTTTTCCACCAGCCCTAGTGAATACTGAGGTGGTTGTATAAAGCAGAAGTTCTCAAAGTGTGGCTTGGAGACCTCTGGGTATCCTCAAGACCTTTGCAGGGTTTTCATAAGGTGAAAACTCTTCTCTTAATAATGCCAAAATGCTATGTGTCTTTTTTGTTGTCATTTTCTCAAGATGATACACTGGTGTTTTCCAGAGGCTACAGCCACATGACACTGCAGCAGACAGAATGCAGGAACAGAGAAGAGGTTCCAGCAACTTCTACTAAGCCAAACATCAAGGAAACTAACAAAAGGATAAACAAGGCCATTCTTTTCACTAAACTTGGTTTTGTTTTGTAAAACAATTATTATTCATAAAACATATTTCTATTAACATATAATCAGTTTACCAAATGAAGTAATAAATAATTTTTTAAAACTTTGCTCTTTTCAGTTTTAAAATAGTAAGTATCCACAGGCATGACCCACAGGGAAAGAAAAGCTCTTTAAGACCCTCAATAATTTAAAAGGTGTAAAGGGGTCCCAAGACCAAAAAACGGTCAGAAAAAAATATTGTCTCCCATAATAAGAAAAGAGGGAGGGACTTCACAGGTGGTACAGTGGTTAGGACTCCGAGCTCCCAGCAAAGGGGGCACAGGCTCCATCCCTACTCAAGGAACCAAGATCTCAGAAGCCATGCAGCACGGCTGGAAAAAAAAATGAAAAGAAGAGAGAAAGAAAGGAAGGAAGGAAGAAGAAAGAAAGGAAAAAAGAAAGAAAGTAGGGAGATGTGAACAGGGTAAAGAAAGCATTCTGCCCTCCCACTTCCCAGCTACCTTTGCTGAGTTAACACCACTTTCAGCCTGACACAGAACTAGGGTTTTCCACAAAGGTGGCTACTAGAGGTATCTGGGTGGTGGAACAGAGGACCCATGCTTTGGACTCAGATGGGCCTGAGTTTGAACCCAGATTTTTCCACCTCCCAGAGGCCTTAAATTACTTGCCCTCTCTGAGCCTCCATGATCTGTTCTATGTATTATTAAGACTACCAGGTTGTTGAGAAGATTACACAGGATCTTTGTGTAGAATCTAACCCAGTGAGATACCTCTTAAATTACAGCTCTCCACGTGGCTGTTGATCAATCCCAGGTGAGGCCCAGGGAAGCTGCGTGACCTGGTGAACAAACGATGGTCTACACGTGATTTTCACCAACTCTCCGCACAGAGTCCCCTCTCTAGACAAGCTCCAAATCTTTAGACAGGTTATTCCTGAAGCACCTACTTTACCACCAACCACTGAAACATAACTTCCTCATCCTCTCTGCTCTGAATACAGCTGTGAGGGAGGAGAACAAACATTGAACGTGGAATCAAAAACATATGTCATGTCCCACATTTACTGATATATTAGCTCTGTGACCTTCAACAAGCACTTTGCCTTTTTGAGCCTATTTCCTCATCCATAAAACAGGGAATAATAAAACCTAGTCTGTGGGGTGGTTGTGAAGGCTAAAGTAAATAATGTCTATGAAAACACTGAGCAAACAGTTATCAGATATATATGTGTATATATATATATATATGCATATATATAATATCTATCTATATAATATCTATAGATATATAGATATGTCATTAATAAATCTCATCTATTTTATGTTTAAATTGGATCTAACTTATAAAGTTCCACAATGACTACTTAGTCAAAATTATCTTCAGGTAACTCCCTAAAGTCCTAACCAGGACACCATGCTTTCACTGCCAGGTGCCCAGGTTTGACCCCTGGTCAGGGAACTAAGACTGTTAAAACTTAAGCTGACTGTAAGTCATGCAGTCAGAAAAAGAAGAAGAAAGAATTATCTCCACACATACACACATGCAAGTGTGTGTATGATTGGATAGTAACATGAAATTTGCACACATTTTTACAAGTCCACAAACTTTGTGAATGTCTTCTGGGCAATTCCCCCAATTAGTTTTTCTAAAGTCTGAAGTCAAGCCCTAATAAAGAGAAAATGCTATGACATATCAAGCTTTATTTCTAAATACATTGACTTAAAAGTGGTTGTAATGTTAATAAGAGCAGCAATGAAGAACTTTCTTAGAAAATTAAAATGTGACATTCAACTGGTTCTCTTCCTATGACCTGGGCACTTAGGAGGGAAAAAGAGAGCTTGAGGAGGAGACACTTGCAGGGGTTAGAATTTATAAGCAGAGCTGCTAATGAAATCTTTTATCTGCAGGTGCTCTTTTATGGTCTCCCTGTCCTATTCTTCCACCATCTCTTCAAGCTGCTTGCATATTTTGGAAATTAATCCTTTGTCAGTTGTTTCACTTGCTATTATTTTTCTCACATTCTTAGGGTTGTCTTTTCACCTTGTTTATAGTTTCTTTTGCTGTGCAAAAGCTTTTAAGTTGAATCAGGTCCTGCTTGTTTATTTTTGTTTTTATTTCTCTAGGAGGTGGGTCATAGGGAATCTTGCTTTGATTTATGTCATCGGGTGTTCTGCCCATGTTTTCCTCTAAGAGTTTTATAGTTTTTGGTCTTACATTTTGGTCTTTATTCCATTTTGAGTTTATCTTTGTGTATGGTGTTAGGAAGTGTTCTCATTTCATTCTTTTATATGTAGCTGTCCAGTTTTCCCAGCATCATTTATTGAAGAGGCTGTCTTTTCCCCGTTGTATATTCTTGCCTCCTTTGTTAAAAATAAGCTACCCATAGTGCATGGGTTCATTTCTGGGCTTTCTATCTTGTTACATTGGACTATATTTCTGTTTTTTGCCAGTACCATGCTCTCCTGATGATTGTAGCTTTCTAGTATAACCTGAAGTCAGGAAGGTTGATTCCTCAAGCTCCATTCTTCTTTCTCAAGACTGCTTTGGCTATCCGCGGTATTTTGTGTTTCTATATGAATTGTGAAATTTTTTGTTTTACTTCTGTGAAAAATACCATTGGTAATTTGATAAGGATTGCATTAAATCTGTAGATTGCATTTGGTAGTATAGTCATTTTCACAATATTGATTTTTACTACCCAGGAACATGGACTCTCTCCATCTGTTCTTTTCATCTTTGATTTCTTTCATTAGTGTCTTATTATAATTTTCTGTGTACACTTCTTTTGTCTCCTTAGGTAAGTTTATTCCTCGATACTTAATTCTTTTTGTTGCAGTGGTAAATGGGATTGATTTCTTAATTGCTCTTTCTGATTTTTCATTGTTAGTATATAGAAATCCAAGTGACTTCTGTGTTTTGATTTTGTATCCTGCAACTTTGCTAAATTCACTGATTAGAGCTACTAATTTTCTGGTACTATCTTTAGGGTTTTCTATTTACACTGTCATGTCATCTTCAAGCAGTGAAAGCTTCACTTCTTTTCTGATCTTATTTAAGTTCAGTTCAGTCGCTCAGTCGTATCCGACTCTTTGTGACCTCATAGACTGTAGCACACCACGCCTCCTTGTCCATCATCAACACCCAGAGTTTACTCAAACTCATCTCCATTGAGTTGGGGATGCCATAAAACAATCTCATCCTCTGTTGTCCCCTTCTTCTGCCTTCAACCTTTCCTAGCATCATGGTCTTTTCAAATGAGCCCGTTCTTCGCATCAGTGGCCAAAGTGTTGAAGTTTCAGCTTCAACATCATTCCTTCCAATGAATACTCAGGACTGATTCTCTTTGGGATAGACTGGTTGGATCTCCTTACAGCCTAAGGGACTTTCAAGAGACTTCACCAACCCTACAGATCAAAAGCATCAATGCTTTGGTGCTCAGCTTTCTTTGTAGCCCAACTCTGACATCCATACATGACTACTGGAAAAACCATAGCCTTGACTAGATGGACCTTAGTTGGCAAAGTAATGTCTCTGCTTTTTAATATGCTGTCGAGGTTGGTCATAACTTTTCTTCCAAGGAGTAAGCGTCTTTTAATTTCATGGCTGCAGTCACAATCTACAGTGATTTTGGAGCCCACAAAAGCATAGCCTTCCACTCTTTCCACTGTTTCTCCATCTATTTGCCATGAAGTGACAGAACCAGATGCCATGATCTTTGTTTTCTGAATGTTGAGCCTTAAGCCAACTTTCCCACTCTCCTCTTCCACTTTCATCAAGATTCTCTTTAATTCTTGTTCGCTTTCTGCCATAAGGGTGGTATCATCTGCATAACTGAGGTTACTGATATTTCTCCCTGCAATCTTGATTCCAGCTTGTGCTTCATCCAGACCAGTGTTTCTCATGGTGCACTCTGCATATAATTTAAATAAGCAGGGTGACAACATACAGCCTTGACATGATCCTTTCCCTATGTGGAACCAGTCTGTTGTTCCATGTCCGGTTCTAACTGTTGCTTCCTGACCTGCATACAGACTTCTCAAGAGGCATCTCAGGTGGTCTGGTATTCCCATCTCTTTAACAAATTTCCACAGTTTGTGGTTATCCACACAGTCAAAGGCTTTGGCATAGTCAATAAAGAAGAAATAGATGTTTCTCTGGCACTCTCTTGCTTTTTTGATGATCCAGTGGGTGTTGGCAATTTTATCTCTGGTTCCTCTGCCTTTTCTAAATACAGTTTGAACATCTGCAATTTCATGGTTCACATATTGTTGAAGCCTGGCTTGGAGAATTTTGAGCATTACTTTACTAGCATGTGAGATGAGTGCAATTCTGTGGTAGTTTGAGCATTCTTTGACATTGCCTCTCTTTTGGATTGGAATGAAAACTGACCTTTTCCAGTCCCATGACCACTGCTAAGTTTTGCAAATTTGCTGGCATATTGAGTGCAGCACTTTCACAGCATCATCTTTTAGGATTTGAAACAGCTCAACTGGAATTCCATCACCTCCACTAGTTATGTTTATAGTGATGCTTCCTACGGCCTACTTGACTTCACATTCCAGGATGTCTGTTTCTAGGTGAGTGATAACACCATCGTGATTATCTGGGTCATGAAGATCTTTTTTATACCGTTCTTCTGTGTATTCTTGCCACCTCTTCCTAACATATTCTGCTTCTTTTAGATCCATACCATTTCTGTCCTTTATTGAGCCATTCTTTGCATGAAACAGTCCCTTGGTATCTCTAATTTTCTTGAAAAGATATCTAGGTTTTCCCGTTCTATTATTTTCCTCTATTTCTTTGAACTGATCACTGAGGAAGGCTTTCTTATGTCTTCTTGCTATTCTTTGGGACTCTTCTCCTTTGCTTTTCACTTCTCTTCTTTTCCAAGTGATTTGCAAGGCCTCCTCAAACAGCCATTTTGCTTTATAACATTTCTGTTTCTTGGGGATGTTCTTGATCCCTGTCTCTTGTACAGCATCACAAACCTCCGTCCATAGTTCATCAGGCACTTTGTCTATCAGATCTAATCCCTTGAACTATTTCTCACTTCCACAGTATAATCGCTAGGGATTTGATTTAGGTCATACCTGAATGGTGTAGTGGTTTTCCCTACTTTCTTCAATTTAAGTCTGAATTTGGCAATAAAGAATTCATGATCTGAGCCAAAGTCAGCTCCCTGTCTTGTTTTGTGCTGACTGTATAGAGCTTCTCCATCTTTGGCTTCAAAGAATATAATCAATCTGATTTCAGTGTTGACCATCTTGGTGATGTCCATGTGTAGAGTCTTTTCTTGTATTGTTGGACGAAGGTGTTTGCTATGACCAGTGTGTTCTCTTGGTAAAACTCTATTAGCTTTTGTCCTGCTTCATTTTGTACATCAAGGTCAAATTTGCCTATTACTACATGTATTTCTTGACTTCCTGCTTTTGCATTCCAGTCCCCTATAATAAAAAGGACATATTTTTGGGGTGTAAGTTCTAGAAGATCTTGTAGGTCTTCATAGAACTGTTCAACTTCAGCCTTACTGGCCGGGGCATAGACTTAGATTACTGTGACATTGAATGGTTTGCCTTGGAAAAGAACAGAGATAATTCTGTTGTTTTTTTAGGTTGCATCCAATTACTGCATTTTGGACTCTTTTGTTGACTATGATAGCTACTCCATTTCTTCCAAGGGATTCTTGCCCACAATAGTAGATGTAATGGTCATCTGAGTTAAATTCACCCATTCCAGTCCATTTTAGTTCACTGAGTCCTAAACTGTAGACGTTAATATGCACTTTTACTATTTACTTTTTACCAGTCAATGAGAAAAAGGTAAATAAGTTGGCAGGGATGCGTGGAATGAGATGCCCATGACCCTTTAAACCTGTGGTTCTAGCCTTCAGCTGTGAGCTGAAGATCACAGGGCAATGAAGGTGATTAAACACTATGGTGGTAGACCCTGGCGCACTCACATAAATCCCTTAAGCCAGCAATACTTCTTAGGATCAATGTGCTAATAGCAAAAGATTCATAAAAGATGCAATGGAGAAATAGCTTCTGGGACAAAATCTTTACTCTTGGGGCAAAGACAAATGATCCTGTCAGGAAACCAGCTGCAGAGGTTACATGCTCGGTCAAGTGAGGCCTGGCTAACACATTGATCCATGGGCTTGTCCCAGGGCTCCTCATTCGAGAACCGTGGACCTGGCTGTAAACAGTTTTCAGGGGAGTGAGGGAGCCTAGAAGGTTGAACATTACTCAATGTGGAACATCCTTAGCATTGTTCTGAGTAGTCACTGAGAGGACCTCAACCTCTGACATGCTCAACACCAGCCTGAGAGCAACGAGAAAGGGTTTGGGGTGGGTTGGGCTTAGCAGAAGCTTTACTGCACACCCAGGGCAGCTTGCATTGTTCCTCAGAAGTCTGTTTCTCTCATAGTCGCTTGGACTCCTATATAGAAGCAACTTCCCCAGCTGCACCCCCATGGACCATGAAAACTTCACAGCAGATATTAGACCAGCCCCATAAGGAAACATGCAGCTCAGGCACAAGACAAGTTATTATTAAAAGCACTACACCCTGATGCAAACACACCTACCCATCACAGAGATGTGATAAAAGAGTGCAGGCTAAGCAAAGCCAAAAAGGACACGGGGGGAGGAGAGGAGGGAGAAGGTGAGATGTATGGAGAGAGTAGCATAGAAATTTACAAGACCATATGTAAATAGATAGCCAATGGGAATTTTCTGTATGACTCAGGGAACTCAAACAGGGGCTCTGAGACAGACTGAAGAGTAGGATGAGGAGGGAGATTGGAGGGAGGTCTGGAGGGAAGGGACATGGGTGTACCTATGGCTGATTTCTGTTGATGTATGACAGAAAACTGCAAAATTCTGTAAAGCAATTATCCTTCCATTTCAGAAATTTTCCCAAAAAAAGCCAATAACTACTGAAAAGATTGGGCTTTGGTGTTTATAGAAGAAAAAAATGCAGCACAGTGGATTTGACACAAAGGCATTTCCACAAGGCAGGACTTTAGAACACTCTTTCCTGCAAAGAGAGGCTCCAGGATTCACCAGCCACTGAACCACTTACCACCTTACCACAGAAAGAATTAGATGCAATATTGTTGTTAAGTCACTAAGTCATGTCTGATTTCTGTGACCCCATGGACTGTAGCCATGTGTCCATGGAATTCTCCAGGCAAGAATACTGGAGTGGGTTGCTATTTCCTTTTTCAGAGGATCATTCTGACCTAGGGACTTAACAGAGTCTCCTACACTGACAGTCAGATTCTTTACTGTCGAACCACCAGGAAAGCCCCAATGCAGTATATCCTTTTGTTAAATTAGAAACCACAGCAGCATCTTTAAATATGGATGTTTCATTTGCACACACAGAAGGCAGGTGGACCTAGTTCTGGGTCCCCCAGAATCACACCCGAAAATAAGAATTCTAGAGCAAGTGGTTTCCTTTGGAGATGTGCTTTGCAGAGGAAGCATGGAGAGCTTCCATAGAGATAGGAAGGGAGCCAAGAAAAGGTGCATTTCAAGAAAGATTAAGGGAGCTTAATCCTGCAGGAAAACTCTGTAAGCCTATGGAGAGTTATCTGAGTTATCGTGTTTGAGGATGAAGGACCTGGGGTGTTTATACTCCAGTTCCTATGGGTCATAAAGCATCAATTCCCTGACATTTTCAGTCTGCCCTGAGCACTGACAAAGTAGGTTTCAGGCACGAGGAAAAAAACTTCTGAGCCACTGACGAGATGCTGGCAGTGTAGTGTCTGGCTGGCATATGCTGCAGCCACAAGGCAGAGGGGACGCGAGCAGGATCTGCCGCACGAGTCTTCCTCAGGAGGTCTCCAAAATACTAGGCCAGGAGACAGAGTTTTTAGGCAAATATGTTGTTTCTCCCAAAAGATATTTTTCTCCCATTTCCTTCAAGCAGATCCAATTTTCCTGGAGTTCCATCACTAGGAACAGGCAAAGGTACAAAAGAAGAAGCAGGTATTAGTTTGCTAGGGCTGCCCAGAACAAAGTGTCACAGACTGGGTAGCATGCACAACAGAAATTCTGTTGTTAAAAATAATTTTTAAAGTTTATTTTGACTGTGCTGGGTCTTTATTGCTGCACAGTCTTTTCTCTAGTTGTGGCAAGTGGCAGTTACTCTCTAGCTGTAGTGCACAAGCTTCTAATTGTGGTGGCTTCTCTTGTTGCAGAGCACGGGTTCTAGGGCACACAGCCTACAACTGTTTCAGCCCATGGGTTCTAGAGCACAGACTCAACAGTTGTGGTGCATGGGGTAGTTGCTTCTCAGTATGTGGGATCTTCTCAGATCAGGGATCGAACCTGTGTCTTCTGCATTAGCAGGCAGGTTCTGTACTACTGAGCTACCAGGAAAGCCCCCAGAAATTCATTTTCTGACAGTTTTGAAGGCTGGAAGTCCAAGATTAAGGTGTCAGCAGGTCAGGTTTCTCCTGAAGCCTCTCTCCTTGGCTTGTAGCTGGTGGTCTCCATCCTGAATCTTCAGATGGTAACTTCCCTGTACATGCCGAACCCTGTGTCCCTTTATTTCTCCAAACTTCCTCTTCTTATAAGAACCACAGTCAGAAGAATTACGGCCCACTCATGTGACCTCATTCAATGTTAATT
The DNA here is from genome assembly GCF_033118175.1 of Dama dama. NCBI lineage: Eukaryota > Metazoa > Chordata > Mammalia > Artiodactyla > Cervidae > Dama > Dama dama. The sequence goes on from NC_083714.1 coordinate 57,824,568, forward strand.
ACCTTTTTAAAGTCCCTATCTTCAAACAGAAGCACATTCTGAAGTGCTGGGGTTAGGGCCTCAACATGCTAAGTTGGAGGGGGTCACACAATTCAGCCTATGACAGAGAGTAATGAGCATATTCATCACTTAGATTTGTAAAATTTCTGTTAAGAATGAAAGCAGTGTTTTTACCAGGCTCAAGCAAACAATTACAAGCAAAAAATGAATAGGTGGAACTTTAACTGCTGTCTTTATTTGGAAGAGACCTTTCATGAGTTCCTTGGTATCTCAGTTCAAGATGTGAGGATCACCTACAATAAAATCAGCCTTGCCTTTCAGTAAATCCTAGCTCTATTGTATTAAAACATGAAATGCAGAAATGGTAAGGACCTAACAGAAGTAGAAGAGATTAAGAAGAGGTGGCAAGAATACACAGAAGACTTATACAAAAAAGGTCTTCATGACCCAGATAATCATGACGGTGTGATCACTCACCTAGAGCCAGACATCCTGGAATTCAAAGTCAAGTGGGCCTTAGGAATCATCACTACAAACAAAGCTAGTGGAGGTGATAGAGTTCCAGCTTAGTTATTTAAATCTTAAAAGATGATGCTGTTAAAGTGCTGCAAAGCCAGCAAATTTGGAAAACTCTGCAGTGGCTACAGGACTGGAAAAGTTCAGTTTTCATCCCAATCCCAAAGAAGGGCAATGCCAAAGAGTGTTCAAACTACTGCACAATTGTGCTCATTTCATGTGCTAGCAAGGTAATGCTCAAAATGTTCAAAATCCTTCAAGCTAGGCTTCAACAGCATGTGAACCAAGAACTTCCAGATGTAAAAGCTGGACTCAGAAAAAGCAGAAGAACCAGAGTTCAAATGGCCAACATCTGTTGGATCATAGAAAAAGCAAGACAATTCCAGAAAAAAACATTTATTTTTTCCATGTTATAAACCCTTTGACTATGTGGATCACAACAAACTGTGGAACATTCTTAAAGAGATGGCAATACCAGACCACCTTCCTTGCCTCCCAAGAAACCTGTATGCAGGTCAAGAAGCAACAGTTAGACCTCAACATGGGACAACGGACTGGTTCAAATTTGGAAAAGGAGTATATCAAAGCTGTATGTTGTCACCCGGCTTATTTAACTTACATGCAAAGTACATCATGTGAAATGCTGGGCTGGGTGATGCATGAGATGTAATCAAGATTGCTTGGAGAAATATCAATAACCTCAGATATGCAGATGATACCACCCTTATGGCAGAATTCAGGGCAAGGACAAGTGAGGGAGGGAGCAAAGTGAAAGGGAGAGGGCTGGTGGTCCAGGAACCCACCAGGCCATGGACTTCATGTGATTAATGGGTCCTCTTGATCAGCAACCCCCTATCAGTGGACCACGTGGAGATGGATGGAAGGAGTCAGCCCTCTCTGACCCTCTACATTCTGTGTCAGCAGGCTTGGAGGATGCTTAGGCATGTGGGGCTGAGGTCCAGACCAGGACTGTGAACTTGGAGATCATTGTGTCAGGCTTTCGGCCTTTGTGGTTCTGTTTCTGCAACCACACATGAGGCCCTGGGAGTCCTGGGGGATGAAGTTCAGCTATCTGTCCTTTGGAAAGCCTTATGTGGGTATTGTCTTAAATGGTGTCAAGACCCTGGAAACGTGGTGGTGGCCTGTGCTATGTGGCCACTGCCACGGTGCCCTGGCCATCCACATCGCACACTGGGACTCTGAAGACTCGGCCTGGTGGGAGATGCTGGAGCAGAGGCTGGGGATGAGCCCCGCCCAGACTCAGGCCTTGCTGCAGGATGGGGACAAGTTCAGCTGTGGAGTGATCGTGGGCAAGTGACACCCTGCCCCGCGCTGCCTATATGGCCGTGATGCTGCCCTAGATCCCAGCTGGGTTGTGCTTGTTTGTTTTCTATTGAACCAGTTGGTGGGGTAGGTGGGGCTGAGGTTTCTTCAGAGGAGTGGTGAGGGTCCTTTGGCTGCGAGATGGTGGCCCGAAGTGCCTACCACCTCTCTGGGCCTCAGTCCCTGTTCGTGCTCTGAGACACGGGCACAAACAGCTCTGCACGTGGCACTTGTCTCTGTGTGTGTCCCCACACGTGTCAGTGTGCCTGGCAGAGACCATGAGAGGCAGGAAAGCACCTAGCCCGGGTTCCATACCCCCACTGCCTGCAGCAAGTCCCCTGACTCCCAGGGGTGAGGCCGCACAGCAACACCTGTCTGCTGGTAAATCCCTTAGGGACCTGATGTCTGTGGGCCCCCGCTGGGGCCCTCCTGCTCTGTCCTCGCAGCCTGCAGTAGGCAGACTGAGAGCTGCCTATGGCCTGGTGGGTTCGTGGAGCACCAGTCCTCTCCCTTTCATTTCTCACTTGGCCTCACCCCGAGTTCTCTTTGCTGAGGTGAGCCCCTCCAAAATGCTCAGCCAGAGGACCCAGTTCACCTCGGGTTCCCTCCATGATATGGTGTTAGTCTCAAGCAGGTGCAACTTTGAATGACCTTGTTCTCATTCTGTGTCCTGTCTTTGCACACAGGTCTCGTGGTCATTGGGGGCACTTTGCTGTGTCCCAAAAACCTAGATCCTGACTAGGTGGAGGAGCTGGAGAATCAAGGCCTGATACCCGACCTGCAAGAGAAGTAACATGACTGCTTGCCAACCCCCACTGGCTGTTGCAGCCCATCCCAGGGGGCGGGGAGGGGGGAAAGACACCTTCCAGGTGGACATCTCTGAGCACCTGATCCTCTTTGGGCAGGAGGCCTGTCCAGACTGGACTCTTGAGAGGAAAGCGACCAAGAGACCGGCAGGTGCTGATACCATGCAGTTACTGCCGCGCTCTGGACTTGCCCATCTGATTCTGTCTGAATCAGCCCCATGCTGTGGTGCCCACTTGGTGAGGGGCCAGGGGCAGGGACTCCCCTCACAGGATGCTGCTCTGGACTCAGCAAAAGACTCCGGGACTTTGACCTTTATGAAATGATGGCATTGCCACTCATTTTGGCCCTGCTGGGTCTGTGTGGTTGAGAGAAATGTGTTGTTAGGAAACCGGTTAATGTTTTTCCCTCTCTGTTCTGGTCCAATCTCCCTGATGTTGGAACAGTGTCCCAGGGGTGACAGAGTAAGGCTGGGGGCAGGGCTGTGCACTGGCAGACAGAGAGGCCCGCAGGCCCAGAAACAGGCTACGGTTTATCCTTGCACATGACCCTTGTCCTATTGTAAAGTGTCCCTTGGCTGTCAAAGTGTGTGTGTTGGACGCAGTGCCTGGCCGCCTCACATCCAAAGACAGGCTCCTAAGTACAGCTGTGAGGGCAGAGCGACAAGGGCTGTTGTTCACTTGTCGAAACCTTGTACTTGTCTTTGGGTTTGGGGTAATGTGTTTGCAAGGCACTTGATGGTTGGAGTGACCCTGCTTTCCAGTCAGCCTCTTGGTAGTGGGGGCCTGTATCAGGAGCTGGGATGCTCAGCTGCTGATCAGAAACTTGTGGCATCATTGGGAAATCCAGGAGGAGCCCCTTCTGCTGCAGGGTGCATGACTCATGGAAGGTGACACCCCCAAGGTCAGGAGCCCAGCTGGGCCATCTGCTGAGTGACAGGAAAGGCCCAGGGACCAGTCCACCCTGGGTTCAACTCAGCGCTCAGCTCATGGGTCAGACCCTTGGATGAGCCTGTGAAATGCTGCTGTTTCAGATGAAAAGAGACCATGGGGACTGAACTGAAGCCTGTCTGGTGCATGGGCTTCCAGCCTCATCTGGCTCACCCTGTGCCATGAATACAAAGGGCAGATAGAAAGAACACAGGTTTGCAGTTCTCACTTGATTGTTCATTTACTCCAGTGGAGTTTTGCTTTATTAGAGCCAGAAATCTATTCTTGATTACAAGAGAGTGCTTTTGAGTGTTCCTAGGGATCTGGCAGCTCAGGGATTGGGCTTTTTCTTGGCCTGCTCACAAAGGGCGCACTTATAATCTGAGGAATCTCCCTGCTCCTCCTCTGACTCAGGGGCCTCATCTGGGGCCATGACTAAAAGGCCCGCCATCAGGATGGAGTAACAAGTGTTGTACAAAGTCATCACAGATTCGTAATCTGGGTACACTGGGGGGCTCTCGGGCAGTTCCCCTGGGCTGTCCCTTCCAGCAGTAGCTGGGGGCACAGATGTGGCACTGTTGGATGGGCCTTCCCCACTGGGGCCACCCTGCTCACTGGGGAGATGGTTTCCCCCAGCCTGGCTGGCTACACTACCCATAGACCAAAGGTCAGAAAACACAAATGAGCACTGGCTAGGGGTTCTGCAAGCAGTGGGCATTCCCTTCTGGACTTTGTTGCCAGCCTCTTGGGTGAACTCGTTGTGGTGGAGTCGGGGAGAGTGTCTGGTCGCCATCACTCGCTTCTTTCTCTTTGGGGTCGCTGTTGTTCCAGTGGCAGGCTGAGAAGTTGTTCTGGGGTTGCCTTTCCTCTGTATGTTCTGCAGGAGGAGAGGCTTGTCTCTCTGAAAATTGGAGTTGTGATAGATCTGAAAGGAAATGAATCACTTTAGCCATGAGAGGGGAGAAGAGCCCTTCCTTGCTGTACTCTCCCCACAACCATCGGGTCGTGCCTATGTATGGAGACAAGGTCTCTTCATTCCTGGCAGGTTATGAGGCCCTGGAATGTCACTCCCTAGAGCTCCCCCGGGGCCATCCTTGCTTGAGGTGTTCCCGACCCTCCCTGACATCAAGTGGCCCCTCAGGATCTGGCATCACCACCGAAGATCCTAAGGGGGGGTGGTGGCGGGATACGACAGACCCTGTGTTCTCCACTTTCCTTAACCACTCTCTCATGAGAACAACATTCTCCTGGGAAATGAAACCCATCAGCACTCAGCTCATCTAGTCTAGTCTCCCAGGAAGGGCATTCTACATTACCATCATCTTCTTTCTTCCTGCAGAGCGACCTGAAGGGCGGATTTTTCTGAACCCGTACAGGTTCAGTTCACGAATGAAGCTCTTTATGCTGTCTGTCTCGCAGATCTGATCCACGCCTCTGCGCTGGAGGACCTCCATCTGGAAGAGATCTGCCTCGATGACCACCGTGTCTCCCTTATCATTCCAGTGCACAGAGGTGAAGGTCGCATCCTCCACGATCCTCCAGAGCTTCCTGGGGAAGGACAGCCCAAAGCTGGCGTTGTTCTCATCCTCGTTGGCCATTTCTGGGTTTGGACCCTGTGGGGGCAGATTGTCATAGAGGCCTGGATCTGGGCTCTCAGGTTGGTCACCCTGCTTTTCCAAAGCCTCCCCTGAATCCACATTTGGATCTGGGGAGGAATCACGGGGGTCCCCTGCTGAGGGCTCCCCATCAGTTGATGGGGCCAGCAGCGCTGCCTGTGCCTCATGGGAACTCTGACTAGCCATTGAACCAATCGAGCTCAGGAGCATTATTTACCCAAGCAGTGAATGCTCAGGGCAAACAGGCCTCAAACCAGGGTCAGGGTGCCCCATAAATACTGTCTGGAGATTCTAGAATCTGAGTCATGGGACAGGCAGCCAATTAGGGGGTCAGCTTCCTTATTGTTTCATGATGTCACAGAGGTGATGTGGAGAGGCAGCCCTGGCCCAGTGTGGGGGAGGGGGGCATGGGGATGGAGATGGGATCCCCAGCTTGTCTCTTGTCTGAAAGTACAGAAAAGTTTGTTTCAGGTTGCCTGCAAAGGCTCCCATCTGCTGCCAGGTGCCTTGTTTCAGGGGGCCAGGCCCTGGATGGGTTGACAAATGCGCCCCTGGCTCTACTGCCCTAACAATGTGCAGACCTGTGGCTGGCTTCTGCTGAAGGGCCAGGCCACGGCAAGTCCTGGGTCTACGAACACCAAGGGAGAACCCAGGGGTCAGATGGGACCTTGGTGACTGTCCCTCCCAGAAGATGGGATCCATAGTGGGCTGATTGGCCTTGCCCGAGTTGGTGGCCCCTCCATCCTTCCCCCTCTTCTGGCTTTATTGTCTTCCAGCTGGCTGCTGCTGGTTGGTCAGTCCCGCTCAGTTGGCCCCAAAGTCAGAGTCCTGTTGTCCTGCCCCCACTGACCCCCAGGTCGAGCTCTCCCCAGAGTAGGGCTGTGCTCAAGCACAGTGGGAGCGACCTCATATTCCACTTGACTGTTCCCAAGCACCTGAGACACAAAATCCCCAGGATGCTGTGTGGGACTGCAAAGCCAGGCGTCCACTGAGCTTGCAGTCTCCCGAGGTCTGCCCACCCCCAGATGGCATCCCACTGCAGATCACACGCTGTTGTCTTCAGTTTCCAATTTTTCCATAAACACCACTCTGGTGGCCCTAGAGCGTTCACTTTGGGAACACCTGCGTGTGCTTTTCCCCTCCCCAGAGCCCCAGATTCAGACTCCTTGGTGGCTGCTTTGAAAGCCCTGTTTCCTTTTGTCAGTGGGGGTGCTTGGGCTTCTGCTACCTGCAGTCCTGGCTGCCCATGTCCAACTTGAGTCTATTTGGATAACTAACCTTTGAAGTACTTGATTGGGGGCTCAAGGTACAGCCTATTCTGTTGAAAACAAGCACTTCACTGGTCCTCTCAAGGCCAGCTCTGATCTTCCCCGCCCCTGCCCCTCTCCTAACCTCCACTGTGGACCTGTTCTCGGTTACCCAGATGGCAGGTCCATGAAAAGATTTTGTTGGCTTATGGGTTAGGCGCTTTTCAAGGGCCCTCCTTTACGCACACTCACTCCCAGGGACATGTCTGACTTGTTGAGCTAGATGTGACCAAAGGAAACCCCCGTCTAACTGTATTTGAAAAAGGATGAGAGCCTGGGTGTGGGACTGGATGAAACCCAAGTGAGAATCAGCAGTCTTCACTGCACATAAACAGTAGAGCAGTGGGTTTGGAGATGCATGTTCTCTGGGACTTCTGGGCCACTGTTCTTGAAAATCACCATGTAGGAAACAGACTGGCACCTTGGAAAGACCCGTATTCAACGACCCTAGGACACTGTCTCCCAGTTCTGCCAGTAGCAGGGTCATTTTCCCTGTGTGAAGGCCAGTCCTTGGTGTCTTAAAGGGGAGAGCTAAGAGGGTGTGGAAGAAGCTCTCCCAGGGTCCTTTCTGCCTAAGGACTGGCAGCCTGGATGAGCTCCAGGCTTCAACTTGGGCTTCCCCTGGCCTTTCTTCAGTTCCTCTGACTGGGACATGACTCTGGAGGCTGTGAATGTCAGTGAGGGCCCCTGGTGACTCCTCCAAAGGGAACAGAAGGTTATGGCATCTGCGGGCAGCTTGGCTAGGTGGCCTTTCTTGCCCCCTCCATGCTCGGGGTCCCTCCTTGCCCCCTGGGTCTTGACGGAGCTGGCTTTTTTGGTCCCACTCCTCCAGGCACCACCCGGGCCCTGGCAGTGGGTTTGTGTGGCACCAAGGGGGTCTTTGTCAGCCATGGCTCAGACACTTGTGCAGTGCACACACAAGCCCTCATGATGCCCAGTTCAGTTCAGTTCAGTCGCTCAGTCGTGTCCGACTCTTTGCGACCCCATGAATCGCAGCACGCCAGGCCTCCCTGTCCATCACAAACTCCCGGAGTTTACTCAAACTCATGCCCATCAAGTCGGTGATGCCATCCAGCCATCTCATCCTTTGCCGTCCCCTTCTCCTCCTGCCCCCAATCCCTCCCAGCATCAGGGTCTTTTCCAACGAGTCAACTCTTCGCATGAGGTGGCCAAAGTACTGGAGTTTCAGCTTCAGCATCAGTCCTTCCAATGAACACCCAGGACTTATCTCCTTCAGGATGGACTGGTTGGATCTCCTTGCAGTCCGAGGGACTCTCAAGCGTCTTCTCCAACACCATGATGCCCAAGACCTGCCTTTCTCAGCCTCACTCTCCTGCCCATGTGCTGGGTGTCCCTGCCCTGGTTTCTCCAGACCAGAGGCCCTCCAGCTGCTCCCCTCCCTCGCTGCTGTTGGGGAGACCTGGAACCTCAGTGGTCTGCCTGTTCCCTTCTCTCCCATATCAGAGGAGGGTCCTGTATGGGCCTTATCCCAGTGGCCACTGGGACCATACAGTCAGGTCCTCCATCCTCCCACTCAGTGAGGAGCTGGTCAGCCTTGCAGGTTCAGTTGGGCAGGGAGCCCCATGGCAGCAGCAGGGACAGGGCATCACCCTCATGTGGGAGACACTGGGACTGGATAGAGATGCTGGCCCCTGGCAGAGTCAGTTCTCAGCAAATCACAGAGCAACCCCACAGTGCTTCTGATTCTCCTTGTCCCTTTTCTTACACAGGCCTCCTTTCTGTCACCTCAGAGACATCATGGAGCACTGAGAAGAGGAAGGTGTGAGAAGGCAGAAAGTCGGGCCATGGCCTGGGGTGGGCAGGAAGGGTGGGGGCTCCAGAGGAATTGAGACCAGGGCTCTGAGCCAACCCTGGCCCTCACTAGCATGTGGTGTTGGGAAGAAGCCCAGCCCTGTGACCTCAGTTCTTCATCTGGGAGGCGAGTGGGTGTGAGGAGCCCTGTGTGTTGGGCTGCAGGATGCACGTGAGGGATGAGACAGAGCTCACAGGGCTGGGGAGCTATTGGTCCTGTGATGACAGGACAGGAATTTCTCACACTGTTGTCCCCAGACACTCCTCCGCTCTCCACTGGATGGGGTTGGCTGTTTTGTTGTCCAGGGCGGGTCAGAGAATATTCACCTCAATAGGATGTGGAATTCCTAATTAACCAAACAAGATGTTTCATAAATAAAACTAAGAAACTTTTCTAGTTAGGCCACAGTGGACCATAGTGTTACTTGCTCATTTATGTCTGACTCTGCAACTCCATTGACAGTAGCTTGCCAGGCTCCTCTGTCCATGGAATTCTCCAGGCAAGAATACTCGAGTGTGTTGCCATACTCTTCTCCAGGGGGATCTTCCCGACCCAGGGATTGAACCCAGGTCTCCCACAATGCAAGCAACTTCTTCATTGTATGGGCTACCTGGACAGGCCCATTTCCAGTTAGAGGACCTGTGAAGTTTGAGTGTGGAGCAGTGTTCCTGCAGGACTCAAGCTGGTCCAGAAAATAGCAGAAAGAACCACTCTTTGCCTGTCTCCCAGCTGGCCTTCCATTCAAACTCCTTTTTTTTTTTTTCCATTATTGCATTGTCAATAAATGTTGAGTCTTTGATTACAATGTCCTTTACAATGAAGATAATTAAAAGCTAGTTAACACCTTGAGTTCTGGGTCCCTGGGACCAGGAGAGAGAGGATGGATTTCTGGGCATCACTTCAAGGGAGTGTGACAGCAGTTCTGCAGGATTTCTAGCAGATATGGGGTAGAAAACACCTACTCTGTCCCTGTAGTCAGCAGCAATGTGACAAGAGCCAGGACCCCTTCCATCCTGCAGCAGAGAGAGACCTCTCTGGGGTTTATCCAAGATCCAAAAGGACACCTTATAGCAATGTCCCATTTCCCCTCACTCCCACAATGCACCTCATGTGACTGTGGCTCTTAGACCATCGCTCTAGGTGTGGGGGTGTCCTGCTTCTCCCAGTGTCCCCACTGCTAACACAGGGCATTTCATGGAGCAGAGGCTCCATAAAAGTCTTTGGAATAAATGAGGCAGTGAGGAGGGGGCTGCTTGACTCAGATTAACTGCTACTTCCATTGATAACCCAGGAAAATCCAAATAAACCAAGATCCCTTAGCTGTACAAAATGACACATAAAAAGTATAAGAAGCAATAATTCACTACTATTACTTTTTATTTTCTAATTCTTCCATGAATTATATCACTGCTAAATAAATTCACATTTCCAAAATTGCTCTAATTCTAATTCCATATTATCTTGTGCAGGACCATGAAATAAAATGAAAGTGTTCCCAGTCTGTTTTACCAAACAGGAAAACTTTTTTTTTTAATTTGATTATTTATTTTACTTTACAATATTGTATTGGTTTTGTCATACATTGACTTGAATCTGACATGGGTGTACATGTGTCCCCCATCCTCAACCCCCTCCCACCTCCCTCCCCATCCCATCCCAGTGCACCAGCCTTGAGTACCCTGTCTCATGCATCAAGCCTGGACTGGTGATTCGTTTCACACATGATAATTTACATGTTTCAATGCCATTCTCCCATATCATCCTGCCCTTGCCCTCTCCCACAGAGTCCAAAAGACTGTTCTATACATCTGTGTCTCTCTTGCTGTCTCGCATACAGGGTTATCATTACTGAAAGTTTGTTGCTGAACCCTGGGAAAGACGCCTGGATTCTTGGCCTCTGGAGAAGAATTCAATCCAGGGCCAGAGATGATGCTTGATTGCTCAGAGCTTTTGTGCAATAGAGTTTATTAAAGCATAAAAGAGATAGAGAAAGCTTCTGACATAGACATCAGAAGGGGGCAGAAAGAGTACCCCCTTGCTAGTGTTAGCAATGGAATTATATACTCTTTAATTAGTTATTACAGTGAATCAAAAGAATGTCTGGAGGTTGTAAAAACCTCACTAGACCCAACTCCCATAATTCACACCTTAAGATAACAGGATTAGCCAGAAGGCTTTTTCCAGAGACTGTCCTCAAGCAGGATACATTATTGTTATATAATCCTAAGGAATGTAGAGGGATAAAAAAGTTTGTCATTTCTTCCTCCTTGAGAATTCCAGAACCCTCTCTCCCTTGGGACCCCTAGACTTCTTATCAACCTGCCCAGGAAAGGACTTTCTCATTACCATCTTTCTAAATTCCATATATATGTGTTAGTATACTGGATTGGTGTTTTTCTTTCTGCCTTACTTCACTCTGTATAATAGGCTCCAGTTTCATCCACCTCACTGGAACTGATTCAAATGTATCCTTTTTAATGGCTGAGTAATATTCCATTGTGTATATGTACCACAGCTTTCTTATCCATTTATCTGCTGTTGGACTTCTAGGTTGCTTCCGTGTCCTGGCTATCATAAACAGTGCCATGATGAACACTGGGGTACATGTGTCTCTTTCAATTCTGGCTTCCCCAGTGTGTATGCCCAGCAGTGGGATTGCTGGGTCATATGGCAAACAAGAAAACTCTTGTTCTTGAACTGGATAAGTACAAACACAGTGTGATCAGCATCAATGACATAGTTAGATACTGGAATGCATTGTCTTCCATAAAAAGGAATAACATGTGAGAAATTCCTAAAGAAAACAGAGATGAGTCTCCATGTCATTGTAGAGAACAGGAACACGAAGATGCCACACACTGGGTTTCCCCAACGGGCCCAGACTCTCACTGCTGAGAAGGCTGACCGCTCCCTCTTCAGTCACAGAGGCAAGGATCAGCCTCCCTTCCTGCCCTCAGGACAAGCTGCTGGACGTGGGCCTGGAAGGAACCTGGTTGCTGCTCTGGCTCAGAGTCCCCCTTCCTCTTCCCTCGCAGCCTCTGCAGAGGGGCTGAAAGTATCTGGGACCCCTTCAACTGACTCTGTCCAGATAATCCAGGACTTTCAACTTGCTGGTCTCCACATAGGCCCAGGGACCCCACAGGAACTTGTAGCGAGGAGGGTCACAATCAGGCACCTGCCGGTACACTCCAGGGACCCCTCACACCTACACATGGGTCAGCAGCTCCCTGGGCTCACCATAGATAAAGTGCTCCCTACCAGGACACACCCCCATCTTGCTGAGTGCTCCACAGACCTGCTCCTCAGGGGCACAGCTGTCCTCCACAGCGATCAGGCAGAGGATCACCACCAGGATGCCAGCCATGGGCAACCTCTGCCCTTCCCTCAGCATGTCATTGAGGGTGAGGCCCAGGGTGGGGACCAGGATACAGGTGTGCTCACTGGGGCCCACCTCCTTCACCTCCAAACCAAAGACCAGTTGCAGGTACTCTGAGGCTTGATCAAGGACCGCCAGGAAGTGGTCCTGGTAATCTTTGAGGACACTATTCAGCACTTCTGCCTCTGTGATTGGCTCCTTGGCAAGATACCTGCTGAGCAGGAATTGCCCCAGCTCATTCTTCTTCACCCGTAGTGCATCTTGGAGGGAAGATCTGGTGTCTTCCTGGTCACGCAAGGTGCTTGGCACTTCATCTTGCCTGATGAATTCCTAGTCTTCATATTGGCTCCCCGGAGTGGCAGCCACGGCAGTGGGAGAGGGGCAGACACCCAGAGGGCTCTGGGGGAGACTGGCTGTTGCAGCAGCAGCCACCTCCTCCAGGGTGCCCCAGACCAGGAGAGAGGAGGAAAAGGAAGCTGCATTTCCTTCCTCCACCTGCTCAACCTCCTCCTTCTCCAACTCCTCCTCCTCCACCTCACCCCAAAAGAACTGTGCCTCCATCAGACCCTCATTCTTTCTTGGATCATGAAAGACTCTCTCAGGCTGGCGGAGCTCATGCACCCCAGGCAGGATGACTGGGGTTGAACTGCAGACAGGAATGAGGAAGGGGGACAGATAGGGACCCTGGGCCTGTGGGAGAGGGGGATTGTGAGTGGCCTCGGCTGAGAAACCCACCCTGGGCAGTCTGACTCGGGCCACTTATAGGTCTCCTTTCGAGCGGCGCTCTCGGGCCTCAGAGAGGAGCTCATCCTCAGTGGCCTGACCCTTGGCTACCCGAAGGAGGACATGAGGTGTCTCCCCAGGGTGCAGCCAACACAGCTTGAGATTGCGGGGCTGACATGGTGGGGGATTAGGGTCTTGTGGTGTCCCCTCTGTTCTGGGATGGGGAGTCCCTGGTACACACTCAGGGGAACCAACTCACCTTGACTCCAGGCACAGCCTGAACCTCCTCTGTTCTCTGACCCGTGGACTTGGACCTCAGCCCTCCGCCTTCGCCTCTTGGTTCCTGGAGCCCCTGTGAAAGAAATGGAGGGGCACCTCGGGGGTAGACTGTGGCGCAGACTTGGGCCTTCTGTGCTGGTAGGAGGGGTGAACTCTGTGAGGCCCCCACAGTTTTTGGTGGGTGGTCCCCTCGGGGCTCCCCTGTAGTGCCCCCTTTCCCCTGGCACGGCCTGGACCCTCCCCTTTGGGGACCTGCAGGGTAACTGAGAACAAGACCTGAGTATGTACAGAAAGCACTGAGGGGCCCTACATGTGGTCACACCTGCCCAAGGCTTCCCGCGGGTCCTAGGCTGGGGAAATGCTCGATCATCATCTCCTCCTCATGTCCTGCCTGGCCTCCTAACACTGCCCACAGAGTTGGGGGTCTGCTCAGTCCTGCCTCGGGGTCTTGGGTGTCCATCCTCTGCAGATCTGAAGCCTCCACCCTCTGCCCTAACACCGCACCTCTCGAGGCTCCTAAGCCAGAACAGATAAACAGCTCACCCCACTCTGGGGCCTCCAAGACCCACCACAAGGGCCAGGATCCCTACCTGCCTTGGGGTCTAACAGCCTCAGTCCTCCCTCACATGGAGCCTGGACTCCAGGCAGGACCAGGGATTCTCCCGTTCACCATTTTGAGGCACTACCACTCTCATGAGATCCCCAGTCTCCCTGAGACCTGGATGTCAGGAAATGCTGCACGAGATTGTCCCACCCAAAGACTACCAGGGTCCTCTGTGTTCTGGAGTCTCGCTCCCCACAGTCCCCCCTCAGGGTCCTCACCTTGACTCCTGCTAGGACCTGGGCTCCATTCTCTCCACATCTGAGGCCCAGCTCTTCCCACCAGGGCCCCAGTCTCTCTGAGACCCGGATGTCAGGAAGTCAGGACAGGCCTCCTGTGCTCTTCTCACTCCTGGGTCTCCCAGGGCAGATGACAGGGTGGGAATATCTGGGGTTCCCTCAGTCCTCCCCCAGGACCTTAGCTTGTCTCCAGGCAGGACCTGGGACTCTCTCCTAACCCCAGTTGTGGCCTCGTGCCTCTATCCATGTCCGAAGTCTCTCTGAGACCCAGATGTCAGAAAGTGACGACTGGCCTAGAGTGCTAATTCCACACCCGAGACCTCCCAGGGCCGAATGTAAGGGTGGGGATCTGTGAGGTCCCCTCATTGGGATACAGGGTCCCCTGAGGGCTCTGACAGTGTACTCCCTTTGACTTCTTAGAGGACCTGCACCCTTCCCTCTGCAGGTCCTTAGGATAAGGTTCCCACCCCTTATCCTAAGATCCCAGTCTCTCTGACCCTGATGTGGAAGTCAGGACACCCTGTGAAGTGCTCACCCCACCGCCATGGATGCCCAGGGCTGGCAGCAGAGTTGTAGAACTGTGGGGTCACCTGTGTTCTCCCTCTGGGTCTTCATCCTGAGCCGTGGCAGGCCCTGGGATGCCAAAGTCCTCGGCAGAGACAAGACCCTCACACCAAGGGACTCACTGCCCTGAGGCCCCTGGAGGAGGCTGTGGACATTCTATCAGGGCTCCAAGCCCAGGGCTTCTAAGTGGCTGAGGATGCCATGGGCTGAGATGATGTCCTGGGAGCCACTCAGCCTTCCCTGTGCTCTTCGCCTTGACTCTCAGCTAGTCTGGGCACTGCCCTCTGTCCACCTGATTTTGCTTCCCTTAGAGACCCAGGCCCTCTCGAGCCAGGACACCCAAGAGGGAAACCAGGGTTCGGGGGCTGATTTCCACAACCCTGCCGGTGTTGCCCAGGGCTAAAAGCAGTGACCAGGTGTATGTTCTAGGATCCCAGAGTCCCCCTCAGGGGACCCTGACTCCTAGCATGCCTGGACTCCTTCACACATCTGACTTGAACTCGAGCTCTGTGACCCAGGCCCTCACTTCTCCCGTCCCAGCATGATTAGCAATGTCACAACTGGATGTCACACCCCATGGTCACCCAGGGCTGTCAGGTGAGCCACACATGCATTCCCTGGGAACCCTCAGTCTATTTTGTTCCTCACCTGGGGTCTCTGCAGGATGCGGGCCCCTTCCTCTGTCCACAGGAAAGTTGTCAACAGACCAAGCCTCTGATTCCCTGTGTCCACTGAGGAAGCCGGGTGAGGGGGCTAATTTGACAGGCCGGCCCAGGGTCCCCAGGAGTCCCAGTAGGTGTGAAGTTGTTTTCTATGGACCCTCTGTTCGGGGGTGACTGGATCCCCTTGATCTCACTGGAGGGGGCCTCCTTGACCCTTTAGAGAAGACTGTAGTCCCAACACAGCCTGATGGCACATATGCTTGATGGGGGGCTGCGGCATCCATGAGAATGGGGGAGCACGGAAAACCACACACCTTCTCATGGGGGTCCTGCACCAGGCAGCAGGTTTCAGAAACCTTTTGTAGAAAAGATGTTTCAGCTGAAGAGGGTTAACAGCAGCAGGTATCTGTCCATCACCAACTCCTGGAGTTTATTCAAACTCATGTCCATTGAGTCGGTGATGCCATCCAGCCATCTCATCCTCTGTCGTCCCCTTCTCCTCCTGCCCCCAATCCCTCCCAGCATCAGGGTCTTTTCCAATGAGTCAACTCTTTGCATGAGGTGGCCAAAGTATTGGAGTTTCAGCTTCAGCATCAGTCCTTCCAATGAACACCCAGGGCTGATCTCATTTAGGATGGACTGGTTGGATCTCCTTGCAGTCCAAGAGGCTCTCAAGAGTCTTCTCCAACACCACAGTTCAAAAGCATCAATTCTTCAGAGCTCAGCTTTCTTTATAGTCCAACTCTCACATTCATACATGACTACTGGAAAACCATAGCCTTGACTAGACGGACCTTTGCTGGCAAAGGCATGTCTCTGCTTTTTAATATGCTGTCCAGGTTGGTCATAACTTTTCTTTCAAGGAGTAAGCATCTTTTCATTTCATGGCTGCAGTCACCATCTGCAGTGATTTTTGAAGCCCCTCCCCAATAAAATCTGCCACTGTTTCCCCTGTTTCCCCATCTATTTGCCATGAAGTGATGGAAAGGATGCCATGATCTTAATTTTCTGAATGTTGAGTTTTAAGTCAACTTTTTCACTCTACTCTTTCACTTTCATCAAGAGGCTCTTTAGTTCCTCTTCACTTTCTGCCATAAGGGTGTCATGTGCATATCTGAGGTTATTGATATTTCTCCTGGCAATCTTGATTTCAGCTTGTGCTTCTTCCAGCCCAGCATTTCTCATGAGGTACTCTGCATACAAGTTAAATAAGCAGGGTGACAATATACAGCCTTGACGTACTCCTTTTCCTATTTGGAACCAGTCTGTTGTTCCATGTCCAGCTCTAAGTGTTGTTTCCTGACCTGCCTACAGATTTGTCAAGAGGTGGGTCAGGTGGTCTGGTATTCCCAAGTTCATGGTTACATGTTTAGTTTTCTGGAAATTCTTATCATGAATGTTGAATTTTTAAAAATGCTTTCATTCATCTGCAGAGTTTGTCATACACTTTTGGTTTTCTCTTTTGGACTGGATCTGGTGGATTACACTGCTTGATTTTTTTTTCTGCTTGATTTTTAAGTGTTGAATCACCCTTATATTCCTGGGATAAACATCAGTTTATGATATATTATCATTTTTATATATTGCCAGATCCCATTCAGTAATATTTGTTACAGTTTCTATGTTTACACTCAGTTTCCTTTTGGTAACTTTGTCATAATAACACTGGTCTCATAAAGGGCCTTCTATTACTTACATGTAAGTGGTCACATGCCTTACAAGGCTTTAGCCCAGTTATTACCACAAAACTGATGGTAAGTAAAAGTTGTTAAATAAGTCACTCAGTGGAGAGTCTCTGTGACAAGGGGGTGTCTTTTCCTAGACCCTCTATTTCCTGTCCTTTTTCCTTACCTGAAAAAAAATGAGGAGCAAATTCAGTTATCTAGAAAATCCCTTTCCAGATATAAAAGTTTACGATGCCAAATTTACAGAATTTCAGAAGTGTCAGCCAAGTGTGACAGGTATCATGCCCAATAAAATATTTTTGTCCTGATAAAATTAATCTGGCTTCTTTATATAGTATTTTGAGACTGTGATTTAATTAACCTTCACATTCTCTGTCACTTAGCAGAGCTCTTTCTGTAGGACTAATGTCATAGAAGAGTAGATTTCAACCCTGGTGTGTATCAGCCTCTTGTTAAAAAAAAAAAAAAACAACAAACTGATATCCGTGTTTTATCTCTCTAACTCAATCTTGATTCAGTAGATCTCTGATTATATCTGCTTAATTTTTGAGGTATCATAGTTGCAAACCATGGTTCACTTTCTGCCCTCAGTTCACGTTGCTGCCACCAAGTACAGAGGCCTGCCTTTGGGCAAGTTACACAATATTGATAGTTCCTCATCTGTAAAATCAGAATAGCTCCAAACTACTGGGGTGAGCATTAAATGAGTCACATGTAAAATGCTCAGAATGTGGTAAGTACATGTAAGTGTTAACTATTACTGCTGTTTGTTTATTTGTTTGTTTGTTTGTTTTTATTGGCACCATTAGGTTAGGTTAGCCCAAGCCATGTATTTCCCATTTTTAAGTAGTTGTGTGCTGTGCTCAGTCGCTCAGTGGTGTCTCATTCTTTGTGACTCCATGGACTGGAGCTCACCAGACTCCTCTGTCCATGGGATTCTCCAGGCAAGAATAATGGAGTGGGTTGCCATTCCCTTCTCCAGGGGATCTTTTTGACCCAGGGATTGAACCAACATCTCCTGTGGCTCCTGCACTGGTAGGTGAATTCTTTACCACCGAACCACCTGGGAAGCCCATCTTACTAGAGTAGGGGGTCCCCTTTAACATAGAAATAGATCAAAGACATATAAGTTCCGTGCTTGTTGAGCAAATATATGACCAAAGTGTTACCGTGAATTCAAGTAAATTGCATTTTACTTATTTCAGCAGCATCTATATACAGTTAAGTCATTCTCTTTATTCAATACAAAGGTAATGCTTGGCTTCCCTGTAGATTTTCAGACCACTGTAACCAATCTGAATCTGCTCCCCACCCTTCTTAAGGTTCTGAGTTTCACTGGTTGTGATCTACCTCTCCAGACATATCAAGCTGCCTTGTATTGTCTCAACATGCCATCCATCTTCCGGATTTCCTGCTCTCCTTACTGTACCATCCACCTCAAACACTCACCCATCTGCTTCTCTATTTAGAGTATGGAGTCATGGATGTCAACAAAAACCTCTTAACCCACTGGACTGAGCTTTCCCTACAGTTGTTTAGTGAGGAGTCGTAGGTGCCATCCAATTAAGGGCTCTGCTCACTAACAGGAACAACAGTGAACAGGCATGATTGTTTTAATTAATCAATTTATTTATTTTACTTTACAATATTGTATTGGTTTTGCCATACATTGATTTGAATCTGCCGTAAGTGTACATGTGTTCCCCATCCTGAACCCCCCTCCCGCCTCCCTCCCATCCCATCCCTCTGGGTCATCCCAGGGCACCCGCCCTGAGCACCCTGTCTCATGCATCAAACCTGGACTGCCGATTCGTTTCACATATGATAATTTACGTGTTTCAATGCCATTCTCCCATATCATCCCACCCTCACCCTCTCCCACAGAATCCAAAAGACTGTTCTATACATCTGTGTCTCTTTTGCTGTCTTGCATACAGGGTTATCATTACCATCTTTCTAAATTCCATATATATGCATTAGTATACTGTATTGGTGTTTTTCTTTCTGCCTTACTTCACTCTGTATAATAGGCTCCAGTTTCATCCATCTCATTAGAACTGATTCAAATGTATTCTTTTTAATGGCTGAGTAATATTCCATTGTGTATATGTACCACGGCTTTCTTATCCATTCATCTGCTGATGGGCATCTAGGTTGCTTCCATGTCCTGGCTATTATAAACAGTGCCACGACGAACATTGGGGTACACGTGTCACTTTCAATTCTGGTTTCCTCGGTGTGTATGCCCAGCAGTGGGATTGCTGGGTCATATGGCAGTTCTATTTCCACTTTTTTAAGAAATCTCCACACTGTTCTCCATAGTGACTGTACTACTTTGCATTCCCACCAACAGTGTAAGAGGGTTCCCTTTTCTCCACACCCTCCCCAGCATTTATTTCTTGTAGACTTTTGGATAGCAGCCATCCTGACTGGCGTGAAATGGTACCTCATTGTGGTTTTGATTTGCATTTCTCTGATAATGAGTGATGTTGAGCATCTTTTCATGTGTTTGTTAGCCATCTGTATGTCTTCTTTGGAGAAATGTCTGTCTAGTTCTTTGGCCCACTTTTTGATTGGGTCTTTTATTTTTCTGGAATTGAGCTGCAGGAGTTGCTTGTATATTTTTGAGATTAATCCTTTGTCTGTTGCTTCGTTTGCTATTATTTTCCCCCATTCTGAACGATTTTTTTAAAACAGGATAGAGAGGTCAAGGAGAGCGAGCAGAGGGAAGGTTAGAGAACAGAGGTCTGTGGGCCTCAGGAGCCTCAGAATGCTAGCACACATTCAGGAGGGCACATTGGCCAGGACCATGGGGCACTGAGATGAACCCAATGATGCCAGGCCCTGGCTCCACAGTAACAGCTCACCCTAGTTACACTTCAGGGTCACTAGGTAGGATCAGTGGGCATGGGAAAGGGCCACCCTGACAGGAGAGCCCAGGGTCAAGTGCCCACAGCACCCACCATATCCCCAAAGGCTATCTTTCTGAGGAGCAAGGAGAGGGCACAGAGAGACTGAACCATTTTAACAAACTATGCTCAGGAGAAATTCAAAGAAGTTTTTTTTTTTTTTTTTTTAATTCCCTTACTAGAATAATTTCACTCGATTAGGCTAAAATTATGGGGCTTCTCTTTTCCTTCTTTCTGGCAATCCAGCAGGACGGAGGCTTGTGTGGACAGCAAACAAAGGAACGCTTAGAGAAAAACAATGTTACATTTTTCTTTACCTGCCCGAGTGCAGTGAGATTTAAATTTTAGCGGTCCTCTATGACTCTTTTAACAGCAGCATAAGTGTTAACTTCCCTGTAATTGGTAGAACACACTTCTATGTATCAACGTTCACAGACTCAGTTATTCAGAACACCACCACTCCCACCCCTGGGCGAGCTGGGAGGGCTGTAACACAGGTGGTTGAATTAAAACAGCCAAGCTCCCACACAGCCTAAACTCTCCAACGAGTCAGTGTTAAGAGAGAAACGTCTTACTTGTCCTGAGGGAATTATTAGGCTGCCTTTCCCTACATTGTGCTTCAGTATTCCTAAACCCACCCCACTTTTCCTCCCCCTACACCCATAAAAAAGAGTTAGAAAAAAGTACATTCTGGATGACTTGATTTGGCTTTCAGTTTGAATCAGTTACCATAATTGTTCTTTCTTCGCCTGGAGATTACCCTTGACAACAAATGCACTCACTTCTTTCAAATGATCTACTCAGTTTAGATATAAAAGTTATTTTGTATAGAAGAGGAATTTTGTTTCTTCACATTAGCCTAAAAACCTGCAATAGCTCCATTTTCTTTTCTGAATTAAACATTTTATTTTAAAAGGAAAAAAAATCTGTTTCTTTTTTTTTTTTTAATGTATCCTTAAAGAATAGAATTGTATTTACATAGAGACAGGAGGTAGTTTCCTCAGGTAGTGTTAAAGGGATTAGAGAGAAGATAGCAAATTAGAGGGACCCAGTGTGGAACTGCATAGGCAGAACTTCGCAGCCTTCAGATATCAAAAAGCATATTAAAAGAACCACAGGACTGGGTTTTCAGCTTGTGAACAGACAGTGTAAGTTAATGAGTCAAGAGGACTTTAGAGGGCTTTTCACTAGAATGGGTAAAAATGAATGGGTAATATCATGAAATGGATACCATAGGACTAAGAATGACATGGAAGAATGGGGGAAAAAATTGATACAAACGGTGAGAGCAGTAAAGTACTAAAAGTGAGGGCTTCCCTGTTGGCTCAGATGGTAATGAATATGCCTACTCTGTGGGAGACTCAGGTTCGATCCCTGGTTCAAGAAGATCCACTGGAGAAGGGCATGGCAACCAACTCCAGTATTCTTACCTGGAGAATTCCGTGAACGGAGAGGCCTGGTGGGCTACAGTCCATGGGGTCGCAAATAGTCAGACACGACTGAGTAACTAGCACACACACTATACTACACCAGGCCACCACAGACTGCAGACATCACAGAAGCTCTGTGGTCAAGGCAGGCCTTGGGCTCCCCCTTGAGGGGTGGGAAGAGCCTAACCAGACAAGGAAAGAGCAGAACTGTACAAGGGCAGGAGGGAATAAACAGCTGTGGGATTCAGGCTACAATGAACGGACATCACCAGACTGGAGCAGAAGTTATGATGGGATCATATGCACTGCATCTTAGGAAGGGCTGTGACAACCCAACTAGAAGAGGATGACATCCTTGGACAGCTTCCTTTTCTCCGACCATAGTTGATTCCAACTCTGAATAACCTAATCTTTGATTTGGTTAAAAAAAATATTGACCCAAAACGTTTTACCAGAGCTCAGAAGTTTGCTTATAACTCTAGTTCAGAGAAAAAAGAAAAGATATATTGTCTCCAGAAGAGACTTGCAGTGGGTTCAGTAATTTTATCTTTTCATAGTTTGTACATATAATGTGGAATTAAACAGGTCTATAGCTCCCCACTGTCAATTTTCCCAGAGGAATTACCACTCTCAAATGTACACGATCACATCAAGAGAAAAGGAATGTGCTGACAAGGCATGCTACAGTGACTGTCAACTCCACAGGCATGGCACTGTGCATGGTGATCAGAGCAACAAAAGACTGTGTATAATATGCAGTTAATATTAGGAACCAAATTTTTTCAAAGAGTTTCATTTTTAGAACCTGCCACAGACTTAGGGTTTCCCTGTAACAAGGTCTTCTCACGGGCATTCCAATCTGCTTCCTCAGTGGGGGAGGAAGGGATGGAGCTAAACCATTAGGACTGCTTGCAAGTTTACTGCAGACCCCCTTATGCCCCCATTACTCTGGGCACACCCATCAGGACTGCACACACTTCTGAGTTCAGGGTAGGAAACGGTTAAGAAGAGCTGCCAGAGAATGCCAGTCCATGGAGTCACAGAATGTCACTGCCACTTTTAGCTTAATTTGACTCCTTCTTAGAAAGCTTTTTTAAAATGTATTGAAATGCTCCTTGACTTTTCCTGGGAAACTTCTGGCCTACATTAAAAGCATATCACATTGAGGAACATTTTCTGTACTCAGTCGAATGATGCATTCTATTTGAATTTGCTTTACCATGGCAAGGTCCTCTATGAACAATGGTGGTGCCAGTGACACTGAATTCATAACCATTTCAGAGTCAATCTAACATGTTTATAGCTTCTGCTTATCACATCTCAGAAGGAAAGCTAGAATGACCCCCATCACTCCTAGGCACACACTCTAGCAGGTGTTAAAAGCATGGGTGTGAGAATCAAACAGACATGGGATGTGCCACACACCACATGTGTGACCCGAGACAGGTGACCTGATCTGTATACCTCAGTTTCCTCACTTTAAAATAATAGAAACTCATTTATATAATTCATTTGAAGATTAAATAACAAATATAAAGCATGTAGCATAGTTCCTGACACAAAGTTCATTCTCTACAATCAACCTATTAGTGTCTTACTCTGACATTTCTATCTTTTCTAAAAGCCTTTATTAACTGTTCAATACTGTCTTTTTATAAACAAGAGTCATTCCCCTTTGCTATGGTTGTAGGTGTTTATCCCTGAATCTATTTTTCTTACCCGTGAGGTGGGGATAATACCATTTGCCCTCTAATCTCAATGTATTCTAGAAACTGAATCTACAAAAGTTACTAACTAAAAATTTTAATCTGGGATTGATTATACTGAAATAAGCCTGTTATGAATGCTGTGGATAAACAAAGGCATGTCAGATTCATCACATGACTCAAGTCTGGTTCCCAAACGTCCTCTAATGAATTCACTTTAACCATACAGTGATTCAGTGTCTTCATGTGATAGTGATACATGGGTTTTAATTTGCCAAACGTGCCTTCTAGATTATTTCCAGAAATGTCTGTTGAGCTTTCTCTTAGGAAGGTCACGACTTAGCTAGAGTATAAGATGTCGGTTATTATTTTATTCCACCTTCAGCTAAATCATGTTTATTTGCAATTTGGATCATCTACTCATATCAGTTCAGTTCAGTTCAGTTCAGTCACTCGGTCGTGTCTGACTTTGTGACCCCATGGACTGCAGTACACCAGACCTCCCCATCCATCACCAACTCCCCAAGTTTATTCAAACTCATGTCCATTGAGTCAGTGATGACATCCAACTATCTCATCTTCTGCCATCCCCTTCTCCTCCTGCCTTCAATTTTCCCCAGCATCAGGGTCTTTTCAAATGAGTCAGATCTTTGCATCAGCTGGCCAAAGAATTGTAGTTTCATCTTCAGCATCAGTCCTTCCAATGAATATTCAGGATTGATTTCCTTTAGGATAGACTGGTTGGATCTCCTTGCAGCCCAAGGGACTCTCAAGAGTCTTCTCCAACACCACAGTTCAAAACCATCAATTCTTCAGTGTTCAGCCTTTTTTTATGGTCTAATTCTCACATCCATACATGACTAATGAAAAACCCATAAGTTTGACTAGACGGAACTTGGCTGGCAAAGTCTCTGCTTTTCAAAATGCTATCTAGATTGGTCATAACTTTCCTTCTAAGGAGTAAGCATCTTTTCATTTTATGGCTGCAATCACCATCTGCAGTGATTTTGGAGCCCCCCAAAATAAAGTCTGCCACTGTTTCCACTGTTTCCCCATCTATTTGCCATGAAGTGATGGGACCAGATGCCATGATCTTAGTTTTCTGAATGTTGAGCTATAAGACAACTTTTTTTACTCTCCTCTTTCACTTTCATCAAGAGGCTCTTTAGTTATTCTTCACTTTCTGCCATAAGGGTGGTGTCATCTGCATATCTGAGGTTATTAATATTTCTTCCAGCTATCTTGATTCCAGCTTGTGCTTCATCCAGCCCAGTGTGTCTCATGATGTATTCTTTATATAAGTTAAATAAGCAGGGTGACAATATACAGCCTTGATGTATTCCTTTTCCTAGTTGGGACCAGTTTCTTGTTCCATGTCCAGTTCTGTTGCTTCCTACAGATTTGTTAAGAGGCAGGCCAATCAGTCTCATATTCCCATCTCTTTAAGAATTTTCCACGGTTTATGATGATCCCCACAGACAAAGGCTTTGGCATAGTCAGTAAAGTAGAAATAGATGTTTCTCTGGAACACTCTTGCTTTTCTGATATCTGACGGATGTTGGCAATTTGATCTCTGGTTCTTTTGCCTTTTCTAAAACCAGCTTGAACATCTGGAAGTTCATCGTTCACGTACTGTTGAAACCTGGCTTGGAGAATTTTGAGCATTACTTTACTAGCATGTAAGTTTAGTGCAATTGTGCAGTAGTATGAACATTCTTTGTTATTGCCTCTCTTTGGGGTTGGAATGAGAACTGACCTTTCCCAGTCCTGTGGCCACTGCTGAGTTTTCCAAATTTGTTGGCATATTGAGTGCAGCACTTTCACAGCATCATCTTTTAGGATTTGAAATAGCTCAACTGGGATTCCATCACCTCCACTAGCTTTGTTTGTAATGATGCTTCCTAAGGCCCCCTTGACTTTGCATTCCAGGATGTCTTGCTCTAGGTGAGTGATCATACCACCATGATTACCTGGGTCATGAAGTTCTTTTCTGTATAGTTCTTTTTTGTATTCTAGCCACCTCTTCTTAATATCTTCTTCTTCTGTTAGGTCCATGCCATTTCTGTCCTTTATTGTGCTATTGAGCCCATCTTCGCATAAAACGTTCCCTTGGTATCTCTAATTTTCTTGAAGAGATCTGTAGTCTTTCCCATTCTCTTGTTTTCCTCTATTTCTTTGCACTTATTTCTGAGGAAGGCTTTCTTATCTCTCCTTGCTATTCTTTGGAACTCTGCTTTCAAATGGGTATATCTGCCTTTTCTCCTTTCTTTTCTCTTTTCTTCTTTTCACAGCTATTTGTAAGGCCTCTCAGGCAGCCATTTTGCTCTTTTGCATTTCTTTTTTCTTGGGGATGGTCTTGATCCCTGTCTCCTGTACAGTGCCATGAAACTCCATCCATAGTTCATCAGGCACTCTGTTTATCAGATCTAATCCCTTGAATCTATTTTTCACTCCCAGTATAATCATAAGGAATTTGAATTAGGTCATATCTGAATGGTCTAGTCATTTTCCCTACTCTCTTCAATTTAAGTCTGAATTTGGCAATAAGGAGTTCATAATCTGAGCCACAGTCAGCTCCCGGTCTTGGTTTTGCTGACTGTGTAGAGCTTCTCTATCTTGGGCTGCAAAGAATATAATCAATCCTATTTTGGTGTTGACCATTTGGTGCTGTCCATGTGTATAGTCTTCTCTTGTGTTGCTGGAAGAGAGTGTTTGCTCTGACCAGTGTGTTCTCCTGGCAAAACTCTATTCATCTTTG
Organism: Dama dama; assembly: GCF_033118175.1. NCBI lineage: Eukaryota > Metazoa > Chordata > Mammalia > Artiodactyla > Cervidae > Dama > Dama dama. Next base: position 57,849,808 of record NC_083714.1, read on the forward strand.
CCCTGCTTCACTCTGTACTCCAAGGCCAAATTTGCCTGTTACTCCAGGTGTTTCTTGACTTCCTACTTTCACATTCCAGTCCCCTATAATGAAAAGGACACCTTTTTGGGGTGCTAGTTCTAGAAGGTCTTGTAGGTCTTCATTGAGACATTCAACTTCAGCTTCTTCAGCATTACTGGTCAGACTTGGATTACCATGACATTGAATGGTTTGCCTTGGAAATGAACAGAGATCATTCTGTCATTTTTGAGATTGCATCCAAGTACTGCATTTTGGACTCTTTTGTTGACTATGCTGGCTACTCCATTTCCTCTAAGGGATTCTTGCCCACAGTAGTAGATATAATATTAATCTGAGTTAAATTCATCCATTCCAGTCCATTTTAGTTTGCTGATTCCTAAAATATTGACATTCACATGCACCTTTACCATTTCCTTTTTACCAGTCAATAAGCAGAAGGTAAATAATTCAGCAGGGATGCGTGGAGATGGCCACGGCCCTTTAAACCTGTGGTTCTGGCCTTCAGGTGCAATCTGAAGATCGCATGGCAATGAAGAGGATTAAACACTATGATGGGAGATCCCTGGCTGACTCACATAAATCCTTTAAGCCAGCAATACTTCTTAGGGTTAATGCACTAATAGAAAAAGACTCACAAAAGACGGGACAGAGAAATAGCTTCTGTGACAAAACCTTTCCTCTTGGGGCAAAGATAAGTGATCCTATCAGCAAATCAGCTGCAGAGGTAACATGCATGGTCAGGTGAGGCCTGGTTAATGCATTCATCCACAGCCTTGTCCCAGGACTCCCCATTCCAGAACTGTGTGCCTGGCTGTAAAGAGTTTTCAGGGGGGTAAGGGAGCCTAGTAGGTTGAACGTTACTCAATGTGGAATGCCCTTAGCATTGTTCTGAGTAGTCAGTGAGAAGACCTCAACCTCTGACATGCTCAACACCAGACTGAGAGTAACGAGAAAGGGCTTAGGGTCATCAGGCTTAGCAGAAGCTTTACTGCACACCCAAGGCAGCTTGCATTGTTCCCCAGAACTCTGTTTCATTCATAGTCTGGATGCCTGTTGAGAAGCAACTCTCCCAACTGCATCCCCATGGACCATGAAAACTTCACAGCAGGTATTAGAGCAGCCCCATAAGGAAACATGTGGCTCAGGCACAAGACAACTTCTTAAAACCACTCCACTCTGAAGCAAACACACCTACCCATCACAGAGATGTGCTGCAAGAGTGCAGGCTAGGCAAAGCCAATAAGGACATGGGGGGAGGAGAGGAGGGAGAAGTTGAGATGCATGGAGAGAGTGACATAAAAATTTACAATACCAGATCACTGTTCTGGACCAAGCAGATCCCCATTTCCCATTTTCTGGAGCTCCATCACTAGGAAGAGGCAAAGGTCCAAAAGAAGAAGCAAGTATTAGTTTGCTAAGGCTGCCAGAACAAAGAGTCACAGACTGGGTAGCATGCACAACAGAAATTCATTTTCTTTTTTTTTTTTTTAATAATTGTATGTGTTTTTTTCTGGCTGTACTGGGTCTCTGTTGCTGCACAGCGTTTTCTCTAGTTGTGGCAAGTGGCAGTTACTCTCTAGTTGTGGTGCACAAGATTCTAATTGTGGTGGCTTCTCTTGTTGCAGAGCACAGGTACTAGGTCACACAGCCTACAACAGTTTCGGCTCCCGGGTTCTAGAGCACAGGCTCAAAAGTTGTGGTACATGGGTAGTTGCTTCATGGCATGTGGGATCTTCTCAGATCAGGGATTGAACCCATGTCTTCTGCATTAGCAGGCGGGTTCTGTACTACTCAGCTATCAGGAAAGCCCCAGAAATTCATTTTCTGAGAGTTCTGAAGGCTGGAAGTCCAAGATTAAGGTGTCAGCAGGTCAGGTTTCTCCCGAAGACTCTCTTCTTGGCTTGTAGATGGTGGTCTCCATCCTGAGTCTTCAGATTGCACCTTCCCTGTGCATGCCCAACCCTGAGTCCCTTTATGTCTCCAAACTTCATCTTCTTAGAAGAACCACAATCAGAATGAATTAGGGTTGACTCATATGACCTCTCTGATCCTTGATTACCTTTTTTAAAGTCCCTATCTTCAAACAGAAGCAGATTTTGAAGTGCTGGGGTTAGAGCCTCAACATGTGAATTTGGAGGGTGCACATAAATCAGCCTATGACAGAGAGTAATGAGCACATTCATCACTTAGATTTGTAAAATTTCTGTTAAGAACTAAAGCAGTGTTTTTACCAGGCTCAAGCAAACAATTACAGGCAAAAAACGAATAGGTGGAACTTTAACTGCTGTCTTTATTTGGAAGAGACCTTTCATGAGTTCCTTGGTATCTCAGTTCAGGATGTGAGGATCACCTGCAATAAGATCAGCCTTACCATGTCCTGGCTATTATAAACAGTGCTGCGATGAACATTGGGGTGCACGTGTCTCTTTCAGATCTGGTTTCCTCAGTGTGTATGCCCAGAAGTGGTATCTGTATGTCTTCTTTGGAGAAATGTCTGTTTAGTTCTTTGGCCCATTTTTTGATGGGGTCATTTATTTTTCTGGAATTAAGCTTCAGGAGTTGCTTGTATATTTTTGAGATTAATCCTTTGTCTGTTTCTTCATTTGCTATTATTTTCTCCCATCTGAGGGCTGTCTTTTCACCTTACTTATAGTTTCCTTTGTTGTGCAAAAGCTTTTAAGTTTCATTAGGTCCCATTTGTTTAGTTTTGCTTTTATTTCCAATATTCTGGGAGGTGGGTCATAGAGGATCTTGCTGTGATTTATGTCGGAGAGTGTTTTGCCTATGTTCTCCTCTAGGAGTTTTATAGTTTCTGGTCTTACATTTAGATCTTTAATCCAGCAGACGAATGGATAAGGAAGCTGTGGTACATATACACCATGGAATATTACTCAGCCGTTAAAAAGAATTCATTTGAATCAGTTCTAATGAGATGGATGAAACTGGAGCCCATTATACAGAGTGAAGTAAGCCAGAAAGATAAAGAACATTACAGCATACTAACACATATATATGGAATTTAGAAAGATGGTAATGATAACCCTATATGCAAAACAGAAAAAGAGACACAGAAGTACAGAACAGACTTTTGAACTCTGTGGGAGAAGGTGAGGGTGGGATGTTTCGAAAGAACAGCATGTATATTATCTACAGTGAAACAGATCACCAGCCCAGGTGGGGTGCATGAGACAAGTGCTCGGGCCTGGTGCACTGGGAAGACCCAGAGGAATTGGGTGGAGAGGGAGGTGGGAGGGGGGATCGGGATGGGGAATACATGTAACTCCATGGCTGATTCATGTCAATGTATGACAAAACCCACTGAAATGTTGTGAAGTAATTAGCCTCCAACTAATAATAAAAGAAAAAGAAAAAAAAAAAAAGATCAGCCTTACCTTTCAGTAAATATTAGCTCTATTGTATTAAAACATGAAATGCATAAATCGGAAAGACCTAATAGAAGCAGAAGAGATTAAGAAGAGGTAGGAAGAATATACAGAAGAACTATACAAAACATCTTAATGACCCAGATAATCACAATGGTGTGATCATTCACCTAGAGCCAGACATCATGGAATTCAAAGTCAAGTGGGCCTTAGGAATCATCACTACAAACAAAGCTAGTGGAGGTAATGGAATTCCAGCTGAGTTGTTTCAATCTTAAAAGATGATGCTGTGAAAGTGCTGCACTCAATATGCCAGCAAATTTGGAAATCTTAGCAGTGGCTACAGGACTGGAAAAGGTCAGTTTTCATTCCAATCCCAAAGAAGGGCAACGTCAAGGAAAGTTCAAACTAGTGCACAATTGTGCTCATTTCACATGTTAGAAAGGTAATGCTTAAAATGCTCAAAATCCTTCAAGCTAAGCTTCAATAGTATGTGAACTGAAAACTTCCAGGTGTACAAGCTGGATTCAAAAAAAGCAGAAGAACCAGAGATCAAATGGCCACAATATGTTGGATCATAGAATAAGCAAGAGAATTGTAGAAAAACATTTGCTTCTGCTTCATTGACCATGTCATAAAGCTTTTGACTGTGTGGATCACAACAAACTACAGAAAATTCTTAAAGAGATGGGAATACCAGACCACCTTCCTCGCCTCCCGAGAAACTTGTATGCAGGTCAATAAGCAGGAGCTAGACCTCGACATGTAACAACAGACTGGTTCAAAACTAGGAGAGGATTATATCAAGGCTGTATATTGTCATCCTGCTTATTTAACTTATATGCAGAGTACATCATGTGTACTGGGCTGGATGAAACATGAGCTGTAATCAAGATTGCCAGGAGAAATATTAATAAACTCAGTTATGCAGATGATACCACCCTTATGGCAGAATTCTGGGCAAGGCCAAGCGAGGGAGGGAGCGAAGTGAAAGGGAGAGGCCTGGTGCTATAGGAACCCACCAGGCCCTGGGCAGCTCTCAGTCTGCCCACTGCAGGCCATAGGGACAGAGCAGGATGGCCCCAGCAGGGAGCCTGCTGGCATCAGGTCCCCAAGCAACTCACCAAGAGAGGTGTTGCTATGGGGCCTCATCCCTGGGGAGTCAGGGGACTTGCTCAGGGCCTGCTGCAGGCAGTGGGGATGCAAAACCCAGGCTGGGTGCTGTGTTGCCTCTCATGGTCTCTGCTGGGCACACACACACACATGTGGACACACCCACACACACATACAGACACAAAGACAAGTGGCAGGTGCATACCTGGACCAGCCTCTACCTCTCAGAACACAAAAGGGAACTGAGGCCCAGAGTGGTGGTCAGGCACCTCCTGTGGCCATCTCCCAGCTCAGGGACCCTCGCTGCCCCTCTGAACAAACTTCAGCCCCACCCCTCTTCACCAACTGGTTAAACAGAAAACAAAAAGCACAACCCAGCTGAGATCCAGGGCATCACCGGGGGCCATGCGAGCAGCGCGGGGCAGGGCATTATTGGCCCATGATCACTCCGTGGCCAAAATTGTCCCTGTCCTGCAGCAAGGCCTGGATCTGGGCGGGTATCATCCTCAGCCTCTGCTCCAGCAGCTCCCACCAAGCCGTGACCTCCTAGTCCCTGTGCCTGAGGTGGACGGCCAAGGTACAATGCTGGGTCCGCAGAGCATGGGCCGCCACCACATCTCCAGCGTCTTGACACTGTTTAAGACGAAACACGCATAAGGCAGTCGGATGGACAGACAGCCAAATTTCATCTCCCAGGGCCTCACGTGGTTGCAGAAACACAGAGCCACAGAGGTCAGGAGCCTGACACAGAGTTCACAGCCAAGTTCACAGCCCTGAGCCGGACCTCAGCCCAACATGCCTGAGCATCCTCCAAGCCTGCTGACACAGAAATGGGGGCAGTCACAGAGGGCTGACTCTTTCTGTCCATCTCCACAAGGTCTGCTGACAGGGTGTTTTGATTCAGAGGACCTGTCTGTCACATGCAGCCTGTGGGGAGGTCAGGAAGGAGGGCAGGACAGGGGGAGAGAGGCACGAGGTGAGATCCAGGACAGAGGAACTCGAAACCCTGGGAGCACTGAGGACAGAGTGTGGCTCCCCTGGCTTCACAGCCCAGTGGCCGGGCTCTGATCCTCCCCCAGCACAGACAGGCACAGTGCTGGGCTTCCCACCCCCTACCCCACCCCATCCCTCAGGTCCTGGCCTCATCCCTGCCCATGCTCTGCAGATCCCCCATCTTAGTTCAGGGCTGCTGAGGGCAGATCCGTGCTTACCAATCTGGCCTCGGTCCTGTGGCTGCTCTGGACCTCAGACGGCCCTGCCAGGAGTCTTCCCCACGACTTTGGGAGCCACCTTCCTCAAAGCCCTTCCCACAATATGGCCTCGACTATCAGCAGACGCTTCAGTCCTTGCCCAGAGCTTAGAGAAAGAACTAAGGAGAGCAGGAACTACTGGGATGGGTGCGCTCCATGTCATCACCAGGGCCTGGGATGGACCCATGCAGGGATCACAGAATTTAAACCTCAAATAACCTGACAGGTTACTGTCACCTCATTCCACGCCTAAGGAGGTGCCAAGGGATAGAGAGACAGCCCATGACTGCAGGGGACCTGACCACACACTCCCATCCTCACTTCTTTCCTTGTACCTGGAGGGGGGTCCCTGTTCACTGGAGGGGTGTGGAGGCAGTGGAGCAGAGCCACAGGCCTGAACCTCAGAAGGGTTTAAGCACCTCTCAGGGAGCCTCTGTATGCATGTGGCTTGAGGACGGGAACAAGGTCCCAGAGGCACCCAGCCCAGGGCCACCCAGGCCTCTCCTTCCCCTAGCACAGCACAGCCACAGTTCTCACAGGCCCACGAGGCCCACATGATCTGGCTCCTACCTTGGATTCACCCCCAGTAGCCACGAAAGCCATCCTTCCATCTTTGGAACATTCCAGTGTGTTCCTCCCTCAGAGCCTTTGTAGGGTGTGAGGAGTCACATCGTGTCAGGTGCTGGAGCCTCAATCCCAAGTACCTCGGTATGACCTTATAGACAAAGGAAAGGTCTTCACAGAGCTGATGGGGGTCTAGTGAGCTCTTTAGGATGGACAGGCCTCTAACAGGACAGCTGTCCCCATACAAAGGACACTGTTAGACAGGCACATGGGGAAACTCAGGGTGAAGAGGAAGGCAGAGCTCTCCAATCCCAGACATGCCCACCATGGCCAGCAATGTCCTGGAAGTGATGGGGGAGAGATGGGACAGACTCTCCCCACAGCCCACAAATGAGCCAACGTCAGCTGACACTTTGACCTCGGCTGCTGACCTCCTGAACCAACACGGTATGTAGCTGAGCCACCCAGCCTGGACCCTGAAACGACTGTCGGCAATTGGAGACAGAGGGTCAGCCCTGTCCAGACATCTCTCCACAGGGGCAAGGGGGCAATGGGGGGATGACTTCCCCACTCCCAGCACCTTGGGCACTCTCCTCTACATCTGCACATCTTCATGTGTCTGTTTTCACCCTCACATGGTGTCTGTTTACACCTCCTAGTGTCGGGGGTCCCACAAGTTACCCTTCTCCCTGATGGAAGGAAAGGGAAAACTCATTCTGCCAGTACAGCCACTTGACATGACCACACACTCACGGACTGAAGAACCATGCAGGAGCAGGCCCGGGGCGCAGGGCACACACCTGAGGTGCTGACACACACCAGCAAACGGCCTTATGCAAAGGCTCCCCCCTGTCCACTCCCCCAACCACAGACAAGAGTGCCATGTCCTCACGCACTGCCTGTCCCCAAACATCATCATCTGACTGAACCTCTGTCCACCTGCTGGGTGACAAAGGGTCACCCTCTTCACTGGGTGAACACATCACAATGTTCCCTCCAGCCTCTCACCGCTTGTCCTGATGGTATGCACAGGTACGGTAAGTTCAAGTATTCCTGGAAGCTATTTCAATACAGGACTGCTAAGAATAACTTGAATGTGTATAGAATTGATTGGGAGCCCCTAAAATATGTTTCTTCAAGTCCAAACTACTTTAACCTGATTTAATCTCCCCTTAGCCAGATTCCAAATATGCCCGGGGTCACTGTATAGCCACCCAATACAAGAGCAAGAGTGATGGAGGCAGCAGAATGGACACAGAGATGCCTTGAACCAACTGTGGCTAAACCACCTTTCGTTGATTTTACAAACCAGACTACTTGCATGTACCATAATGCTAGGGCCCCTTCCAGTTCTGGAAATGCCAATGACTCTGAAGGTTAATCTTAAATTTCATTAGCTTCACTGTTCATCTCTGTCTGGTTCAGAGACTTACAGAAGAGAAATGAAACACTAAGAAAAGGCGTGGGACTCAGATAACAAGGCAGAAGGCAGGAAGGTACCTATCCAGAAGTAATGATAAGGCAGTCATGATGAATTCCAGATAACCAGAATGCAAAAGTACCTGGGAGTGTGGGGCTTCTCTGGTGGTCCAGTGGTTGACTCCTCGCTTCCGTTGCAGGGGACCTGGGTTCGATCCCTAGCCAGGGAACTGAGATTCCACATTTCTCATAGCAGGGCCAAAAGAAATAAGTAAAAATTTTTTTTAAAAAAAGATATCTACATTTATTGCGGGTTCAAAAAATAAAAAATAAAAAGTACCTGGGAGTGAGTGATTAGCATGTGACCTAAGGAATGAAATGACAGGTTGAGCTGGGACACCAAACAAGGACCCAATGTCCAGAGCTGTCTTTCCTCCATGGCTGAGGCGAGAAACCTGGCACGATTTTGGGTAGACACTGAGTGTAGGAAGAGGAAGCTCTTTAGGGGAGGCGGGCTTCTTGAACCAGCATCAGAGACAAAACATGCCGGGCCAGCACAGAATCAAGTAACACAGAAATCAAAAAGACGGCTGAGAAAGACAACCCTCTGAGTCTGTCAAGACTGTATTTCCAGATGGTACAGTCATAGTATTCAATGTGTGTCGTGCTTGAAAGGACCTCCTAGGACTCATGTTCCAGGCCCCACCCTCTATGGGGACAGGGAGCAAGTCACTAGTGTAGGAGTCAGGACTCGCCCCTTGGGGGTGGACTCCTCTCTCGCTACCATCCACACCCCACCCATGCTGCAGTGTACCACTCAGAACCCGCCTCCCTCTTCTCACAGGGACAGGCATTCTAGCACTTCAGATGTTTCTACAAAGAGTGGTCCTGCATCCAATGAGATTACTGACATACTTGCCTTGCTTACCCACCTCACACACACTGACACCTGGGCATGGCCCATCGCATCACCAGCCGAGTCCAGAGTGGTACAGCAGAGTTGATGACTGCTAAGTGACTCGAAGCCAACAGTCAGCACCTAATAAGTGTCTAATCTGGCAGAGGCAGCTCCGGGGACAGTACCAAGGTAAACTGGGCAGAGTCTTTATCCTCAGAGGGTCTATGGTGTAGCTGGGGTAACAGTGTATGCACGCACATGTGCACGCACACACACACACGCAACACACACACACAGAAACCGACCAAGGTATCCTTGCACAAAAAGAGTACTATAGAGAGGGTTTTGGAAGGTTGTGTGTGCACACAGACACACAGACACACACACAAATCACCCAAGGTAACCTTTCACAAAAAGAGTACTATAGAGAGGTTTCTGGAAGGTTGTGGGGAGGAAGGAACGGTTCTAAAGTCAGCCTCGGAAGTTTCAGGAGGACACAGGAAGTGAGGAGGGAGGGATCTGCATTGAGCGGCAGTGTCCAGGGCTGGGCACCTGGGAGTCAGGCTGTGGGAGTGGAGGCCTGGCCATGATCATCTAGGAGGCAGGGGGAAGTGCTGCAACAAGGAAAGGAGGAAGGCCCATGGTGGGGGTCAGAGCCCTGAGAAGCATGGAGAGCGATGGCTGAGCCTGGGCCCAGAACTGTTTTCATTGACTTCATTTGACAGATGGGCAAGATGAGGCCAGAAAGCTGCAGGTATTCAAACAACAAATGTGGGAGTCAGGGGTCGCTTCCAGGAAAGCTGTGTTTTAGGATTTTTGTGGTTACACTACCAAGGTGGCCTGAGTGGCAGGGGCTGGAGAGGGATTAGAATCTGCTTGTGTCATGTCACCAAGAGCCCCGGGTTTAAGAGAGCTCAGGAAACAGTGGACGAACAGGGTATTCTTCCAGAAACTTCTTAAGGCTTCTATCTGAGACTCCTCTACTCCTAACTGCTGATTTTATGCCAGGAGGAACTGAGCGGGACAGGGGTGGCTGGGAAAAGAGAACCTCATGCTTCGTTGAAGGCGTACAAGGAAGGCTCAGGCACAGGCCCTCCACATGTACCTGTGGTGATCCGAACGCCCTGGGGACATGATGGGAAGGCGATGCACTTTGGATCAGTACCTCAGAAACACACTACACTCCATGGCCCCAGGGCCACCATCCTAGGCATCCCTCCTCAGAGATTCCAGATTCTAGGAGCTGAGTCTTTCTTAAGGTGCCTTGTGCTGTCTGCCTGTCTGGGGCTTCTCAGCAAGTTCCCCATCTTCTCCACCTTTATAGACCCCATGCCAGGCACCAAGGAGTTGCTAACACACCAGAGAGAGAGGGGATAAAAGAAGGAAGGAAGGTGACCGTTGGCCATTGACAGAACTATTGATGGACCAGTCACCAGACTGTCCGCGTCTGGAGGAGGGGGCGGTTGGGTACACTCCATCTGTGCTTCCCAGGTGCCTGGTGCTAAAGTAGCCCATTGACAAGTTTTGGGAACACACATCCACTAGACTGTTCTCCTCCCCGACTGATCACCAAAGGAACACCTCTGTTTGGATCCAGCCTCCCTGGCGTTCAGTCTCACCTCACTTCCTCAGATGGTGCACATGCCACCTCCACCCCATGTGAAAGTGCTCATCCTTCTTAATGAAGGGCTCGGGCAATGCCACAGAGCACACAGTATTCTCCTGCCAAATTCCACAAAGGATACATGACATTTCAACACACTGGCTACTCTAGCAACTGGGCTTTTGTCTCCTTGCTAAAGTGGGTTCCCCACCTTAGCCATGATGTTACTGAACTGAAACAGACACAGCGTGACAAGCAAAGCCCTACAGACTGTCAAAGCATCCGGTCTTCTGGACACACACAGGAGGAGTCCCAACAGAGTGCAGAAGACAGAACACTCTATCAACAGTGAGCCTGGAGCACTCAACTCAGCAATGGACAGAAAGGACGGAGGCCACTTACATGAAGCTATCTTTCTCGATGCCACGTCCTTAAGATTATCAAGAAAGCACATGGATGCCAGACACACGAACAGCTGTCCAGGATTCTGAACCTTCACTTAGACCTAGATTTTGGAGACAGGCCTCAGCCAGGCTCTGAAAGCAGGTCACTTGTTTCCATCAGAAATTCCCTTAGAAAAGTGTGCATTACATTACCTTGTGGCTCAGATGGTAAAGAATCTGCCTGTAATGCAGAAGACCCAGGTTCGATCCCTGGGTCAGGAAGATCCCCTGGAGAAAGGAATGGCTACCCACTCCAGTATACTTGCCTGGCAAATTCCATGGACAGAGAAGCCTGGCGGATTACAGTCCATGGGGTCGCAAAGAGTCTGACATGACTCATTGACTAACACTTTCACTATGATCCAGACTACAACCAAATCAAAGTGCAACTCTTCTTAACAAAGTGCAACAGCTTCTTAACCCAAAATGTGTTGTTCAGAGAATATTTTACACATGTTTCAGACACTCACAGTTGAGAAACAAATATGTTCTATCTTCTTCATATCCCAGGTCAATTCGCACATCTGTATAGTTGAGGATTTTGCCCTTAATAGAAACATTCATTCAACACAGATTTTTATTTTATGACACAGTCAGAATAACATTAAGAACTCCGAATTGAAGGATGTGAAAGGTCAAAGACAGTCTGTGTTCAGACCCTTGCTTTTCAAATGCTATCTATGGACCAGACACTTAGTTATCAACTGGGATCTGGTCAGAAGCACAGATTCTCAGGTCCACCTCAGAACATCTGAATTAGAAGCCACATTTGACAAGATCACTGAGTGATCTGAAAGCACACTGAAATCTGAGATCTAGATCACTGGTTTTCAAACTGTGTTCTGTGGTACACTTTGGGAGGCCTATATGAGGTGTGAGCCAGGAAGAGATTAGGAAGAAGGGGGATGGGGAGCAGGCCTCGTTTCACCTGAGCAGCCTGCGTCTGATCTGTTTGGGAGGCTGAACCCCACCCAACCCCACCTCTGTCAGATATCCCATGGACACAAAGGTTGGAAAATCACTGTTTTGGACCAGTCATCTCATTTTATACATGCACAACTGAGATCTTCCAAATAGCATAAGGGAAATTTTACCAAGATCACATTATAGTCCCTTGAACAGTGTTAGAGAATTATGAAATTTGCAAAGCCTGGGAATCAAGAAAAATCTTCAGAGGCAGTGTTGCTGGAATAACCTCTCAACTGCAGAAGTAGAAGCAAAGACAAACACTGAGCCCCAGTGGGAGACAACATGTCCAAGGCTGTGCCCTGGAAAAGCCCTGTGACATGAGTGGCGTTTTGTGTTACCTGGTTTTCAACAGAGGAGAGAGACACCCAGAGATACTAAGTGCCAAGGCTACACAGCAAGGGAAGAGCTGATGTCCTAACCCAGGTCCCTGGATCCCAAAGCCCAGGCTCTGGATCATGTCATTTGCATCATGAGCACAAAAAGGCAGCCCCTCTGTGTGCCCTATGCATTGGCCCAGCCTATGAGCTACATGGACACACATCCACACAAAAAAGGAGCCATCTACCCTCACAGACCCGTGGGATACAACTAATGGGTTTCTGTGCCAATGCCTGGGCTCCTGCTATAAGCTAAAGGAACAGAACATGCAAATTCAGTTGCTATACCTTTATGGTAATGAGAGTTAAGAATCCATTTTAATATCCATTGCTATGTATCTAATATCTCCATGCCTTGAGAAAGTTAGAAAGATTAAGAAGGCAGAAATGGTCAGAGGAGGAAAAGGAAAAGAAATACTTTACAATGTATTGACATATTAGGTTTAGCACCTCATTTTTATAGTCATACTCTCCAAGGACTGCCTGGAGCTTTCTGCCATGGAAGCACTTATTACTAACCACCTTTAATTAAAACTGATGCTGCAAAAAAAAAAAAAAAAAAAGACAATCCAATCACAAAATGGTCAGAACACTTGAATAGACATTTCTCCAAAGAAGACACAGATGTCCATGAAAAGATGCTCAACATTTTTATTATTAGACAAATGAAAATCAAAACTTCAATGAAGTATCATCTTACACTGGAAAGAATGGCCATCATCAAAAAAATCTACAAAGGATAAATTCTGGAGAGGGTGCAGAGAAAAGGGAACCCTTGTACACTGTTGGTGGAAAAGTAGATTGGTACACTCAATATGAAGAACAGTATGGCGGTTCCTTAAACAACTACAGACAAAACTACCATATGATCCAGCAATCCCACTCCTTTATACCTGGAAAAGACAGAAACCCTTGTTTGAAAAGATACATGCATCCCAATGTTCATTGCAGCACTATTTACAATACCCAAGATATGGAAGCAATGTAAATGCCCATCAACAGATAAATGGATAAAGATGATGTGGTACACACATACACACACACAGACACACACAGACACAGAGAATACTGCTCAGCCTTGAAAAATAATGAAGTAATACCACTTGTGGAAACATGGGTGGACATAGAGATTGTTGCACTAAGTGGAGTATGTCAGAAAGAGAAAGACAAACATTCTATGATATCACTTATTGATGAAATCTAAAAAGATGATACAAATGAAATTATCTGCAAACCAGAAACCGACTCAGAGAAGAAACTTTTGGTTACCAGAGGGGGAAAGCAGGGGAGGTGATAAATTAGGAGTTTGGGATTAACAGATACACACTACTATGTATAAAATAGTACTAGTGTCATGCTGGAGAAGATTCTTGAGAGTCCTGTGGACAGCAAGGAGACCAAGTCAGTCAATTCTACAGAAATCAAGCCTGAATATTCATTGGAAAGACTGATGCTAAAGCTGAAGCTCCAATATTTTGGCCACCTGATATGAAGAGCCAACTTACTGGAAAAGAACCTGATGCTGGGAAAGACTGAAGACAGAAGGAGAAGAGGGTGCTAGAGGATGAGATGATTGGATGGCATCACGAACTCAATGGACATGAGTTTGAGCAAACTCTGAGAGTGAAAGACGGGGAAGCCTACAGTGCTGCAGTCCATGGGGTCACAAATTCGAACACGACTGAGCAACTGAACAACAATGTATAAAATGCATGAATAAGGTCCTAGTATATAGAACAGGGAACTATAGATCTGCAATAACCTATAATGGAAAAGAATCTGGAAGTGTTTTATATATATATATATATATATATATATGAATCACATTGCTGTAAACAAGAAACGGACACAACATTGTTAATCAACCATGTGAAAGTGATGAAAGTCAGTCAGTCATGTCCAACTCTTTGAGACCCCATGAACTATGCAGTACATAGTTCATGGAATTCTCCAGGCCAGAATACTGGACTGGGTAGCCTTTCCCTTCTGGGGGCCCTTCCACCATTTCCAGCCAAGGAGACCTTCTTCACTACAAGACCCAGCCCAGATGGCCTCCCGTCTAAAAAGCCCTCCATGGTCCCTTGATATGAGTCAGTGTCTGGTTCCCCACTCTTCATGATCCACAACCTCTGCCTCATTGCAGGCTCTGCTCTTTACTGGTTTGCCTGGAAGATGTGCTCCAGCCTCCCCGCCCCGAGCCCTGAGTGATGCGTGGGTGAGTGGACACCTGATGCCCTGCATGGTGGAGGAGCCTCTTGCATGGCAGGTGTCCTTGGACTTGAATGCACTTTGCCTTGTGAGGTCTGGCACCCAGAACCGCCCTCTCTCATCAGGCTGTGCTTACACTGGGGCTAGCACATGGCCAGGTGGCCAGAGCACTGGATGTAGTTCTCCTCCCCAACCCAGCAATTGCCTGATGCAAAAGACACCAAGAGCCCCTCCCACCAGGCTGCGTGTAGGGCAGAGCATGGTGCCACCCAAGCAAAGGCACTTGACGTCCTCTGTGTACACATAGCCACCACTCAGGCACCAATACCTGGTGTTAGTTCTCCCACTTGTTCAATAATGATCATGAGGCCTCAGGCACTGTGAAGGCTTGACCACCAGGGCCCACTGTGGACACCTCCAATGACTGTCTGTGCTCTGCACCTCACGACAGGCTGGCAGGAAATGTCAGTTCAACATCACAGGTAAAGGGATACCCTGCCTGACCCTGACTGCTCCCTGTCCCCTTGGTGGTGAGTCCCCAGCCAGCCTCCTGCACCAACACCCCCCCTCCCTCATGGGAACAGCCTCATGAAGGACCCATCCTAAGAAGGCTGGCCCTGGGGAGGTCTCAGGAGAGGTGGTGAGACCTTGGAACAGGGTTGACATCCCCTGCCTCACTGGTTATGAGAAACCATCCTGGGGGTAGTCAGTGTGCACTCAGCCCTGGGCTCAAGGCCACAGCCCAGCTGCTAGACCTTTTGCCGGACTGGTAAGGGAAGAGGAATTCCAATGCAAGTGAGAAGATCCAGGCGTGTGGATTGTGGGAGGAATAGATGGAAGAGACTTCTTTGCTTTGCTTTCCGCAGGGGGATGACCAGCTTATGGTGAAGAACAGTGAGAACCAAGCAGTGGGGCAGGGTCTCCCTGGTAGCTGACAAAGCTTCAGGCAGTGAACAAACATTGGCCCAGGATTCAACAGAAATAGCTGAACCTCAAAGACACAGAACATTCCACTAAGGCAGGCCTGACCTGGTGGCATCAGATGTCTTCTTGGGAAAACATGCATCCCTGACATGAAGGCCAGGGAGACTGGGAGCCAGGCCCCAGAAGACCGGGACATCCCAGACGTCTGAGAACTTCTGAGCCTGCGGCACCAGCCAACTCCATAAAGAACTGGTGCCCCCCCACCAACTCCAAGGGAGCTAACTGGACCAGAATCCTCCCTCACAGGTGTCTCCATCCCAGGAAGCAGGGGAGCTGGCCACCACAGCCTGTGGCAGGACCCACAGCACTACCAGCAGGAGACCCAAGGAACCATGGGAAGAGCTGGTCACCTACTGCTGGGCCGCCAGGCAGAGCGAAGTCACTGTGCAACACAGACTGGTCTTGTCAGGCCTGGTGATGGAGGAGATGGATGACACCCCCTCCCCTCATCCCTGCTGCTCAGGGACTGTAGCAGAGGGCACAAGGTCACACTGAGCCAGGAGCCAGGGACCATGATAAGGGTGGCCACCTCCCAGGAGGCTGGACCCACAGAGCAAGGCAAGTAGTCAATACAGTGCAGCCTCCCAGAGGCTTGATAGGTGGGCAACTAACCTAGGTACAGTCCAAAATGATGCTGAGGCCAAGGGCAGCCACCCCAGTAAATGGGTTAAGATCCCTTGCCCAGGTTTGGCCCCCAAGCCAGTTCTGAGGTCTGGAAGTGAGGAACAGGGATGGGGCGGGTCCCCAAGAGAAGGACACTGACGCTCCACAGCAAACAGACATAGGAATGACCCCAGCCACTTCCAAAGGGAACTTGGGCTCTGAGATGTGAACCCACGCAGGGAAGTGGGACCACCAGAGGAGTGGAGGTTGCCAAACAGAGTGTCAAATTGACACTGACGTGAGAGACTCATTAACTCTGACTCTGCGGCTGCTTTGGGATGACCCTCTGGGCTGGGGTTTCTGGGCACAGCGGGTCAGGGTTCAGGGAACACAGGGCCAGTCCCAAGGATTCATCAGTCATTCTTGAGCTGGGAGAGCCTGGAATGCAGTGTCCCCCACAGCCGGGTGCAGGGCTTAGTGAGACATCTGTTGAGTCCTTCAGAACCTGGGGAACATGTGATGTGAGGGAAAGATGGTAAAGCCAAATGGAAAACCTGCATGAATTCCAGCGAGTAAAAGAGAAACGCACAGAAAAGGGGGGGAGGTGGTACATGACCCACTCATGAGCTGGAGAACCTTCACACCTCTGGTGGCACCTCACGGGCGTCCTCTGCTCCTGACTTCTCACACCCTCTCTGGGTTTGGCCAAGTCACCACGGTGTGCACACAAGTACTCAAAGGGTAGCCAGACGGGGCTCTCACCCAGAACAAGAGAGTCCACTCATTGAAGTCCTCTCACCATGGGTATGGGATGGCAATGCACACTCATTTCCACCCTCCCTGCTCCTCAATCTCACAAACTAACCTGCTGGATCTGTTCAGTAGGCCACAGCCTGGTGTCCAGAAGCCCCCTCCAGCGCTGGCAGGTGTGGCATCCAGCTCGTGGCGAACCTGCCCAGATGGATGACAGTGAAGAGCACATAGACCCCAGAGCATGGGAGTGATGGACACATGGAAACCAGCATCTCCCACTCCCGTGTCAGATGCAATATAAAGGCCCGTGATGTGAGTGCGAGCAGGGCAGTGCCAGAGTCTCACAGAAGCTCCCTCGGTCCCCCCTGGGTGGTGCCCCATCTCCTGGGCAGTCAGTACCCTGAGCAGTGGCAGCAGAGTGGCAATCCGTGTCCGCAGCTCCCATGTGTGCTGCGTCCTCTCAAAGATATGCAGCAGAACTGAGATAAAATCAGAAATGTGTCCTGTTCTCAGGCTGGCCCCTCCATCTGGGCCATATGGAGAGGGGTACAGTCAATGGGAGCTGCCCTTTGGACAGAGGGAAAGTAGGTCTGGCTGACCTCCCAGAGCTACACAGCTGCCCCTGGGCTTGTCCCGCGTGCAGGAGTCCAAGGCCCAGAGCTAAAGCTAGGCTGGGACTGAGGGACTGACACGGATGTGAAGGAGCCCTCTCTCATGGGCAGAGTGCTGGACTCCAGGGCGGCATCTCCTCAGGGACTGCTCGCCCCAACTGCCAAGCCTGGGGATGGATGGCGGCCCCCAGTGGGAGTGCCTGACGGACATGTGCTGACCTGTAGGGCAGTTACAGCTCCAAGAGACCAGGTGAATACTGAGTCCATTGCTAGTGTGCAAACAGAAGAGGATGAATCTGCAATACAAACACCAGGACGGGATGAATGTCCAGACCCTGAAAGAGGTGCCCACAACTCGGCACAGAAAGGACACACAGCTCAGTGGAGAAATGGGCAACAGGCATTTCAGAAAGGAAACCACATCAGCCAAGGAGCACAGGAGGGAACCCGAGAATCTGGGTCAAGTCCGTCCCAGGTCAGTGCTGCCTGCAAATGCAGAGCAGGAGCAAAGTGGAACCCACACCAAGCCTCAGAGACCCAGGCCAGATGGGAGGCAGCACTCCCCGGGGCTCAGCCCACATATCTGGGCATGTGAAGAGAGCTGGGGCCAGCAGCAGATAAGGGATGGGTGTGGAGAAATGCCATGAAGCAGGTCCTCACAGCTGCCCCTATCAGCAGCCACATGTCATAGGTCTCCAGTTCACTGGGAAAGGTCTAGTTCAAAGCCAGGATTTGGAGGAACAGCAGCGGCCCACCCACCATTCACAGGACTTTCCCTCAAGAACTGAAACCACTACCAGGAGGTTCTGGAGTGTCTGGAGATAGCTGGTAACCACTCTTGGGGCGAGGAGGGGGGCACCAGCATGAGGGAGTTGAGTGTGGTGATTGCTCGGGTCCCTGCAGTGCTGAGGCCTCAAATTCAGGAGGCAGCCTCTGCCCCACAAGTCGTGGCTTGGAAGAAGCAACTCTGTGCAAGGAGAAAGCAGGCTGCCTGCTCAAAGGGAAAGCACTGCTCCAACTCAACATTTCCATGGCAGCAGTTGCGTGGGTACCTGGCTAACGGGAACCAGTGAGACACCCACCCCGCCTTCCTGGGACTCAGTGACCCTCGGGGTTCCGGACTCATGCACAGCAGCCACAGCCTGGGAGGAAGAGTGGGGGCAAAGGTGGCAGCAGAAAGATGCAGGGTGCCCCAGAACTCCTAGATGAGAGTGCCTGACACTCGGGAGACGGAAAAGGGATGTTACAGTCATGCCTGGATGGAGGACAGTAGGTTGTCAGGACAAGAGGAGCCAGTGGTCCAGAGAGAGAACTGCATGACAAAGTTTGGGGTCCCGGATGAGCTCTGCACAGAATGCAGGGCCAGCACAGCCACCCAGGGTGTTGGGCAATGAGGAAGGAGACCTGGAACCACCAGAAGCCCCCCAGGGCACCACGGACGGGTTGGGGCTTAAACAAGAGATGGCTCCACTGTGCTTTTCATCTGGGGTTGAGGACAGATGTGCATGTGGTGTGACACAGAGTTGATGGTGTGTGCAACAGCAGCTGGAGGAGGAGAGAGAGGAGGGGTCCAAGCTGTTGGAGGGGCCTAGGCTGACAGCATTGGCCCCAGGCCATGAGGCCTGAGCTCAGCTAGTAGCAACGGGGACAGAAAGGGGAGCATTTACTGTGATCAGACACTTGGGAAACAGGGACACAGCAGGCAGGGCGGCGGTCAGGAGCCGAGTCAGGTGGCTGCCCTGGGTGGGCTGAGCCCCAGATGAGAGGACGAGGACAGGAAACAGTTTTGAAGGCGAAGCTGCCTTTCTCTGAGACATCTCAGGTCCCAGGGGCAGCAGGAAACACAGTGAGGATTTTCCTTCACACCTGCAAAAAACAGCTAAGACTGTTGCTCAGCACTGGGCCAGCAGTCCCAGGGTGGCTTGGAAGGGAGCCAGCCTGGGCTTTCAGCCCAGAGATGGGGAACTCTGCCCAGAAGCCACCCCTCTCCCTGCTTCCCTGGCCCCTGGGGTCCACTCTGAAGCTCAGATGCAGTCACTGAGGACACTGGGTCATGGTCCCTTTGACTCTAGCCGAGTCTCATGGACTGGGCGCCTATGGCAAGGGCTGAAAAGGATACAGTCTGGCCTCCACCATGAAGCTGAACAGTCCTACTCCCCATGGGTTCCCCGGGCCCACAGCTCCATCCCTGTCAGCCCCTCCCCACCTCAGGTGGCTCCACCTTGGCCCCAGCCACATCCCAGCCCCGCCTTGCCACACCCCAAGCCCCTTCCAGTCCCAGCCCCGCCCTGCCCCATCCCCTTCTCTAGAAGCTTCTCCTCACCCAGGTCTTTCCCGCACTTCAGCCCCAGACTCCTAGCCCTGCTCCTCGAGCCTCCTCCCTCACTTCCGGGTCCTGCTCCTGATGGTGCTCCAGGCCGCCTTTCTCGAGGCTCCTCCCGGCCTGACCTTCTAGGCGCCTCAGAGCCTGACGGATCTTAGTTTGTCTCCTAGCACACAGGGCCGGCGAAGGAATGCGCCTTTGTTCATAGTGCTACGTGCGTGTCAACGTAACTGTGTGCCTGCATACCTGTGTGCCTACATGAGTAAGGGAAGCCATATGCACCAGAAATGACGGGTGTCAGTGTTTGTGGGCTGAGGTCAGCCAGTGCTGTCAAAGGTCTCGGTCCCAGTGGTGGACCACAGTCCTGACTGGTAGCCACTGCCCAGTCATCTCAAAGCACCCGCAACTCACTCTGCTTGCAGAAAGGTGGGAGGGTACCTCGTGCGTCATGGGTACCTCCAGGTGGGGGTTTCCAGGAGTGCCTGCCAGGGAGCCAAGCCAAGCCAAGCCAAGACGTTCTGGCCCCCTCCACAGCCACAGTCCCAGCCCGCTTTCCTTCCACGTGTGCGTCCCGGCAATGCCCTGGGACATACATAGGAAGATGCCAGCAGACCTGCCCTCCAGCCTCCTACCATGCCCCTGGACTATGACCTCACACTAGCCCCACCCACCCCCTGTGAGTCACCACCACCCAAGCCTGACCCTGACAAGCAGGGCTCAGTTGCTTGTCAACGGTTCCCCTCCTGGTGGGGACCAACCACGAGTCCATGGAGGGCAGCACACTGACTGTGGGGCCCCCAGATCCTTCCAGAGTGGCAGTGTGAGGGGAGGAGTCATTTTCTCTTGTTCTTTGGGGAGGGTCTCCTGGGCTATAAACCACCATCACTCCTGGGGGATGGTTTCTGTGCTGCGGGCTGAGGCATCGTGGGGTCCCTGTCCCAGCCGCGTGAGGACAGGCCAGCTGTTGTGATGAGCAGAACCCACCCTGAGGGAACCTGCAGGTATGTTTCTCATCGGTTGGGCCCTCCTGGAACCCCATGGTCTGAGGTCTCTGCCAAGGAGAAGACCGTGGTGGCTTGTTGTCCAAGATGGCTGTATTGTCACTGGTGACTTTCTCCCTGTTCCTCTGGTCCTCATGCAGGTGAAGACAATCAGTCAAGCAGGCAGAAGAGTGCTTTCTCCTCTGGCCACCAAGCAGGCACCCTCTGCTTTGAGTGGTAGGAGTGCTTGCAGCCACTTCTTGCTCTGGGATTCCACCCACACAGGTGAGATTCTGAGGCACCCAGGAGGAAGGGGTTGAGTTGGCTGAGACACTGAATGATGAAAAATGGGCAAGCCTGGGATCCAGTCACATACCTCAGTAGAAGACACAGTGATGGCCAAGCCCCAGGGGCCAACCAGGTCCCTTGTAACCAAGCCAGACCCAGTGAAGAGTGTGACCCTTTGTCACTCAGCAGGCGGGCAAAGGTTCAACCGAATGATGATGCTCAGGGCCAGCCAGGGTGTGAGGACATGACATCCTTGCCTGTGGTTGGTGGAGTGGAAACATGACACACTTTGTGGAAGGCCATTTTCTGACATGAGTCAGCAACTCGGGTGTGTGTGGTGTGCCCCGGGCCTCTTCCTGCATGGCTCTTCAGTGAGTGTGTGGTCACATTGACTAGCTCTATTGGCAGAATGAGTTTTCCCTTCTCTTCCATCAGAAGGGAAGCATCAGTAACTTGTGGCACTCCCGACACTGGGAGTCTGGGTGAGGACCCTGAGGGAGGATTGTGGGGACGCTGGACCACACTATTGAGTGGGCTCTGGGAGGACTTGGGCTAAATGAATACACACCATATTTCCTGACATCTCGGTATCAGTGAGACTGGGGATCTGGTATGAGGGAGCAGCCTCAGGTGGGCAGAGGGAAGAATTCCAGCACCAGCAGGTTGTCAAAGTTGAGGATCTTGAGGGAGATCTGAAAGGACGCTGGAACCCAATCAGAGGAGACCTCAGAGAAGCCTTTTGCTGCTGTCGGTCCTTGGTGGCCCTGGGGTAGGATGAGCCCAACATGTGTGGTCTCACTTCCCTATATCTGGGTCTTAGTCTGGGGTCCTGAAACAGGGGGCAGGCTTCCTGACATCCAGGTCTCAGACTGGGAACTTTGCATGGGGCGGGGACTCAGGTGGGCTGATTCCCAGGTCCTGTGGTGTGTCAAGTTGAGGACCCTGAGGGAGGACTAGGGTACCGTGGGCCGCAATCAGAGGAGGCCTCAGAGTAGCCCATCTCTGTTATCAGTCCAGGGCGACCGTGGGGTAGAGTGAGCAAAACAGGCATGGTCTGACTTCCTGACACCTGGGTCTTGGAGAGACTGGGGCCCTGGTATAAGGGGCGGGGCTTCAGCTCAGGAGAGGCAAGAATCCCAGGTCCCGACTGGAGGCAAGTTGAGGTGCCTGAAGGAAGACTGAGGAGTCCCTGTGGGAGGACCGACAGAACCCCACAGATCCCCGCCCCTGTAGTTGGCCCTGGAAGCCCTTGGGGTGAGAAGAGCACTCTAGGCCTGTCTGACTTCCTGACATGTGGGTCTCAGAGAGACCGGGGACCTGGTGTGAGGAGCCAGGCCTCAGGTAGGGAGAGGACAGAGCCCAGGTCCTACCGGGAGTCAAAGTGAGGACACTGAGGGAGGAGGGGAGCCTGACCCCAGAATAGAGGGGACTCTGGTAATCCCCGGGAAGGACAACCATGAGCAAGATTTCCTGACATCCGGATCTCAGAGAGCCTGGGGACCTGGTGAAAGTGGCGGGGTTTCAACATGGTGGATGGGACAATCGCGGGTCCTGCCTGGAATCTAGGCTCCATGCGAGGAAGGACTGAGGGTGTTAGACTCCAAGGCAGGGAGGGATCCTTGCTCTTGTGGGGGGTCATGGAGGCCCCAGAGCAGGGTGAGCAGTTTATTCACCTCTGTCTTAGGGGCTTTAAGATGAGGTGTTTGGGTGGAGGGCAGAGGCTTCAGTTCTGTAGAGGGTGGACTCCCTGGAGAGGCTTCAGTTCTGCAGAGGGTGGACTCCCTGGATCCCGAGGAAGGACTGAGCAGATGCCCACCCCTGTGTTCAGTGCTTGAAGGCCAAGTAGGACGTGAGGAGAGGTGAGGACCGAGCATCTCCCAGCCTAGGACCTGCGGGATGCCCTAGGCAGGTGCGGCCACATGTGGGGCCCCTCAGCACTTTCTGTCCAGATTTGGGTCTTGTTCTGAATTTCCCTGCAGGTCCCCAAAGGGGAAGGTCCAGGACATGCTGGTGGAAAAGTGAGCACTACACGTGAGCCCCAATGGGACTACCCACCCCAGATCTGTGGGGACCTCACAGAGTCAACCCCTCCTACCAGCACAGAAGGCCTAGGTCTGTGCCACAGTCTCCCCCCGAGGTGCCCCCTCCATTTGTCTCACAGGGGCTCCAGGAAACAGGAGGCAAACACAGAGGTCTGAGGCCCATGTCCTGAGGTCAGGGAGCAGAGGACGTCCAGGCAGTGCTGGGAGACAAGGTGAGGTGGGTGCCCTGATTGTGCACAGGGGCTCCCCATCCCAGAACAGAGGGGACCTCAAAATGCCTTAATCCCCCCACCTTGTCAGCCCCAGAACCTTGGGCTGTACTGGCTGCACCCTGGGCCAAAATTTCTCTTCCTCAGTTGACAGGGGACTGACTACCAAGGAGGAGCACCCCTGTAACGCCCAAGAGCAGCCCTCAAGGAAGACCAGTAAAGTGGCCTCAGTCAGAGCCACCCATGGCGTGTTTCACAACTAGGACCATTTACACTCTCTCTTTCCCAGGTCAGTGGTCTCCATTTCCCCCATGCCACACTCCCACTGGGCACAAGACCCCATCCGTCATGCCTGTGGTCCCGATGAATGAGTTTTGCACTCCTGAGGAACACTTTCAGGGCCAAATCCAGGCCCAGGGCCCAGTGGAGGCGCAGCTCCTGGGGGTGGGGGCGGAGGATGCCTCAACCCCTCTGGCCACCTCCCCTCCAATCTCATCTTCCTCTGCCGCCCTGGATGCAGAGATCTTTCTCAAGCAGACTCTGAATGTGATGGTGGCTGATCTAGTCGAGATCGTGTTCCTCAAGTATGGCACCAAGGAGCCGATTTTCCAGACTGAAATGCTGAATACAGTCCTCAGGGATAACCAGGCCCACTTCCCTGTGGTCTTTCATAAAGCCACACAGTGCTTGCAGTTGGTCTTTGGCCTGGATATAAAAGAGGTGGACCATAGAGAGCACATCTATGTCATGATCCCCACCCTGGGCCGCCTCACACTCAATGACATGCAGAGGGATGGGCAGAGTATGCCAAAGGCTGGCCTACTGGT
Source organism: Dama dama (assembly GCF_033118175.1). Lineage (NCBI taxonomy): Eukaryota > Metazoa > Chordata > Mammalia > Artiodactyla > Cervidae > Dama > Dama dama. The sequence goes on from NC_083714.1 coordinate 57,873,676, forward strand.
TTCCGCCCTGACCCTGATTCTCCTAGCAGGGGACTGGGTCTGTGAGGAGAAAGTCTGGGGAGAACTCAGCAGAATGGGGGCATTTGCTGGGATGCAGCACTACGTCTATGGGGAGCCCAAGGAGCTGCTGACCCAAATATGGGTGCAGGCGGGGTACCTGCAGTACTATCAGGTGCCTCACAGCCACCCTGCTCACTATGAGTTCCTGTGGGGTACCAGGGCCTATGCAGAGACCAGCAAGCAGCAAGTCAAGGACTATCTGCACAGGGTCAATGGAAGGGGTCCCGGGTTCTTCCCACCCTGGTGTGCAGAGGTGTGAGGGAGGAGGAAGAGGGGCCCTGAGCCAGAGCAGCAGCCAGACCCACATCCAGCAGCTTGTCCTGGACGAAGGAAGGGAGGCTGATCCCTCCTTCTGCCTTCTCTGTCGTGAGGGCCTGGGCCAGTTGGGGGAAATGCTGTGCTGCATCTTTGGGATCATGTTCTTTACAATGACATGGAGATTCACTTCTGTTTCCTTTAGGAATTTTTCAAATGTTATTTGTTTTAATAGAAGGCTTAATAAGCTTCAGTGTCTAACTATGTCAATAACGTTGATCACAGTGTGTTTGTGCTCACCCAGTTCAAGAAAAAAAGTTTGCTGTTTTGTAAAAGTGATTGTGAACTCTTTGATTTTATTTTGTAACCCTGGTCAAGATTCCATGGAATGGGAATATAACTATTTTGGAAATATGATATTACTTAGTAAGAATTGAGAAATTAAATATATTTGAGGTAAGTTCCTCTATGTTCCTTGTATGTCCTTTTATACAGCTAAACTATCTCTGTTCAATTGGATTTTTTCAAGTTATTATTTAAGAAAGTACAAAACACCTGATCTGACTTAATGAGTGCCCGGCTCTGGCTCATTTATTCCACAGACCTTCATGGAGCCTGTGCTCTGTGGAAGGCCCTGTGTTAGCAGTTGGGACACTAGGAAAAGCAGGACTCCCCAACACCTAGAGCAATGATTTAAGAGCTGCAGTCACATGAAGAAGGTAGAGAGATGTCCCCTAGTTTCACAGAACAAGGCAACCCGGGGCAGGGTGGTGAGGGACCAGGAGGAGCACTCGAGTGTTGGTGCCTGAGCCAGGGCGTTTTGGGACTTTGGGAAGCTGGGTTCATTCTGTGAGAGGTGATGGTAATGAACCCGGGCGGTGGCAGCAGCCAGAGCTATAGACAGTGTCTTATGGGTGAGAAGAAAATCTGAAATGGGACATACACATTAGAAGATCCTCTTCTGTCCTAGATAAATTTCTTGGGGCAGGAAGGGAAGTTACACTATGGTCAGGAACAGTTAGACACTTGTTTATGCTGCTTGATCTAAGTACACCAAAAGTTGTCAAAATGGGGAGGGGTGAGTGGACTTTGGTTTGCCGCACAATCTACTCAAGTCTTGGAGAATACAGTTGAAGAAATCTTGGTAAGCACCCCCAAACTCTTGGTAGGATTTTAGGACTGTCTTTTTTGAAACTGGTGGCTGTGTACTTACACTAATGGATTAGCTTTTCTAGGTGGGCAGATCCTAAAGCCATAGATGAGGGGTTATGGAAACCACAGTGGCAAAATCTGTACTGAATTTGAATTCACACACCTCAGAATGCTCCTTGGAGGTGAAGGGTGGTGCATTGTGCATATCCTAGCTGGATTTTATCAAGAAAACTCCCACTGTCCTTGTCCCCTCACTATCGCTTTTCTGATGCCTGCCCCTCATGAAGGTCATGGCTGTCGGGGAGCCTACGGGCACCTGTGCAGGTGCTCAGGCAAGTTCCATTGTGTGGAGGCAGCCGGAACTCCCAGGGGGAGACTGTGTAATGGCATCAGGAAGAAGGGGCACATCCTCAGCCCACTGAGACTGTGGGGCACTGGCACCACTTCAGAGGGAAGGGCAGAAAGAACACTGGAGGGAGTCGGGGGACCCATCCCTGACATTCACGCGAGCCTTGGAAACTAAATCAGATCTTGCATTTGAAAGTGCCGATACAGAGTAGTGACTAGAAACAGTTGGAGATTCAATGCTCATCTGGCTTTCTCAGAAACTCCTCAACACACGAAGGGAATTGTCTTCATCACAAGCTATTCCTACCGGCTGCTGTCTGTTGAGCACCGAGGATGTTTCAGGGCAGGGGAGAGACTCCAGGTCTTTGTTCACATCTCTTCTCCTTCTGCTTCCTGGAAGCTGCCTGCAGGGAACATGGGATCCTAGGTAAACCTACAACAGTTTGGGAATAAATTACATGATCAATGCACCAATTTAAATATAAAGACAGAAAAAAAATGTTTCCTATAAATAACAGTAGCACGTTGTTTGGGAAAAAATCATTCCATTTGTCCTGATATCTGGGGTGGAGTGAAAAGATATTCTGGATGCAGGTGGTGCCACATCCATGGGACTGAGCTCCCAAGAAGCAGGAAAAGCTCCTGCCTGACTGACTGATGGAAGCTCTGTCCAGGCCTGTCCATGCAGGGCCAAGGTGAGGACCTGGGCTCCTTCCAGTGGCACTGATGTCATGAGGCAGCAGTGAGCAGTTATGTGAAGTGAGATTTTAATCCCTGCCCAGGAATTAAACCTGGGTAGCCTGGATGAGAGCCAGGAATCCTAGCCACCATACTAGCAAGGGCTAGAGCCTGAAAGCTATTTTTTCATGGATCATTGCCTCCAGTGAAAAATTCATTTATGACAGAGACAGAAACTGTAAATTCAGGTACAATATTATTAGAGACATAGCCCAACAAGTGGGAGAGCACATAAAGAAATGGTCTGTTAGTTGAGATAGAAGCAAGGCAGAGATGCGGTCTTGAAGAGAAAGAGTGTGGATGTCACACCTGGTGAGCAGGAGCACAGTCAAGAGTCAGAAAAGTCATTTATATAAGGCAGTCCTTCTGGATTTTTGTCTTCCTTCAGGCCAATTATCTGGTTTCTTTTTCCACAACTGACCTGCCTTGGGATACTCCCCTGCATTCATACACACACCCCTCAGGCAAGATGGATCTCGAAGTGAAGGTTTCTGGGAGGAGCAAGACTCATTATGGTCTGGCATTATCCCTTGACTTTTGACCCACAAGAAGCCTTTTTTCACATGTCACATGTCTCCTTTGTCCCAAAAGATGGGGGAGTGGAGATCCCTTTATCCTTTACTCAAACAGAGTTTTGCCCCTCTTTGTCCTTGCCATGACTGTAACCTTTAGGTATTTATAAGAGACAAACACTGGCTATTTATGCTGTTTCTACTGTTTCATTCATTTCAGAGAGCAAATAGGAGGCTGATTGTAAGTGCCTTAACTGTAGCCAACCTATCCCTTGTCACAGAGAATACTAACATTTGTAGGTATCCAGCCTGAAGCCTACTTCTTTGTGCCCTGTGAAATGCAAACAGGAAGCCAGTTGAAAATGTCTAACTTGGAGCCCATCCATCCATACTCCTCTGCCTCACTCTGTGAGGCATAAATACTTTCATCATAATAGTAGTGGTAAATGCTTACTAGTTCTGTTCCGTTTATTCACTGGGTCAAGAAGATAATCTGACTTGACAAAATAACCATCAGGACACAAAAGCCATGAGATATGGCTTTGTGACTGAGTCCAACACAAATACTTGGGGGTCATACTCCTGGAACTTCTGACAGGGCACAGGGATCCCCCCTGCCCATGATTTCAACTTCCAAAGGCTAAGTCTCTGTGTCTAACTTGCATTTCACTCTGTTGTTCACTTCTGGTGCCATTTCAGAGCACAGTGGTC